>NC_053494.1:106065666-106702541 GCF_905171775.1 Rana temporaria | reverse complement strand
TGGGTCCTCGACCCTTGTAGTCCCCCCAGGTTCGGCCTTCGAGCGTGTGCCGGCCCTCAGCTCCGCTTTGGGACGTCCACGACAGGCCCCATTGCTCCAGGGGCGGCCGGGGAACTTCGGTTCTAGGGCACACATATGACCGGTCTCTATGGCCTTGTCACAGTGTGTCTGGCTGACAACCATGCCGTTCGCGGACGTTGGTTCTGTCTGGGATACCTCCAGCCGGGTAGTCGCAGGACAGGTAAGTAGTGGCCCCTTACTCAGGTAAGTGGTCTGGCTGGAATGTTTTCCCTTGGGAGGTCGACTGAGGGTTTTTCCCTGCTTTCCTCTCTCCCTTATTCCTCTCCCTCCTTCCCCCTTTGGGTGACGGCTGTGCAGGGGTTTTTTTTTCTCTGGGGCTCATTTTTTTCACTCGTGGTATGGCTGGGGCTGTTCTGTGTCACTGCAGGGGACTGTGGTGGACATTCTGGGCATTTTTGTGTGTGCTGTGTGCTGTTTTGGTGTACTGTCATTTTTGGGTACACTGTCTTTTTAAAACTGCGCAACGGCGGCCATTTTGCCGGAGCCGCGCTTGTATTATTCGGCGGCCATTTTCTTGTGGCCGGCGCCGTTTTCAGCACTAGTTCGGCCTCTAGTGGCCGTTTCGGCGGGGAAAAAAGACCGCGAATCATCTGAGGGGACAGACGCAGCGCTGCAGCTTCTCCTCAGCACACACTTGCCTTCACAGACCGCGCTGTACCAGAGGGTGGTGAGTCTCAGGGGGCCCCATACTGTGCTCTAGCGGCCGGGAGGTGACCTGTGGGGGACTTTTTTCCTGCCATTGGCAGTGGGGGTGACACGGCAGCTGCAATATGGAGCCTGAATCAGGCCCCTCATTCCTCACAATGCCGGAATTAACCCTTAAGCGCCCCTTCCCCTGCCACATCTGTTGAGTCGGTGTCGGCTGTCCTGGAGTCTTTTTCTCACCAGGTTTGGAGCAGCCAGTGCTCGGTTGGGGGGTAAAAAAGCGCCCCCCCCCCGGAGGCTGTTTCTGGGGATATCTCTGACGCAGAATCTGATGCTTCTGGTTCTGTCATGTCAGAGGATGCGGGCTTAACCCACATGGACAGCGAGGATGACTCTGCTGCGGAGTATGCTGACAAGGAATTTGTTGGAGCTCTTATTACTGCGGTGCGTGAGACTCTTCATTTAGAGGATGTGGCGGAGACACCAGCGGTGTCAGTCCCTTTTGGATTCCGCAAACCACCGCGTACCGCTAAGGTATTCCCTTGTGTTCCTTATTTGGACAATTTGTTGTATAAGGAATGGGATACACCGCAAAAGGCTTTTACTATTCCTAAAAGCTTTGCTACCCGTTACCCCCTGGAGGAGGACTTTTAAAAAAAAAAAAAAAAAAAAAAGTGGGTCACTCCTCCGTCGGTGGACCCTCCTGTGTCCAGACTGAGTAAGGCTACTACGTTGCCTGTGGAGGGGGCTCCTGCTTTCAAGGACCCCGCTGATAGGAGAGTGGAGGCCATGGCCCGCTCCCTGTTCTCGGTGGTGGGTTCGGCGGTAAGGCCGGCTCTGGCCGGCGCCCTGGTTGCTCAGACGCTAACTGAAAGGGCGAAGCTCCTGCTGCAGGATCTGGAGGTCTAGGGTGCTTCCGAGTCCTCTAGGGACCTGGCTGAACAGTTGATTCAGGGTCAGAAGTTTCTCTGCGAGGCGGATATGGATTAGATTCCTTTGCTTTCCAGGGCTTCTGTCTACGCAGTGGTTCTGCGCCGCCTTATATGGCTGAAGTGCTGGTCGGCTGACCAGTCCTCAAAAAAGGCCTTGATAGATTTGCCCTTTAAGGGCGGACGGCTTTTGGGGGCATCCCTGGATGACATCATTAAGGATGCCACTGGAGGTAAGAGCACCTTGCTCCCTCAGTCGGGGAAGGGTAGGGAACCTCGCCGCAAGCAAGGTCCTACTTTTACTACCCCCTAAGCGTTTTTTTTCGTGCGCCAGCGCGGCTGGAAAAGGTCCGCAAGGTGCAAAAGCCCTTGCTGCCGGGCGTAAGCGCCCCTGGTTCAAAAAACCGAACAAGCCTGCGGACAAGCCTGCTTCCGCATGAAGGTCTGCCCCCGCCCGGGTCTCGGGTGGGGGGACGGCTTCACGACTTCGTGGATCGGTGGAATTCTCTTCTATCCGACCGTTGGGTTTGCGAGGTGGTCGCCTCGGGGTACAAGATAGAGTTCCTCTCTTGTCCCCCAAACAGATTTTTTCCATCCAACCTCCAGCTTCCTCCGGATCGTCGGCTAGCCCTGTCCGGGGCTGTCCAGGATCTTCTGGACAGGGGGGTGGTTGTGCCGGTCCCCTCGCTGGAACGGTTTTGGGGGTTCTACTCCAATCTGTTCGTGGTCCCCAAGAAGGGAGGGGTTCGCCCTATCCTGGACCTAAAGGCCCTCAACTCCTTTGTCAAGGTGCAGCGATTCAGGGTGGAGTCGGTCCGTTCTATCATAGCGTCCCTCCACCAGGGGGACTTCATGGCGTCCTTAGACATCATGGACGCATACCTGCATGTTCCCGTTTGCACAAGCCACCAAAGGTATCTGCGCTTTGCGATCGGGGAGGACCACTATCAATTCGTGGCCCTCCCGTTCGGGCTGGCGTCGGCACCACGGGTGTTCACCAAGGTGCTCGCCCCGATCCTGGCCTTGCTACGGCAGCGAGGGATCGCTATCGTGGGATACCTGGACGACCTTCTCCTGAGAGCTTCTTCAGGCTCAGAGTTAGAGGAGGACGTGTCCATCACGTGTCGGACTCTGCAGGAGTTCGGCTGGTTTTCTGAATCTCAGAAAATCAGTGTTGGTTCCGTCCCAGAGGCTGGAACACCTGGGGCTGGTTTTGGATTCGGGGGAGACAAAAGTGTTCCTCCCATCGCAAAACCTGCTGACCCTGCAATCTGCAGTGAGACAGTTGTTGACCCAGAAATGGTCATCTCTTCGCTTCTGCATGCGGGTTCTGGGTCTGATGGTGGCCTCCTTCGAGGCGGTTCTGTATGCCCAATTCCACACCAGGGTACTACAGAAGGAGATTCTGTCACGATGGGACAGGGTCCCATCTTCTCTGGATCGCCAGATTCGGTTGAGCCATCTGGCCAAATCTTCCCTGGCATGGTGGCTGACGTCTCCGGTGCTTCGGTCCGGGAAGTCTTTTCTTCCGTGCCGCTGGACAGTGGTCACGACGGATGCCAGCCTCTTCGGCTGGGGGGGCGTCTGGGGCACCCAGTCAGCCCAGGGGCGCTGGACTCGGGAGGAGTCCCGCCTGCCGATCAATATCCTGGAGCTCCGAGCAATCAAGCTGTGCCTTGTCAGGTGGTCGCTGGAGCTACAGGGCCGTCCTGTCAGGATCCAGTCCGACAACGCCACGGCCGTGGCGTACGTCAATCATCAGGGCGGCACAAGGAGCTCGGCCGCGGCGACGGAGGTCGCTCACATACTTCGGTGGGCCGAAAGGTCCGTTCCGGCCCTGTCGGCGGTATACATTCCGGGAGTTCTGAATTGGCAAGCCGACTTCCTAAGTCGCATGACTCTGGATCAAGGGGAGTGGTCTCTCCACCCGGAGGTGTTTCAGATCCTGTGCCAAAAATGGGGCACTCCAGACGTGGACCTTCTGGCGTCCCGTCTCAATCGGAAGGTACCACGGTTTGTGGCCAGGTCAAGGGACCCGTGGGCAGACGCGTCAGACGCGTTAGTGGCTCCCTGGGGTCAATATCACCTGATTTACGCCTTCCCTCCTCTAAAGGCTCCTACCCCGCCTGCTGCGCAGGGTGGAAGCCGGTGGAAGCCGAAGGTATTCCAACGATCCTGATCGCCCCAGATTGGCCGCGTCGCTCTTGGTACGCGGACCTGGTACGTCTGGTGGCAGACGCCCCCTGGCGTCTGCCTCGGAGGGAAGATCTCCTGTCTCAGGGCCCGATCTTCCATCCTGCTTTACGGTCACTGGCTTTAACGGCGTGGCTGTTGAAAACCAGGTACTGAAGGACCGGGGCCTGTCGGGCCCGGTAATCTCTACCATGCTGCGTGCACGGAAGTCCACTTCTCGAAAAATTTACATCGTACATGGAAAGCATACATCTCTATGTGTGAGGAGATGAAGTGGCACCCCCGTACTTACGTGGTGTCCCGGATCCTGCTGTTCCTACAGCGGGGAGTGGACCAGGCTCTTGCTTTGAGCACGATCAAGAGTCAGATTTCTGCTCTGGCTGTTTATTTTCAGCGTCCCTTGGCAGCGAATTCTTTGGTTCGCACGTTTGTGCAGGGGGTCCGGCATGTGGCCCCCCCGGTGCGCCCTCCGCTACCTTCTTGGGACTTGAACTTGGTCCTCTCGGCGCTTCAGCGTGCCCCCTTTGAGGACATTCGGGAGATCCCCTTGCTGACTTTGTCGCAGAAGGTGATCTTTCTGGTAGCTATTACCTCTATCAGACGAGTGTCTGAACTGGCGGCCTTGTCTTGCAAGGCCCCCTACTTGGTCATCCATCAGGATAAGGCGGTGCTGCGCCCGCAGCCCTCTTTTCTTCCGAAGGTCGTTTCGGCCTTTTCACATTAACGAGGACATTGTTGTTCCATCATTATGTCCTCAGCCGAAGAACCCGAAGGAAGCCTCTTTACATTCTCTGGATGTGGTTCGGGCCCTTCGAGTTTACTTGTCGGCGACAGCTCCGTTCCGGAAGTCGGACTCGCTGTTCGTGTCTGTGTCCGGTCCCAGTATGGGCCTGGCAGTCTCGTCGGCCACCATTTCCAGGTGGATCCGACAGGTTGTGCTTCAGGCCTACGCCCTGAAGGGGCGGGCGCCTCCCTTTCGGGTCATGGCGCATTCGACCAGGGCGATCGGGGCCTCCTGGGCTTCCGACACCAAGCCTCTGTGTTACAGGTGTGTAAGGCAGCGACCTGGTCGTCGTTCCACACTTTTTCAAAGTTTTATAAGGTGGATGTGAGTGCATCTTCTGATGCCTCCTTCGGCCGCAGGGTGTTACAGGCGGCAGTTTAAGGTTGGAGTTCCTCCGTTGAGTAACTCCGGTTTTGTTTGGGGTGTAACCTGTTTTTGCTGTGTTATTTTCCCACCCCTCGAATTTTTTTTTACACTGCTTGGGGACGTCCCTAAGGTCAAAGGATGCTGTGTCCGTCTATGAACGAAAGAGAAAAAAGGATTTTTGTACTCACCGTAAAATCCATTTCTCTGAGTTCATAGACGGACACAGCACCCACCCCTCCTTTGTTTGTACTGCTTGTTACGAACTGAGGCTGCTGAAGCAGAGTGGGGGTTATGCCTGGGGGAGCCACGCCCCCTGGGAGGAGCGGCATGAAGGAAAGTTTTTAACACCTTAAGTGCTGTAGAATTCTGCCTAAATCTCCTGGTAGGAAGAAGCATAACCCTAAGGTCAAAGGATGCTGTGTCCGTCTATGAACTCAGAGAAATGGATTTTACGGTGAGTACAAAAATCCTTTTTTCTTCAGTCCGAAAAATCGGATCTTTGTGGAGGTGGGTGATTACGTGTGTCGGCGGATGTTCATCCGCTGACACCCGCAATCACATAGGGACACATCCGCAACGGATGGATAAAAATGCAGACATACGGTCCGCACATGTGAAAGGGGCCTAAGTGCAGTTCTCCTTCACTTACCTCATCCTTCGATTTTTGCTTTTAAATGTCCTTATTTCTTCTGAGAAATCCTCACTTCCTGTTCTTCTGTCTGTAACTACACACCGTAATGCGAGGCTTTCTCCCTGGTGTGGAGAAAGCCTCTCGAGGGGGGAGGGGGCGAGCAGGCATGTCAGGACACTCTACTGTGCAGATAGAGAAAGGAGCGGTGTGTAGTGGGCGTCCTGACACTCCTGCTCGCCCCCTCGAGGCTTTCGCCACACCAGGAAGAAAGCCTCGCATTACGGTGTGTAGTTAGACAGAAGCACAGGAAGTGAGGATTTATCAGAAGAAATAAGGACATTTAAAAGCAAAATCGAAGGATGAGTTAAGTGAAGGAGGACTGCACTAAGGTAAAGGAAGCTATTTAGGGAAAAAAAAATTCCTTTACAACCCCTTTAAGCCTGTTGCGCCGGCCGGACACAAACGGGCAAACCCGTCCATTGGAGATCGAGCAGCAGAGGGTGGTGACGTCAGCACACCGTTCGTTCCGCCCTTTTGTGATAGGTCACATCGTCTCAGCAAATGCTTTTCCCATTGAAGTGGGTTGGACTTGGGTTTGCACAAATGCAAAGGATGAGTTGCAGAACTGGGAAGACTTTGGAAAGCATGTTGCACCTGGCAAAACGGCAATGGTATAGAATAAAGATGAGTTGAGAGATTAAACACACACTGCGCAAAATTTTTGAGTATAGCCTCAGATTGATTATTTAAATAATCGTATAATGTACCATTGTCCAAGATTTTTTGGAAAGAAGGGGTACCGGGGGACACCCTATCCCCCGGTACCCCTTCATTCCATTACACACACACACACACACACACACACACACACACACACACTGCTGGCTGCATTCGCTTTATTTGTATACAGTATTGTGCTTATAATAGCAAAGTGTGAATCGCATGTACGTCTGAGTCCAGTAATGATGATATGTTTGTGACTGAGGCTTTAATTTGCAGGTCCTGTAACTATTTATGTTTCTTCTTTTAGGATTCGGTTATGTTGAATGGTTTTGGTACAGTTGTCAATGCTCTTGGAAAGAGAGTGAAACCATACCTTCCACAGATCTGTGGTACTGTGTTGTGGCGTTTAAACAACAAATCTGCTAAAGTTAGACAACAGGCTGCTGATTTAATTTCTCGCACTGCGGTTGTCATGAAAACATGTCAAGAGGTAAGTAACTTTTTCTTTTAATAGATTTACACCTACTTTAATTAAATTTTGATGTGTTATTTTCTAACGCTCAAATTTTATGATTTTTAGGAAAAACTAATGGGACATTTGGGTGTTGTGTTGTATGAATATCTTGGAGAGGAGTATCCTGAAGTATTGGGAAGCATTTTAGGGGCTCTGAAGGCTATAGTCAATGTTATTGGTAAATATCATTTTTTTATTATTATTTAAAATGTTTGTTTATTTTCCAGAAGCTGTGGATTTAACTTTTTTTTTTTTTACTAGGTATGCATAAGATGACTCCTCCCATCAAGGATTTGTTACCAAGGCTTACACCTATTTTGAAAAATAGGCATGAGAAAGTACAGGAGAACTGCATTGACTTGGTTGGACGTATAGCCGATAGGTAATTAAATGTTTGTTTTTTTTATCGTGTATTTAGTATATCTATGTGATGTGTCGGGCAGTTGTCAAATTGCCTTTATTCTTTTTGAGTTTTACTGCTACCTACAGGAGGATTGGACCCTGGCAAACAAAATTAACTGTAGGCCAGCATGCCTCAGTTTTTCTTTTTTTTTTTTTTTACTACTGTCCTTTTTTTTTTTTTTTTCTTCGCTCAAGACTCTTCTCTACATGACTGCTGGAGCTCCCTCATTATTATATTCAGTGCCTCCCCTTATTTCAGTACATTCAGTCTTCCTCATTGCAATACTCAGTGCATCCCTCTCCCTTCCCACATTACTGTTCTCAGCTTGCTCTCCCACATTACCCCCTTCACACTATTGTCCTCAGTCCCTCTTTTACCTCTCCTACTTTACTCAGGTGAGCGGGCTAAAGGCACAGCAGGTCTGAATGAAGGGCAGGAGCTGCAAGCTGGTGATTGGTTGCTTGGACTGCCCTGCATCCTAGCAACCAATCGCCTGCTTGTTTACCTCGAAAAAAACTCCTGCCCTCCAGAATTGTCCTGCCTCCTGCTGTCAGTTCTGTGAAGATGACAGCGGTGACGGCTGAGACGAAAACAGGATCCTAAATGGTGCGACTGCTGCAGTCCGGGTGGGAAAGCGATTGGGTCTGGACCTGGTCTGCCATTAAGTGATGTCTGACCTAGAGTAATCAGCCTGTTGCTTCTACCAGTGCAATTACCAGTCTTGGGTCCTTTTTTTATTTTTTTTAAAGACTGCAAAACCTTTTCCATAGCACCCACATTTCCAACTTTCTATGTGGAACATTTAAAATACCCTGATCATTTCTTTGCTCCTCCCAAGTGTCTATTAGCCCAGTTTCCATTTTGGCAAAGATTTTGTACAAAAGTGGGCTATCCCCAGCAAAAACCTGCATGAAGGTACAGGTTGCTTTCACACTGGGGCATCGGCAATAAACGGACACTATTTTTAGCGGCGATTTACTTTCATTTTTGCAGAGGTTTTTGGCCACTAGCAGGGAGCTTTTAACCCCCGCTAACAACCGAAAAAAGACACTTTGCCGGTGGTTCAGTGGCGCTGCCCATTTATTTCAATGGGCAGGAGCAGTTTACACACCGCTCCAAAGATGCTGCTAGCAGGAGTTTTTTTTTTTAACGTCTTGCCAGCGCATCACCTCAGTGTGAAAGCACTTGGATTTTCACACTGAGACTGCAGGGGAGTCGTTTCTCGGGCGCTTTACAGGCGCTAATTTTTAAAGCGCCTGAAAAATGCCCCAGTGTGAAAGGGGTCTTATTGAGCTGCAAGTAGAGTCCATGAACTACAAGAGCACTGATCAGCACACTGGTAGTTTATGGACAACTACAAGCCATCTGCCGCAATGGAAGATGGGACTTGTAGTTTGTTCATCCACAGCTCTCTGTGAATGAATATTGCGGCTGTGCACTGTAGAAAGCATGTGGGATGGGGTGAAATGAATGCTGACATTGCAAGGAAATTCTCTCCAGCTAACAATATCTTTGACAAAGATATAGTAGAAATGTGGCTACAGTATACTAAATGTTTGTGTCACTTCTTAATTAAAATACATGCTTAAAGTCCTTTTTTTTGTTTCCTTTTAGGGGTGCAGAATATGTTTCAGCAAGAGAGTGGATGAGAATTTGTTTTGAGCTTTTGGAACTGCTGAAGGCTCATAAAAAAGCAATCAGGAGAGCCACTGTGAACACATTTGGCTATATTGCTAAAGCTATTGGGTAATGTTTTCTGATTTATATTTAGAGTTTAAAATATAGTGTGTGTATAATATATACATGCATACACACACTGTGTGTGTGTGTGTGTGTGTTTTTTGAACAGATCATCATTTTTCTAGATAAATATATTTCTAAAGGTGCTATTGACATGACATTTTCACCACATGTTGGTAACAACCATGTGATCCATACAGAAAAAAAAAAAAGTTCAGGAAAATATGTTTTGTGCAATTGTGTAGTAAAACGGAATGACGTAGAGATAAAGTATCGAACAGATGAAGAAAGGGAGGTGCAAAAAAGCATTGAAAGCCAAGACACCAAATGAAAAATGAATTAATATCAGCGGTTGTCTCAACTGATGTCCTCTAAAAAGGTGTCTCATTACCAAGGTGACACCTTTGCAACCTTATTGTTGCAAAACATACTGAGGGCTTTTGTTACAGTAGGATTTCTGAATGTTCCAGTGAGCACTGTTGGGGCCATAATTCAGAAGTGGTAAGAACATAATAAACGGTAAACCGACCACGGCCAGGTGCTCGTCACAAGATTTCTGACAGAGGGGTGACCATAATCAGGATTGTCCAAGAGCAACTTATGGAGAGCTTCATAAAGACCTGGAATTGGCAGGTACAGTGGTTTCAAAGAAAACCATAAATGCATTCAACTGCCATGGCCTGTATGCACGCTCACCACGCAAGCTTCCATTGCTGAAAAAAAAGCATGAAGCTTGTTTAAAGTTTGCTACACAACATTTGGAAAAGCGTGTGAAATGCAGGGAGACTACAGTGTGGTCAGGTGAGACCAAAATTGAACTCTTTGGATGCCATAATACACACCATGTTTGGAGGTCAAATTTTACTGCAAATCACCCCAAAAACACTCTCATACCAACAGTGAAGTTTGGAGGTAGGGACATAGGGGTGTGCCTGGGCATACCCTAATCACCATGTGCTGCACAGATTCACCTTGCTTCTTGGCTGTAGAGAGAGACTGGGGATTCTTTTTGTCCCATGTTCCTTTCTTTGTGTCAAAAGTGAGACATCAGGGGTCCCACAATGGGGCTTCAAAAAAATTGTACAATGGCAAATAATTTAAATAAACTGACACCACCCACTGCTTTTATTGATGGGGGGTGTTATATATAGTGTGTGTGTGTGTGTGTGTGTGTGTGTGTGTGTGTGTGTGTGTGTGTGTGTGTGTGTGTATTAAGAATTTCACATGTATGTTTGAGTTTTGGGGTGAACACCCTTATGCGCAATAGGCTTTGCACACCTATAGGTGGGGAACATCATGATGTGGGGCTGTTTCAGCATGTGCTACGATACTGGAAAACTTCATATCATTGAAGGAAGGATGAATGGAAAACTAAGACATTCAATCTAAAAGTATGATTAAGATGAAATGAGGGGGAACATTTCAGGAAGACAATGATCCCAAACACAAAGCCAAGGAAACTCTCAATTGGTTTCAAAGAGAAAATAAAGCTGCTTTAATGGCCCAGCCAATCGCATGACGTGAATCCAATAGAGAATGGAAAGAACTAAAGATCAGCATTAAAGGGTCACTAAAGGAAACTTTTTTTTTTTTTGCTGAAATTACTGTTTACAGGGTATAGAGACATAAGTTAACTGATTCCTTTTAAAAATGATGAAAAATAGGATAAATTCTATCATATAATGTGCCTCTAGTTTCACTTTCGATTTTAAACTGATTTCATGTTTATGTGAAGTAAAGAGACACACAGAACAAAAACAAACACATCCAGGGCAGTGTTTTGTTTTTAAAATTAATCTGATTGGTTCTGAGGAGTTTTAGACACACAGCTTAGACCACAGTGAGAAGCTCCCATGAGAAATTTACTATGGAGCCAGAGAACCAGGAAGTGAGAATTTCAGCAAAGGATTACAGCTGCTTCAAAGCAAAAACGGACAATGAGGACATGAAATCAAGACGGCTATAATGTAAAGCAAGTTATTTAGCCCAAAAAATGTTTTTGTTTAGTGATCCTTTAATAGAAGAGGTCCACGGAACCTTCAAGATTTGAAGACTGGAAGAATGGGCCAAAATCGCACCTTTCACAATAAGGCAGTTTTCAGGTGTTTTAGCGCTGGAAATGGGCTTTAAAAAGTGCCTGAAAACTGCCTCCCATTCTGTGCAGTGTGCTTTCAGACTGGAGCGGTGCGCTTGTGGGATGTTGGGGAAAAGTCCTGCAAGCAGCATCTTTGGTGCAATGTTGGGAGCGCTTTTATTTAGATCTCCCAAAACGCCCCTGCCCATTGCACTGAATGGGCAGCGCTTTTGAAAGCTCCTCAAAATAGGACTATTACCTTTTTTAAGGTAAAAACTGCCCAGCTTCTAAGTACAGGAGGGACTTCTCCGCCATGTGCCCAATGTGCAATCGCGAAACGGGCACCTTTTTCCATTTACTATGGCAGTGTGCTAAGATCCAGGCTTTCTGGGAGCAGGTGGTGAAATTTCTCCATGACAAAATGGGATCCCCCATTACCCTACAGCCCAAGCTGTGCCTACTGGGCATTCTTCCAGACACTGAAATTAATACATTTCTTAAAGTATTCCTGCATGAGACACTCTTTATAGCCCGAAAAGTTATAGCGCGGGTCTGGATGCGATCAGAACCCCCAGAGTTGTCCCACTGGCTGGCAGAGGTCAACAGTGTTCTGCCATACAAGAAACTAGTGTACTTGCACAGGGGATGGGCAGCCGAATATGAAAAAATTTGGGGAAAATGGCTAAATTCATCTGCAACCTGCTCTCAGGAGGGATAGATGTGACCAAGGAGCCCCTGAGCCCACGGGAGGGCATGGGGGGAACGGGAGGGATGCGGGTGGATGGAAAACTAACCCTGCTGTACTGTGTTCACACCATTGGACGACTAGGTATAAATGTTGCTGTTCCCCCCTGTCACCTATTGTCACGATACTTATGCTCACACTCTGTTCATAACCACTCGTTGTGTATTATAACTGTACATCGCCTAGCCTGGCACCACGCTCTCTCCGTGTCCCTCAAGCTTTAATGACAACAATCCCGCTCGCAGCGCTTAGGGGAACTACAACTCCCGGCACCCCCTTCGCGGCCTTTGCAGCCAATCTCTGTTCGGGATTTTTTTTCTCACTGGCGCTGCCGGGGCGCGCGGGCGGCTTTTGTGTGAAGAGGAAGCGGGCGGCGGTGACCCGGACACACCCGGAAAAGACTAGAACGTACCCGGGGGGGAGGGAGGGGGACTCGGCAGGCCGGGAGCCGCGCACGACGCCCGAAAGCCCTGCAGAATCGGCCTGCGACAATAAAACACCCGAAAGAGCCCGTATTTCAGGCCCGGGTCTGGCGTCATCCCCACAGGAAGAGGCCCGATACCGACCGGAACCGTCCTTCCGCCTTCCCGTATAACGTGACCGGAGGAGACACCCGAATAATACATCCGCCGCCATTTTGTGTCCCTTCCATACGGGGCTCACCCGAAAGATAAGAGACGAGGCCATCCAGGTTGTGATCGGGCGGGAACACCCGGAGGGGACCGGCACCCCTGAAAAAACACGTCACCGGACCCGAATTTGCTGACGCCCCTCCCCCTTTTGGGTTCCTGTGGCTGAAGTCCGAGACACCCGGATCTAGAATGGAACAAACTGAAGGCCCTATGAGAGAAAGGGAAAGCTGATGATGCCTGAGCACGACAATGGATTTCTCCTTCTCTTTCATGCAAGGGATCATGGGAAACACAATCCAGCAACCCCCTCAACTCATCGACTCAGCCAACAACCGGCAGGATGATGCCAACAGCAGCGATCAGGCTGACGAGGGCGGTCATACGCCCTATGATTCTGGTCTGCAGCCGGACTTCCAGTACCACACGCCTACCACCGAGGACTTGCCACCCCTCACCAATGGCTATCAGTCCTCTTTGGGATATGACTCACAAATCAAATACCAGGCCTATTCTCAGTTCCCTAATGGCTCAGCCAATGGGTATGGCAGCAGAAACTTCAGTACCCTGGAGTATTACCACCATCTGGAGACTGCCGCTATGCGGCCTAATGAGGGGGTAGTTAAATCTTCTCCTCCCCAGCCCACCTCCCCCCCAACAAGTTTTCAACCTCCTCCTTCCACTTTTACTCAAAAAAAGACTGGCTCCCCAGAGATCAAGTTAAGAATCACAAAGACAATTCAGAATGGGCGGGAGATGTTTGAATCCTCACTATGTGGGGATCTCCTTCATGAATTCCAAGCAAATGAAATAAACCGGAAAAAGCATGAAAGGCGGCGGGAAAGGAAGGAGAAAAGAAAGAAAAGCAGCAGGCATCATCACCACCATCACCATCACCACCGTGAGGAGGTGAAGGTGGAGGAACCACAACCCAACAAGATTCAAAAACTGGAGCCTCCTGAGGAAGAGATAGTGAGTTCTGCTGTATCTGCTTTAATGTGATTTTCAGATGTGTTCCTTTGTTGTATTATGTTACAGAAGTGGAACACTTTGCTTCTTTTATGTATTTGATGTTTCATGGTGTAGGGAGTTCAGATAGTTCTGCTTAAGCTGAGCTTGCTTCATTTACATTTTTGTTTTTTAATATGCAATTTGGCTTGTAATCGGTCTTCATACTAATGTTCTCTTGCTGATCAAATATTTATTTTTGTTATACTTACTCTTCCCTCTGTTCTAAATAAAGCTAAACTAAAAGGGACATTTTATTTTATTTTTTTTGTTTATTTTACATTTTTGTTTGTTTTTATTCCCCCCTTTCTTTTCTATGCACGAAATAAAGCTAAGCTATAGTTCTGAAAAAAAAAAAAAAAAAAAAAAAATAACTGTACATCGTTTACATGCCCTGTACGTTGTTATTTTGCTCCAATAAAAGCTTTTTGCATTAAAAAAAAAAAAAATGCCCAGCTAGCGTCCGAAAAGCGCTGCAAAAATGAGTGAGCGCTTTAGCGCTAACGGCACGACACTGCACTGTGAAAGCCCTCTAATGCATGCAACTAGTTTTCTCCATACAGGAGACGTCTTGATGCTCTCATTACCAACAAAGGATTTTGTGTGAAGTATTACATTTTCAGTTGGCGTGTTCAATACCCCCCCCTATTTTTTCCTTGTGTCATTCCATTTTATTACAGAACTTTTTTTCTGAACTTAATTGTTTTTGGTTTCTTCACATGTATAATTTGCATGCGTTGTTACCGATATGTCAACGGCACCTTTTAGAAATGTATTTGCCTAGAGAAATGGTGACTTGTTCAATACTTATTTTACTGTGTGTGTGTGTGTGTGTGTGTGTGTGTGTGTGTGTGTGTATTATTATTATTATTATTATTATTATTATTATTATTATTATTATTATTATTATTATTATTATTATTATTATTATTTTTTTTTTATTATTATATCAACGCCATAGATGAGAAGTTTGTGCAGTACTATGCATGAATGAAAGTTTAACTGTTCCTGTGAAACAAGTCTTGTGACTCATCAGTTGCTCTACGTATTAAAGCAAATGAACCTACTTTTGTGCACATTGTTGATGAAACTTGATAAGTAGTTAACTATGGGTGGGGGCATATTGCAGCTGTTTGATTCCGTTTAGCTAGTTGTTCAAGGTAATTGGATAAAAGATTTCAAATGGCAAAGTAAATTTCTAGCAGTTTTATGTCAAGTACACCTGACATGTCTGGCACAGCTGCTGTGTGATTCACACGGGCTTTGAAAAAAAAGACTACAAAGATTGATTTTCTGCAGATTGCCTAAGCTTTCAGTATATTATTTAAAAACAATGTATGTATTTGAAAGCAAAAGTGTATTTTTTTTGTTTTAAAGCAGACAGAACTAAACCAATTGGTTTAACCGTATCCCAAAACTGTTACCTTTTAAAGACATACTGTGATTATTTGCAGTCAGTTGCCTGAGCTCTAAACCAATCTGTCAAGCCATCAAGGCTGGTATCCTAATGAATCACATATACAGCACCATGGCAACTGCAGGTCAAAGGCAGCTTCCTTGTCTGTAACTGGTAGGAGGGTTTAGATTTGCTTTAAGTGCACTCTTTGCTGCTTTGAGGTGAAACCTCAAAGCACCCCACACACAGATCCTAGATTAATGAGATGCATTTTGTTTGCTTTAACCAGTGGGTCACTATAATTGTGCGATGAACGTAAAATCTGCTCTAAAATGGCACATTCGGTATGGATTTTCATATTATGTATGTTCTTGTGTCTTTTGTGTATTTATTGTAATTTTTTTTTTTTTAGACCTCATGATGTGCTTGCTACACTGCTTAATAACCTAAAAGTTCAAGAAAGGCAAAACCGAGTGTGTACCACTGTTGCAATCGCTATTGTTGCAGAAACATGTTCACCTTTTACAGTTCTACCAGCGCTAATGAATGAATATAGAGTCCCAGAACTTAATGTTCAGAATGGTGTGTTAAAATCCTTGTCTTTCCTTTTCGAGTATATTGGAGAAATGGGAAAGGACTATATCTATGCAGTAACACCTCTGCTCGAAGATGCTTTGATGGATAGGTAATCTTTTACTGTTTTTAAGTAGATTTTGTATGATCGCTGTATTTTTTGAGAGGGAAAAAAATAACTTTTTAAATTTTGTCATTGCTTGGTGTATTCGTGGAAGGACACCTTCATATGCAAGGATTATGAAATTACTTTTTAGATGTAATTTTTTTTACACAAATAAGTATGGTTTGTGTTGGGATGACTCTGGGCACCAATATTCTCTAACTGGGGAACAGTTATTTTTTTTTCATCGGTAAAGTGAAATATGGGTTCATATAACATTTGTGAAACTATTAATGTTGTGTAAAGTGACCACTAATGCTTTGCACATGCTGGTACAGCAAGAGGGCCTTTCCACCAATGGCAAATGGTGGACTAAGAAATAATGTGCAGAGGTTTGCACACTTCTAAATCCAGTAGCTCACCGTGCACGTATTCACTAGTTTTAAAGTGCACATTCCACATTCAGTAGTTAAACTTTAAACAAATACATTACTGAGTTTGTACATTTTTTAGAAGAGCAAGGTTTGTAAAACTACACATTTTTGAATCCCAGAGAAGATCTCCCAATATATGACCAAGTTGACCACTTCCACCCTGCGTACCAGTACATCGCTGGGACTGAAGTCGTTTTACCAGGATGATTACAGCATCTACAGGTATCAGTCCAGTATCCTATTTATTTATTTTTTAGGCAGCGGTGCCCTTTTCTCTTTCGTTCATAGACGGACACAGCATCCTTTGACCTTAGGGTTATGTTCTTCCTACCAGGAGATTTTAGGCAGAATTCTTACAGCACTTAAGGTGTTAAAACTTTCCTTCATGCCGCTCCTCCCAGGGGGCGTGGCTCCCCCAGGCATAACCCACACCCTGCTCCAGCAGCTTCAGTTTGTTTCTGCCTAACCGTCAGGAGAGTCAGGCTCTCTCTGGAGTCCTGGACTCTGGAGTTTTTTCTTGCGAATTTTTTTTTTTTTTTTTTGCATCTTGTGAGTTTTTTCCTCGCTTTTTTATTTTATTTTTGAATCCTGCGATTCTTCTATCAACAGCCGACTGGGTGACAGGCTGGGTCCTCGACCCTTGTAGTCCCCCCAGGTTCGGCCTTCGAGCGTGTGCCGGCCCTCAGCTCCGCTTTGGGACGTCCACGACAGGCCCCATTGCTCCAGGGGTGGCCGGGGAACTTCGGTTCTAGGGCACACATATGACCGGTCTCTATGGCCTTGTCACAGTGTGTCTGGCTGACAACCATGCCGTTCGCGGACGTTGGTCTGTCTGGGATACCTCCAGCCGGGTAGTCGCAGGACAGGCAAGTAGTGGCCCCTTACTCAGGTAAGTGGTCTGGCTGGAATGTTTTCCCTTGGGAGGTCGACTGAGGGTTTTTCCCTGCTTTCCTCTCTCCCTTATTCCTCTCCCTCCTTCCCCCTTTGTGTGACGGCTGTGCAGGTTTTTTTTTTCCCTGGGGCTCATATTTTTTCACTCGGGTATGGCTGGGGCTGTTCTGTGTCGCTGCAGGGGACTGTGGTGGTCATTCTGGGCATTTTTGTGTGTGCTGTTTTGGTGTACTGTCTTTTTTGGGTACACTGTCTTTTTAAAACTGCGCAATGGCGGCCATTTTGCCGGAGCCGCGCTTGTATTATTCGGCGGCCATTTTCTTGTGGCCGGCGCCGTTTTCAGCACTAGTTCGGCCTCTAGTGGCCGTTTCGGCGGGGAAAAAAGACCGCGAATCCTCTGAGGGGACAGACGCAGCGCTGCAGCTTCTCCTCAGCACACACTTGTCCTTCATAGACCGCGCTGTACCAGGGGGGTGGTGAGTCTCAGGGGGCCCCAGACTGTGCTCTAGCGGCCGGGAGGTGACCTGTGGGGGACTTTTTTCCTGCCATTGGCAGTGGGGGTGACACGGCAGCTGCAATATGGAGCCTGAATCGGGCCCCTCATTCCTCACAATGCCGGAATTAACCCTTAGCGCCCCTTCCCCTGCCACATCTGTTGAATCGGTGTCGGCTGTCCTGGAATCTTTTCTCACCAGGTTTGAAGCTGCCAGTGCTCGGTTGGGGGGTAAAAAGCGCCCCCCCCCCCCGGAGGCTGTTTCTGGGGATATCTCTGACGCAGAATCTGATAACGCTGTTGCTGCTTCTGGTTCTGTCATGTCAGAGATTGCGGGCTTAACCCACATGGACAGCGAGGATGACTCTGCTGCGGAGTCTGCTGACAAGGAATTTGTTGGAGCTCTTATAACTGCGGTACGTGAGACTCTTCATTTAGAGGATGTGGCGGAGACACCAGCGGTGTCAGTCCCTTTTGGATTCCGCAAACCACCGCGTACCGCTAAGGTATTCCCTTGTGTTCCTTATTTGGACAATTTGTTGTATAGGGAATGGGATACACCGCAAAAGGCTTTTACTGTTCCTAAAAGCTTTGCTACCCGTTACCCCCTGGAGGAGGACTTTTTAAAAAAGTGGGTCACTCCTCCGTCGGTGGACCCTCCTGTGTCCAGACTGAGTAAGGCTACTACGTTGCCTGTGGAGGGGGATCCTGCTTTCAAGGACCCCGCTGATAAGAGAGTGGAGGCCGTGGCCCGCTCCCTGTTCTCGGTGGTGGGTTCGGCGGTAAGGCCGGCTCTGGCCGGAGCCCTGGTTGCTCAGACGCTAACTGAAAGGGCGAAGCTCCTGCTGCAGGATCTGGAGGTCCAGGGTGCTTCCGAGTCCTCTAGGGACCTGGCTGAGCAGTTGATTCAGGGTCAGAAGTTTCTCTGTGAGGCGGCTATGGATTAGATTCCTTTGCTTTCCAGGGCTTCTGTCTACGCAGTGGTTCTGCGCCGCCTTATATGGCTGAAGTGCTGGTCGGCTGACCAGTCCTCGAAAAAGGCCTTGGTGGATTTGCCCTTTAAGGGCGGACGGCTCTTTGGGGCATCCCTGGATGACATCATTAAGGATGCCACTGGAGGTAAGAGCACCTTGCTCCCTCAGTCGGGGAAGGGTAAGGAACCTCGCCGCAAGCAAGGTCCTACTTTTACTACCCCTAAGCGTTTTTTTCGTGTGCCCAGCGCGGCTGGAAAAGGTCCGCAAGGGGCAAAAGCCCCTGCTGCCGGGCGTAAGCGCCCCTGGTTTAACAAACCGGACAAGCCTGCTTCCGCATGAAGGTCTGCCCCCGCCCGGGTCTCGGGTGGGGTGACGGCTTCACGACTTCGCGGATCGGTGGAATTCTCTTCTGACCGACCGTTGGGTTTGCGAGGTGGTCGCCTCGGGGTACAAGATAGAGTTCCTCTCTTGTCCCCCAAACAGATTTTTTCCATCCAACCTCCAGCTTCCTCCGGATCGTCGGCTAGCCCTGTCCGGGGCTGTCCAGGATCTTCTGGACAGAGGGGTGGTTGTGCCGGTTCCCTCGCTGGAACGGTTTCAGGGGTTCTACTCCAATCTGTTCGTGGTTCCCAAGAAGGGAGGGGTTCGCCCTGTCCTGGACCTAAAGGCCCTCAACTCCTTTGTCAAGGTGCAGCGATTCAGGATGGAGTCGGTCCATTCTATCATAGTGGCCCTCCACCAGGGGGACTTCATGGCGTCCTTGGACATCATGGACGCATACCTGCATGTCCCCGTTTGCACAAGCCACCAAAGGTATCTGCGTTTTGCGATCGGGGAGGACCACTATCAATTCGTGGCCCTCCCGTTCGGGCTGGCGTCGGCACCACGGGTGTTCACCAAGGTGCTCGCCCCGATCCTGGCCTTGCTAAGGCAGCGAGGGATCGCTATCGTGGGATACCTGGACGACCTTCTCCTGAGAGCTTCTTCAAGCTCAGAGTTAGAGGAGGACGTGTCCATCACGTGTCGGACTCTGCAGGAGTTCGGCTGGCTTCTGAATCTCAAAAAATCAGTGTTGGTTCCGTCCCAGAGGCTGGAACACCTGGGGCCGGTTTTGGATTTGGGGGAGGCAAAAGTGTTCCTCCCATCGGAAAAACTGCGGACCCTGCAATCTGCAGTGAGACAGTTGTCGACCCAGAAGTGGTCGTCTCTTCGCTTCTGCATGCGGGTTCTGGGTCTGATGGTGGCCTCCTTCGAGGCGGTTCCGTATGCCCAATTCCACACCAGGGTACTACACAGAAGGAGATTCTGTCACGATGGGACAGGGTCCCATCTTCTCTGGATCGCCAGATTCGGTTGAGCCATCTGGCCAAGTCTTCCCTGGCATGGTGGCTGACGTCTCCGGTGCTTCGGTCCGGGAAGTCTTTTCTTCCGTGCCGCTGGACAGTGGTCACGACGGATGCCAGCCTCTTCGGCTGGGGGGCGTCTGGGGCACCCAGTCAGCCCAGGGGCGCTGGACTCAGGAGGAGTCCCGCCTGCCGATCAATATCCTGGAGCTCCGAGCGATCAAGCTGTGCCTTGTCAGGTGGTCCCTGGAGCTGCAGGGCCGTCCTGTCAGGATCCAGTCCGACAACGCCACGGCCGTGGCGTACGTCAATCATCAGGGCGGCACAAGGAGCTCGGCCGCGGCGACGGAGGTCGCTCACATACTTCGGTGGGCCGAAAGGTCCGTTCCGGCCCTGTCAGCGGTATACATTCCGGGAGTTCTGAATTGGCAAGCCGACTTCCTAAGTCGCCCGACTCTGGATCAAGGGGAGTGGTCTCTCCACCCGGAGGTGTTTCAGATCCTGTGCCAAAAATGGGGCACTCCAGACGTGGACCTTCTGGCGTCCCGTCTCAATCGGAAGGTACCACGGTTTGTGGCCAGGTCAAGGGACCCGTGGGCAGACGCGTCAGACGCGTTAGTGGCTCCCTGGGGTCAATATCACCTGATTTACGCCTTCCCTCTAAGGCTCCTACCCCGCCTGCTGCGCAGGGTGGAAGCCGAAGGGATTCCAACGATCCTGATCGCCCCAGATTGGCCGCGTCGCTCTTGGTACGCGGACCTGGTACGTCTGGTGGCAGACGCCCCCTGGCGCCTGCCTCTGAGGGAAGATCTCCTGTCTCAGGGCCCGATCTTACATCCTGCTTTACGGTCACTGGCTTTAACGGCGTGGCTGTTGAGAACCAGGTACTGAAGGACCGGGGGCCTGTCGGGCCCGGTAATCTCTACCATGATGCGTGCACGGAAGTCCACTTCTCGAAAAATGTATCATCGTACATGGAAAGCATACATCTCTATGTGTGAGGAGATGAAGTGGCACCCCCGTACTTACGTGGTGTCCCGGATCCTGCTGTTCCTACAGCGGGGAGTGGACCAGGCTCTTGCCTTGAGCACAATCAAGAGTCAGATTTCTGCTCTGGCTGTTTATTTTCAGCGTCCCGTGGCAGCGCACTCTTTGGTTCGCACGTTTGTGCAGGGGGTCCGGCATGTGGCGCCCTCCGCTACCTTCTTGGGACTTGAACTTGGTCCTCTCGGCGCTTCACCGTGCCCCCTTTGAGGACATTCGGGAGATCCCCTTGCTGACTTTGTCGCAGAAGGTGGTCTTTCTGGTAGCTATTGCCTCTATCAGACGAGTGTCTGAACTGGCGGCCTTGTCTTGCAAGGCCCCCTACTTGGTCATCCATCAGGATAAGGCGGTGCTGCGCCGCGACCTTCTTTTCTTCCGAAGGTCGTTTCGGCCTTTCACATTAACGAGGACATTGTTGTTCCATCATTATGTCCTCAGCCGAAGAACCCGAAGGAAGCCGTTTTACATTCTCTGGATGTGGTTCGGGCCCTTCGAGTTTACTTGTCGGCGACAGCTCCGTTCCGGAAGTCGGACTCGCTGTTCGTGTCTGTGTCCGGTCCCAGTAAGGGCCTGGCAGTCTCGTCGGCCACCATTTCCAGGTGGATCCGACAGGTTGTGCTTCAGGCCTACGCCCTGAAGGGGCGGGCGCCTCCCTTTCGGGTCACGGCGCATTCGACCAGGGCGATTGGAGCCTCCTGGGCTTTCCGACACCAAGCCTCTGTGTTTACCGGTGTGTAAGGCTGCGACCTGGTCGTCGGTCCACACTTTTTCAAAGTTTTATAAGGTGGATGTGAGTGCATCTTCTGATGCCTCATTCGGCCGCAGGGTGTTACAGGCGGCAGTTTAAGGTTGGAGTTCCTCCGTTGAGTAACTCCGGTTTTGTTTGGGGGTGTAACCTGTTGTTTGCTGTGTTATTTTTACCACCCCTCGTTTTTTTGACACTGCTTGGTGACGTCCCTAAGGTCAAAGGATGCTGTGTCCGTCTATGAACGAAAGAGAAAAAGATTTTTGTACTCACCGTAAAATCCATTTCTCTGAGTTCATAGACGGACACAGCACCCACCCCTCCTTGGTTTGTACTGCTTGTTACGAACTGAAGCTGCTGGAGCAGGGTGTGGGTTATGCCTGGGGGAGCCACGCCCCCTGGGAGGAGCGGCATGAAGGAAAGTTTTAACACCTTAAGTGCTGTAAGAATTCTGCCTAAAATCTCCTGGTAGGAAGAACATAACCCTAAGGTCAAAGGATGCTGTGTCCGTCTATGAACTCAGAGAAATGGATTTTACGGTGAGTACAAAAATCCTTTTTTTTTTTTGATAAAACAGTCCTAGCAGTTGGCCGCCTGGATCACTTTTACAGGTTACACAAGGGGTTCCACCCCCCCTCATGCTCTCCTCCCTGCTGACTGACCATAGAGATGACTGAGGACTGGAATGTCCCTGGTCATTTCTATGGTCTAAAACAGAAAGCAATGACTATTTTGTCACTTTCGGTTTCGCCAGGATCTAAACAAGCTACTACTGGCTTGGGAAAGCATTGTATCAAACGTACCTTGGTTTGATCAGATGCTTTTAAGGGCAGAGGAGAGATCAGAGAGTAAAGAGTACCTGTCACTGCCCATAACATCACAGGGATGTTGTTCACCCCCCTGTGATAGTGGGCAATAAAGTTTTGAGAAAAAAAAAAGTTTAAAGTACCCCTGTGCTCGCATGCAAAGTTGTTTTAAAGCTTTGCCTATATGGATAATTTAATTCACTGTAGTTTGTCATTGTTTCATGGGTGTGCGCAATTTTGAAGTGTGAAATGTTTGGTTTGTATTTTTCCCCAATTATTTTTTTTTTTTTTTCTGTCCAGAATCATACTTGCTGCATCTGTCTCCCAGCGCCTCTACACTGTGAACTGAGCGATTGAAACGTCACTGATGGCTCAGTTCTCTCAGCTTCCCGAGCAGAGAGCTGAAGACTGTCGGTCAACAGCTCTCCGCTCTGCCCTGCTCACTGGAGTGCTGAGCTGTGGAGGGGCGGGGAGCAGCCGTCTCAGGTTCTTGGCAGCTGGCTGAGATGGGTATCTGTCCAGGCATTTGGCAGATCCAGACTTTGCCATTCCAGGACTGATTTCTGTGACATCAGCAGAGAGTGGACTTCAGCCCGCTCTCTGCTGAACACGGGTCACAGGAGTGCAAAACGAATTTTGGTTACATTTTTTTTATTTATTTTTTACATATATGTGGGAATAGGCCTGGTCTTAAATTGTACATGATTTTATTTACCAGTAATTGACAAGACTAAAATATGTGAAATGTGTTTTTTCTTTTTCCTTTTTTTTTAGAGATCTTGTTCACAGACAAACAGCTAGTGCCGTTGTTCAGCACATGTCCCTTGGAGTTTATGGTTTTGGCTGTGAAGATTCTTTAAATCATTTGTTAAATTATGTATGGCCCAATGTGTTTGAGACATCTCCTCATGTAATCCAGGCTGTCATGGGAGCGCTTGAAGGCCTTAGGGTTGCTATTGGGCCATGCCGAATGCTGCAGTATTGCTTACAGGTATGTCCAGAGGTTTTGTTTTTTTCTGTTTGGATTTTGGGGGTAAAATTAAATAACTTTACTGATGCGTGAAATGCAAATTCTGGGGGACTTACAACCCCACTTGCTCACAAGGATCGAGGGAAAAACATGCATGTTTGGAGGAAAAAAAAAACTCTTTCCCCCCCCCCCCCTCTCTTTTCAATCAAAGCCAGTGTTTATAGTAATATAACACACTTAAACTCTTGGCTCATTTTTGTAATCTCTCTCCCCCCCCCCCCCCCAATCCAATAGCAGCTGTATAAATATCCTAACTGGACATAATGGCTATATCACAAGAATTCAGCTCTTGCCTGGATCATTGAAATAACATAAACCCCCTCAGCGTAAATTATTAAACAAGTCAATATAAAAAAACCATAAGATCATATAGTAAAATTAAATAAAAGTAAAATGCAATTTCATATTAATCAATACACCACCACAAATGTACAGATCTCCATTATTGGTGGTATGAAAGTGCTAGTGCTTCAAAACCTGACGGATGGATGTAAAAATTTACTACCCCCCATTCAAACATTCAAACTGTGGATGGGGGAGGGGGGGGGGGGAAATCTTCCCCTCACTTAATGTATTGTATTGTATTGTATTGTATTCTGACAGTGAGGAAACAAAGGGTATCATTGATGTACGAGTAAAAGTTGGGCACATGGACTTCAAGTAACCCTTCCTTGCCAGATATACTTTGGTGAAAGAACTGTTCCGTTCATCTACCCATCTGCATTTGATGTTTGGGAAATGTGTGATTACTGGATAAGTAGGGATGATGTGCCTGTGGTATCTCAGGATGGAGAGCGGCGGTAGGAGCTGGTAAACCTGACTCCTTCGTTTTCTGAATGGATATTGACTCTGTCCATCCACATAACCGAAACATCGTATCCTCCTGTGATTGCGACGTCTCAGTTAATGAATGAAGAGAAGCCGCTGTCTTTTCTTTATCATCAGTGCAGCGGAGGCTGCCGAGAAAGGGACTGGGGATTTTGTGTCCTAGTCCCTTTCCCTGTCTCAAAGGGGAGATGTCAGAGGTCTGTTAAAGTGGAGGTTCACCCAAAAAAATCATTTAACAGTAGATTGGGCCTAATTACGGGAAGCAGAATCGGGCGTTTTGATTAAAATCAATGCAGTACTTACCTTTTTTGAGATAGATGTTCTCCCGCCGCTTCCGGGTATGGGCTGCGGGACTGGGCGTTCCTATTTGACAGACTTCCGACCGCAGCTCAGGCTGACTCGAGGGGGGAAGATGTGATTTTAAAATTTATATTTGTTAAAGTAGAAATTTTATTACCTTCACTGCAGCAATGCTTTGTCTCGTAGCTCCCCTCACTGGCCGATAACCTCTTCAGCTGGTTGTCTTCAGGTTCACGATCTTTGGCAGTTTTGATTTGGCTGGGCTGAGTCAATGACACTCCTGCACATGCACTGGAGGTCATTTGTCTCTGCAAATTAATGGACACTGGCCAAAAATCCTTGCTCGGGTATGTAGTCCTTCCAAGCTCAGCTAAACCTCAGTTTGTGCTAGTGTCTGAAGGTGTTGGATGTGAGTCCTTGGGTCTCAAGATTATTTTGCTGGACTTTGTGCCAATTACTCCTAGCCTGTTTACACCCTTGATAGGGCAGAGGTGGACTTATCCAGATTGGTCACTACAGCTAATGGTACCTGAACTTAATACAGGCACAGTCTTTAATGTCTAATGGTTCAGGAGAGTGATCTCTCCCCCACAGAGGAGAATGTAGTCCCCATAGGCTCTGTGGGGCATGTCCAGTGTGATTTGTGAAGATTGTGTCTTCTCTGAGATAGTGGAGCAAATGGCAGTTCCTCTTGACAGTGTTCCCTGTATAGTGGATCTGTTTTTGGGGATTTTTGCACACCGCCACGGCTTTTGTTGCCCAAGTACAAAGGGGGGGGGGGGACTGGCATGCGTGTGCAATAGGTAACATCATTGCATGTCTGACACTTTTCCCTGTCCCCTGGACACAGTACTTGAAGCACCTGAGCAAGTAGGGGAGGACCTCCTGCAAAGTTTACTTTGCAATGACTCCCTCTTAGGGTCATATTATTTCTGAATCCATGCCCTCATGTGAAACTTCCGCAGCTTCAGGGTCACCATCTTCCACTTTTGTGTCAAGGGTGGAATTTCTGCAGCCATATCTGGGCGGAGGAAATATTTAAGGAAATTCCTTTGGAAGACTTGGAAGCTGTTGAGGATCACATATCTTCTGTATAAATCCTTCAGGCACCCAATATCCAGGTCTGGGACTTTCACAGGCAAAAAAACAAGGGGGACTTCTTGGTTGATGTGGTACACACTAACCAAGTTACTGGCATTCCTTTTTCTAAAGTTACTGGCTTTAAATCATGGTGGCTGCCAATTGTTCCCAAGTATATTTCCAGTACACCCTCACAAGAAGTGATATGTATGCTAATTGTGCTCACCTAGAGAAGCTGCATTTACCACCAAAGCATTTTGCTCACCAGTACACCATGGAGGAGGCATTCTTCAAGAAATGAGGCTCTCCGGCATTTGACCAGGCTTTTTACCTTTTTAAATAAGACCATGAGGGTCTCTGTGGGTGAGGTCCTGGTCTTCCGCAACTAGCATCAGAGGTTTGAGGCCCTCTTCAAGCTATTCATAGTCCATTCCAGAGAATCCAATCCAGAAGGTCCTGCCATTTGGAAACTCCTAGAAGATTTTCTGAGAGCCCAGAGTTTTGCAGTGGATGCCTTGGAAGATTACATAAGGCAGATTTCAAGCATGGGACCCATGTCTGTCCACGTGAGAAGGGTCCTGTTGCTCAAGTGAAAGTTGGCAGATCGTCTCTGCAAGAAATATTAAGAGGTACTCTTACCCCCCTTTTAAGGTGAAGGTTACCTTTCGGAAACCAGTGACACCTTTAAATTCCAAAAATTAGTTCCCCTGCCACAAATTGGACTGCTGTCCTAGGAGATCATCACACTTGTGCCAAAAGTCTCACAGCCTCTATTCCAGCCCACTTCAGTCCATCAAGGGGGCTTCCAGACATCAGTGAATATCAAGGATGTCTACCTACACATCATAATTTTGGAGGATCTATATGATCAGTTTATGGCACTGCCTTTCAGCCTGTCCACAGCCCCCAGGGTGTGTTCTAAGATGTTTGTATGGTCCTCAACCACTTTGGAACCAGAGCCAAGTAGAAACTTGCTCTTCATAATAGTACGGGAAAATAAGCTGACAAATTGACCTAGAAAGTGGCTCAGCAAGCAGCCTGACACCCGTAGGTAGAACAAAGTCGGAATCCCCATCTAAATGAAGATTTGAACTTCACATAAACTTGAACAGCTCGGACAAAATTCATAGAATAAAGCACCTTCTTGGGATCTTTTGGGTTAGGACAAATGTCCTGATTTAGGTGGAACAAAGGAACCACCTTGGGTGAAAATGAACCAGGATAGGTTCCTTGCAGGAAAGCATCGCTAATTCTCAGACCCTGTGAGCAGAGGCAATGGCTACCAAAAGTACATCCTTTAGTCATAAGGAATGACCAGGATCAGTAGACTCAGACTGAGTGACTGGGGAATGAACTCACACTGGTCCCCTCATGGAAAGCATCCTTCCTTTGGGCATTCGCTGAAAGAGCAAGGGGCCTGGAGGGTCGGTGGGGGACCCCAGAAGAGGCTTGGGACTGCTCTGTGCAAAACCATTACACATAGCAGGTAATTTTTACTGACAGGCTATGGACTGGAATGGTTTCAGCGGATTGGAGACTGGGAATTAGGCTAAATGGTCTAACATCAATAGTATGCAAGCTCTTGAAGGAGATAAGGGACTATATACAACATTTTGGTAACAAACGGTATCATTGGCAATAATCGGCATGGATTCATGAAGAATTGTTCTTGCCAAACCAATCTATTAGCCTTCTATGAGGAAGTGAGTTGCTCTCTAGATAAAGGAAGGCCCGTAGACGTGGTGTATCTGTATTTTGCAAATGCATTTGACACAGTTCCCCATAAACGTTTTCTGTACAAAATAAGGTCCGTTGGCATGGACCATAGGGTGAGTATGTGTATTAACTGGCTACAAGGGCGAGTTCAGAGGGTGGTGATAAATGGGGAGTACTCGGAATGGTCAGGGGTGGGTAGTGGGGTCCCCCAGGGTTTTGTACTTGGGACCAATCCTATTTCAATTTGTTCATAAACGACCTGGAGGATGGAATAAACATTTTAATTTCTGTATTTGCGGACAATACTAAGCTAAACAGGGCAATAACTTTGCAGCATGTGGAAACCTTTGCAAAAAGATCTGAACAAATTAATGCACTGCCCATGGATAGTGTTTTTTTTTTTTTTTTCTATTAAGTAAGCACCTGAGCGACCACAACATACAGGGAAATACAATGTAATACTGACATATAATCACATACAGGTTGAACTTGTGTCTTTTCTCTTCCGTTCATAGACGGACACAGCCTTCATTGACATTAGGGTTATGCTTCTTCCTACCAGGAGAGTTTAGGCAGAATTTAACAGCACTTAAAGTGTTAAAACCTTTCCTTCGTGCCGCTCCTCCCAGGGGGCGTGGCTCCCCAGGCATAACCCACACCCTGCTCTAGGAGCCTCAGTCTTTTTCTGCCTAACGACAGGAGAGGAGTCAGGCGCTTCTGGAGTCCCTGTACTCTGGAGTTTTTTTTCTTGCGATTTTTCTCGCTTTTATTATTTTGTTCCTGCATTTTTGAATCCTGTGATTCTTCTATCAACAGCCGACTGGGTGACAGGCTGGGTCTTGACTCTTGTAGTCCCCCCATGTTCGGCCATCGAGCGTGTGCCGGCCCTTAGCTCAGCTCTGGGTCATCCACGACAGGCCCCATTGCTCCAGAGGTGGCCGGGGAACTACATGTTCCAGGACACACATATGACCAGTCTCTATGGCCTTGTGACACTGTGTCCGGCCGACAGCCATGCCGTTGGTGGACGTTGGTTCTGTCCGGGATACCTCCAGCCGGTAGTCGCAGGACAGGTAAGTAGTGGCCCCTTGCCCTGGCAAGGTGGTATGGCTGGTGTTTTTCCCTGGAGAGGTCGACTGGGGGTCTGCCCTGCTTTCCTCTCTTCCCTTCCTCTCCCTCCTTCCTCTGACTGGGTAGCGGTTGTGAAGGGGGGCCTCCTGGGTTTTCTTTATTACCACCGGGGCCCCGTGTGTTGGACTGTGTTGTTACTCTGTGGGCTGCTGCTGTGTGCTACTGTGTTGTATGAGGCGTTTGGTGCATCACTGGGGATTTTTAACTGCGCCACGGCATCCATTTTGCCGTGGTCGCGATTTACATAGCTCGGCAGCCATTTTCCTGTAGCCCGTTGGTGATTTTTACCTCACAACGTTAGCCATCTTGGGAATATCTTGGCCTCTTGTGACAGTTTTAGTGCTCTGAAGCGCCGTGATTCTTCCCTGAGGTGACAGGCACAGCACAGCCAGCACATCGGAGCACACCTCAGGTTTTCAGCTCTCTGCAGCTGGGTGGGGTGGTGTGTCCCTGGGAGGCCTCTGCTTCTATTTTTGCAGCCAGGAGGTGTCCGGTGGGTTGTTCTGTCTTGCAGTACACAGCGGTGGGGCAACATGGAAACTGTACCTGGTGTTTCTGCCCCAGCAATGCCTGAGTTATACTTTAATCCCCCTGCTCCTGCCGCATCTGTTGAGGCAATGTTGGCTGTCCTTGAGGCGTTTCTCGCCAGGTTTGAAGCAGCTAGTGCCCAGAAGGGGGGTACAAGGCATCCCCTCCCTGAGCCTGCGTCTGGGGATGTCTTTGACACAGACTCCTTGCTTGCTGTTGTTTCTGGTTCTGTAATGTCAGATGATGCAGGCTTAACCCACATGGACTGTGAGGATGACTCTGCCTCAGGGTCAGTAAATGATGGGGTATGTTGGAGCTTTATTTCTGCGGTGCGTGATACTCATAAACTTGAGGATTTGGCGGGAGCACCAGTTGTGCCGGTCCCTTTTGGGTTCCGCAAGCCGCCCAGCACCGCAAAAAAGTATTTCCCTGTATTTCTTATTTGGAGCATTTGCTATGTAAGGAATGGGACACGCCACAAAGTTTTTGCTGTTCCTAAAAACTTTGCGGTCCGTTGCCCCTTTGAGGAGGTCTTTAAAAAAAAAAGTGGGTCTCTCCTCCGTCAGTGGACCCTCCTGTGTCCAGACTGGGTAAAGCCACCACATTGCCTGTGGAAGGGGCTCCTGCTTTTACGTACCCCACTGATAGGAGAGTGGGGTCTGTGGCCCGCTCTGTGTTCAGTTGTAAGTTCGGCTGTGAGACCGGTCGTGGCCGAGTCTCTGGTGTCGCAGACACTGACTGGATGGGCAAAGTTGTTGCTGGAGGAGCAGGATGCTTCCGAGACCTGCAAGGACCTGGCTGAACAATTGGTTCAGGGTCTAGAATTTGTCTGTTGTGTCGGCCCTGGATACGCTTTCCTTGCTTTTCAGAGCCTCCGCCTATGTGGTGGTACTACGTCGCCTTGTGTGGCTAAAATGCTGGTCTGCGGACAAATCCTCCGAGAAGGTCTTGGTGGATTTGTCTTTTTAAGGGTGAGCGGCTTTTTGGGGCGTCCCTGGATGACATAAAGGATGCCACAGGTGGTTAGAGCACACTGCTCCCACAGTCTGGGAAGGGCAAGGAGCCTCGCCGTAGGCAAGGGACCTCCTTTACTACCCCAAAGCGTTTTTTTTTCTTGCGCCCAGTGCAGCAGGAAAAAGTTTGCAAGGTGCTAAGGCGCCCGCTGCAGGGCAGAAGCGCCCCTGGTTCCGCAAGCCTAACAAGTCTGTGGACAAACCTGCTTCCGCATGATGGTCTGCCCCCACCCGGGTCTCGGGTGGGCGGCCGGCTTCGCAAATTCGCGCCTTGGTGGAGGTCTCTCCTCTCCGACCATTTGGGTTTGCAAAGTAGTTTCCCCGGGGTACAAAATAGTTTCTTCGGACCGGGTCCCGTGCACGCGACCCCACAGCTGGGCTTAAAGAGCCACGTACGTGCCCAGCCGTGCCATTCTGCCGACGTTTATAGTCTGTAGGGGGTCCTTAAGTGGTTAACCAGTAAACATGATTTCAGTCTTACCTTTTGTAAAATGCTGAGGCAATCGGCCTAGATAATTACCAACTTGGAGTAAGCACTGGTCACTAGGGCTTGAACCCATATAAATGAATGATTCATTAGAAATTACTGACACATCTACCACTATCTTGGTAAACCCATCATTTAGTCTAAACTGTGTTAACCGCTTACAGGTTGGAGTTAAGTAGTTGATTTGCCATTATAGATTTTGGTTGGGACTGGTGGTTTTACATAGGCCTAAAGTTAACGCATTTTCTGTTTTCTTTTAAGGGCCTTTTCCATCCTGCAAGAAAAGTCAGGGATGTTTACTGGAAAATCTACAACTCCATATACATTGGGTCACAAGATGCTTTGATTGCCCATTATCCCCGTATCTACAACGATGAGAAGAACACTTATATTCGTTATGAGCTTGACTACATCTTGTAAAACGCTCTTTCTTCTTTTTTTTTTTTTCTTTTTCTTTTTTTTTATGTTTTGTCTTTTGTATTGTTCTTGCTGGCTGGTGTTAGTGCTCACCTATGAAAATGTTCGATAGCATGTATTTGGGCAAGGCTGCTTAAGGCATAGCTATTACAAGTAGATGTGGCCAACAAAAGCTGAAATTTCTTTATACAAGCCGGGTCTGTTTTAGACATCCATTCCTATTTTACAATGCGTACCTGAGGAAATAAAAATTTTATGTGTAAATTACCTGCTACTTTTTTTTTTTTATTGTTATATAGACTTTAAATGGCCTGTATATTTCTGCAGTGCATTTTAAGCTGAAAAGTGATCAGTTTGCTTATTCTGACACCATTTTGGGTTCTCGAAAGCTCAGAGTTGGGTAAATATTAAAGATAAAAGCACTCTGATGCCTTTGGAGTACATGACTATATGTCCAGCTATTTAGTAATTAGCAAATTTTCACTGACAGAATGAAGTTTAGTCACCAAGGTGTAAGAGAAACCCATTTATATCATTAAACTCAGGAGGGAATGAAAAGCAGCTAGAGCTGAATTGACATCACATATGTCAGAGCTGCTGGTATGTGCCAACAATAAAGTATATTAACTTGGAAGTGTTGTAAGGATTTCCTTGATATTTAAGGTTTTCAGTTTCTGCAACAGAATCAGGATAAGTAATATATTTTGTTACATAAAATTCCTAGTAGGCACTTGCATTAATCTGGATTGGAATCAAATCTGTTTAGGGTAAAAGTGTGACCATCAATCGCGAGGCCTGATACACGCTTATAATTATAAGACGGCTTATTCAAATTAAGATGTCATGGATGCATATATATTTCTTGGTATGGGTCTTTGCCAAACTACTTTTAATGACTGCTCCATAGCACATCAGATGGACAGTTACTCATTTTGTATAATTGGCATCCCAGCTATGACAAGCCAATCTTTTTTTTTTTTTTTTTTTTTTGGGATACTGAGCTTAATTTTGTGTCCAACCCCAAAGCAGGGTTTTCCAGTCTTCTGTTTTTATAGCTTTGATTTATCATTTTAAATATCCATTGTCGATTCTAACAGAGCAGAACTTTTCTTTTTTTTTATTTAAGAAAAAAATTGTGACAAAATTGTTGCATAAACTTTCTTTATCAATCGGTAGCAATTTAAATGAAAGGGCACGTTTGTAAACGTTGCTTTGACGGTTTAGAGAATTTACAAGGTAAACTCAAGGTTGCAACACAACATACAATTGTGAATATAAAATGTCTTTTCTGTATGCGTTTTGATATTGTAGGTTGCAAAAGAATAAAATGCAAATTAAATAATAAAACCACAAGAACCAAACATTTTGATGTCTTTACAGTCCTGAGATTATTAGTAGTGTTACAGGAGGGGAGAGAACCTGATAACTATAAGGTAATATAAGCAAAAAACTGCGCTAACCAGAAAAACATATAATCAGGTGTAAAAACAAGAAAGCTGCAATTACATGATACAAATACAAATGGAAAAAAGAGAACTGCGCCAACTAATAAATATACTCAGCAAGCAAGGCAGGTATAAATATAACAGAATGAACAAAAGTCCAAATAAAAGTTGAATATTGAATGGATGCCTCAGATATTGAAAATCAGGACGAACACCCAGGTGCAGTTATCATCCATGGAGACCACCACCACATGGAGAGCAGATTGCAGATAAACAGCAGTGTATAATGATCCAACAGCAAGATGGAACCAGGGTTAACAGAACCACAGTGGGGTTATCCTAAGAATGTGAAGACTCAGATCCGTATCAGACGACCGATCCGTGGGTCATAACATAATTGAAAGAAAACCGGACCATAGCGAGGTAACGTTTAAAAACCAGGTTTAATAAGTATAGAATCCTACTCGCAGACATCCGTGAAATGTAAGCATGTATAAACAAATTCCGGGTGGCACAATAGGAGCCCTTCCTCCTTGCATTGAACGCGGTGACATGGGACGGCGTGCAGTGACGTCGACGTCACCGTGTTCAATGCAAGGAGGAAGGGCTCCTATTGTGCGGGCCGGCATTTGTTTATACATGCCAGACATCCGTGAAATGTAAGGAGTAGGATTTTATACTTATTAAACCTGGTTTTTAAACGTTATCACGCTATGGTCCGGTTTTCTTTCAATTATGTTATGACCTACGGATCGGTCGTCTGATACGGATCTGAGTCTTCACATTCTGAGGATAACCCCACTGTGGTTCTGTTCACTCTGGTTCCATCTTGCTGTTGGATCATTCTACACTGCTGTTGTTTATCTGCAATCTGGTAAGCTGCTCTCCATGTGGTGGTGGTTTCCACGGATGTCAAGTGCACCTGGGTGGTGTTCGTCCTGATTTTCAATATCTGAGGTGTCCATTCAATATTTAACTTTTATTTGGACTTTTGTTCAGTCTGTTATCTTTATACCTGCCTTGCTTGCTGAGTATATTAGTTGGCGCAGTTCTCTTTTTTTTTTTTTTTTTTCCCAATAACTATAAGGTATTGGTATAGACTCTTTCAGAAAGAAGTTGGCAATAAATATTACTATGCAGTGGTAGGAAAATATAGAACATTTTGCACTGGTGACGGTGTTTTTTTTTCTAGTGAATTTTTTTTATTTTATTTTTTCTGTGTGGGGTTCAACTGTGTAAGGGGTAAATTTGAACTGGCTAGTGTAAACCTTTTGAGGAGAATAGTGCCTAGAACTAGCAAGCCCCTGTGCAAAAATGTTTTATAGCAAGTTTCAACATCTGTAGATTTTTTGCATACTTGGAACCTCTTTGATGCTAGTGTTTGTAAACCTCAGACATGAAATCTGAACAAAGCACACTCTTCTATACTGTGTAACTGTTCCTAGGCAAAGCGTGAAGTGATTTTGCTTTGCTGCCTCTTTTCTCTGTTATTTGTCTGCACCCCTTCTGACAGCTTTTCCCCCCAACACCGAGAGCCTTTCCACCAATCCTTCTCAGAGCTCTTCTCCTTTTGTGCAGCACACTTAATGCAAATCCACACCCCTGCTTTGTCCTACTGAGAGATGTTGACTGATTCTGTATTCTGCCTGTTGTAGAAGGCTGTACAGGAAAGCTATGGCTGCGGATAAACGGTACACCTTATGTATAAGGATTTGTTTAATCTGTGCATCCTCTGCAAAAAAAGGTTAGCGCAAGGTGCTGAGGGAAAAGAGACGGTAGCTAAATGAAATTTGTACATGCAATTTGCTAACTTCTCTCCTTTACTAGTTGCCTGGCTGTCATGCTGATAACAATTTCAAATTTTTTACTGACCTGAAATAAGTATGCAGTGATCTCTGTAATAAGCAATTAGTGTTTAAAAAGTAAAAAATAAATTGCAATTCTCTCCCCATAGTACAGCGTCACTATGGTTATGCACTTATGTTAAAAAAAAAAAAATGGAATTGTAAGTAAAGTAATTCCATCTATCAAGGGGGAAAAGTATTTGATCTGCTGATTTTGTACGTTTGCCCACTGAAAAATGATCAGTCTATAATTTTAATGGTGGGTTTATATTAACCATGAGAGATGGGGAAAAAAGTTATAAATTGATTCACATTTTAATGAGTGAAATAAGTATTTGATCCCCTATCAAGCAGCAAGATTTATAGCTCCTAGGTGTGTTCTATACAGGTAACGAGCTGAGATGAGGAGCTGTTAAAGGCCAGGTTCACACTTGTACGACAAATGGTCGGACATTGGGAGCTCATGTCTCGTTAAGAGTGAAAATCAATGTTTCCCTAATGAGAGCCGTCTTAACTTGTACGACACAAGTCTGTCTGACTTTGAAAATCCTTCCTGCACTACTTTTGGTCTGACGTTGATCCTACTTCAGCCCCTTGAATATCACTAAAGTCGGATTGCGGTCTTAAAGCAGAGGTCCGCCCAATTATTTATTTTTTTTTCTAAAGTCAGCAGCTACAAATACTGCAGCTGCTGACTTTTTAAAATAAGGACACTTGCCTGTCCAGGGTGCCCGCGATGTCTGCACCCAAAGCCAATCTCTCCCTTGGCTTTTGGATGCTGTCGCCGCCATCTTCACTTCTTGGTTCCCTACTGCGCATGCGCGATCCGAATGGTCCCTGCTGTCTTCTGCGACCTGTTTGTCTCCCAGAAGACAGCAGAGGGGTGTGGATATGGGACTGGATGTTGCGTAGATACCTGTAGATAATGCGGCTATCTTTGCCCAGAAGTGGGAGCAAATACCTGTATTAAACGGGTATCTGCCCCCCCGGAAGGTGCTAAATGTTACACCGGAGGGGGGAGGGTTCCTGAAAAGTGGAAGTTCCATTTTTGGGTAGAACTCTGCTTTAACTAATCCGACTTTGGCATGCAACTTGTGCTCTGTTCTTGAAGGGGATCTCCCACACCAAAATTGAAACAAAATGGCATGGGTTCCCCCTCTAAGACCATACTGGACCCTTCTGGCATGGAATTTAAGGGAAACCCCCCCCATGCTTGAAAAACGGAGCATGCAGCCTGGCAGGTCTAGAAAAGGGGTGGGGACAAGCGACAGGGGCCCCCTCCTGAACTGTACCGGGCTGCATGCCCTCAACATGTGGGGTGGTGCAGGGGGGGGGGGGGCCTCTGTGTTCCCCATCCCAAAACACCTTACCCCCATTAATGTTGATGGGGACAAGGGCCCCTTCCCGACAACCCTGCCTGTTGGTTGTCGGGGTTTGCGGGTGGGGGACTTGTTGGGATCTGGAAGCCCCCTTTAACAGGGTGGGGGTCCCCTTTATGTGAATAAGTATCGGGTACATTTTACCCCTACTCATGCACCTTTAAAAAAAAAAACACGCAGTGCACAGGTTTTTTTAAAGTCATTTTTATTAAGGCGGCTCCAGCATCTCTTCCAATTTTCTTCTCCCCCTCTCTGGCTCCTCTGCCTCCTTCGCTGATGTCTTCTGCCAGTTCTTCTCTCCTCTCTAGGTCTTTTCCGCTGATGTTTTCTAGCCCTCTCCATTTCTTGTCTGCTGTCTTCACCCTCTGTTCTTCCGATGTTGACTCAACTCTCTCTCCCAGTGTTGGGTGCGAGGTGTGCCACTACTTATATTGGTGTCAAGTCATCGCGAGGCCCTGCGCCTTATGACGTCACTGTCCCATCATGCCCTTGGCGGTAAGTCATAAAGGGTAGGGCCCCCAGATGACATCACTTGGTGACCCCACCACCATGCCATTGCAGAGGAATTCGCAGCTGGTGTTATACTCCAATCAAAATGAATGACTGAACATAACTGATATACAACAATGATGGATGAATAAAACGGTAAACTGAATAAGAGTGCAAATAAATACAAATAGGTGACTATAATGTGAGTTATATCACATTGTATGAATGGTGGATGGAACCGCAAGATTGTCCAATTGGACAAAGTGCAACTGCGACTCAGTCCAAGAGGTGATGCAATTTAATCAAAAGAAAGTGCTGGGTGCTAAATGACAGCAGGTGGCAAGGTGACTTGTTGGTAAATCTTTGGTGTATGGTGACACCCAAAGGTGTGCTAGCAAATTACCTTACGGCTGCACGGTAAGCAGCATTCAATAAAACCAATGGATTAACTCGGGGGTAGAGGGGATAACTCCTATCCGTCCTTTGAGTAGTGTGGCGCCTAGGGGGTTAAGGCTTCCTTCCATGCTGTGTGGTCAGCAAGGTAGATGGCTCCAAAGTGTGTTACCAGGCAGGGTAGAGAAAACATAGAGGAGGCTCTCTAGTGTAATATGTTTTAAACACTCAGCGGTTCTTTCAAACATATAACAAACAGGGTACTCCCATTTAAAACCGTAATGTATATCAGAAATGAGCAGCGAGCTCACACTGTGCAAACGTCACCAGAAGTGTAAACATTTACAAGTGGTTTATTGATATTGTGTGTGAGTCTCAATTTACTACCACAGCTGATGAAGCGACGGAACCCAGGGCCTTGGTAAATATATACGTCATGGTTTGTCATCACTGTGTTTTCTCTGTTGTTGGGTTTCACACTAATATTATCAAGCAGGTGTGCCAGAGGGGTTAAGACCGTTCTTGGGGTTGAGAGGCAGAGTACAGAACCAAACATACATTAAGGGGCTCCTCCGAGGGTAGTGCTCCAATTAATATAGGAAAAAAAGATTTAAAAAAATATCAAACTACCATCACCAGTGGCGGAACTACCAGTGTCACAAAGGTCGCACTTGTGACCAGTTCCTGGCATTCAGCTACTGGGCTCAGGGGGGAAGGGCCTTGCATGGGGGCCCTGAAGGTTCTGCTGGGAAGTATAACGTTAGTGTATACTTCCCAGATAACTTATTCCATGTTTAACCTTTTTACAACCGCACTATAGCCAAATGATGGCTACCGCACGGTTGCAAATTGCAGAGAGTGTGTCATATGACGTCATCACCATGATCGCGCTCCTTGCGACACAGATCATAGTAAAGAGCAAATTACAGCAGTGCTCTACCACATGATCAGCTGTGTCTTATCACAGTGTAATAGGATTTGCCAGTTATTGGCATTCCTCTCCTCATGCTGACAGTGCGTGAGGAGAGCAGATAACCAGCAAATCCACACGGGGGATGATATCTACACTGAAACTAAGAAAAACAATTTTTTTCCCAAATTTACGTTATTTTTCCGTTTGTTTAGCATAAAATAAAAAACAGTGGTGATTATATATCACTAAAATAAAACTCTATCTCAAAAAAATGATAAAAATTTTGTTTGGGTACATTGTTGCATGACCACGCAATTGTCATTCAAAGTGCAACAGTACTAAAAGCTTTAAATTGGCCTGGGCGGGAAGGAGGTAAAAGTGCCCAATAGGCAAGTGGTTAAGGCCTCATTCAGATGGGTGTATGAGGGTGGATAGGCTGCTGGGTTCAGATGTGGCTAAACACTGCCTCTGGACGCAGCACTCTGTTCTTTGACTGCATACAATGGATGACTAATCACCTTCAGCTAGTTTCGGCCAATCGGTCTCAGAACCTGCTTCCTTAGCTGGGATTTGCCTGGAGGAGAATCGGGAAGACAATAGCAAATGCTCCGAGCCCACCCTTTTTGGAAAACAATTAGAGCCTAAATACCTTAAAGAGGACCTTCAGTCATTTTTTCAACTTTCCATCTATAAAATCTTCTGCCCCTGTTTATTTATTTTTGTAAAACTTATTTTATTGAGTTCAGTCACATCTTACAGTTTAACAATACTCGTTGGTGACGTACATTTTCCCTTACAACAAAACAACAAAGAAAAATCCAAAGGTAGCCAAAACAAGTAAAGCATAAGAAGGTTATTCTTGAGAGTAGGGTGGATGGCTCGCCTGCCCTCCTCAGTTATCTAAGCACAGCGTGTTTCGGGCTCTGGTATTGCCACGGGTGGAGAACCACCCTAGGCGGTTCCAGGGGCAACCCTAACCAGGGTCTACGCCGGAGGAGGGCTGCCATTCAAGGCCTCCAACAACCGCCCCCCAGCGCACCTTCCAGGTCCCCGCATTTCACAATGAGAATCACAGCACTGACGCTATCACTCAGGGCGCACACACGTGGGTTGTGTGCCCTGCCGTGCATAGCCATCTCAGCATTTCGGGGGCATCAACCATGTCAACAGCAACAACTGTAAAAGTGCTTAACCATATAGAAAAAAATAATACAAATAAAAGAGAGAGAGAAAGATCGGAATCTCACCAAAGATGCATGAGGGATCCACCCCGTCCGCACCGGGCCACCAGTCGCCAGGCTATTGCGTTGAAAGAAAAAAAACGGTTATGTTAAGCAATTTCCGCGGTCTACGCTCCATATCATGGGGGGTTTACATTTCTGTTGTAAACCAGAGTTGGGTCCGCTAACTTTAGCAGAGATTTGTCCAAACTAGAGGGGATATAATTGGGGTCTGAAAAATTATCTGTCCAGAGAATCCATCGGGCAGTGTGCGCATCTCTAGTGCCTTTACAGGTTGTGATCAATTCTTCCGCTCCCCTGACCTAATTTATCCTGCGTATCCACTCCTCCCTGTTTGGTATCTGCGTTTTCTTCCAGTAAATCGGAATTAGCCGCCTAGCGGCATCGAGCAGGTGAGGAAGTGCGCTCTTTTTGTAACGACTAATAGGCATGGGAGGGATGTGCAAGAGAAAGTGGGTCGGAGAGAGGGGGATGTCTATCCCCAAAACTTCCTTAACCAGATCTCTAACGTCTTCCCAGAAAGGTGCAATTATAGGGCATTCCCACCACAAATGTAAAAGGATTCCTCTGCCTCCACAGCACCGGTCAGAGATGGCAGGGTACATCCGTGCCAAATCCACGGGGACCCTGTACCAGGGCGACATCAGCTTGTATCTCCTCTCTTGCATTTTAGAGTCGGTCACGCTGGAATGAGTCATCTAAAATAAATTAGTCAGTTGAGGACCCGTGAGCTCTTGCACCAGGTCTCTCCCCCATGCCCGTATACAGACGGGTTTAGACGCAGAGGCCGAGGACCCCAGCAGTTGGTACAATTCCGAGACCATTCGTGCGATTGGTTCGTCCGCTATGAACAGGCCCTCAAAAGGCGTAAGCAATGTAATATCTCTTATTGAGCTACCAGTCTTTTCCAAAAAGTGGTGCAGCTGCCTAGATCTCCAAAAATTCATTAGCGGTTTACCAGGCCTGCCCGTTAAGGATTCGTAGGGTAACAGTTTGCCGTTTCTTAACCGTTTCCCACAGCTAGCATTCTTGTCGTCAATCCACTTTCCAAAGAAGTCTGTGTCCTCCCCGGGGGGAACCAAAGGTACCCACCGAGTGGCGCCAGCGGGGACACGGGGGGGCCAGAACAAATATGCGGTTCATTTTGTCCCACATCCTGAGCGACAGATGTGTCAGGGGGGATGTGTCCCTTGACAGCCCCCTGTGTTCCCTCGAGAGCCACGGGGCATACACCAGATTCCTTCCAGCCATGTATTTTTCCATTGTAACCCATATTTTGGATCGGTCGTGAAAGCGCCAATTGAGGAGCCTCTGTAGGGCTATGGCCCGATAGTATCTCAATAAGTCAGGGACGCCAAACCACCAGAGTGCTTTGGGCGTTTCAGGACCCCTAATGCTATGCGTGGCTTCTGGGAGTTCCATATGAACTTAGTGAACATGTGGGACACGTGGGCGAAGAAGGTCTTGGGTAAGGATATAGGGAGCATCTGCATGTAGAACAAGATCCTAGGAAGGATATTCATTTTTATAATGTTTACTCTCCCCAGCCAGGTGAAGGCGGTTTTCGTCCAGTGTTGCAAGTCTTGTTTGACAGCAGATATTAACTTAGGGTAGTTTGTCGCGTACAGCATGTCAAGGCTGTCTGTTAGTTGTATGCCTAGATAACGGAGGGAGGTTGTAGCCCACGTAAAGGGGAATTCTGATTTCAGTCTGTCTGTCAGGTTTGGGGATAAGCATATGCTGCCCTTGTTGTTTTAACTTTGGATAATAAAACATTTTTCTGCCAGTAAATACTCTTTACAGCCCATTTCCTGTTTCTTGTCTGATCAAAAGCCTAGCCTAGCCTTATGACATTGTGCACAGCTTTCTCTCTCGCTCTCATGAGAGTTTGCCGGGAAGGAAAGAGGGGGTGGGTCATAAGAGGGCAAATGAGAGCTGCAGAGCTGGAGGTGTGCCTCTGTAAATCCAGGAAGTGAACAGGCAGCAGCTTCAGCTGCCCACAGTTAAAATGAATGCAGCCAGACTCAGTGGAGGGAGATTTCTGCCGTATATTTGGCAAGTACAGAATCACAGTATATGTAAAATAATATGCAAAGTGGTTGGAGGGAAGCTTCAGAATGGCAAAGATGTTTTTATTACAAATTATGTGAGTGGACTGCAGTTCCTCTTTAAATGCAGGAGTGCTAGTGTGAATTTAGCCTTAAGCTGGATACACATTATACAACTTTTGTTGTTCAAATTCCTTTAGATTTACCTTCAACTATGAAGTGCACGGGCCTGCCTGATTGCAAGGAATTTTAAAGTGTTGAGGTTTGACCTCATATTATATGGTTTTGGTAAATCTAAAGGAAAGTTGTATACAAGTTTTATAGTCTGAAGCCAACTTTAGAGATTCACAAATGTTCTTAGGCGACCATGTTGTGCGTCAGCTCATTTCAGTTTATCTCTGCTACGCATTTTTCTTTTCTACCACCAGATGGCAATAGAGCTTCTTGAAGACACCAAAGACAGAAGATTACTGTGGAAATTTGCCTTGTATGTGATGATGTCAGAAGTAACGGGTCTGTGTATTGTACACTTCCTGTGTCTGTAGTTCTGCAATCTTGGCAGAGAAGCATAGATTAAGAAAGGGCAGTGACAGACAGTTGTAAGCTGTGTTTGTCACTTGAAGACGTTTTTGTAAACCTCTTTATGCTGGATTCTGCTTTCTGAAAAAGTTTTACATGATAGCAGCCCATTTTCTGCAAGAATGGCTGCAGTGAAACTTACAGACCAGGTAAGAAGATTCATTATTAAAGCCCACAGAATTTGTTTACAGTTTTAAAACTATAACAGGGCTAGAGGCTATTATAGTCATAATCTCTGTAGAAATGATCTGAACAGCGGTGGTTGTATCCTAGTAACCTTTCCGGCTTAACAATTTTCCCAAAATTCATGTTTCAGACTTGGGTAGCTGCTGGTGGGCACATTCACCTACATTTAGCAGGACAGCCCAATGATGATGATGGCAGGGATGCATTTGTATATCTTTTTTTACTGTTATGTAGAATGCAGCAGAAGAAAGGAGACTCAATAACAGGAAGGGGCAGAGCTGAGATCTCAGGGGGGAGAGCTTGTCGCTGTGTCCCCTATAGATATTAAAGCTGGCGAGTGATGCAACATACCAACACCCACCCATACCTAAAATATCAGTTTTCATTTAGCACTGAAGGTTTTTTTGTTTTTTGTTTTCTTATAGAAAATCATGGTGATATTTGTAATTTTTCAATGCACTCATTTTTTAATTTAGCAAACCTAAAGTAAAATTAGTAAAGAAAAATATATAACTGTATAAATGTCACTATTAGTGTTGCAACAATACCATTTTTTTAAGGCAGATACCGATTATGATACTTATTTTTATTGTCATGTGACAATGGCACTAATATGCAGCACTGATGACGCGTGGACTGTCAGTTTTTATAAAAAAAAAAATTGTAAAATTGTATTTTTTACAATTTTATTTTTTTTACAATGCTTTTCTTTTTTGGAGGGGAGTGGGCGGTGTCAGTGTGTATTTTATTTTATGTTTTATTATTTTTACAATTTAACCTTTTCAATATTTAATTATTACAATTCTTTTTATTATTATTTCTTTTTTTTTTAGCCCTGTTGGGCTTTGCTGAGATATCAGGGGTCTTAACAGACCCCGGACATCTGCCTTTTGAGACAGGGAAAGGGACTGAGGACACAGATTCCCCAGTCCCTTTCTCTGTAGCCTCAGCTGCACTGAAGATGAATGGACAGGAGACAGCGGCTCCTCTCCATTCATAAATTGAAGCATCGTAAACAAAGTTTACAATGCTTAGTGACAGTTATGAATGAACAGTCAGTGATCACTGTGCATTTGGAAAAGGAAGGAGCTGGTAAATTACGTTCCGTGCTCAGCTCCCCCTCTGCTGAGCACAGAGGGGGAGCTGAGCATGGAAGGAGAGCGTTGCACATAGGGGGAGCGGAGCACAGAGGGGCATCGGAGCACAGAGGGGGAGTGGAGCACTGAAGGGAACCGGAGCACTGAGGGGGATCGGAGCACGCAGGGGGACTGGAGGAAGATATGGGGGACAGTCAGGGGACAATTGGTGTGGCGCTTGAGGTGTTACCATCACTGATCTCCCTGTATACATTTCAATAATGCAGTACTCGGGAAAATACTCAGTATCGGCACAGATACTAGTATCAGTATCAGTGTAACTCTAGTCACTATACAGATCTGCTTGCTGATAGAGAACAGTCCCATTCAGCACTGTACATTCAGTAAATTAAGTGTTATCTGGCATCATGATAAACATGTAGCTAGTCCCACGATTCTGCGGAGGTAATGTCAAATGCATGGCCTCTCATTATTACTAGAAGATGCAGGTGGAAATATTTAAGTATATTTTTACACATGGATAGCATTTAAATAATGTGTAACTAAATTTTGTTTTGGATAGAGTTGAGAGGGTTAGAACACCTGTCAGGTTTTTATTGCTGTCTGTGTCCCCATTAGAGAGTCACCCTCTCTGTTTGTCCTAATTACCATTATCACACCGTATTTGCGCAGCGGTCTTACAAGCGCACTTTTTTTGGAAAAAATTCACTTTTTTGAATAAAAAAATAAGACAACAATAAATTTGGCCCATTTTTTTTATACATTGTGAAAGATAATGTTACGCCGAGTAAAATGATACCCAACATGTCACGCTTTAAAATTGCGCCCGCTCGTGGCATGGCGTCAAACGTTTACCCTTAAAAAATCTCGATAGGCGACGTTTAAAAATTCTATAGGTTGCATCCTTTGAGCTACAGAGGAATTCTAGGGCTAGAATTATTGCACTCGCTCTAACGATCGCGGTGATGCCTCACTTGTGTAGTTTGAACACCGTTTTCATATGCGGGCGCTACTCACGTATGCGTTCGCTTCTGTGTGCGAGCTCGTCGGGACGGGGCACTTTAAAAAAAAAAATTGTTGTTTTCTTATTTATTTTTATTTATTTTACTATTTTTTACACTGAAAAAAAAAATATTTGATCACTTTTATTCCTATTACAAGGAATGTAAACATCCCTTGTAATAGAAAAAAGCATGACAGGTCCTCTTAATATGAGATCTGGGGTCAAAAAGACATTTAAAAAATGTGCCTTTAAGACGCATGGGCGGGACTGACGTTTTGACGGCACTTCCGCCCTGCTAGGCTATGGGGACGGGTGGGGGCCATCTTGCCCTCACTCGCATCCTCACACAGCAGGCTGAAGGACCCGATCGCCTCCGCCGCTACCGACGGCTCCGGTAAGCGGCGGAGGGCGCGGGAGGGGGGGCCGCTCTCCCGCCGACGATAACGGCGATCTTACGGCGAATCCGCCGCACAGACCGTCGTTAGCGTTTACAGGACCGCTCATGCTAAAGATGGATACCTCGGTTGTGGCAGCAGCTGCTGCCTTTTACCGAGATATCCATCTTTAAAAAACCGACGTACATATACATGAGCAGGTCCTTAAGTGGTTAAGTTGTCATCAGAACAGGAATAGAGGGAAAATCTTCCAATGGGGATAATAAGGCCCCTTGCATACGGGAGTCATAATTTACTGATGTTTAAGAGTAAAAGACCTGTGTGTAAAGACTTATGGCATTTTTTTCATCATGAAAAAAAGGTTGTGCGTACGCAGCATGAGAGTTCACCAGTGGCATTGTTGCACCCATTAGGAATTGTCTGTATACAGTACAGAACCAGAATTGCCTCTTTTTAAACAAAGATCTGCAAAAATTCCTCTAGACTCCTTTTATTTAGCATAGATGCTTTTCTCATGCTATGAGATCTCGACCTCCTCCTCCTCTTTTTTTCCATGGCACTCATATCATGAGGACATGGAAAATTAAACAATACAGAACATAATACTGCTAGATTAGGTTTTTGTGTATTAGAAAGTGGATATACTCACACACAAATATCACAAAGTGTGTGAAGCAGTGTGCAAAACACCATCCCTTCAGTAAAAAATGCAAGTAAAACATTCAGTGTAGATTCCTCAACCAAATGTCCCTCCACCAATTTGATTGGACAGTCACTCACCAGCTACTATTGTTTCTCTTTAGAAAAATATCAGCAAAAAAGTGTTCTGAGTTCCTGTAATATGAGGAAACTACAGATCCTCCTTTCACTCCAAAGTATCTCACATTAAAGATTATGGGGAAATAAAACTATACATGACATAGTACTGCTAACAAGGCCGTCTTCAAGTGCAGGACAAAAGGGAGCAGCTGCCCTGGGCCCCATCATTGTTGTGGGGCCCAAAGCAGCTGCCTCATACTTGCCAACTATCCTAGTTTAAATTCCTTTGTCCCTTGAAGTTTTAGTCCCTTGCTGTGTCCCGATATCTCAGTGTGAAGTTCCGTTTCTAATGCTGCCCAGCTCTGCCCTGTTGCCCTGATGACTCAACTGCAGACCCTGTGTTTACATGTACATAACCTGCATTGATATGTAAGTAGAAGCATCATTAATATGTAAATAGCCGCAGCATTAATATGTAAATAGCTACGGAAGCGCTACATTGATGTGTAAATAATGGCGTCATTCATATGTATATCATGTTCCCCCTGAGGTCATATCCACCATCTGCTGAATGCTGCCCACTGGGAGGTAAAGGGGCATGCTTGAAGGTCACGCCTCTGACTGTGCTCATTAATCCTAACATTAGCCTATTCTGCAAAGGTAAGCAAATTGGAGATGAAACCCTTTTTCAAAATAACATGGTGCCACAGCACCCTGAATTTTGGTGAATGTGAATCAGTGCCGATCCTGACCTCCCTGGGGCCCTAAGCAAAGTTACATGTCACATTAAAGTTGAGAAGCGGGGGGGCTGCTGGGAGTGACATGTCACATTAAAGATTAAAGTTGAGAAGCGGGGGGAGGGGGTGTACTGCTGTTGGAACTGACATCTTACCTTAAAGAAGCAGGGGGTACCTCTTCTCCCACGCAGCCAGCGAGTTGAGAAGTGGGGTGAGGGGCCGAAAATGACTTCTCACCAGGTGGGGCCTCTAGTAATTTGGGGGGCCCTCCGCAGCTTTGCGAGGCCCTAAGCGGCTTGCATAGTGAGCCTATAGGGCGGATCGGCCCTGATGTGAATACACACATCTCAGAAGATGCCTGAGGGTGTCATTAACAATTAAAGGCACTGCTGTGTATCTGCTAAAGGACAGCATGTTTCTGTGGTGTCAGGAAAGCGATTTTTGCATGCGTTCCCAACACACACAAATGTGAACGCAGGCTAAATGTCTCAGTTACATTGGTGGTCAGTGTAAGTCTTCTCATTACATTGGGGCTTTGTGTACAATCCTTTCCTTCACACTAGTGGCCAGTGTGGAGGTCCCCCTTACATCGGTAGTCAGTGTAAATATCTCCTTACATTGATGGTTACTGTGAATGCTCTTATTACATTAGTGGTCAATGTAAATACCCATTACATTAGTGGTCAATGTAAATCCTTATTACATTGGTGGCCAGTGTAGAAACTCCTCTTTTTATTGGTAATCAGTAAAAAAAAAAAATCCAAATTTGCATTTGTGGTCAGTTTTAAGTCCTCCCTTACATTTGTAGGCCATGTAGAAATCCCCTTTATGGATTGTTGATGTAAAATCCCTCGTTACATTGGTGATCAGTGTACATTTCCCTTTACACTGGTGTTAAAGGAAACATTTTTTTTGCCTAAAATGAATGTCTGCAAGGTAGACAGACAGAATAGTGTAATGATTCTGTTATAAAACAAGTAAATACCTATTAAATTCCTTCATCTATATCACCTCCGGCATTCTAGTTTCTGTTCTCTCATTCACTTCCTGGTTTGCGGCGCTCGTTCATGTAAGAACTACATTTCCCAGTATGAATTGCGGCACGCCCAGTAATTCACACCTCCTTGAAGTCTCTAACACGTAGAGAGCGTCCTGCCGCACAGATGTAGTTCCCAGGAGGGGGTGAGCACGTTACTGACCACCGCAGTAAACCCTCCCGTCACGGTGGTCAGTAACAATCAGACAAGCAGGAAGTGAAGAGAACAGAGAAGAAATAGAGCAACTTCTGAGCAAAAACGAACAATGAGGAAGTGAAAAGAGGAATATCTGCAGGTAAAGGATGCTTATTATGAAAACATTTTTTTTCCTTTACAACCCCTTTAAGTGCAGAATTGCCATTACACTGGTGGTCAGTATAAATCCCCCCCCAACATTGGTGGTCAGTGTAGAAGTGTCACCTTACATAGAGGTCATTGTATATTCCCCCTTACACTGGTGGTCCGTGTAAATGCTCCTATTCCTCTTTTTTTTTTAATTATTATTGTACAGGATTTACCGTATATACTCGAGTAAAAGCCAAGTTTTTCAGCAAATTTTTTTGTGCTGAAAATGCCCCCCTCGGCTTATACTCGAGTCACCTTTTTGCGCCTGATCTCCCGGACTTTGGGGACCTGGTGCCAGCCAGCTGTAGAATCCCTGGACCCAAAATTTGGCACACATATAGCCCCATTTCTCCTCTACAAGTGTGCAAATGTTTTTGTCTGGGGGATTTTTCAAAGCCGGGCACCCCTTCCATAGACTCCCATGTTAAATGTCAGTCTAGGCATGGGCACAGAGAGGCATGGGCACAGAGAGGCATACACATGGACAAAGTGAGGCATGCAGATGGACACCCTAGACTTATACCTGAGTCAATAAGTCCAAGTTCTTTGTGGTAGAATTAGGTGCCTTGGCTTATATTCGGGTCGGCTTATACTCGAGTATATACGGTATAGCCGGGCACCCCTTCTATAGACTCCCATGTTAAACGGTAATTTCTCCAGTGACTTTGGGGACCTGGTACCGGCCGGTCGTAGGTCCCCTGGACTCGAAACTTGGCGCACATGTAGCCCCATTTCAGCTCTACAAGTTTTTTGTGGTAAAATTAGGTGCATTGGCTTATATTCGGGTCGGCTAATACTCGAGTATATATGGTATATAGCGCCAACAGTTTGCGCAGGACTTTACAACATGAGGGCAGACAGTACAGTTACAATAAAATACATGAGTTATTAGAGAGCCCTGCTCGTTGGAGCTTAAATTGGTGGGTGGTGTAAAATCCCCCATTACATGGTGTTTCACCATTACATTGGTGGTTAGCGTAGAATCCCCCACTATATACAGTGGGGATGGAAAGTTTGGGCACCCCAGGTAAAAATTTGTATTAATGTGCATAACGAAGCCAAGGAAAGATGGAAAAATCCCCAAAAGGCATGAAATTACAGATTAGACATTCTTATAATATGTCAAAAAAAGTTAGATTTTATTTCGATCATTTACACTTTCAAAATTACAGAAAACAAAAAAATGGCATCTGCAAAAGTTAATACCTTATACTGCCCCTTTGGCAAGTATCACAGCTTGTAAACACTTTTTGTAGCCAGCCAAGAGTCTTTCAATTTTTGTTTGAGGTATCTTTGCCCATTCTTCCTTAAAAAAGTCTTCCAGTTCTTTGAGATTTCTGGGCTGTCTGTCACGCACTGCTCTTTTAACGTCTATCCATAGATTTTCAATTATGTTGAGGTCAGGAGATTGTGAAGGCCATGGCAAAACCTTCAGTTTACACCTCTTGATGTAATACCCCGTGGATTTTGAGGTGTGTTTAGGATCATTATCCATTTGTAGAAGCCATCCTCTCTTTAACTTCAGCTTTTTCACAGATGGCATCAAGTTACCATCCAAAATTTGCTGAAATTATATTGAATCCATTTTTCCTTCTACTCGTGAAATGTTCCCTGTGCCACTGGCAGCAATACAACCCCAAAGCTTGATTGATCCACCCCCATGCTTAACAGTTGGACAGAGGTTCTTTTCATTAAATTCTGTGCCCTTTCTTCTCCAAACGTAGCTTTGCTCATTCCGGCCAAAAAGTTATATTTTAACCTCATCGGTCCACAGAACTTGTTTCCAAAATGCATCAGGCTTGTCTATATGTTCATTTGCAAAGTTCAAACGCTGATTTTTGTGGTGAGGACATAGAAGACGTTTTCTTCTGATGACTCTACCATGAAGACCATATTTGTACAAGTATCTCTTTATAGTGGAATAGTGTACCACAACTCCAATGTCTGCCAGATCTTTCTGGAGGGATCGTGCAGTCAAACGTGGGTTTTGAATTGCTTTTCTCACAATCCTGCGAGCTGTTCTGTCTGATATTTTTCTTGGTCTTCCAGATCTTGCTTTAACTTCCACTGTTCCTGATGACTGCCACTTCTTAATTACATTCCGAACAGAGGATATTGACATCTGAAAACGCTTTGCTATCTTCTTATAGCCTTCTCCAGCTTTGTGAGCGTCAACTATTTTCAGTTTCAGTTTTCTAGACAACTGCTTAGAAGAACCCATGGTGCTGATTGTTGGGGCAAGGTCAGATGAGTCTGGACATTTAAAACCTTTGAGATTGACACCACCTGGTCTTCCCAGACGATGATTGAGAACAATCCATGACACTGGCAGGTCTCAGCTTTGCAAAGGGGGCAGTGCATGCTATAAATTCTGCAGGGTGCCCAAACTTTTGCAGACGCCATATTTTTGTTTTCTGTCATTTTGAAAGTGTAAATGATGGAAATAAAATCTAACTTTTTTTGACATATTATAAGAATGTCTAATCTGTAATTTGATGCCTTTTGGAGTTTTTTCCATCTTTCCTTGGCTTCGTTATGCACATTAATACAAATTTTTACCTGGGGTGCCCAAACTTTCCATCCCCACTGTACTTTCCAAAGTTTTGCACTATATACCCTAGGAGTTTTCTGCCTATTGATGGGTCCCCTCGCCTCCCAAGTCCATGGTGTGCAGGCAGTGAGATGATGTGCTATAAACTTTAGCAACCAATCAGTGAGCCGTAAAGATATGCACTAACCTCTTGCAACCAATAATTAAGCAGTAAGGATATTCAGTCACCTCTAGCAACCAATTCGTGAGTGGTAAGGATGTCCGGTAACCTCTAGCAACCAATTAGTGAGCAGTATTGATGTACAGTAATCTCTAGCAACCAATCAACAAGCAGAAGTTATGTGCTGTAACCTCTAGCAAATAATCAGTGAGCCATAATGTGTGCTGTAACTTCTAGCAGCCAGTCAGTGAGTGGTAATGATACACTGTAACCTCTGGCAACACCATCGCAATCGCTGCCTGATCTCATTCAGTAAACTGATTTTGAGTCTAGCTGCTATTTATTGTATGTCTCAGAGCAGGTGGAGAGCAAAATTTCATGGATGGGGGCCCAAAAAAATGTTTTCCCAGGGTCCAATCAATATTAAAGACGCTCCTGACTGCTAGACCAGGTTTTTGTGTGTTAGAAAACAGATGTACTCACAAACATAAATCTTATAAAGTAGATCACAAAGTATGTGAAGCATAGTGCAAATCAGATACAAGTGCCATAAAATTCAGTGTAGACATCCATGTGTCACTCCACCTATTCAATTGGATGGCCACTTACCAGCTAATATATTAGAATTGGAAAAAGATCAGCAAAAAAAGCACTCTGATTTCCTTTGATCCTAAACAGCGTCTTAAGGCAGCAGATCACATCCTCCTATTTTCACTCCACAGTATTCATGTCAAAGATCATGGGAAAAAAATACATGGCATAGTACTGCTAAAACCAAGTGTTTAATAAACAAATAAATAAATAAAATACTCAAACATACATCTTGTAAAAGGATCACACAGCATGTTAAGCACTCTATAGTTCCTACTGGGTTCTCTTTAATCTGTTGCTAGCAGTACTAAAAGCCGGCTGGAGTGCCTGTCAGTGTGTCTCCCAGGTCTCTGCTAAATAGTCCTCACATGATTGGCATTAAAACCCGCCCCCAACATGCATTTCTTCATCCATATGACTTTCCGAAAAGGTGAATCTTTTAAAATGTATTATGAAAAAGATACTGCAGAGAAAAACTTGGAATTGAAGGGGAGCACTGCCAGCCCAAGCTACTTTATTTAAAAAATCTGATGGAGCGCAAATTTATTTAAAAGAAAAATTGCTCAAAGTTGAAGTTTAATCTAAATTTATCTGAACCCCAAAGCAGAACCCCAAAGCCTAACGTAAACGTCGTAACTTTACTGCGTCGGCCGTGCGTACGTTCGGGAATTCGCGTATCTAGCTAATTTGCATACTCGACCGGGAAAACGACGGAGGCGACACCTAGCGGTCAAAAAAAAAAAATTGCATCTAAGATCCGACGGCGTAAGAGCCTTACGCCTGTCGGATCTAATGGATATCTATGCGTAACTGATTCTAAGAATCAGTCGAATAGATACGATGGCCCAGATTAGGACTTACGACGGCGTACATGGCGTTGCGCCGTCGTAAGCCCTTTGAGAATCTGGGCCATAGAGATACAGATACAAAACTCCACCCTCTTCTGAGGCACAAAGAGGACTAATTATCTCTCAGGAGTGTACCCTGTGTTTGAGTGTGATATCAAGAGGGAGGGGAGAAGGGAAAACACTGGGTCCTGAAGAAATCATTAATTAATTAAGCATTAATTGTAATGTGCCTATATACACAGGTTCATAAACAAGCGCCGTGAATTCTTCAGTAAAAAAGAAAAATAGAAAAATTTGCTTTTTTGGCCAGTAATTTACGCCTCATGCACGCAAAATGCCCACAAAAATGCGCAAATGTCCATTTACATATTGTGCAGAACGAGAACGTGAGAATACATTTTATATGTGAAAATGCACGTAAATACTTGCGAATACATACAAAAAAATATATGAATGCTCGAACTGGAGTATCGTGTGCAAGAGGCCTAACAGGCTTCTTTTTCTTATATCTTCACCTGGTGATCCTGCCAGTAACACACTTCCTGTTCAAGGGTGACAACGCTCACCATACTATCTATGGAGGAGCACTGTTGTCACCCTAGAACAAGATGTAGTGTTAGGACTACAGAACACCTCTGCTTATCTCCAGAACATAGTGAGAGGTGTTCACCAGTCCTAACACACTTCCTATTGGTATACTGCAGATTAGATACAGGTGAAACTCGAAAAATTTTAATATCTTACAAAAGTTTATTTATTTCACTAACTTAAAAGGTGAAACGAATATATGAGATAGACTCATTACATGCAAAGCAAGATAGTTCAAGCAGTGATTTGTCATAATTGTGATGATTATGGCTTACAGCTCATGAAAACCCCAAATCCACAATCTCAGAAAAATAGAATTTTGTGAAAAGGTGCAATATTCTAGGCTCAAAGGGCCAGATTCACAGAAAAAGTACGCCGGAGTATCTACTGATACTCCAGCATACTTTCAAATTTGCCGGGTCGTATCTTTATTTGTAATTCACAAACAAAGATACGACGGCTTTTGGCTAAGATCCGACAGGCGTACGGCTTCGTACGCCTTTTGGATCGTAGGTGTAATTTTCCGGCGGCCGCTGGGTGGAGTTTGCGTCGTTTTCCAGAGTCAGGTATGCAAATTGGCTGTTTACGGCGATCCACGAAGGTACGCGCATTCGTCGCATTCTCTTACGTCGTCGCTAGTCGGTTTTTCCCGTCGCAAACATAAGCCTGCTTTTTCATGGCTTACATTTAGAACAGCCATGTTAAAGTATGGCCATCGTTCCAGCGTCGAATTTCAAAAAAAAATTTTTCCCGTAAGACGTCCAGGAATACGAAACGACGTAACGCACGTCGCGTTCAAATAATACATTGGGGCGCCGTAATTTCGCACAAAGCACGGCGAGAAATTTTCACACGGAGCATGCGCAGAAAGTTTGGCGCGGGAGCGCGCCTAATTTAAATGACACACGCCCCATTTGAATTAGGCGGGCTTGCGCCGGACGGCTTTACGTTACAACGCCGTAAGTTTACACGCAAGTGCTTGGTGAATCAGGCACTTGCGCTGAAAACTTACGGCGGTGTAACGTAAAGACGATACGTTACGCCGCCGCAGATCTCTGTGAATCTGGCCCAAAGTGTCCCACTCTAATCAGCTAATTAAGCCATAACACCTGCAAAGGGTTCCTGAGCCTTTAAATGGTCTCTCAGTCTGATTCAGTAGGAATCACAATCATGGGAAAGACTGCTGACCTGACAGTTGTGCAGAAAACCATCATTGACACCCTCCATAAGGAGGGAAAGCCTCAAAGGGTAATTGCAAAAGAAGTTGGATGTTCCCAAAGTGCTGTATCAAAGCACATTAATAGAAAGTTATGTGGAAGGGAAAAGCGTTGAAGAAAAAGGTGCACAAGCAGCAGGGATGACCGAAGCCTGGAGAGGATTGTCAGGAAAAGGCCATTTAAATGTGTTGGGGACTTTCACAAGGAGTGGACTGAGGCTGGAGTGCATCAAGAGCCCCCACATACAGACAGATCCTGGACATGGGCTTCAAATGTCGTATTCCTCTTGTCAAGCCACTCCTGAACAACAAACAATGTCAGAAGCGTCTTTCCTGGAAAAAACAGACCCGGTCTATTGCTCAGTGGTCCAAAGTCCTCTTTTCTGATGAGAGCAAATTTTACATCTCATTTGGAAACCAAGGACCCAGAGTATGGAGGAAGAATGGAGAGGCACACACTGCAAGATGCTTGAAGTCCAGTGTGAAGTTTCCACAGTCTGTGTTGATTTGGGGAGCCATGTCATCTGCTGGTGTTGGTCCACTGTGCTTCATTAAAGCGGAGGTCCGCCGAAAAAAAAAATATTAAAAGCCAACAACTACAAATACTGCAGCTGCCGACTTTTAATATATGGACACTTACCTGTCCACAGGGCCTGCAATGTCGGCAGCCGAAGCTGATCTGTCCCTCGAGGATGGGCTGCTGCCACCGCCATCCTCGGTAAAGAAAATCAGGAAGAAAAGCCTTGTGGCTTCACGTCCTAGTTCCCTACTGTGCATGTGCAAGTCGCGCTGCACGTCCTCACTGGTCCCTGCTGTCTTCTGGGACCTGTGTGTCTCCCAGAAGACAGCAGAGGAGGGGACAGAGTAGGCTCCGGAAGTGGTGTAGGTCACCTCGATCACCGAGGTGATCTATGCCCGGAAGTGGGAGCAAATACCTGTATTATACAGGTATCTGCTCCCTCCTTCTCTCTAAAAGGTGCCAAATGTGACACAGAGGGGGGAGGATTCCAAAAAGTGGAAGTTCCATTTTTGGGTGGAACTCCACTTTAAGTCCAGGGTCAATACAGCCATCTACCAGGAGATTTTGGAGCACTTAATGCTTCCTTCCGTAGACAAGCTCTATAGGGAGGCTGACCTAATTTTCCAGCAGGACTTGGCACCTGCCCACACTGCCAAAAACACCAAAACCTGGTTCAATGACCATGGGATTACTGTGCTTGATTGGCCAGCAAACTCGCCTGACCTGAACCCCATAGAGAATCTATGGGGCATTGCCAAGAGAAAAATGAGAGACATGAGACCAAGCAATGCAGAAGAGCTGAAGGCCGCTATTGAAGCATCCTGGTCTTCCATAACACCTCAGCAGTGCCACAGGCTAATAGCTTCCATGCCACGCCGCATTGAGGCAGTAATTGCTGCAAAAGGGGCCCAAACCAAGTACTGAGTACATATGCATGCTTTTACTTTTCAGAGGTTCCGATATTGTTCTATGTACAATCCTTGTTTTATTGATTGCATGTAATATTCTAATTGTCTGAGATTGTGGATTTGGGGTTTTCATGAGCTGTAAGCCATAATCATCACAATTATGACAAATCATGGCATGAACTATCTTGCTTTGCATGTAATGGGCCAGATCCACGTAGATCGGTGTATTTTTAAGCAGGTGTAGCTTTCGTAGTTACGCTACCCTGCCGCTACTTTGAGAGGTATTCACAAAGCACTTGCGTCTAAAGTTACGGCGGCGTAGCGTAAATGTGTCGGCGTAAGGGCGCGGAATTCAAATGTCGAAGATGTGGGCGTGTTTTATGTTAATTCAACTTGACCCCACGTAAATGACGTTTTTTTAACGGCGTCCGTGGGGGTATCCCAGTGCGCATGCTCGAAATCACGTAGCAAATAGTCAATGCTTTGAACGTAATTTACGCAAAGCCCTATTCGCGAACGTTTTACGTAAACGACAGAAAATTTGACGCTGTCCCGACGTCCATACTTAACATTACGTACACTTCATAGACCCACGGGTAAAGTTACGGCGAAAAAAGCCTTACGTAAACCACGTAAAAAATGCGCCGGGCGGACGTACGTTTGTGGATCGGCGTATCTAGCTAATTTGCATACTCTACGCGGAAATCAACGGAAGCGCCACCTAGCGGCCAGCGTAAATATGCACCTTAGATCCGACGGCGTATTAAGACGTTAAGGGACCAAAAGTAATGGGACAGATTAACAATCATAAATCATAAACTTTCACTTTTTAATACTTGGTTGCAAATCCTTTCCCGTCAATTACAGCCTGAAGTCTGGAACGCATAGACATCACCAGAAGCTGGGTTTCATCCCTGGTGATGCTCTGCCAGGCCTCTACTGCAACCGTCTTCAGTTCCTGCTTGTTCTTGGGGAATTTTCCCTTCAGTTTTGTCTTCAGCAAGTGAAATGCATACTCAATCGGATTCAGGTCAGGTGATTGACTTGGCCATTGCATAACATTCCTCTTCTTTCCCTTAAAAAACGTTTTGGTTGCTTTCGGAGTGCTTCAGGTCACTGTCCATCTGCACTGTGAAGCGCCGTCCAATGAGTTCTGAAGCATTTGGCTGAATATGAGCAGATAATAATATTGCCCAAAACACTTCAGAATTCATCCTGCTGCTTTTGTCAGCAGTCACATCATCAATAAATACAAGAGAACCAGTTCCATTGGCAGCCATACATGCCCACGCTATGAAACTACCACCACTATGCTTCACTGATGAGGTGGTATACTTTGGATCATGAGCAGATCCTTCCTTTCTCCATACTCTTCTCTTCCCATCACTCTGGTACAATTTGATCTTGGTCTCATATGTCAATGGGATGTTGTTCCAGAACTGTGAAGGCTTTTTTAGATGTTGTTTGGCAAACTCTAATCTGGCCTTCCTGTTTTTGAGGCTCACCAATGGTTTACATCTTGTGGTGAACCCTCTGTATTCACTCTGGTGAAGTCTTCTCTTGATTGTTGACTTTGACACACATACACCTATCTCCTGGAGAGTGTTCTTGATCTGGCCAACTGTTGTGAAGGGTGTTTTCTTCACCAGGGAAAGAATTCTTCGGTCATCCACCACAGTGGTTTTCCCTGGTCTTCCGGATCCTTTGGTGATGCTAAGCTCACTTTCTTTCTTTTTAAAGCGGTGGTTCACCCTCCATAACAACATTTGAGCATAAAATGAGACATAGTAGCGCGAGCTACAGTATGCCTGTCTTTTTTTTTTTTTTAGCCCCGTACTCACTGTGCAATCGTAGAGACAAGATTCCAACTCCCCGCAGGGAATGGGCGTTCCTATGGAGAGGGAAGGTGATTGACGGCCGGCTCTGGCAGTCACGCTCTCCGAAGACAGCCGGAACAGGTCTCGGCTCTTCACGGCGCTATACGGCGCCTGCGCACAGACTATGCGCAGGCGCCGTGAAGCGCCAAGTCCTATTTCGGCTATTTCCGGAGAAGCGTGACGTGCCAGAGCCGGCCGTCAATCACCTTCCCTCTTCATAGGAACGCCCATTCCCCGCGGGGAGTCGGAATCTTGTCTCTACGATTGCACAGTGAGTACGGGGCTAAAAAAATAAAGACGGGCATACTGTAGCTCGCGCTACTATGCCTCATTTTATGCTAGAGGAAAAAACTTTTTTTTTATTTTTTTTTATTAATAGGGTGAACCCCCGCTTTAAGGATGTTCCAAACAGTTGATTTGGCCACACCTAATGTTTTTGCTATCCCTCTGATGGGTTTGTTTTGTTTTTTCAGCCTAATGATGGCTTGCTTCACTGATAGTGACAGCTCTTTGGATCTCATATTGAGAGTTGACCTCAACAGATTCCAAATGCAAATAGCACACTTGAAATGAACTCTGGACCTTGTATCTGCTCTTTGTTAATGGGATAATGGGGGAATAACACACACTTGGTCATGGAACAGCTGAGCAGCCAATTGTCCCATTACTTTTGGTCCCTTAAAAAGTGGGAGGCACATATACAATTCCTACACCATTCACCTGATTTGGATGTAAATACCCTCAAATTAAAGCTGAATGTCTGCAGTTAAAGCACATCTTGTTCTCTTCATTTCAAATACATTGTGGTGGTGTATAGGGCCAAAAAGATTAGAATTGTGTCAGTGTCCCAATATTTATGGAGCTGACTGTATTAACTTATGCATGATATTCAAATTTTTCGAGTTTCATCTGTATACTGTAGAGAATACTGCAGAGAACACAGGATTGCCGAGATTTTCTGGCAAGTTCAACATGTACCGTATTTATCGGCGTATACCGCGCACTTTTTTTCCCTGAAAATCAGGGCAAAATCATGGGTGCGCGGTATACGCCGATACCCGCTTTCCCGCGCCGAGTTTTGAATACTGCGCCGACATATACCGAGCGCAGTACACTCGGGTATAGTCGGCCAGTCTCGGCTCCTTCCGCGCTCACGTCCTGGACGTACAGGACGTGAGCGCGAGTGTTGCCGAGCCTGCCGACAATACACGAGTGTACTGCGCTCTGTATATGTCGGCGCAGTATTCAAACTTGGCGCGGGGAGGACACGAGGACGCTGCAGAAGGACGCCGGACCCGACGAAGAGGACACCCGAAGCCCGCAGACAGACCCCGGACCCGACGAAGAGGACACCCGAAGCCCGCAGACGGACCCCGGACCCGACGAAGAGGACACCCGAAGCCGCAGACGGACGCCAGACCCGACGAGGCCGCCGATGGACGCCGCGCAAGACACCAAAACTGTAAGTACAAAAAAAAAACGTTTTTTTCCACAGGATTCGGGGCCACTTTAGGGGTGCGCGGTATACGCGGGAGCGCGTTATACCGCGATAAATACGGTATTTATTTCACTTATCAAGCAGATATAACAAAACTATTTCAGTTGTAAATTTGCCAGACCAATATAAAACAAATCAATAAAAGTTTATTTTTAGGTTTGCTTGAACTTTTATGTTCAGTTCTGATACTGTAGATACTTCTGATATCAAAATAATTGAGTTTTTACTCTTATCTTGATATTTAAATTTTGGAAAATTGAAATAATAGATAACTATCTTAGAATCTCCAAAAGCATTTGGAGAGAACACTGCTTTAAACATTATCATCTTCTTGATGGCTGAGTGTCTATTACATGTACAGGAAGTTTTCGCAGTTCTGCAATTTCACTTCCTGTTTAGTTATGTTCTTGATAAATGGCAGGACTTTCATGTAACCTGTCCAAAGAATTGTGCATGCATGTGGCAAATTTAGTGTGCCTTTTCACATTGGTAAAACTACTATAAAGCATTAAATATTATCTATTTTGTTTCTGATTGTTTCAGTGATCATTTCCACAATTGCAGTGATAAAACATGAAGAAAATATTCTGGGCCATTTACTACAGTAGAAGAGAATGCTCACTTTCTCAAGTTCATTGAGTTTAGTGAATAAAGTAACACTATGGGGCGTATTTATAAAAAAAATATTCATCTGTATGTATATTCCCTCCTTTCAAATTTTCTCCTTCTATTTCTTCTACAGGTTTAATGGTATTCATTCATAAAAATCAGAGTAGATTGAGAAAATACTGCATTATGGCCACTAGATGGGGCTGATAGTAATAGTACAGTGAACCTTGGATTACGAGCATAATCTGTTCCAGGAAAATGCTTGTAATTGAAAGCACTCGCATATCAAAGCGAGTTTCCCCATAGAAGTCAATGGAAACAAAGATAATTAGTTCCGCATTGACTTCGATTACATGCAATACCACATGTGGCCAGAGGTGGGGGGGCACCAGAGAGACCCGGAGAGACATGGAAATACTCGGAGATTGCTCGGATGCAGTCTGAAACCCTCAGAAAGGCTTGGAAACACTCGGGGAACTGAGTATTTCCAAATTTTTCCAAGTATTTGAACGGTTGTGAGTGTCACCGACGCTCCTGCACCACAGGCCAAATCCGGTACTGCACATCGCAGGGGCTTGAATCCTACTTGTTTTGCGAGAGAACACTCGCAAACCAAAAACAGGATTTTTTTTTACAAAAAAGCTTGTATTGCGAAATGTTCGTTAACCGCGTTACTCGCAATCCGAGGTTCCACTGTACATAAGTATTTATTTTCTATGATAATCTGCTCCATCTAATGGCCAAACAGTATTTTCCTGATTCACTTTATTCTGTATGAAGGAATATCATTAGATGTTGTCCCCATTCACGCAGAACAAATGTTAATGCAATTTCACAGGATAAAAAGCCCTGATTCTTTTTTTTTTTTTATCTGTACACCCCTATGTTTGCTTTGAATAACTAATCATTGGCAAGTTAAATAAAATAATTCCTGTTTCAGAGTTGCTTCTTTTTCTTGCAGCATCCTATGGAGCCACTCTTACATGCAGGGACTAGAATTGTGTCTCCCTACACTGTGTGCATCAATAGAAACACACAGCCCTACGATGACAAGCCCATTCTCCCTCCTCCTTTCCCCTCTCTTCTCCAATATAATATACTCCAGACTGCACTCTCCACTGTTAACTCTTTCCTATGAAAACTGGAATTTCAGGCAGTGGATTGGTACTCCTTGATTGTATGTCCCTAAGGGCCGGTTCATACTGGAAAGCGCATGTTCCTGTGCGATTTCAATGCATTTTCCTTAATTGTGTTTTGACAGCACATTTATTTGAATGAGTTAAGAAACACTCTGGAATGCAGAAAAAGTAGTGCACGCGCTACTTTTTGAATATGCACTGTTTCCAACTGCGTGGTATTGCGGCAGCAGTACCATGCGATTTGGTGCCTGAAAATGCACTGCATGAGCAATCTGCTTTTGATTGCAAGGTCAGTACATTTGCCTGCAGTGCAGGAAAGGCACATGGAACATACCTTTCTCAAACCATGTGAACAAGCCCTTATGCCGCGTAGACACGATCGGTTTGTCTGATGAAAGCGGTCTGATGGACCGTTTTCATCAGACCAAACCGATCATGTGTGGGCCCCATCGGTTATTTATCCATCGGTTAAAAAAAATTGAATTTATCTGATGGATACCTAAACGATAGATAAAAAACAATCGTCTGTAGGCACGTCCATCTGTTAAAAATCCACGCATGCTCAGAATCAAGTCGACGCATGCTTGGAAGCATTGAACTTCATTTTTTTCAGCACGCCGTTGTGTTTTACGTCACCGCGTTCTGACACGATCGTGTTTTTAACCGATGGTGTGTAGGCACGACTGACCATCAGTCAGCTTCATCGGATAACTGATGGAAAAATCCATTAGACCGTTTTCATTGGATTGACCGATCGTGTGTACAGGGCATTCGAAGTGTAAGGCCTAGTACTGAGAAATGTGAGAAAGGAAGACATTTTAAATATTTAAAAACAGATCAAACATGAAATAAACCCTCTTATTAAATAAAATATAAAATCATCCACATTTATTAAGTTTGGTTCTTGAAATGAGATGAAACGGCTGTGGAAATTACTAAGGCAGGGAAATCTCCTGTGCAAAATAACGGAAATCCTGAAAACATGACCTGTTGGGACACCATGGGGACTGGAGAGGAGTAACCCTGGTATAGACAGCCACCGATAGCGGCAGCCTCTGCCAACCTGTCATTATAGTGAATGGAGTTGGCAGCCTCACCTAGCCTCTAATAGCTGTAGCAGGAATCAGAAGGTTCATGCCACTGTCACTGGCCTAAATTGCCAGCCTGAATGTAGCCAGTCGCTAACCCAGAACAAGCATTCAGCAAGATAATCAGAAGATCTGATGACAATACTGTTTCTATGTCAGTGAGGAAGTGTGAAACCACAAGTATGAATTTTTCTGAAGGAGAGGCCAGCTGTGACAGCTCTCAGTACAGCCTTCTGATTGAAGATCTGAAAGGCGGGGGTACCATAAGGGAAGAATGCTTTATATCATATCTTAAAACTGGCTAATTTCAGTTGCCCAAAGCAATGAAAGGATTATTGTCCAATTTGGACATATCAGCTGTACAGTCTAATTTTAGTGGCGGCATCACTTACCATACAGATCTCAATTGACATGTAATTCATGTGGAATGATCTCTGTTATTTCCCCCCAAGACAAGTCTAATCTATCCAGTGAGCCCCCCTTATTGCCTTCTTTGTAGAAACATACTCACATGGGTGAAACCAGAATGATTTTGGGAACTGGATTCTGCCTACACATCCGACCCCTGTCTAATATCCCTGGCCACCATAGACATTACAAATATAGCCCCGGGTATTCTTAGAATCAGTTGCACATAGATACCCATTAGATCTGACATGCGTAAGGCTGTTACGCTGTCAGATCTTAAAAGTAATTTTTTTTCCCGCCGCTAGGTGTCGCATCGTCGTTTTCCCCGTCGTCTATGCAAATGAGGTAAGTACGCGAGATTCCCGAACCTACGTGCGTCCGACGCTGAGAATTTACGTTGTTTCCGTAGCGTACGCGACGCGTAAGGTTGCCCCTGCTATTAGCAGGGGCAACCAATGTTAACTATGGCCGTCGTTCCCGCGTCAAATTTTTTAAAAAATACGTCGTTTGCGTAAGACGTCCGTGAATGGCGCTGGACGCCATTTACGTAAACGTCTAAGAAAATGACGTCGGGGCGACGTCATTTAGCGCAATGCACGTCGGGCAATGCACGTCGGGAGCGCGCCTAATTTAAATGGTGCCCGCCCCATTTGAATTGGGCGGGCTTGCGCCGAGCGAATTAACGATACACCGCCGCAAGTTTACAGGTAAGTGTTCTGAGAATCAGGATGTAAACCTGTAAACCTGCGGCGGTGTAGCGTACAGCACATACATTACGCTGCCCAGGAGCAACGTTAATGTATGAGAATCTGGCCCAATACTTTGTAGAGCCGCCTTTTGAAGCTATCACAGCTCCAAGTCGCTTTGGATAAGTCTCTATGAGCTTGCCACATCTTACCACTGGGATTTTTGCCCATTCCTCCTTGCAAAACTGCTCCAGCTCCTTCAAGTTGAATGGTTTACGCTTGTGAACAGCAATCTTTAAGTCTGACCTCAGAATTTCTATTGGATTGAGGTCTGGGCTTTGACTAGGCCATTCCAACACATTTACATGTTTCCCCTTAAACCACTCAAGTGTTGCTTTAGCAATGTGTTTGGGGTCATTGTCCTGCTGGAAGGTGAACCTCTGTCCTAGCCTCAAATCATACACAGAGTGGTACAGGTTTTGCTCAAGAATATCCCTGTATTTAGCACCATCCATCTTTCCTTTAACTCTGACCAGTTTCCCAGTCCCGACTGCTGAAAAACACCCCCACAGCATGATGCTGCCACCACCATGTTTCACTGTGGGGATGGTGTTCTTTGGGTGATACGATGTGTTGGGTTTGCGCCAGACAGTGTTTTCTTTGATGGCCAAAATGTTACATTTTAGTCTCATCAGACCAGAGCACCTTCCTCCATACATTTTGGGAGTCTCTCACATGCCTTTTCGCAAACTCAAAGCGTGCCATTTTATTTTTTGCTGAAAGTAATGGCTTTCTTCTGGCTACTCTGCCATAAAGCCCAACTCTATGGAGCGTATGGCTTATTGTCGTCCTATGTACAGATACTCCAGTCTCCGCTGTGGAACTCTGCAGCTCCTCCAGAGTTACCTTATGTCTCTGTGCTGCCTCTCTGATTAATACCCTCCTTGCCCGGTCCGTGAGTTTTGGTGTGCGGCCGCCTCTTGGCAGGTTTGCTGTTGTGCCATGTTCTTTCCATTTGGTTATGATAGATTTGATGGTGCTCTTAGGGATCATCAAAGATTTGGATATTTTTTTATAACCAAACCTGACTTGTACTTCTCAACAACATTGTCCCTTACTTGTTTGGAGAGTTCCTTGGTCTTCATGGCAGTAACCTCTGGGGCCTTTCAAAAAGGTGTGTATATGTAATGACAGATCATGTGACACTTAGATTGCACACAGGTGGACATCATCTCACTACCCTGCCTGTGTTAGTTGGCTTTCCCTAGATAGACAGAACTTAAGGGGTTAATCCTCTGCATTTCATAAAAAGGTTGTTTTATCCTTCATGCATAGATCCCCCCCCCTCCTGTGCGATTCACATGCATTTCTGTGCAGTGCCATTTCAGCCCATTCATTTTGAATGGGCTTGAATCGCACTGCACCAAAAGTAGTGCATGCACTAATTTTGTAAACGCACTGCAACCAGATCCCATGGTACATTTGTACAATGTGATCCGGTGCCGGAAAAACCCACTGCATTTGTGACCTGCGTTTGGGGTCGTTAATTTTGCAGTGACACTGGAGCAAAATGGTACAATGTGCATCCAAATCATATATTAACACTTCTTTATTAGAGGCAAACTATAAAGTCTTGATGCGATGGTACATGGTCTCGGCGCGGGTAGCAGCCTATGTCCGGGGGGCCTCTTTTAATTATCAACCATGTGAGTGTGCTAAATGTTGTACCTTCATTAAATGTAACCATATTGCTACACTTAGAGGCACCTCTCTTCTCTTTTATACTCAGTTGTGACTTGACGCTACTCTTATACCAAGACATCGCTTGTATATCAAGGCAAAATATAAAAAAATGTAGCTTGTCTTGCAAAATGCTCTCAAACCAAGTTACTCTCAAACCAAGGTTTTACTGTATATGTTCTCCCCCAGCATAGAAGACACAACTGAGCATGTGCAGGTCAGCTACCCTGCCTGTGTTAGCTGGCCTTCCCTAGATAGACAGAGCAGGAGGGGGATCTATGCATAAAGGATGAAACAAATGTTTTTACACAATGCAGAGGATTCCACAGTGAGTATAACAAGCATGCTATGCTGCATATACACACTGGGCCAGATTCACAGAAAAAGTACGCCGGAGTATCTGCTGATTCTCCGGCCTACTTTCAAATTTGCCGCATCGTATCTTTATTTTGAATTCTCAAACAAAGATACAACGCCATTTGTCTAAGATCCGACAGGCGTACGGCTTCGTACGCCTTCGGATCTTAGGATGCAATACTTCGGCGCCCGCTGGGTGGAGTTTGCGTCGTTTTCCGCGTCGGGTATGCAAATTAGCTGTTTACAGCGATCCACAAAGGTACGCGCGTTCGTTGCATTCTCTTACGTCGACGCTAGTCGGCTTTTCCCGTCACAAAGTTACGGCTGCTATTTAGGTGGTGTAAAAATAGACCAGCCATGTTAAAGTATGGCCGTCGTTCCCGCGTCAAATTTTAATTTTTTGGGGGTTTTGCGTAAGACGTCCGGGATTACGAAAGGACGTAACGCACGTCGCCGTTCAAAAAACAAAGCACGGCAGGAAATTTCCAAACGGAGCATACGCAGAACGTTCAGCGCGGGAACGCGCCTAATTTAAATGGTCCCCGCCCCATTTGAATTAGGCGGGCTTGCGCCGGGCGGATTTACGCTACAGGAAAGTGCTTTATGAATCAAGCACTTGTGCTGAAAACTTGCGGCGGTGTAACGTAAATGACATACGTTACGCCGCCGCAAAGGTATGTGAATCTGGCCCACTGATTTTATCACTGTTGTGGGTTTAGTAATACTTTTAAGTAGTGAATTTAAATTAATTATTTTTGGAGAATAAGGATATTGAGTGAACTTTTTCATGTTGGTTGTCATTTGCAGTATGGTAACTACTAATCATGTTTCTTTAGAAAATTAGCTTGCTTTATTCTATTTTTACATTCTGACTTCCCATTGCAGTATTACTTTCAGTGTGTATGCAGCTCCTTACTATGTAAATTCACCCACGTCCTGTTTATTTGATGTTTCCCCCTTGTGTATATCAGGTCCGTTGTGCAGCTTCTTCCTAACAAAATTGAAATCACATTGACCTGATGAATATGCTGATATACATTCCATGCTACATTGCATATATATACTATAAATAATATGGCAGACTAACCATACAACCATCAGTGAAGGCTACTAGAGGAAAGTTGGCTGTGCTTTTTGTCCTGTTGCTCTCTGTGTTCTTCAAGGCAAAGCTAGCAACAGGGGTGCCACCTGGCCACTCTCCTGACACGGCTCTCTATAATCATATGTCTGGACTCTTGGGTGATTAAAGTGTGAATATTCACCCTTTTTTTTAAAGTTTATCAGTCTGATAATTTTGCACATCCAACTGCCATCCCATCTTTGGAGAACTTTACAGTATGTACATCTGTGGTGTATTAATTTAAAGGTATAATTTAAAAAATACATAAAACATATGGTATACCACAACTGAATGTATACGTTATCTCTAAATGTGATCATGTATCAAATCATTAATAAAACAAAATCCTATAGAATAATCAAATTTATCATACAATGTAAATTAAAAAATAAATATCTAAAAAATATACAGTGCCTTGCGAAAGTATTCGGCCCCCTTGAACTTTGCGACCTTTTGCCACATTTCAGGCTTCAAACATAAAGATATAAAACTGTCATTTTTTTTTTTGAAGAATCAACAACAAGTGGGACACAATCATGAAGTGGAACGAAATTTATTGGATATTTCAAACTTTAACAAATAAAAAACTGAAAAATTGGGCGTGCAAAATTATTCAGCCCCTTTACTTTCAGTGCAGCAAACTCTCTCCAGAAGTTCAGTGAGGATCTCTGAATGATCCAATGTTGACCTAAATGACTAATGATGATAAATAGAATCAACCTGTGTGTAATCAAGTCTCTGTATAAATGCACCTGCACTGTGATCGTCTCAGAGGTCCGTTTAAAGCGCAGAGAGCATCATGAAGAACAAGGAACACACCAGGCAGGTCCGAGATACTGTTGTGGAGAAGTTTAAAGCCGGATTTCGATACATAAAGATTTTCCAAGCTTTAAACATCCCAAGGAGCACTGTGCAAGCGATAATATTGAAATGGAAGGAGTATCAGACCACTGCAAATCTGCGAAGACCTGGCCGTCCCTCTAAACTTTCAGCTCATACAAGGAGAAGACTGACCAGAGATGCAGCCAAGAGGCCCATGATCACTCTGGATGAACTGCAGAGATCTACAGCTGAGGTGGGAGACTCTGTCCATAGGACAACAATCAGTCGTATACTGCACAAATCTGGCCTTTATGGAAGAGTGGCAAGAAGAAAGCCATTTCTTAAAGATATCCATAAAAAGTGTCGTTTAAAGTTTGCCACAAGCCACCTGGGAGACACACCAAACATGTGGAAGAAGGTGCTCTGGTCAGATAAAACCAAAATCGAACTTTTTGGCAATAATGCAAAACGTTATGTTTGGCGTAAAAGCAACACAGCTCATCACCCTGAACACACCATCCCCACTGTCATACATGGTGGTGGCAGAATCATGGTTTGGGCCTGCTTTTCTTCAGCAGGGACAGGCAAGATGGTTAAAATTGATGGGAAGATGGATGGAGCCAAATACAGAACCATTCTGGAAGAAAACCTGATGGAGTCTGCAAAAGACCTGAGACTGGGACGGAGATTTGTCTTCCAACAAGACAATGATCCAAAACATAAAGCAAAATCTACAATGGAATGGTTCACAAATAAACATATCCAGGTGTTAGAATGGCCAAGACAAAGTCCAGACCTGAATCCAATCGAGAATCTGTGGAAAGAACTGAAAACTGCTGTTCACTAACGCTCTCCATCCAACCTCACTGAGCTCGAGCGGTTTTGCAAGGAGGAATGGGCAAAAATTTCAGTCTCTGGATGTGCAAAACTGATAGAGACATACCCCAAGCGACTTACAGCTGTAATCGCAGCAAAAGGTAGCGCTACAAAGTATTAACTTAAGGGGGTTGAATAATTTTGCACGCCCAATTTTTCAGTTTTTTATTTGTTAAAAAAGTTTGAAATATCCAATAATATTTGTTCCACTTCATGATTGTGTCCCACTTGTTGTTGATTCTTCAAAAAAAATTACAGTTTTATATCTTTATGTTTGAAGCCTGAAATGTGGCAAAAGGTCGCAAAGTTCAAGGGGGCCGAATATTTTCGCAAGACACTGTAATTACAGAGGAATTAAACTGCCTCTTTTTTTCTGTTTTTGCTGACCTGCAAAGTAAAGGCATAATGTGCTAGTATGCATTGCATACTAAATATCTCCTTAACCTCCTTAGCGGTAATCCCGAGTCAGGCTCGGGGTAAATTTTTTATACCAAAAGCGGTATCCCCGAGCCAGACTCTGGATTGCATTGCAGGATACAGGGGGAAGTTACTTACCTTGTCCCTGGATCCTGCGATGTGTCCCACTGTGTGTGCGGGCTCCTCCGCTGTGTCTCCTCGCTTGATTCACAGTGCCGCCGAGCTCCGTTCCCTGCGACGCACGGGGACGGAGTTCGGCGCCAAATTCAAAAAGTGAAAAACATAATACACATACAGTATACTGTAATCTTACAGATTACAGTACTGTATGAAATAATTACACACCCCCTTTGTCCCTAGTGGTCTGCCCAGTGTTCTGCATGAACTTTTATGTAATAAAAACTGTTCTTTCTGCCTGGAAACTGGAGATTGTCCATAGCAACCAAAAAGTGTCCCTTTACATCAAAAGTGCTTTTAGACCAGCGAGAAAACAGCGATAATAAATAAGAATCACTTGCAGAATTGAGCGATAGCGATTTGTGGGGAAATTCTTCATCAAACAATAAAAATAATGAGAGCGACAATTCTGCAACTGAGCAAATTTCAGCGGCGATAAATAAACTATATATCTTTCGTGGCCCTGGGGGCCACAAAACTTTATATATATATATATATATATATATATATATATATATATATACACAAATTACCAGGGGGGCCACATTAAACCAGAACGCTGGCCTCAATTGGCCCGCGGGCCGGATTTTGGACATGCCTGTTATAGGAGGTCGATCTAGCATGGATAAAATAGGCCCAAGGAATCAGTAGCATCAGCCTGGGTAGCCTGCAGCTTGTACCACTAGATGGCTATAGCACTCTCCAGCACTCCAACAGACCACCACACCGATCTCATATATGTCACCAGAGTTGGGCCGAACACCCCCAGGTTTGCTTTACGCCAGAACTCTTGAATATTGCAAAAGTTCGGACCTATAAGTCTATGGGACCCAAACTTAAAAAATCAAAAGTGCCTATTTTGAAGGCTTATATGCAAGTTATTGGCCATAAAAAGGGTATGGGGGTCCGGGTACTGCCCTGGGGCACATGATAGCAATCACCCTGTCAGGTTTCCTCCACTCAATCGGTGCTGTAGACTATAAGTCTCTCTGCTATCTGAATACAGTAGCTTAGCGGGAGGATTCCCCCACCCACATCGAGTGTATAGATGTAGAATTCAAGTAAGTTTTTTCTTTCTTTTCTTTTTTATTTGTATTGTATTTTCGGACGACAACTGTATTGCTTAAATGAAAATCGTATGATCTGGTATCGTACAAAAACATTTTCCGTGCTTGACCCATCGGACAATTACACATGAATTTTCGCGATTGGCTCTCGAGAGCTGTGTACTAATGATAGGATCACTTCAAAAGCAGTATTTTCCGTACTAATTTCTGATCCTGTGCACGGGCCTTAAAACAGAATGAACTCTCCAGAATAAACTCCCTATTTTCTTTGGAGAGTGACTGGTCAGCCATTAAAGTGGATGTAAATCCAATTTATGAAATTTGACCTAAGCACATATATCTGTAGTGTTTTCTTATCTATCTCCAAAGCCCAGAATCCCATGTCATTCTGCTGCTCCGTTCTTCTGTTATCAGCATGAGAACTTCTGACAAGCTCTCAGACAACCGAGATAAAACCAGCCTGAAATTTGTGTTGATTTGGGTGCTATAAATTAGCAGAAAGCTGGTCTTTTCACAGCACAGCTCTGCACATTCCTTCCTTCTTCTACCTATGTGGAGAGGGGTGTGTGCCTTTCATCCAATCAGCTGTCACACAGTGTTTGCCAAGACTTCACTCCCATTGCTGAACATGAAGAAAAAATCTCTAACACGATGCCCACTTTCTAAAGAATATAGCAAGCTGAAGACACCAGATATACATGTAAAACTTATGTAGGGAGATTCTTTTCATCTCTGTGTATCATCTGAGGCTGTTCACTTCACTGGGTATAATTGAGGGTTTACATCCACTTTAAGAAATATTCCTCAGCCTCACATCCTTTGTGATCTATGTGATTGTGTACAAGGAGGTAATATCCATTGTATCCAAGACAAAATGTGGTGACCAGGTAACAGAAGATTAGATGTTTATGATACAGTATGTGTAGTGTCTTTAAGATATAAGGGGTGTTAATTTTGAAGATGAGTATTGAAGAAATGTGAGAAGTTAGAGAACCTATTTCTGAGACTGGATGCCTGGATGAGTTGGTAATGCTTTTATAAATTATCAGCAAGTAGTAAAACATTGTGATTCTTGGTAACTTATTCATGATGAAATTGAACTGCGCTTTGTTAAAACTGTAGTAAACCACACCAATTTTTTATTTTTTTATACACTGTAAGGTATATGCATCGCATACTACTACATTATGAAATACTTAGTTTAGAACTAAACCCTCTAGCCAACGGATTGGCCGCACCGCAACGACATCACTCTCACGCATGGGCCTCTGAAGGGACGTCATGGGTATGTCGTCCCTTCATACCTCATGTGACGGTGACATCATCAGCTGTATGCAGTGTAAATATCTCCTAAACAGTGCAGGTTTAGGAGATATTCACGTTACCTACAAAATAAGGCTTACTTGTAGGTACAAGTACAAAAGAAGAGTTTGCTTCCACTTTAAAGCCCAACTCTGGGAAAGATAAAAGTCCTAAAGCAGTTAACCCTTACAGTGTGGGTGAAGTAAGCAGTTCTATTGCCCCATCCCAAAACAGGTACTTGAGTCCTGCCACTGATCCAGCCCCGCTCTTCTCTCTTCCTGGTCTTAAATGAGACACCAAGGCCCCTTTCACACTTGTGCGACTTCAAAGTCGTGTGACTTTGCCGCGATTTAACTGCGATTTCGCGTGATTTTTCAGCGATTTAAGGATCAGTACTATTTTGCCACAACTTTGGCATTAACCAATGAAAACATACATCGTGTGAGGTAATTCCTTTTCCTGCCATAGTTGTTTCCAGTTCCTGTTTGCTTCCTGGTTGTTGTCGTGTGGTGTGTTGTAACACAATATGTTTGCTAATCAATATATTGCTACAGGAGTTGTCATTGCTGCTGCAGCAGTAACAGTGCACGACGAAGAAGAGGAGGAGAAGCGGAGGACAAGGACATCTCTTTTTTTGGGCTGTTTGGAGCACATTGTTCCTGAGGGAATAACCAGGAAGTGAATGTGTGCTAGAAAAATGTGCTTTGGGAGGGGCTACTATGTTGAAAATATTGGGTGGGACAAGGGTCAAAAAGCTGCTTGTGCTTACAAAGTCATACTGAAATCGTGTCTATATTATTCAGGTACGATTTGCATGCTACTTGAGGGTATAACATTGAGGTCTATGGACATCAACTCACATGGAAGTTGGACCAGTGCAGGGACTACTTTGAAGTCGGCACGACTTAAAGTTGTGCCAATATGAATGGAAGTTGAAAAGCATGGAGAATGACTTGTCATGCGATTTTGCAGTCCAAAATCATGGGACAAGTCGTATAAGTGTGAAAGGGGACTAAGGGCAATGGGAGCCATAGAGTCCTATTGCTGTCAGCCAAACTTCTGTGAGGGAAATGGGGCATGGCTTGCTGGCGCTGTGTGTGTCTATGGACACACTCAGCCCGACTCAGGGGTGCATCTGAATGGGTGCCCTCAAAGAAAAACTGCTTGCCAAGGGGCCACTTGGAAAAAAAAAGGAGTGGACAATGCCGGCGGAGAACTTCCAGAAGAGGAAGTAAGGGACCACTCTATGCATGATCGTTGCAAAGAGCATGTAAGTATAACCTCTTTTTTACTTTAATTAAAAAGGTGTTAGCCTTTAACATCACTTTAATGAAAATCTGAAGTGTGCAGACCCAGAACAGTGTAGACAGCTTTCAACTACCTGCAAATTAAATTTCCCTATCATGCTCTGTAGCTCAACCGTACTGTGTTTTTGTAATGCGTTATCATCATTTTTGTTTTTATTGGTAATTGTCCAAATTGTATTTACATATGATAAATTCGTTTCCAATTTCTATCACAGCTGCTGATACTATACAGCCAGACATCTGATCCTTATTTACAAAAGTGAACGTGATTTTGAACCATCTGTGTTGTCTTTTAAATAGCACAACACATTATACAGATTATAGGCTATAATCATTCAAATTCTAAACCTTCACATGGCCGTCAGGATTGTTTGGTGTCTATTTATTATATAACTGTATTACTGAAAGTTTCTTATGCATTCAAAACTGAACAAGGTTGGAGGATGTGGTGTTTTACAGCACAGGAAATATCACTTGACTTTTGCAAGAACTGCTTTTTTTTTTTTGCTATTTGTGGCTTTTAGCTCATGCACATGAAAACAAAATGTCACTGAAAATAATATGTATTACCACCAAGTAAATGACCCATTCACAACAAACAGCTGCAGGTACAATAAACTTTGATCAATCAGAACACAGATGTTTGGACAATCTCTGTTTAAATTTAGATAAATAAAATAACTTTATTTTTTTGCATATCGGAAATCAAATAAACCCTGGAAGTCAAAACCACTGCGGGCTGGTTCTGCATATATAAAAAAACATCAAAAAAACATATGCACAGTGTTTTCCATGTATTGTATTCCAATGGCCCTAGTTCGCACCTTTGCAGTCAACAAAAGTAGATCATGCTGCATTTTTTTCGGTAAGGAACGTAGCAAAAACACCCTGGAATGCATTTAAAAATGTACCACAACACATAAAAAACATGTGTAAACATGCAAGCAAAAATGCTTCTGTAATACAGAATTTGTGGTGTGAACTAGTGCTGAAGGAAAGCATTGTTTGTTTCACAATTATAATTTCTATATCATAAGAAATTGGTCACACCATATGAAAGAGCTATTAGCAGTCATCATAAGGTATAACTAGCAGTAGTTGGCCACATTCAGCTGGATTTTATCCATTACATATTATGGAGCAGATCCACGTACATCGGCGTAATTTTGCGTCGGGCGTAGCGTATCTAAGATACACTACGCCACCGTAACGTACTTTTTTTTTTTTCAAATCCACAAAGAATCCGCGCCGTAAGTTACGGCGGCGTAGTGTATCTTTGGCGGCGCAATGGCGCGGCATTCAAATCTCTGTGATGGGGGCGTGTTTTATGTACTTAGCGCTGGCGGGAGGCACGCTGCTGACAGTGCTATCGGGCTATCACAGGGAGAGGAGATCCTCTCCCTATGATAGCCTAGCTGTGACTGATGTTTTGTCACGTGACATGAGTGAGCCAATAGGATGAGATGGAGGTGGACCATCTCATTCCATGGCGAATCTCATTTCATGGCAATGAACCGGCCCTTAGAGATGTGAACTCTCATATTTTTTTATAGTATCTTTTTTATTTTAACTTTTATGCCAGTGAATGAAAACTGCTACAGCTGACCTGCTCTATTGTGACATATTATTTACTACAATCCTTATTGTTACTTGTATATTATTTGTTGCTACTTTAGACACTCTGAAGTCACTTCTAGTATATTAACAACATCATACCCTAACAAGGAACTTCTCATATTTGTCTTGGGAGCGCTGTATACAGCGCTCCCAAACTACCCCACACTGCCTGGGTGTGAAAGCACTCATTGTATTGAATGGGAGACAGACCAGGTTCTGTATTCCTATCTTGTTTCTGTTCTGATACAGAAGGATGAGTGAGCATTGTTATCCAAGGACTGCAAATATTTTACTAGCAGAATCACAAGGTGAAAATGAAGGAAATAGGCTGAAAAAAAGAGAACAAATGTAACCACCACATCTAAGGATTGCCATGCTTCCACATATTAAATAAAGCATATCACTCTGCAAAACCTTTATTTTTTCGTTTTGGATGGTATAAGGAATGTTTTATTGCTGTCTGTTTCCCTTTTGGGGAGAATGTGATTATTGTCACCAAGACAGAAAGTGAGGGGTATCCAAAATGTTAGATTTGTCCCAGAATAAGGACCACTTCACACCCCAAAAACAAACTCCAGATCTGCTTCGTATGCATTTCTGCATGTGCATTTTTGATGTGTTCCAGTGTGTTTTTGATGCATTTCCAGATGCCTTTTTCCCACTGTACTGGGGTCTGATCTGTTTTCAATGCTTTCTGGTGTGTTTTACCACATTCCAGTACAATCCAAAAAGTACGTTACGGTGGCGTAGTGTATCTTAGATACGCTACGCCCGACGCAAAATTACGCCGATGTACGTGGATCTGCTCCATAATATGTAATGGATAAAATCCAGCTGAATGTGGCCAACTACTGCTAGTTATACCTTATGATGACTGCTAATAGCTCTTTCATATGGTGTGACCAATTTCTTATGATATAGAAATTATAATTGTGAAACAAACAATGCTTTCCTTCAGCACTAGTTCACACCACAAATTCTGTATTACAGAGGCATTTTTGCTTGCATGTTTACACATGTTTTTTATGTGTTGTGGTACATTTTTAAATGCATTCCAGGGTGTTTTTGCTACGTTCCTTACCGAAAAAAATGCAGCATGTTCTACTTTTGTTGACTGCAAAGGTGCGAACTAGGGCCATTGGAATACAATACATGGAAAACACTGTGCATATGTTTTTTTCGGATCTAAGATGCAATTTTTCGTGTAAAATCCGAAAACACACAACGGTCAGATTTTCCAACAACAGCCTGTCATCACACAATTACCGTGGCATATTCCGATCGTGTGTACGAGGCTTAAGGGTTATAGTTAGATGAATTTAGCATTAAAGCTGAACTTTCGTTTAATAAATCTTTAACCCCCCCCAGCGGTATTCCCGAGTCTGTCTCGAAGTGGAATTTCAGAACCAAAAGCGGTAACCCCGAGCCAGACTCGGGATCGCCTCACAGTGTCAACAAGCAGAGTTTACTTACCTTGTCCCTGGATCCTGCGATGCCTCCCCGCTGTGTGATCAAGCTGTGTCTCCTCGCTCGATTGACAGTGCCCGTGTGCCGCCGAGCTCCGTTCCCTGCGACGTTATGACGCACGGGGGCGAGATCAGCGGAGATCAGCACCAAATTCAAAAAAGTAAATATACACAATACATATACAGTATACTGTAATCTTACAGATGACAGTACTGTATGAAATAAATACACACCCCCAGTGTCCTACATGCACTTTTATATTATAAAAACTGTTCTTTCTGCCTGGAAACTGGAGATTGTCCATAGCAACCAAAAAGTGTCCCTTTATGTCAAAAATGGTTTGTGGGAAAATTCGTCATCAAACAATAAAAGTAATGACAGCGACAATTCTGCAACTGAGCGAATTTCAGTGTTTTTGATTTGAAAACATTGTTGAATAATTTTTATTATTATTATATTATTATTTGTTATAATTATTTATAGTTATTTATTATATTATAATTTTGGATTTTGTTTTTAAAACTTTATCATACCCGGATGTCTACTAGACTCTTATTTGGACAGATTTAAGTGAGTTATTCCTAAGAATTACAGGCCTACAATATAAAACGCCAAATTTCGTTGCAAAATAATAGTACCGCTTTCAGCACCTAAAATCTGAAATAATCATACCGCCAGGGAGGTTAACATACTATATTGATGTATTTTGTTGTCTGATGTAGTTTTGGATATATTTGAATGTGTTCTTGTGGACACTGCATTAATTGTTCTTGTATTATCCTTGCATTAGCCTCCCCTTATCCAAGCAATCTTTAATGGAGACCCTGAGGAAATACGTATGCTGATTTTTAAATCCGAGGATGTGAATGCACTGGTAAGAACTTTGTTGTAGAAATGGGCTTGTAAAAACACAGTCCGGTCTATAAAATACACCTATTTTTTTACCACTTAACCGCACTGCTTTTATTTTGTACATTATGGTATTATAGAACATTCACTGGATGAACATCACACACATTGTGTAGGCTGGACGGTATTTTTTAATAGATTAATTTCTATGATTGTCGGCTCTATCTGGTGGCAAGAAAATAGGTATATTTTCTCATTTAGGTAATTTAGAAAACAATACCACATTTTGGCCACTAGACGGAGCTGATGATTATAGAAATGTTACCAGTTCAGAAAATAGAGGGAAAATTTGTCCAGCCTGCAGAATTGTGTGTGACATTCGTCCAACAAATGATTTATAAATAGACCCGTCCATCACTGACTTTCACTTTTTGTCTACTTACGCAGTCTCTGCCTGTCAGTGTTTGCCAGTCATAGGCTATCACTGAAAATGTAGGTAGTTGTGCGCTAATATGGTATGAAATGTGAAACGTATAAAAACATAATAATGATAACTTTTTACGGCAGCTGTCACTAAGCTGCTCCCACAGAAATCAGTAAAAAACAATATAGGTGTGACAGCGCTGTAAAAGTGAAATAAACAGTTATGGTGATAAACACTGATATTGCAATAATATGAAAAAAAGTCCAAAAACATAAAATTAATGAATCCACGTTGTGCAAAAACAAAAATAAGCTTGTGTGATGTCTTCAGACAACCTCCATGAACAGAGTGCTCCCACCACCTCATTCAATGCTCGCTCACCTCCTTTAAACGACCCTGCAAAGGGTAAAACACGCCTTGCACCCTGTGCAAACATTCCCTCCCAGGGATCGTCTGAGAATCTTGGTGGCTCAAAGGATGAAAATATTCAAAAGCAGATAGGTACTCCTTCCACTATGCTGCTTCAAACTTTAAATTCACAATGACTACCGGTAAGTTCAGCAACACATGAAAAAATAAGAGAAAGTGCCTCCTATAGTGCAGTATCCAAGGGGTTAAAAATGAAACCAATCCACCCCAGCTAGCATTGAACTCAATGACATGACAGTCTCACTCAGTAGTAGTAGTCCACCGCCAGGCTCCACCTCTACTAGTTTCACCACCTCCCATGTGGCTCCATCTGGAGCAGGGGCGGCCCAGGCATTAAGGGCGCACGGGCGCCGCCCCCTCTATCCTCAACCCCCCCCCCCCCCCTCTATGAATAATGGATAGATTCATGCATAGCATAAATCTATCGATGACTGCCACTGCCACCCCTTATTCAGATGTCCGGCCCCTTTGCGGACACCGGGCACCTGAATTACAGCGGCGTGGGTGTATTTTTGAAGCACCTGATTAGAGCCATAGGATCTAATAGGCTTTAAAATAGGGTGGACTCGGAGTGCAGAGCATTGTGTTCGGAGTCCATCCAGATGTGTTAGGAAAGCAAATTAATATTTGCCTTTCTGACACTGAATTGCCTCTTCACCAATCAAGAAGCACTGGTCTGTTACCTGTTTTCCGATTGGCTGAAAGGTTAGGCGATTCTATTAGAAGCTTAGGAGGAGGGGAGGAGACTTACGGTGGAAGCCGTCGTGATTTCAGAAGGGAATAGGACACGGAAGACGCTGCAAGATGCTTGCCACAGCCTGTCCCCCTGCCCTATGATCCCCAATGTACCAGCCGAACGGGTAAGTGCTGTTGGACCGGAAAACAGCAGGGAGGGGGTTTGAGGTGCTGAGGGGGGCTGCGGGGGGGGGGGGGGGGTCCCGTTTGGAAGACTTCCATATACCGTCGGATTTGCAGCGGCCGAAAAAGCATTAATACCGCCCGCAATGCGAATCTGCAGAGGCGCATTGTGGGCGGTATTGCCGCGGTTTCCCATTGTTTTAAATGGGAAGGAGCGGTATACACGCCGCTCCTCTCACCGCTCCAAAGATGCTGCTGGCGGAAGATTTTTTTTCTCTCCCGCCAGCGCATCTCCTCAGTGTGAATGCCCTCGGGCTTTCACATTGAGTATGCAGTGCAGGAGTTTTTCAGGCGGTATAGCAGCGCTATTTTTAGCGCTGTAGCGCCTGAAAAACTCCTCAGTGTGAAAGGGGTCTTAGGGCCAGGTCACACCATATGCAGGCCAGTGCATTTTTTTTCTGCATCAAAAGCGCATGGAAAGTAGGTTATATGGTTTCCAATGACATAGTTCCCACCAGTACAGTCAGTTACAGGGCATTCCAGTTCCAGAAAAAAAAGTAAAACATGCTGCATTTTTCCTGCTCTGGATTGTACTGGAATGTGGTAAAACACACCAGAAAGCATTGAAAACAGATCAGACCCCAGTACAGTGGGAAAAAGGCATCTGGAAATGCATCAAAAACACATTGGAACGCATCAAAAATGCACATGCAGAAATGCATACGAAGCAGATCTGGAGTTTGTTTTTGGGGTGTGAAGTGGTCCTTATTCTGGGACAAATCTAAAATTTTGGATACCCCTCACTTTCTGTCTTGGTGACAATAATCACATTCTCCCCAAAAGGGAAACAGACAGCAATAAAACATTCCTTATACCATCCAAAACTAAAAAATAAAGGTTTTGCAGAGTGATATGCTTTATTTAATATGTGGAAGCATGGTAGTTCTTAGATGTGGTGGTTACATTTGTTCTCTTTTTTCAGCCTATTTCCTTCATTTTCACCTTGTGATTCTGCTAGTAAAATATTTGCAGTCCTTGGATAACAATGCTCACTCATCCTTCTGTATCAGAACAACAGAAACAAGATAGGAATACAGAACCTGGTCTGTCTCCCATTCAATACAATGAGTGCTTTCACACCCAGGCAGTGTGGGGTAATATGAGAAGTTATGAGAAGTTCCTTGTTAGGGTATGATGTTGTTAATATACTAGAAGTGACTTCAGAGTGTCTAAAGTAGCAACAAATAATATACAAGTAACAATAAGGATTGTAGTAAATAATATGTCACAATAGAGCAGGTCAGCTGCAGCAGTTTTCATTCACTGGCATTAAAGTTAAAATAAAAAAGATACTATAAAAAAATATGAGAGTTCACATCTCTAAGGGCCGGTTCACACTGCAGCGATGCGGGAACCCTGCAAATCCACTGTGGGTTCCGGCATCGCATGTCTCCCGGAGGCAGTTTACACTTCCCTATGCAAACTGCTGGGAGTGTCAATTAAAAGTTAATGACACCCCCAAAGCAGTGCGATCTGCAAACTCGGCCAGGAATCAGATCACATGGGTGTTAACTTCTGCGGACTAAAAAAAGGGTCCTGTGCGATGCAAATTCAGCCATAGTATCTGTATGGCTGAAATCACATTGCACAGAGATCTCATGTGATTTGCACTGAAGTGCGAATCACATCCGATTTCAGACAGTGCTGCAGTGTGAACCGGCACTAAGGCCCAATTCACACCAGAACGTGGTGCAGGAAAAAGCACTGCAGTTGTGATCTGCAGCAGGTGTCAATATTGAGTTAATGGCATTCCAGATGCAAGTTGCAAACACAGTGTGTTTGCCCGCACCGGATCTCATGGTACAAAAGTATCATGCAATGCGGTTGCAGTGAGTTTGCAAAAGTAATGCATGCGCTACTTTTGTTGCAGCGTGGTGCAACTTCAGCCCATTCAAAATGAATGAGCTGATACTGCACTGCACTGCACAGAACTGCATGTTGATCGCACAGTGCATTCCTGTGCAGGGCCATTGACAATTTTATGCCCTGTGTAACACCAGCTACTTTTACCCCCTCCCCAAATAAATAAATGTGACAACAAGTAGGGGCATTCTATTCTGCCCAAGGATTGAGTCCCTGTGTCTGGTATGATATACAGTATCTCACAAAAGTGAGTACACCCCTCACATTTTTGTAAATATTTTATTATCTATTTGGGGTTGCAGGAGTGTTGTAAAAAAAGATTGGACCTATGCAGAAACCGGACCCACGTCACTTCCGGTGCTGCTCTGTCATGACTACAGCTGATCGTAGGTCCACTGCGCATGCGCCGCTTCACTGCGATATACCGCGCATGCGCAGACGCTGTTTTAGTGAGTGTGAAAGTGAGTGAAAAAACGTATATAGCGCTACACATGCGAACTGAATCGCCTCTGGGCGCTTGTAGACCATTTCTCCTTTGACCTCAAAAGAGATGGGTTTTGATCTTTCTCCTAAAGGCCAAGTGGTTCTCCTCCAACCGAATGGAGGTTGGTAAAGTGTTTCAAAGATGAGGGCCTTGGACAGCAAATCTTCTTTCTCCTTTGGACTTGTATCTGGTTTTGGGGATTTGTAGTAGATTTTGGTTGGAGGATTGCAGCGCGCGATTGGGGTTATAAGCCTTTAATTTTTCGCATAGATATTTGGGAGCATTTCCCAGGATACATTTATGTGTAGGACAGAGAGCTTTGAAGGTGATTCTATCTTTCACTGGCAGCCAGTGGAGCCTTCTCAGTGCGGGGGAGATAGATTCCCAAGGTTTTTTCCCAGTCACAAAACGCGCGGCCGTATTCTGAATGACCTGCAGGCGAGTGATTTGGTACTTTGGGAGTCTGAGGTAAAGGGCATTTGCATAGTCAAGTCTGGAGTTGATAATTGTTCCCACCACGACTGCTATGTCTTCTTTGGGGATAAATGGAATAAGTCTGCGTAGTAGGCGCAGCAGATGATGGGATCCGCTAACTACTGACCCTATTTGTGCATCCATTGTCATGTAGGTGTCAAAGATGACTCTTTTTCAAAGATGATTTTTTCCCAGAATGGGTGGAGGTATCCAGTGTGTTGCCGGTTGATTCTTTCGATTGGTGTGAAACAGGAGAAGTTCTGTTTTTGATCCGTTGAGTTTAAGATAACTCTATGTCATCCAGTTCTCTATCAAAGAGAGGCATTTCTCTAGACCGAGATGATGATCCATTTTGTTACAGATGCGAAAGTACAGTTGTGTGTCATCCGCATACGAGTGGTAGAGCTGCTTTTGGCTGCTGATGATTTCAAAAAGCGGGCGAAGATGGATATTAAACAGCACCGGCGATAAAGGGGATCCTTGGGGGACACCGCATGATACCGTGCGTTTTTCAGAAGTGAACGGTCCCAGTCTCACCACTTGTGATCGGTTTTCCAAAAAGGAGGAGAACCAGGATAAGTCACATTTTGCGACTCTGGCTACTTCCGATAGCCGAGTCAGCAAAAGTTTGTGGTCTACCGTTTCAAAAGCTGCGCTGAGGTCCAAGAGTACTAGAAGACAAGATTCTCCTTCGTCTGCAGCCTCAATCGCATCATCCCATATTTTGAGCAATGCTGTTTCCGAAACCCGATTGAAAAGGATCGAGCAAATTATTGGTGTCTAAATGCTGTTGCAGCTGTTGTACCACCACTTTCTCCATTACCTTGGAGAAGACGTTCAGGCCTGTTATGGGACGACGGTGTTCCGGGTCTTTGTGGTCAAGGGTGGGTTTCTTTAAAATGGGTTTGATTATACCTTGTTTCAACAGGGTGGGCACTGTGCCTTCCCTGAATGACTGGTTAATCAGCTGCTTGATAGGTGGTGCCAGAATGTCGGCACATTCCTTTAGCAGTTTGGTGGGGATAATGTCATTTGGCACTGTGCTGTTACGCAGGGCGCTGATGATATTTTTTTTGGCCTCAATGGAGATGGGTTTTAAAGTGAACCTAGTTGATTGGGGCTGATTTCTATGGGAGTTGGGCGATTGACCAAGGGGGGATTGAGGGGGTTACTGTTTTGCTGTATGCTTTCACGGATCCTTTCAATTTTGTTAATGAAGTGATCCGATAATTCATTGCAAAATTCTTGGGTATCAGAATTGGGGGCTTCAAGACAGACTGGATTCATGGTCTGGCTGACCAGCTTGAAGAGTTCGCGGGGACGGTTTAAGGCGTTGGTGATGATCTTGGAAAAATGTTTTTTTTTTGGCCTCGAAAATTTATTTGTGGTATTTTTTTGTTATTTTCTTGTAGATGGCGTGGTTTTCGTCTGTAGTGCTTTTTTTCCAAGCTGCTTCCGCTCTTCTGCATTTTTGCTTAAACAACGCCAGCTGGTCATTAAACTATCTGTGAGTTGTGTTTCCGGATGCAGGTTTTGCGTTTGGGCGCTACTGAGTCGGCTGACTGTAGTAGAGCTGCGTTAATGGCATCCAAGGTTTCTGTGGCTGACTGAAGTGAATGAATATCTTTTACTTTATTCCCTAATGTTATTTTGAAGAGTTCCGAATGGAGCTTCTTCTGAGATCTCGTCCAGTGCATTGTCACTGGTTTTGGTGGTTTTGTGAACGGGGCATTTTTGGTAATCAAAAATTTGATTACATGGTGGTCTGTCCATGGCAACGGTTCGTTTTCCAGAATTTTTACTTCCAGATCTTGTCTGAAAATAAGATCGAGCGTGTGGCCAGAAGTATGTGTGGGCCCACATACTAGTTGCTGCAGACCTAGTCCTTCCAGGTGGTCAATGCAGGCAACGGCGACAGGATCCAGTGAGGAGTTGGCCCAAAGATTGAGATCCCCAAGCAGCAAAAGATGTTTGCTGTTTAGTGCATAAGTGGAAATGAACTCTGTCAATGATGTGAGAAGCTGCGATTTTGGACCCGGTGGTCTATAGCAGAGTAGTATATGGACGGTCTCCTGGGGATTTGTTTGAAGCTGTAGAGTGAGGGTTTCCATGAATGGAAGTGTGTTTTGACGGACTGGTTTAGTGATCAAGAGGGAACTCTTGTAGATCACTGCCAGGCCTCCTCCTCTTTGCCCCACTCTGTTTTCTGTTATTATGCAATAGTTCTCTGGCACCAATTCACCCAGAATGGTGTTACAATCAGCTGTGAGCCAGCTTTCAGTAATAAAGAGGCAGTCTAAATCGCATTGTAAGATGAGATCATGAATTTGTTTTAGTCCAGGAAAATCTTAGACTCGGGCGTGCGGAGGCAGAGCAAGATTCTTAATGAAATCATCAGCAGTACCGCCTCCAGCCCCGTCCCTAACACACACTAGCCTGCTCTGGAGAAGGGGGGCGTGCCCCTTGCAAATTAGCACTGTAAATCAATGGACCCGAGGTCGAGAAAAAATATAGAGCTGCACCGCCTCCAACCTCGCCCCTAGCCTGCTCTGCTGAAGGGGGGCTGGCCCAGTGTATATCAATGGCAGGTCCAGGAAAAATATAGAGCTTTGCCTGTGGGAACCCTGCAAAATACATATACAGGAGGTCAAGGAAAATTCTATAGCAGTGTCTGTAACAGTGGCGGCTGGTGCTCAAAAATTTTGGGGGGGGGAAGCAATTGCAGCCTCACTGTGCCGTCAAATGCAGCAAGTGTGCCCGTCATACGCAGCCACTTGTGCCCGCCATACGCAGCCAGTGTGTCCGTCATACGCAGCCACTTGTGCCCGTCATATGCAGCTAGTGTGCCCACCATATGCAGCCACTTGTGCCCGTCATACACAGCCAGTGTGCCCACCATATGCAGCCACTTGTGCCCATCATACGCAGCCACTTGTGCCCGTCATACACAGCCAATTGTGCCCGTCATACACAGCCACTTGTGCCCGCCATATGCAGCCACTTGTGCCCGCCATACGCAGCCAGTGTGCCCATCATACGCAGCCATTGTGCCCGTCATACAAAGCCATTGTGCCCACCATATGCAGCCACTTGTGCCTGTCATATGCAGCCAGTGTGCCCACCATATGCAGCCACTTGTGCCCGTCATACACAGCCAGTGTGCCCACCATATGCAGCCACTTGTGCCCGTCATACGCAGCAATTGTGCCCACCATTTGCAGCCAGTGTGCCCGTCATACGCAGCCATTGTGCCCGTCATACTCAGCCATTGTGCCCGTCATACGCAGCCATTGTGCCCACCATATGCAGCCACTTGTGCCCATCGTACGCAGCCATTGTGCCCACTATTTGCAACCACTTGTGCCCGTCTTACGCAGTCATTGTGCCCACCATATGCAGTCACCTGTGCCCATCGTACGCAGCCATTGTGCCCACTATTCGCAGCCACTTGTGCCTGTCATATGCAGCCACTTGTGCCAATCAAATGGAGCCACTTGTGCCCATCATATGCAGCCAGGCGCATCCCCCGGCTGTCACTTCACTAATCCCACCCTACCGCCTGTGTGTGCAGCCGGTCTGGCGACACTTACCAAATGACGGGACTTCCTCCTTCTCTTCTGTAGTGGCGGCTGTGGCTCCTGTGTCCGCTCGGCTCCTCAGGCTTCCTCCGCCATGTCTCCTTTTCCGCCAAAGCGTTAGGCATCCAATAGGATCGCTTAAAACTTTGGCCAATCAGGTTTTACTGACCTGCCTGCTGATTGGCAAGGAGGAACGTTAGTATGAAAATAGCCTCTGGCTCTAATCACGTGCTTCAAAATACACACCACCGCCTATCCCATAGTATTTCATGTGTCTGGCTTTCTGAAAGGGGCCGGGCACATGAATAGGGAGGGCGGCAGAGGTGACGGGGGGCGGTGCACCCCTGCCTATCCCCGCCATAGTATTTCATGTGTCTGGAGTCCTGAAAGGGGCCGGGCACCTGAATAGGGAGGGCGGCAGAGGTGACGGGGGGCGGTGCCCAGACATTGTGGGCCCACCATGCAGGGGCCACCACTGGTCTTTAATCTCTGTCAAGTGCTGGGGTCTGGATCGCCTCCGCTGGTTTTCCTCCAATCGAGCCAAAGAAGCGGAGTGCGAGTTTACCTATAGCCCTCACACTGGAGACTTGTACACCATCATCATGGCATCTTAGGGCGGTGGGTACCAGGTCACGGGAGGGAAAAGCGCATGTGGCTTAGGGAGAAGGAGAGGGCCTCTGGGTGGACGTGGGAGAAGGAGATTGCTCGTGGGTGAATGTGGGCGAAGGAGAGGGCTCCAGGGTGGACGTGGGAGAAGGAGATTGCTCGTGGGTGGATGTGGGCGAAGGAGATAATTCCAGGGTGGACGTGGGAGAAGGAGAGGGCTCCTGTGTGGATGTGGGAGAAGGAGAGGGCTCCTGGGTGGCCAGGGGAGAAGGAGAGAGCTCCTGAGTCACCTTTGGAGAAGGAGAGAGCCCCTGGGTGGCCGGTGGAGAAGGAGAGAGCCCCTGGGTATTTGGAGGAGGCGAGGGCCTCTGGGTGGCCATTTAGTCAACAAGAGGGCCCCTGGGTGGCCGTGGGAGAAGGAGATGGCACCTGGGTGTTTGGAGGAGTAGAGGACCTCTGGGTGGCCATGGGTGTTTGGAGGAGGAGATGGTCCCTGGGTGGCCATTTAGTAAAGAAGAGGGCCCCTGGGTGGCCAGGGGAGAAGGAGAGAGAACCTGGGTGGTTGGTAGAGAAGTAGTGGGCCCCAGTTTGAAGGAGATGGCCCCAGTGTTGACCAAAATTGGAAGAGCTGATCCTTGGGTGGTTGGAGGAGGAGAGGGTGCCACCCTTCTTCCCTGAGGACGGGGACACCCTTCTCTCCCCAGAGGTAGGGGACACCCTCCTCTCCCCCCGGAGGACGGGGACACCATTCTCTCCCCCCGGAGGAGGGGGACACCCTTCTCTCCCCCGGAGGAGGGGGACACCCTTCTCTCCCCGGGGACCTGGACTTCATCCACTTTGACAGGTCTCTCCCATGGCGGCCAGACAAACCCTGCCCCCCCCCCTGGCCAACCAACACCGATGGCCACCCAAGCCCCCCCTCCCCCTTCACTAGCCATTAGCCGTTCTACTTTATTAGAGTAGAACGGCTGGTACTGGTACTTTTATAGGCAGTACCAGTGGGAAGCTAGACATTATTTCACCCGGGGCAAATAATCAGTTTGTTGCCCCCCCCTAATGGGAAAAGATTAGGCAGAAGTGAAAACTCCCAGGCCATAGCTGTTGAGTCAGCTGGCTCTCCCCTCCCCCGTGCGTCTTCTAGGTCTCCCCCATGCTCCTCTATCCCCCTCCCTGCTCCTCTGGTCCTCCCCCTGCTTCTCTGTTCCCCCACATGCTTCTCTATCCCCCCCATGCTCCTCTGTACCCTCATGCACATCCCCTATGGTTGTTCAGCTTATTGAAACACTTTACCATCAGCTCCTCCGTTCGCTAAAGACTTTTGCTGGGGACCAGGATCTGCCTGACACCTTAGTGACAACGGACCATAATTATATATATGCCTGATATTTTCTACAAGTTGTGAGTAGCCATTTGGCTGTTTGTTTACACAGTTTTATTAAAAGTTCTTATTCTACTGCACTTAGATTGGCGCATCCTTTCTTCTCTTTAGTGTGTGTTGGGGATGGGGCTGGAGGCGGTGCTGCCGATGATATCATTAAGAATCTTGCTCCGCCTCCGCCTGCCCGAGTCTAAGATTTTCCCGGACTAAAACAGCAACCGCTTCGCAGTGAAGCGGCGCATGCGCAGTGGACCTGCGATCAGCTGTAGTCATGACGGAGCAGCACCGGAAGTGACGTGGGTCCGGTTTCTGCATAGGTCTGATTTTTTTTTAAAACATCGGCACTGGGGAGCTACAGTTCATTGAGGTAACCATGAATGCCAACATGTACTGTGACATACTGATGCAGAGACAATACAGGTAACGCGACCAGGCTACAAAGAACATGAAGTATTGTGTCTCTGCAGTTACTGGAGAGGACCAAGACGCATATCTGTGTAACTCTGTATGCCACTGGAGAAGATAATATTGTAGTAGGTAGAGGTAATGTCATCACAGGGTATCGGCAATGTTTTGTGATGGCAGACCTAAGACCCATCATGCAAGCTAGGAGGGTATGAAGAACGGTAAACTGACATCAAGCCTTTTAGTTCATCAGAATTGCCGCAAGATCATTAACAGAAAAGATATGCCAATTTCTCTGCCGAGAAGCCATATACTGTATACATACAATTCTTCCATTTCCTCCCATGCTAGTGTCTTACATTTACACCTGTAATGCCGTGTACACACGATCGTGTTTTTGGCCCAATCAGACTTTTTTCCATCGGTGTAAAAAATAGAACATGTTTTACATTTTTCCGATGAAAAAAAAAAAACAATAAGAAATTCCGATCGTCTGTGTGGAACTCCATTGGAGAAAAATCCATGCATGCTCAGAATCAAGTCGACACTCGGAAGCATTGAACTTCATTTATCTCGGCTCGTAGTAGTGTTTTACGTCACCGCGTTTTGGACGGTCGGAATTTAGTCTGATAGTATGTAGGCAAGACTGATGAAAGTCAGCTTCATCGGAAATCCGATTGTGTGTATGCGGCATTACTGTTTTTCTTTAGTATGGATCAAAAAATAAGAATTTAAGTAACCTGTGTGAGAAAGATCCTTATTTACGTTGTATATTAAACACACTAATGTAGGATCATGTTTTGCAGGATAATGATAAGCGAACGCCTCTCCATGCAGCAGCATTTTTGGGTGATGCAGAGATTATAGAACGTCTTATATTATCTGGTAAATATGCTTTGTTTTTTGGAATTGGCCCCTGAAATATATATTTTTGCAGTTTAATAGGTGTATATAAAACAAACTAATAAGATGCTGTATGACTATTAACTAAACTGAAAAAGAACCTCTATGTCTATACATGTACAGTACATTCTCTTAATCCTAATTTTACATGATTCATGTATACAAGTCTGTCCAAAGCACATAATGGAGGCAAAATTACTAAAACTGGAGCAGACAGAATCCAGAGCAGTTACACCTAGAAACCAATCAGCTTCTAACTTCAGCTTGTTCAGTTCAGCTTTGCAAATGAAAGATAGAAGCTGATTGGTTGCCAGGCTTAGCCGTTCCAGATTATGGCTGCTTCAGGCCTAGTAAATTTCTTACACTGTTACCACAAAATTAAAATATTTACATTTCTTTTATTGCTGCTTACCAACTTTTTTACCTTATTTTTACCTGGTGATCCAGCCAGTAAAACATTTAAGCTTTGATTTTACTAAAACCAGAGAATGCTAACTCTGGTGCAGCTACTTTTGTCAAAGCTTAATTGAACACGCTGAAGTTAGAAGCTGATTGGCTATCAATGAAGCACCCATCTTTGCATTTGATTTAGCTATGCATTAAAAGCTCCTATTACATTGTCCAGCAAGTGTCAATAAGCCTAAGCGTGTCTGCAGTGTGCACTGTGGAATGGGACTTTTTGGGTGTCAAATAACAATAAAAATAAAATCTAAAAAATTACTTTATTCACAAATCTTAAAAATTTTAGCAAACAAATAAGAGATTGCAATAAAACACATCAATTGTTATCTGCATCACATACAGTATCTCACAAAAGTGAGTACACCCCTCACATTTTTGTAAATATTTTATTATCTTTTCATGTGACAACACTGAAGAAATTACAGTTTGCTACATTGTAAAGTAGTGAGTGTACAGCTTGTATAACAGTGTAAATTTGCTGGCCCCTCAAAATAAACAGTGTGTTTCAGAACCCAATGATCCATTGGTACAAAAAGAAAAGAGGATGCAAGTCCAAAAAAGAGGCCCTGGAGACGGGATAGGATGAGATTCAAGGGAGATTGGCCCAACCACCTCCTCAACAAGAGGAGAGGTTACTTTATAAACATCAATCTCCCTTGCATCTTATCCAATCCCGTCTTCAGAGCCTCTTGTTTGGACTTGCATCCTCTCTTCCTTTGTACCAATGCATCATTGGATTCTGTAACACACCGTTTACCTCCCGATGAAGACTCTTTATGAGCTGAAATTTGTTGAAGTTTCTCAAGTTGACATGGAAGACGTCTTTATTGATGGAACACATATATGATGTAGATAACCATTGATGTAGGCGTATTTGATTGCAATCTTTCATATGTATGGTAACATTTTCAAGCTTTATGAATATGGTAATTTTTTAAAAATTTTTATGTTGAATTATTTTTATTAAGAATTTTCTGGTACAATATTTTTATTAAAATGCATAAAAAAGAGGAAAAACAATCGACAAATTCCCACGCAGGGGATATGGACATAAAGCAAAAGTATACATAAAGCACATAGTAGAAAACATACTATTAAAGGAACTAATTACAAATTACCACCGTCTCCCCAGCCGGGGGCCGGGGGGCAGTGCGATATGCCTGAGCCAAAAGGCCCAGGGGCCAAGGCAGGTAAAAGGGGGAGGGGGCGGAGTTATCCGCAAAACGGGGGGGGGGGGGGGGAAACAAAAAAAAAAACAAAACAAAAAAAAACCCTTGCACAACAAAGGAAGAAAGAAGGGAAGATAAGAGCAGAACAGCGAGCAAAAGCTCAGAAACACAGAGAGAAAGAAAGAAGCCTCAGGCTGGAAATAAGGACAAATTAAATTTAGAGCCCCAGACTAGACGGGTGCAAACTAGGGAGTGTATCGGACCACCATGGGGCCCATACCTTAAGAAATTTAGCATGAGAGTCATGGAGGACGCTAGACATCTTTTCATGGATCATAAGAGTGGTCAGGGTATTCTTGACCTCTGGGAATGGAACAGAAGGTTTTTTCCAGGCCCTCGCTATTGTCCGCTTGGCAGCGATAAATAGGTATGTAGCTAATTTCTGCTGGTGAGAGAAAAGGCCTGGGATTGGGCAGTGGAGTAATGCATATCTGGCGTCCATACGGAAGGGGACATGAAATAGGGAAGATAATAGGCCAAAGACCCTTGACCAGAATCTAACTAAGCGGGGGCAGGACCACCATATGTGCAGTTCATCTCCTCGTTGACCACAACCTCGAAAGCACCCGTCAGCACACGAAGGGTTCGACTTGGCAATGCGAGCTGGGACCCAGTACCAGCGTAGGAGGACCTTATAAGCTGCCTTTTATTAAGAATTTTCAAACAGTACAGATCAGGTAGAAAAAATATAACTGTATCTAATTCTAGTAATATATCAAATCAAATAGGGCACATAGGCACAATACTCAGAGTATAAATATAACCATAGATAGAAATAATCTGCATCTAAATGACATGGCTGTCAAGACTATCACATAAATTGGTAAGCTGTATAAGATTAACCAATCAAGTACAGAAAAGTAACCATTGGAAAGTCTGTGTACACGGTAGGCAGAGGACTTAGTAAATACTAATGCCACGAACATGATAGGTCACACCGATGAGAACGGTCTGATGGACCATTTTCATTGGACCAAACCGATCGTGTGTGGGCCCCATCGGTTATTTATCCATAGGTTAAAAAAAAGCCAACTTGTTTTAAATGTAACCGATGGATTCCTAACCGATAGAAAAAAAACGATCGTTAGTAGGCATGACCATCGGTTAAAAATCCACGCATGCTCAGAATCAAGTCGACGCATGCGTGGAAGCATTGAACTTCGTTTTTTTTCAGCACGTCGTTGTGTTTTACGTCACCGCGTTCTGACACGATCGTTTTTTTAACCGATGGTGTGTAGGCACGACTGACCATCAGTCAGCTTCATCGGTTAACCGATGAAAACGGTCCATCAGACCGTTCTCATCGGATGGACTGATCGTGTGTACGCGGCATTAGGCATTTCAGGATAGGTTGGCAGTATCATTAGATTAAGTAGTTATGCAACCATCACAGAAGTCTAGTGGGAAATGGGAAAGGGTATTGGGAACAAGAAAGTGAGGAGAAAGAAAGTAAAAAAAAAAGGGGGGGTCAAGTAGTACATGTGGGAGGCTCCCGGAAACATCTGAATTCTCAGACCTTAACTGCAACAAAGGTGTCAAACTCAGAAAAATAACAGAAATTATACCATGCCGTCCACATTAGATTGTATATCTCAGACTTATCATCATCCCATGCAATCATATGTTCCTACGCTGTCAATCCAAGCCATTTCACAAGCCCGTTCGGCCAAGTAGGGTGCCTCAGCCCACCGCCGGTTTAGCAACAAGATTACTACTGTATAGAGCAGCAACATGACTGCAGAAAATGAATAAGAACAATTAGAAAGACATCTGTTAATCATTGCAGACTGCAAGTACAGTATATATTTTAATAATGTCAAGAACCATAAGTTCTCATTTTGATACTGCACTGCAATCATATATATGCACCGGAGAAACAGATTACAAACTGCTGGAAGCAGATAGTCCTTCTTCAATAGGTTCTAAATCCTGTCCTTTCCCTGTGCCATAGAAACCAGCTTTTCCATCTAAGGCCTCGTACTCACGACCAAACATGTCTGCTGAAACTGGTCCGCGGACCAGTTTCAGCGGACATGTTCGTTCGTGTGTAGGCAGTAACGTACAGAATTCCAGCAAACAATCGTCGGCCAGACCGTTTTCCAACGAACAACTGTTTCCTGGTCTTGCTTTAAAACAGTCTGCTGGAATCGTGTCCGTCAGACATGTTCGGTCGTCTGTACACAAAAGCAGCGTACAAAAACCCCGCGCATGCTCAGTCCAAATGAGGAGACGGGAGCGCTCGTTCAGGTAAAACTCGCGTTTCTTTGGGATATGGCACATTCGTCATTAGAAACCTTTTATTCTAGCAAGAGAACAATGTCTTAAAAAGGCGCACTAAACCACATTTTAAAGCCTCGTTTGATTAATTCTTCTCTTGCTAGAATAACCCCGTTCTCTTGCTGATGCAATTTCAATAGAGTTGTCCCATACTGAAATGTCACATTTCTTGCTTGTGATGTAATCCTTTAATAATGTTTTCTATGCCAGACGTGTGTTTTGGTTGGTGGTCCTCCATAATTTAGAGTAGTCATTTTTGTAAAGGAATGTGCATTTTTTTAATTTCTTTTTTTGTTTCTAGTTATGTCACCATTTAAACTATTTTTTTGTAACATGTATTTTTAAATTTTTTTATTTTTTTTGGTGTTTCATGAGAGAATATTAAACCATGTTGGCACACCAAATGTCCCCCCCCCCCCCCCAAGGAGTGTGTCCTTTGTAAATTACCCATTGTATATTTATTAAAGGTTTGCTGCCTAATAATCCCCACAGTATATCAAACAATAGACATGTTTTCAAATGAAAGCAAAAGGCCTTTTATTCTGGCAAATGTCATCACAAAAAATAAAAAGAACGGCAGCACTAGAATAGATAGCAAACTATATGCAAACTTGCATTTCCAACATGGTGAAGGATAAACTTCCAAGCCTCAGGAGCCAAACACAAAAATATTAAGCAGCAGCACACAAACAAAGGAACCCAAACTGTGGTAGTACAAACAAGATGTCCTTTATGTGGAAGGAAATGGAAGGCAGAAAATCAACGTTTCCTCCTCTTTCCAGCCTTCCCTCCAGGCAGCCTTCCAGCGGATCGAACACGGGGTCTTGCAGGTGGGGTTGATGTGGCAGCAGGAGGATGGTGTTCCGCAAGCCGGGCCGGGTCACATAGCCCAGTGTCTGGGGTCAGCAGGCCCCTCTGCATCCACCAAAGGACCTGGTTCATCAGGGCCTTTGCCAGTCTTCTCTGGTCCTCCTCCCCTTCATTTAAATCATGGGCCAATGAGGCACTGAAGGCCTCTGTGGGGTTGAGGGGGGCCCTCATGATGGCGCTTGCCTCCTGGATCATGCGGAGGCTTGCCTCCTCCACAGGCCTCAACTGCCTCCTTCGGCCTGATGGCCTCACCTGGGGGGGAGAAGACTGGCTGGTGGTGGTTCTCCTGGCCGGGTGGACCTGCTGCAGGCCACTGGGCCCAGCCTCCTCCTGGCTGCCACTGACCCCGGCCTCCTCCTGGCTGCCACTGACCCCGGCCTCCTCCTGGCTGCCACTGACCCCGGCCTCCTCCTGGCTGCCACTGACCCCGGCCTCCTCCTGGCTGACAGACACCTGAGGATCTGCCACCTCCTGGCTGATCTCTTCTTCCTGTGTGCAAAAAAAAGGAATTTTTTTACAATTTCGCTAAATAAAACCACACTCATTTTCATGTTTTTCGTTCAGTATTTTCTGTTCATTATTACTTGAATACACTCTACTTCTGACCCCTGCAGTTGTCATCCCTGACACCTATTTGTCTGTACACCTTTTTGTTAGCTTTTTTCCAGCTTGTTTTTTTTTTTTCAATATCTAATCATTAATCCACCAAGAATTTTTTACGCCATAAATATAGAGGAAACTACTATACCTCCTCATCGAAGGGTGGCAGATCTGCATCTCTGTCAGCCAGGCCCTCTTCCTCCGACTCTGCAGGGCTGTGGTCATCTGGGGAATGTCCGCTGGAAGGTAGCATGGAGGAAAGGTTGGAAGAAAGACTGGACATCGTTTTCCTGCCTTCCATTTCGTCCCGCAAAAAAGCCATCTGTTTATAATACCACAGTTTGGGTTCCTTTGCTTGTCTTGCTGCTGCTCCCGATTTTTTGATTTTATTAGCTTTGTATGCTCTCCTGTATGTGCTTCTGAGGTTGGCAAGTTTATCCTTCACCATGTTGGCAGTGCATCCTGGCACCCAAGTTTGCATATAATTTGCTAGCTCTTCTAGTGCTGCCGCTCGTACCTCTTTATTGCAATATAACGAGTGTTTTGAATTCCACAGGATGGGCGTGTCCTGGTATTTTTGAAGTAAGGCCTCTATAGATTCCTTGCTTTGTAGGAGGTCCATTGCAATTTTTGAAAAATTAGATTTCTTTTTGAGTCTAGATTACAAAAACATAAACCACAGAAAAATAAATATTCCAAAGGATCAGCGTTGACCTTGATCTAATATGTGTCTTCAAATTTATTACCTATATCTAATTCCAAACACAGTCTCTCTTGTTTAAACAATGATTGGCAGCTCGGCCGCATTGCTTGTACCAAACATTGATTTGCTAGATGCAGAGCCATTGTTCACATTGCAGTAAATATTTTAAATATATTAAATTAAACAATGCTTACAAATGACAGTTTTCATCTAGGCACTCTTTCATGTGTAAATCTCATACCCCTGACAATGGATGACATAAAAGACACTTCCTAATGACCTTTGTACAACCAACACTTGAACAATACTTTGCCTGATCTGAATACACCATTCAAAAACTTGTCAATGAGGTACAGCATTGTTCACATCTCTATTTTGTGAGGTGTCCAAAAGCATTTGGATACCAAAATAACATTGTGGTACCCCATAGACAGAATAGCTTAAAAAGGGTGCAACCAACAGCCCAAACCCCCATCCCATGTGTCTACATTTTCAAGGCCTCTGCTGATCACATTTTTAATTTCCTTACCTTCCTGTCTCTCGCTCCTCGTTTCTCACGCTCGCCTAATTACCGCGTAAGATGCGTAATCACGGCGTAAACCTTTTAAACACTCCGCGTATTTATGAAACCCCGCCCTCGTCACCTTTGCGAGGCCCCTAATCAATGATTTTAGGAAATATGGCGTTAACTGTGTATGTTCTGGATGCGCTCGAAGATTCTCCGCGTAACGGACGTAAACACGTTGTTTGCATTCTCTACACTCCGCGTATGTATTAAACGCCGCCCTCTTCTCCGCCCATGGCGTAAGAATTCATCTTTTCCACGCCCATAATCTCTGTGGGAAAGGAAAGATGGCGATGTCACACGAGCGGGCACGATGCTCTCATGCCACAAGTGAAGGGACAGAGGCAGGGACGTCCCGATCAAGGAAAAGAAGATATAAAGCCACTAATATGCGGTTCCAGGAAATGGTGGAGTTAGTTTACATCATGCGAAAAAAGGACTATGATGGTGAATTAGGGCCATACAAGACCCCTAACCGCCGAAAGGCACATATTATGGACAAGGTGGCGAGGAGAATGCAGAGGATGTTTGGGATCACCAGGTCCAAGGAACAGCTGAGGAAACGATGGTCAGACTTAAAATTGAGGGAGCCACATCAGATGAAGAAAATACTTAAAATTCTGCGTAAAAGTAAGTAAATATATATTGGGTTTGGGGGGGGGGGGGGGTGGTGATTGTCTGCAATAATGTGTTGCCATGTATATTTCACCATCTGCCTCCTTGGCCTGCTTGTAATTTTAAAGACATGTTGTTATTTATTTTTTAGAACATAAATAACTACATATTTACAAACAGTGTTCTTAGTAAACAACGTAACATCACATAGTTTATCAGAAAGGCTCGGTTATTCCAGGAACAACACACCTGGACATGGCTCACTGGCCAAAAACTTTGTTTGTAAACATTGTGTAAAAGCTAGTTCTAGAAAAAAAAAGAATGAGAATGGGAAAGGCAAACAGGATTCATTCTAAAAACAGTGGTAATAAAGCAGATGTTTTCACATCTGCAATGCAGAGCACCTGTGTCTCCCCAAATCAAAAATGGGTTTTGGTAGGGTATCCCAGAAATACAGTTTAGGGGGGACATCCATGTGTGTCACTTTGCTAAAAAGGGGCAGGATCAGAGCTTGCCATATAGAAGTAATTGCAAAATGTAGGTTTGGTGAAAGATAAAAGTAACTAAATGAAAGCATCTTCTAAGCAATGTGTGCGATTTATGCTCTCCAATATCTGTGTGCTGATGAGTCTACATTTTTTTGGGTTTATTTCAGGGGAAAGAAGTCGCCAGCATTTGGAGGAGGCAGAGAGGGCCAGACAAGGCCAAAATCTGCCATCTCAACATGAGGAGGAGGAGGAGGATGTGGAAGGAGAAGAGGATGTGGAAGGAGAGGAGGATGTGGAAGGAGAGGAGGATGTGGAAGGAGAGGAGGAAGGAAGAAAGGAGGAAGGAAGAGAGGAGGAAGAAGTAATTTTGGACTTAGAAGTCATAGCAGATGAAGGGCAAGTGGCGGAAGAACAATTTGGCGAATTGAAAGAAGGTGGATTGATGGATGAAGGAGGAGTCCAAGATGATGGGGAAGTGGTGGAAGAAGGAGGAGTGATTGAAGATGATGGGGAGGTGGTGGAAGAAGGAGGAGTGATAGAAGATGTCGAAGAGGTGGAAAGGAGAAGCCCATCAGGTCAGTGTCACCCTAGCTTGATTCCAAAAAACATATGTAGATAGGCCTCATTGAAAAATAATATTGTAAATGCCATTTTTTTTTTGTTGGTTTAGGGGAGGAGGATGGTGTGCCAATATTTTCACGTGCAAGTGCTGCTATAATTATTCAGCAGGTAATGGAGTGCAGCACTGAAATGCACAATATGCGTGAAAGGATGTTTCTCATGGAACAGAATGTAACAAATGTCCTTTTGGAATGCAGCACGGAAATGGACAATATGCGGCAAAGAATGATGGTAATCGAAGCAAATTTTAAGAACATTATTGACATGATGGGCCGTGTCAAAGACTGAAACACCCCCCGCCCATCCCCCGCCCCCACAAACATTTTAACAGTTTGAATAATGAATACGCCAAAATTTGAAGATACACACACAGTGTGCCAACATGTGCTATCTGCCATCACAGAATATCTAATGTCTGTGCTTTGTGGGTCCAACCCCCTCCTCCATCCTCAAGTAGTTGAGAGGAAGGGTTTGCTCCCACAAAACACAGACATTGATCACCCATGATGTCAGATAGCACATGTGGCCATTTGTCTGTTGAACCAATGACATTTGGCGAGTTTGCACTGAATGTGTGTATCTTCCAATTTTGGCGTGTTCCAGTGTGAAAGCACACCATGACTGACTGCTGTTGTGAGTTTTTAGAATTTTTGAATTGGATTTTGTTACTTTTTGACCATGTTGAACATTTTGGGATACTATAAAGTTTAGACCATAAAGAATAAACAACGCCAAAATTTTTTTGAAATATATATATAGAATTATAAATCTCTCTATTCACTGAATTTAGTGAAGTAGAGATTTGACTCCAAATTCTCACCCAAAAATTTGGATTTAGAAAAACACACCAAAAACAACAAAAATGCTTACAAAATTATTATTTTTTGTGCCTAAAAAATATGGCCAAAAAGAAATTTAAGGCGGTAAACACCCCACCAAATATAATCTATATATATATATATATATGTAAACAATAAATCTAACTATATTTGAGGAAAAAAAAAGTGAACTTGTTAATAAATGTATAATCTGCATAATATTTTTGGTTGAATTACCTGAAAAAAAATAAAAAATTTAAAAATATTTTGAAGACTCCTAAGTACAAAAGCAGGGAGTAATGAAAAAATTAAAAAAATTTTTTTGGGGTCATGAACAAGCAAAAATAAAAAAAAATTGACCTCAACATTTACAAATGGAGTTGCTTCTTATTTCTAGACTCAATACCCTGTTTGTAGATGAGTGAATACTGTGCAAAATGTGGTTAGTTACTAAAAGTGGAGAAATCAATTATGCATTACAATTGAAGAAGTTAGTTAGAGAACCAGGAAGACAGAAAAAGAGAAAAAGCATTAATGACAAACAACTGTATAAAGTCCAATGGTCTAATTATTTATTATTTTTTAGAATATTCCTTTCTTTGGGGGCCGAATTAGAAAGAAATATGATCTGGCATAGCAATGGCCCCCCGACCCATGAAGTACTCAACATATTTGTCGCGTACCTCACGAGCTGATTGGGGGGCCAAGCCAGCGCGACCAGTGTCCAGCCCGGGAAGGGGATCTGAGGGTAGTCTTGCCTCAGAACCGATGTCGGGTAGGTACGTCTGGGAGTGCCTGCGTAAAAAGTTGTGCAAAATGCAGCAGGCAAATACAACGGTGTCCAATTTATATTCCGCCAGATGTATCGATGTCCTGAACAGGCGGAACCGGTTGGTGAGTATCCCAAAGGCATTCTCGACTACCCTCCGAGCCCTGGCCAACCGAAAATTAAACACACTCCTCTCTGAGGTGAGGGTCCTCTGGGGAAAAGGCCGCATGAGGTGAGGACCAAGCCCGAAAGCCTCGTCCGCTAGGAACACAAACGGAAGTCCTTCCACATTATCTTCATCTGGTGGCAATGCCAGACCACCAGCTTGGAGACGATCATAGAAATCAGTCCGTGCGAACACTCCCCCATCAGACATCCGGCCGTTCTTCCCCACGTCCACATATAGAAACTCATACTGTGCCGACACCACCGCCATCAACACAATACTATGATAACCCTTGTAATTATAATAGTAGGACCCCGAGCGGGGTGGGGGCACAATGCGGACGTGTTTCCCATCTATTGCTCCACCGCAGTTTGGAAAATCACACCGCTGGGCAAATTGGGAAGCCACAGACTGCCATTCCTGTGGTGTGGAGGGTAGCTGTGGGGACAAACAAAATTAGAGATTTAGTACTTTGTAACAAATACATCCTACAAGCATCCTTGTGACAGTTCACAGTATTAAAATTGCATTAGAAAAATGTGCATGGAGAATTTGGAAAATGAAATATATAGGGCCACTTCATTAAGAGACTCCACAGCCCTCTGATGGGGACAATAAAAGTTTGAAGGGGGGGGGGGGGGGGGGGAAAAAACCAAAAAGTCCTGTTTGAAAAAATGGCAAGGTGGGTTTGTCCCTAGGATAGCATGCTGGACAGGTTAATATTGGGTAAGGGACAAATATGCAGGTAGGCCAAGAATAAAACATGTAAAGCTGATATCAACATGCATAGGGAGAAAAGGGAACGTTAGTTAAACACACAGCATATCTGGGAAAATAAAAATAAAGTTAGTTGGCCACATTATTAGAGCCAGGAAACTTACCTTAATATACTCCTCATGCATAACTTTGATGATGGCAGCACACGTGTCCGGTATGATGACCCCAAGCGCCTGCGGAGAGATGCCTGTCGAGAACTTGAGGTCCTGCAGGCTCCTCCCAGTCGCCAGGTACCGCAACGTGGCAATAAGCCTCTGCTCGGCCGTGATGGCTTGGCGCATCACAGTGTCCTGCCTCGTGATATAGGGGGACAGAAGTTCCAGCAGACTGTTGAATACGGGGTCCGTCATGCGGAGAAAATTCCTAAAGTCATTAGGATTATTCTCCTGGAGTTCCCTAAGCAGAGGCATATGTGAGAACTGGTCACGCTGGCGCAACCAATTCTTGGTCCAGAAACGCCTCCGCCCCCTGTTTCTGGCCAAAGTACTGGACAAATGAACATATCCAGCAGCCATCCCATAAACAGCACCAACTCGCGAAAATTGACGCTGCTGCTCCATCATGGCTTCAAACCGGCCGGCTGGTCAGTCAAGAACACACTGAAACAGAAAGCACTCGCAAATCCAGCACTACCTGCGACAAACGCGCGACAAACAGATACGAGCGCACAGGATGCAACTGCTAAAGCAGAAACAACCTGCTTGCCTATAGCCGAATGACAACTACGTTACCGCAAGCACACGCACTGAACCCGTGAATACACGCTGTCAAAGCCTGGAGACCGAGAAGCGCGAATCAGCTCTAACCAAACCTTCACTAACACGAGCAAACACGTAACTAGCAAAAGAGGAACAGAGGGCGGCGCCATTTACTTTGGTCTTCCCCTTTATAGTGACGTCGTACGTAGTTTACGTGCACGCGTTCCGGTACGACGGGAATTTGGTCCGCTGGTGTGTACACGCCAGCGGAACAAAACACAAATCAGCCTTGTACGCCGGAAACTGTCGGGCAGACAGTTTCCAGCGCACAGATCCGGTCGTGAGTACAAGGCCTCAGAGTCTCTTATGCCTTCTTTTTTCATACTGCTAATTCATGATTGAGCTAACCAAATATTTTAAACCTCTTCTCTAAAAAAAATTGTGATATTCTTATTTGAATGTTGTGACTTATGTGTGAAAATTCATTTTTTTTATTTAATTTCCTAAAGGAGCTCGTGTTAATGCTAAAGATAACATGTGGTTGACTCCTCTTCACCGCGCTGTTGCTTCAAGAAGTGAGGTTAGTGTGAAACTGCAGTACTAATAATGTGCGTTGTAGTCACAAGGTATTAATGTCAAGCCAATAACATTTTGTCTGTTACTGTAATATGTGTTTGTGGTATCCTTTTTCTGTAACTAATGTAAACCTTAATTTATATTAACCTTAGATTTTTTTATTTTACACAGTGATGGCAGTCTTTCCTTATCTGCCATGTTTTCCTATTAATTACCATATTCTACCATTCTTCCTTTAATACTAAACACAGATCTGTCCTGCCCTTACCCATGTTCCGCAAGCATGGCACCTGACACTCTCATTCACCCTCAGAAGGAGGGTCCCCATTGTAGATATTTTGCCCTGCTGCATTAGGCACATCTAACTTAGACCCAGATCAGGTGGTAGATTTATATCTCCCATCTGCCTGAGCACAACTAGAAACCGCCCAGAAAGTGCAAAGAAAATCTGGACCTGAGCCAACCTTCTTGGCTTGCTTTCCCTTATGTTGGCATGTAAAACATATATGTGTTGGTCACTTATGGCTGTTTCTGTAAGAAAATGTGCCCAGCCTCATCCCTTTAAATAGCGGCAAGATAATTGAGGCCTGCCCTGCTTACTCTACATGGCTACATTGTAGGGCACCAGGTACTTGTAACATTCTTTGCCTCTTTGTTGGCTATGCAGGTCGCTGTGGTTAGTTTCAGGGGAAAAGCACAGATAACTTTCTCTGGACTTTCACTAATTTAGCAGCAAAAGCTAGGTTTTGTCCATTGAAGTTCTGAATCACCACTAGAGTGTACTATATACACTAAGGCCCAGATTCTCAAAGGGCTTACGACGGCGCAACGCCATGTACACCGTCGTAAGTCCTAATCTGGGCCGTCGTATCTATGCGACTGATTCTTAGAATCAGTTACGCATAGATATCCATTAGATCCGACAGGCGTAAGGCTCTTACGCCGTCGGATTTTAAATGCAATTTTTTTTTGTCCGCTAGGTGTCGCCTCCGTCTTTTTCCCCGTCGAGTATGCAAATTAGCTAGGTACGCGAATTCCCGAACGTACGCGCGGCCGACGCAGTAAAGTTACAACGTTTACGTTAGGCTAGTCCCGGAGTAAAGTTGCCCCTGGGTATATGAGGCGCAATCAATGTTAAGTATGGCCGTCGTTCCCGCGTCAAAATTGATAAATTTACGCTGTTTGCGTAAGTCGTCCGTGAATGGGGCTGGACGCCATTTACGTTCACGTCAAAACCAATGACGTCCTTGCGACGTCATTTGGAGCAATGCACCCTGGGATATTTTACAGACGGCGCATGCGCAGTACGTTCGGCGCGGGAACGCGCTTAATTTAAATGCTACACGCCCCCTACCCGCCTAATTTGAATTAGGCGGGCTTGCGCCGGGTGATTTACGCTACGCCGCCGCAACTTTACAGACAAGTTCTTTGTGAATAAAGCACTTGCCTGAAAAACTTGCGGCGGCGTAACGTAAATGAGATACGTTACGCCCGCCCTAAGTTACGCCATTCTACGAGAATCTGGGCCTAAGCCCGTAGATATTCCACAGCAGAAGTGCTTTACAGCTTCAGTACTTTAGTTCTTAACACACTGCCCTGTTACTGAATGAAACTTGAACAGCAAAAGAACTAAGGCAGTGGAAAGGAATGCAGGATAAATTATAAATCACCCTTGAGCCGTTACTTTTGTGTATTCAGCAGTGGGATCAGAAAACTCTATTTTCCTGAAGCCCTAACATTTGTGTTGAGTGAAGCAGGTTCTTTAAGTGTGTTAAAATTGTCTTTGCTCATTTTAAATCACTGTTGTTCTCAAGTATTGTTTACAAAAATTATTGTTGCTGATTTTTGCTTTTTTTTTTTTTTTTTTTAAAGATTTATACCATGGCAGGAACACCTGTTTAACACTGCACTTTGCATTTTGTATTTTGTATGCTGCATGTATGGATCCTAGACATGAACATTTCTCTATGCTGGTTGTTCTCAATTTTTCTTTTGGACATACTCACTTTTGTTGCCAGCAGTTTAAAAATGAAGAGGAGCTAATTGGAGTGTGACACATTTTATATCCATACAGGCTACAAGACCTGACACCCAGATGATCCGTGAACACTAACAGGTGCAGGCATGGAGTGGTGCCATGGATATGAATTTTGTATAGATTCTGCACGGTGCCACTTCACTTATCTTGTATGCTGACATGCCCCACCTCCCTTCCCATTTTGCATGCCAGTGTTTGCCCCTGCCAAGTGCTGGGAGCCGGAGACAGGCACTCGCTAGCAAAGCAGCCATCTTCTTGCTAGCTGCAGTGTCAGGCAGCTGTGTGCCAAGGGGGTGCACCCTTTTAGCATTATAGGGCACCTATAAAGATGGGATGAAATACTACTTGTTCTTTGTCCCATCTAACTGAATACTGTGAAAAAAAAGTGATACTTCTTTAAAAATTCATGTAAAGATGTATTAGGGCTCTTTCACACGGAGCGGACCGTTTCTGGGTCCGCTCCGTGTGTCCGCCAAAGCTCAGCGGGAATCCCCCCTGAGCTTTCGGCGGATAGGGCGGTCCCCGTACACAGTGCAGAGACCGCCCTGTCTCTGCTCCGGTCTCCCCTATGGGGGATCGGATGCAGACGGACCGTCTGTCTGTCTGCATCCGATCCGTTCCGCCGAACAGAAGAAAAATAGGGTTTCTTCCGTTCGGAAAAGCGGATCCCCACTGACGCGGACGCTAGCGGATGCTCCATCCGCTAACGGACGCGATCCTATAGGGATTCATTACAAGTCAGTTAACGGACTTGTAATGAGAGGACGAACGGTCCGCTAGTGTGAAAGGACCCTTAATGATTACTAAACTGCATTAATGTGTGTCTTTTATACAATATCTGGTAGGGTTCAGTTTTAAAAAAGGATTTTTCTATTTTTAATATGGTTCTGTTCTGCACATGATGTGACTATAATAAACAAAGGAATCCTTCAGTCCGATCGACTATTCTCTTACAATTATGGAAACTTTTGCATGTCTGCTAATCCCCCATGTGTTCATGCAACATCATGATGAAAATGCACACAGGAACAAAGTAGGCACAGTGCAGGGATTGTCATACAAGTTTTTTGAAAAATTCAATTTTTTACATGTAAAGATGTTGTTTATGAATAAAAAATCATGCATTATTTTCTATATTGTAGGAAGCAGTACAGATGCTAATAAAACATTCCGCTGATGTCAATGCTAGAGATAAAAACTGGCAAACACCGTTACATGTCGCTGCTGCAAATAAATCAATTAGGTGTGCAGAAATGATTATTCCAATGCTGACCAGCGTCAATGTTTCTGAACGAGGAGGTCGCACGGCCTTGCACCATGCTGCACTAAATGGTCATATAGAGGTGGGTGTCTACAATACATCTGTGTTTGTCTGTGAAGGTTCTCATTTATCCAGGTCATAGAACAGCTGTAAATCTACTAGTAGTTCTGAACATGTTTTGTAATGTTGAAGGTATTTTGTAGCTTGTCCGAACCACTTCTTTGTCTAATGGGTGTCAGAAAAATACAATTTATTTATTTTTTTGTGCAAACTTTAGGTTCATATAAAAACAACAATTTTTGTTAAACAGTCTATATAAACCTCTTAAAGGAGTTGTAAAGGAAAAAAACATTTTTTTCTCAAATGACTGTTTACAGGGTATAGAGACATAATAGTTAACTGATTCCTTTTAAAAATGATTAAAAATAGATAAAAACCAATCATATAATGTACCTTTAGTTTCAGTTTCGTTTTTGCATGTTATCCTGCCTCTGTGCTGTATAGAGCCATAGAGAAGTGAGGGTTTAAAAATGAAACTAGAATCTCCCAGTACTGTGGTCCAAAGGAAACAGACAACCAGGAAGTGTCCAGAACAGAGCAGAATTACAGCAACATCAGAGCAAAAACAAACAATGAGGACATGAAACCAGGACTGCAGTAAGGTAAAGGAAGCTATTTAGCTAAAAAAAAAAAAATACTTTAGTGACCCTTTAATTCTACCACCACAGTTTCCAAGAGCCAGCTGATTCTTAACACATAGCCTCCTGACAGGGTATATACAAATATTGCATTCATTTCATCGTATTGCTGGATCCTCAAATGGAAAGTTATGCAACTTTGTGATTTGCAGATTTCTGCTTCCTCGTGAATGCCTAAACTGACACTAAAGTCTAATTTAAAGCTTCTAATCAAGTATGTTTTTTTTTTAACTTGACATTTTTATTAAAAGAGAAGTATGGGTTTCTGTTTTTTTATTTATACTTACCGAGGTGGATGCAGCATCAGACTGATGCTGCATCTGTCGTAGGGTTGCCACCTTTTCATCAAGCCAACAGCAATTTTTTTTTTTGCAGTATACATTATAGCAGGGCTCAAAATTTCAAGTCCTGAGCTACTAGCCAGGCCTCAAGGGTTACTCGCCACCAGTTGCCCCACCCAGCCGCCCCGCCCCTAATTTCGCCCCTAAACACGCCCTCATAAATTATCTCATGAAATGACACTTAAATGTTTTATGCAGAATTAAGTTATAAAAATAAATATTAACAACAACTGTATCCGTGCCCACCAATGCAGGCTGCCTATGCCCACCAATGCAGCCTTGTGTCCACCAAATGCAGCCTGTGTTCACCATGCAGCCCGTGTCCTTTAAATGCAGCCCATGTCCACCACATGCAGCCCATGTTCACCATGCAGCCCGTGTCCTTTAAATGCAGCCAGTGTCCACGACATGTAGCCAGTGTCCACGACATGCAGCCAGTGTCCACCACATGCAGCCAGTGTCCACCACATGCAGCCAGTGTCCACCACATGCAGCCCGTGTCCACCACATGCAGCCCATGTCTGCCATTCAGCCTGTGTCCACTATGCAGCCTACCTGGTTCCTGTGTGCAGGGGAGGAGAGGAACAGGAGAGCCGCCCAGGTGATCAGAGCGCAGCGCGGGGGAACACAGTAACAGTTTTCATTCTACTTGCCGTGTTCCCGCGGCTCAACGTCATATTTAGCCCCGCCCCCTGGCTGGGGAACGTTAATTGACAGATCACCCGTCACCAGGATTGGTCGGGTGATCTGTCTATCAAAGTTCTGGGACCAGGAGGTGGGGTTGGATCTGACAGCGAGCGGCGGGGAACACGGCAATTAAAATAAAAATTCTGTTATCCTGTGTTCCCCGCGCTGCGCTCTAAACATCCGGGTGGCTCTCTCTCTCTCCCCCCTCCGTGTTCACTGGGAGAAGGACTCCCATTCCACACAGGCTGCCAGCGGTGCTCGCCCCCCGGCTCCCAGGCAGCCCTTCCTCGTTAGGCCTCAAAATCCACTCGCAAAATGCGAGCAGGCAAGTGGATTTTTTGAGGGCTGCATTATAGGAATTGCAAAAGACCTGGGACACTGTTGAGTAGTATTGCGGCACATTTAGCGTCCTGCAACGAATGGTGGGTGTGGCCAAATTATGTTACTAATGGGAGAAGCTTAAGGAGTATAGTTAAATTTAAAAAAGATCAGTCTTTCCCCTTAGTGCAATCCCCCCTCCCCCACCCGGTCAGTCTGTCCCCCAGTACATCCTCCCCAGGTCAGTCTGTCCCCCAGTATAATTTCCCACATCAGTCTGTCACCCAATATAATTCCCCATGCCAGTCTGTCCCCCAATGCATCCCCCCAGGTCAGATTATCCCCCAGTATAATTCCCCACGTCAGTCTGTCCCCCAGAAAAATTCCCCATGCCAGTCTGTCCCCCAGTATCATCCCCCCCACGTTAGTCTGTAGCCCAGTTAAAGTGCCCTCCCTACCAATATAATTAAAAGCACTGGAAGTCGACAGGAGGGGAGAAGGGGGTAGGAGGACTGGTGCTGCAGGGCTGCCACCGATGTGTCCGGGTTTCAGGTGGACTGAAACCCAGACACAGGATTTAAAACCCGGACTGTCCAGGTGAATCCCGGACAGGTGGCAACCCTAATCTGTCCCCCGGCGCCTCTACACTGCTCCCCGAGCAGAGAGCTGGTGACTGTCAGTCATATCATATCATATTACATTGTAGCAAAGTGTCATTTCTTCAGTGTTGTCACATGAAAAGATATAGTTAAATATTTACAAAAATGTGAGGGGTGTACTCACTTTTATGAGATACTGTATGTGCTACAATTGTTCTGTATTTTGCTGGATATATCTCAAGATTAATCCACAATAGTGCCATAGCAGTAGTTAGTTCTAACAAATTACCAGTAAGGGCAGCTATAAAAGAGGAAATATAGTTTTCAAAAACGTAATAGGTTTTTGCAGGACCATAAGGTATGGTATAGATTACCTGTTGACCTCCAACATATAGGGCATGCGGATGGGTATATCTTTGATATTTTGTGTGGGGTCAAGTACCACCTGTTAAAGATTTTTTTGTGAGTTATCCCAGTATTCGATACATGAGGAGGCTTTACAATTATTCCTTATAGCTTTTTGTCATTGATCATTTTAAAAGTTCTGTGAGAGATCTTTTTCCCATGTTAGGATTCTTGTCTTCTGTAAGGACCCTTCCACATGGGGCGGATCCATTGCAGCGGAGTCCACCAGCTTAGCGGAAGATCTCTCCGTTGATCTCTGCTGAGCCGGCGGTTTACTGGTCCCTCTCTGCTCACTGAGCGGGGAGGGGCTTGTCGAGCGCCGCTGCTTGCTATGGAGCGATCGGACGAATACGGACAGCATGGTCACCGCTGACATCTGACGCTCCAAAAAACTGACAGGCGGACCTCCCGTGTGAAAGGGGCCTAAGAGAGGGGGATAGAAGATTGTAGAATAAGATAATACCTTTCTTTCTTTGGTTGTTATGGTTTGTAAGATAATGCCATATTTCAGAGGGGATATTGATGAAATCCATAGGATCGAGATCTTTTAATCGAGAACAACTGTTAAGTTTACTCATCACTTTGTTTTTACAATGGATAGGTAGGCACTTATATAAGTGATAACCTTGAGTGATCCATTCTCCTACTTCTAGTAGAATCCTACAATAGTCTAGTACTCCTACAGGCATTGAAATTTCTGTATATAATACTCCATATTTTATTTTAGATAGAATATGTTTCATCGACTATGTTGTTTTAACCCCCAACCGCTAGTCGAGTAAACACATCTTTCCACAAATTTCTGATAATAATGTTTGTTGCTAGCAGAAATGGCAGCTAGCAAAGTTGGATTATTGAATGTTATCAGTAAGCCATTTTATACTTTCTGAAAGTTCTGCCTAAAAGCAGCCATCACAAGGGGCCTCCTGTTACCTTTGTTAGCTGGACAGCACTCCCCTGTGTGTCCCTCTAAAGCTAGTTTACCTTTCTTACTAGGAACCCGACTTCCCTGACTTCAGTCTCCCCAACTGCTATCCCCTGTCTCATCAAACTCTTGGTAAAGGTTTTTCCCTGGAGCATTGCTCTAGGTTCTATTGCTCTGTGACCATTCTGCTTCCTACCTTAGATACCCAGACAGACAAAGCTACAGGCCAGTTGAACCTGGAACTGTGTAGTTGTTCTTCCAGTCTGCCCATAAACATGCAGCTTTAATTATCCATATGACTGTTCTATATGTGAGAATTTCCTTAATGTGGTTGTAAACCTCTGACATGAAATATGAACAAAGCATATGCCTCTATAGTGTGCACTTGTCTCAATTCAGAGCATTAAGTCATTTCTGTCTGCTTCCTCCCTTCTCTAATATCTGTATGGCCTCATACACACGGGCAAGAATCTCGTCAGGAAAAAAACTTTGTTTTTCCCGACGAGATTCTTGGCAAGAATCTCTTGCCGCCTGAGTGTACACACAGACCTTTCAAAAGAACCGCGGTTCTCTTGAAAGGCAAGAACGCTGTGACGTCATTGCGTATGATGAGCATGCGTTTGTCACATTCAATGACATCGCCGCCATCTTGCTTCATCCTACCTATGCCGTGGAAGCTACCGTGCATGCGTCAAAGTCATTTCGAGCATCCGCGGGTTTCCACAGCGACAGGTAAGTATTCACTACACACTCTCGGTTTTCTTGTCAGGAAACAGGCCGATAAGAATCTTGACGAGAAAATAGAGAGCGGGTTCTTTATTTTTCTCGTCGAGATTTTGGCCAGATTTCCAGATGAGAAACCTGAAAAAGCCTCGTACACACGCTCGGTTTACGAGGCTTATGACTCACTTCTGACAAGTTTCTTGTGTGCTGTGTGTGTGGGGGGGGGGGGTGTCCCTTCCCTCCAACCAGCTCTCAGAGCTCTCTTCACTGAGCTCTACAGAGTGTAACTTCAGTTCCTGCCCCCTGCTTTATGAAAGCTATGACAAGCTTTATAAATTCTGAACTTTAAATGATTGTAGAGATAAGAGGGCTGCAGATAAACAAACAGGTTCAACTTATGTAGGAGGATTTTTTTCATCTCTCTAAGGGTGTACAAGTTCAACCACTTTAAACTGAGCTGTGCTTAAGACTACATTACAGAATGATGACATTACTATAATCAAATAACTGCCTTCATGTTGTAAAGTGCTGTGAAAACTGTTGGGGCTATATAAATCATGTATAATAATAATACAAGTGAAACATTTTTCCTAAGAACCTGTTTTAGTTAAATGATCCGTTAGATGTCACTATCTACTTCTGTAATGTTCTTCCAGAAAAAATATATGCTACTTTCCTCTTCGCTCCTAGAAGAAACCATAGAGGGGTTTTTAATTCTAGAGTGGGTCAGTCAGTCACTTCAGTGGCATTAGATCATCTTGAAAAAAAAGTATGACCTGTAGACGATATAATAAGGTCCATTTACCAAAAGAGTAGAGGATGTTCATTTAGCAAGGTGCATTTTCGTATTCTAAAGTGAATTTTCACTTAGCTTAGTAAATAGGGTGACTGTGTGTTCTGTCATGATTGGTTGAAGTGAACATATTTTTACCTTACTTAGCTAAGAGAACATTCACCTTTTTCAGTGTACAGTTTTACTTCTTTAGCAAATCATCTGACCAAAGACAACTTATTTTTTTAGAGGCGAGCAAAGTAGGGCAATAGGGTGAGAAGAGCGCTTTAGTTACAGAACACTACTTGGTAGATCTTTTTTGTTTTACTTTTAGTTGTTTATTACAGTTATGCTTTAATGGTGAGAGATAAACAAGTTATATTTACAGTATAAAACATAGAATTTTAATGATTGCATAAAAACAATACTATCAATTGAGTCAATAAATAATACTGTAGTTCATTTATTTGCACTATAAAGCGTAACATATAAGTATAAGTTTTCTTTTCTGTAAATTAATGAACTACAATTCCTATCCACCACTGTGGCATACAGTTTGTAGTTCTCAATCAACTGCAACAGGGCTGAATAAGTGCCCTTTGTAGTTCATTCACGAGCCCGGCAGCTTTTAAATTGACAGCCCATACAAAGATATGGGCTGAAAGCTGGATGTCTTGTTTGCAGTTGCCTGAAATTGTAGCCACAATCCACATATCATGGGTGCAATGCTTTGCAGGCTCCGGAGGGAAAGAATAATAAATGCACATTGCAAAAAATATGTGCATTTATTATATTTTCCCAAAAGGTGCTTTAAATGCTTTAAAGCTAAACCTAAAGAGGAGGTCCGCTCACCCCTGCAAAAAATAAAAGCCAGCAGCTACACATACTGCAGGTGCTGACTTTTAATAATAGGACACTTACCTGTGCTGGAGTCCAGCGATGTCGGCACCGCAGCTGATGTTTCCAGGAAACCCGGCAGTGTAGCATCACGGCTTCACGCAGGGTCCCTACTGCGCATGCACAAAGCACCGCTACACTCTCCTACTGGCACAGCAGAGAAGGAGGGAGCTGAGCTGCTGACGTAATGTGATTCGGCCCAGACTCCTGGATGTGGGGGCAGGAAACCTGTCAAAGAGGTTTCCCCCCCCCCCCGAAAGGTGGCAAGTGTGGCACCGGTGGGGGGAGGGAGACAAATAAGTGGAAGTTCCACTTTTGGGTGGAACTCTGCTTTAAGGCAGATATTAGAAAACACCAATGAATGAAAATGTGTATTTATTATACCTTCTTAAAGACAAAACGTTTTCTTATGGATAGATTAAGGTTATAACCCCTGTTCTTTTTTATTTTTTTGCCATTTTTGTCCCTTTGTGGAGATTTAGAGAGATTAGAGACCACTACTCCAGTGATCTCCACTTGCTTCCGGGGTCCTGTGCTAAATGGCTGGCATGATGCATTGTGAACACAGGAGGCCAGCCGCTCAGCACGGGCATCATTCAGAGAATGTTTTGAATTTTCTGAATGAGCGCAAGGCATTGTCTGATTGGATGAGGTAGAGAGGTGGGGGAGTGAAATCACCACCTGGTCCAAGTAAGGTTGTAGCTTCAAGTACTTGTCACCTGCTGAACTGAGGTCTGTAAAGTGAGTTATAGATATTCTGGAGAGGGTGATCTGTTATATTTCGTATTGTTATCATTTAAAGTGACACTCCTGCGCATAAGTGCGATAGGCGGGCGATCAATGTAATATTTTTTTGTTGTTTTTTTATAAATACATTTTCTTGGGATAATGCACAAGGCTGGTGCGCCCTCTTCTTTTTATCTTTTTTGTTGTTATCATTTAAACCTGAGAATACAATCTTTAATTTTACAGATGGTCAATCTGCTCATTGCAAAAGGAGCAAATATAAATGCTTTTGACAAAAGGGATCGAAGAGCTCTCCACTGGGCAGCATATAAGGGTAAGAGTATCTATTGCTGTATGCCTATGCAATCATATTTTTTTTACAAGTTTTTTACTGTTTTTTTCCTTTTGTTGAACAATGCCAAAAGAGAACAAAAGTGGAAGAAAAAAATATTACCTATTCAATTGTCCATATTCAAGAAAGTTGCAGCATATACCGAATTATGAGATAGGCACAATCCAGAAATCACTATGACTATATTAAATAAATATATATATATATATATATATATATATATATATATATATATATATATATATATATATATATATATATATATATATAGTAAGATTGGGGTGATCAGACTCCAGCGGTAGGTGCGTTTTTAGTGAGTACGCCAGTTCAGAACTAAATTTTTAAGGGCCTGTTAGCCCACTTTTATTTAAAAGCACAAAAAGTTCACAAATACATCAGTAGCCCTCACAGGGGGGTTCCACCATTACTGTATCTTGCATAGCTTTAGCCTCCTGGCTTTCATTCCTGCCATCTGGCTGTTTCAGGCCTTTAGCCTAGGCCAGTGGTTCTCAACCTGGGGGTCGGGACCCCTTCGGGGGTCAAATTACAATTTGCCAGGGGTCACCAAATCCTGGGCTGTTCCTGAAGCCCGCACTGCTCTCCCATCCTTTTTTGCGGCCGCCCAGCTGGGCTGTTCCTAGAGCCCGCGGCCACCCGCTCAGCTTCTTTACATTCAGTTTACATCATGTCTGGGGGGCAGAGACTAGAGGTCAGCTGACTGGTGAGGAATGTGAAGTGGGAGGGGCTGGAGGAGACCCTATCTACTGATTTTGGCATAGGTGTCACTGCTACAAGACACCACAAAAAAGAGACAAAGTGAGTAACACTACCTGTGATTATAGTTGCCATTAAAAGTCCCCACTACAGTTCTCCGATCAGCAGATGACCTTGATCAAGAGCACCTAAGTTGGCTGAACAAAACTCCCACCGGCACTGTCACTGTCACTGTTCCCACCCCCCCCCCCCGCCAGCACTGCCACTCATCCGATTCCTCCCTGCCCCCCCCCCCGATGAGTATAAGAAAGAATAAAAATTGAGAGTTAATGGAAGGGAGAGGAGAAAAAGGGGAGGAACATAGAAAAAAGGAGAGAGAGAATAAGAGAAAGAACAAGAATGAATGCTAGAAAGAGGGATGGGGGGAAAGAAAAACAAGAAATTAGGATAGAGAGAGATTAAAGGGAAAGAACGAAGAACCAAGAGAAAGAGTGGTACATCCCAAAATGTACCATAAGGGGTTTTAATACTGTATGAGTGGAAGGGACTCTGAGCGCTAAATGTCTGCGGGTTAGGGGCACACATTACTTGTCTTGCCTTGGGTGCTGACAACACACGATACAAAAATAATTTTACTGTTAGGGGTCCCCACAACTTGGGAAATTTTATCAAGGGGTCACGGCACTGAAAAGGTTGAGAACCACTGGCCTAGGCCGTAACCACTTGACCACTGGGCACTTAAACCCCCTTCCTAACCAGATACATTTTCAGCTTTCGGTGCTCTCACAATTTGAATGACAATTACTGCTTTCTTTTGGTGGTATTTGATCACCTCTGGGTTTTTTATTTTTTGCGCTATAAAAGAAAAAAGACTGAAAATTCTGTAAAAATAAAAAAAATTCTCGTTTCTGTCATATTAACAGATTATTTCTCACACACAGCATATGCATGCCACAAATTACACCCCAAAATACATTCTGCTATTCCTCCCGAGTATGGCGATACCTTATGTGTGAGACTTTTACACAGCGTGGCCACATACAGAGGCCCAACATACAGGGAGCACCATCAGGCATTCTGGAGCACCCAAGCCAATTCTGACATTTCTCTCCTACATGTAAAAATCATCATTTATTTGCTAGAAAATTACACAGAACCCCAAAACATTATGGGCCAGATTCACATAGAATTGCCCAGGTGCAGCGTATCAGAGATACGCTACGCCGCCGTATCTTACCTGGCTCTAAGTCGAATCCAGGAAGATTTTGCGCCTTAAGTTACGGCGGCGTAGAGTATTTCTCTGCGCGTATTTCAAATTGGGCGCGTAGGGGGCGTGATTCATTTAAATGAAGCGCGTCCCCGCGCCGATTGAACTGCGCATGCTCCGTTTTGAAATTTCCCACCGTGCTTTGCGCAAAATGACGTCGCACCGACATCATTTTTTGAACTTAGACGTGAGTTACGTCCTTTCCTATTCACGGACGACTTGCGCAAAAAAAAAAATGTAAAATTCGACGCGGGAATGATGGTCATACTTTAACATGGCAAGTCTATCTATACGCCACAAAATAGCAGCTTTAACCATACGCCGGGAAAAGCCGACTTGCGATGACGTTTGTGGATCGACGGAAAAAGCAAATTAGCATATCCAACGCGGAAAACGATGCGAACTCCACCCAGCGGGCGCCGAAGTATTCCACCTACGATCCGAAGGCGTACGAAGCCGTACGCCTGTCGGATCGAAGCCAGAAGCCGTCGTATCTTGGTTTGAGGATTCAAACTAAAGATACGACGTGGCAAATTTGAAAGTGCACCGGTGTATCAGTAGATATGCCGGCGTACTTGCACTGTGAATCTGGCCCTATATGTGCTTTTTTGCAAAGACCCTAGAGAATACAATGGCGGCCATTACAACTTTTTATCTCGCACAGTATTTTCGCAGCAATTTTTTGAACGTGTGTTTTTAAAAAAAAACTGTTTTGTGCTTAAAAAAAAAACAAAAACAGTAAAGTTAGCCCAATGTTTTTGCATAATATGAAAGATGAAGTTACGCCAAGTAAATAGATACCCAACATGTCACCCTTCAAAATTGCACATGCTCTTGGAATGGCGCCAAACTTCGCTACTTAAAAATCCCCATAGGCGACGTATTGCAAGGTATTGGAGTATTGCAGTGTATTGCGGAGTATTGGGGAATTGCAGAGTATTGGGGAATTGCAGAGTATTGGGGGAATTTCAGAGTATTGGGGGTATTGCAGAGTATTGGGGGTATTGTAGACTATTGAGGTATTGGGGGTATTGCAGAGTATTGGGGGTATTGCAGAGTATTGGTGGTATTGCAGAGTATTGGTGGTATTGCAGAGTATTGGGGGTATTGCAGAGTATTGGGGGTATTGCAGAGTATTGGGGGTATTGCAGAGTATTGGGGGTATTGCAGAGTATTGGGGGTATTGCAGAATATTGGGGGTATTGCAGAGTATTGGTGGTATTGCAGAGTATCGGTGGTATTGCAGAGTATTGCGCAGGGATGGATGGCTGGATCTGTGACTGCAGTTGTCACAGATCCAGCCCACAGTGCTGCTGCTGCTTCCGCTCTCCCCCCCCTCTCCTCTCACACTGTACCGATCGGTACAGAGAGGGGAGGGAGGAACCGGCATCATCACATGACGCTGGTTTGTTTACAAGTGATCGCTCCGTCATTTGACGGAGCGATCACGTAGTAAACGGCCGCTATCAGCGGCAATTTACCGCGATCCGTGATGCGCCAGGTCTTCTAGACCCGGCGCTCACGGATGATTCCGGGAGCGCGCCCCAGGGGGTGCGCGGGAGCAGGATTCTGGGACGTCCTCCCAGAGCAACTTGACCGCGCTGTAGACGTGTTTTGTCTATAGCGCGATGGGAAAGAGGTTAGATCTGCTCCTCAGAACAAACAGAGTTTCCTAGAGTTAAGCTCTCTCCTAGCTTACTCCTGATCAGCGCCTTGCTGCTCAATCACCAATGACATCTGCCTCCTGCAGACATGCAGCCTCTGACTCCTCTCAGAGGGATGGGAGTCCACCTGACTCCCAGGAACAGACTTCCTGTCTGTTGGGTGGGGCCCTGAGCCATAGTCAGGTCAGAACTAAATAGCCCAACACACAGCTGTGCAATTAGCGTACCTTTCTCTCCAAAATCTGGCGTAAATGAACCATCATTAAGGTCGCACGGGGTCCCACCACTACAATATATATATATATATATATATACTATATATGTGCCAATACTTATTAGGGTAGCCTAAAATGGAAATAACTCCCCCAATTAGGAACCATTCTCGAAAAGGCTACTATTCACTGAGAGGGGGGTAAAGTATTTTTATTTAGGCTGTACTACTGCAAATTGCTAGGGGCAGTGTAAAAAAAGAGAAATTGACTAAAAGAGAAGGAAAACGTAAGAAGGGGAAGAAATACAGAAGGAAGGATCAGATTTCACTGAGTAATGGAAGGTAAGAACATTTGCTTGTTGTTGACTGTTACAGTAAGTTTCTTGTGCAACATAATGCCCACCCTACTCTGTTTCACCTCTGAAAAGTTAAGGTGGTTGTAAAGGCATAATTTTTTCTTAAAATAATAAACAAGTTACACTTACCTGCTCTGTGCAATGGTAATGCACAGAGCAGCCCCATACGTCCTGTTCTGAAGTCCCCCACTGACACTGTCTGCACCCCCTCTTCATGCCTCCATAGTAAAATGTGTGCTACGGGGGCACTTGTGCAGATGTGCTTCTGAGCCGGGCTATGTACGTCCATAGCCACACACAGCGCGGCACTGCCCCACTCCCGCCACCTCCTCACAGAATTTAATTGACAGAAGCAGAAGCCTGCTGCTGTCTCTGCGTCTTGTGTGAAGAGGGAGAGAGAGCAGTACTGCTGCAGACGGGCACAGTGCTGTATCGAAAGAGAGTAAGTATTTGGGGGGGGTGGGCTGATCATGGAAGGTTTTTTACCTAATGCAGAGAATGCATTAAGGTAAATAAAACCTTATGCCTTTGGAACCACTTTAATAGTATGTTGTTTTAATGCTTAAGCCAATGTTTGTGTGTTAGCCAAGGACACAAACTCCACCACATTTAGTGAGGTCTGATGCTGGTCTATGTAGCAGGGCTTCCCAGGGGTTTCGTGTAAGGTTAGTGTTCAACACCAATTGAAGCAGATTGTATTCACATTTTCAGAAACAACAGTCTTTGGGGCAATACCACCAAATGTGTAGAAATGTGACATGCTCTCTACATCCTCAAAAACAGGTCTGGGAGGTGCTTGGGAGAAATTTAGCAATGCAATATGATGTCTTGTAACAGCATGAGAGCACCTTGTATGCATTCTCTTGGGTGAGTGTGTTAAAAGAACATTTCAAAGTAGCTGCCCAGATTTTATTCCATTCTGCATGTTCCAGGGTCTCTACGCATTCATATTTTAAGTAGAAGCTGTCACGCTGATATGTGTACTTGCACACACTCTCAAATTCACCATATTTTTCATTTGGTTGTTAACCCACTTATACAAAATCATCCCATCTGCACTGTAATATACCAATAAGTGTCCCTGTCCCTGTGTTAGAAAAAAAATTTGCTTATCTGTATCTATATCAGAGCGGCTTCCAGCGCTTAGCTGACTTTTCGGGTCTCCTCACTTTCCGACTCACAGTTCCAGTGGACGGGGCCGAGCGCTCCCCCTAACATCAGCCAGGGAGGAGAAAAAGCCGCATCAGCTGAGAGCTGGGGAGCCGCGCTGTTATAGATACAGATAAGTATACTGTATTTCTTACAAAACAAAGGCACAGGGACACTTATTGGTATTAAGGGGGGGGGGGGGCAGTAGGGTGCTGACACGCAGAGAGGGGGGGGACAAAGCAGACACAGAAGAGTAGGCTGCGGATAACGGACCATGGTGTCAGGGCTCAGCAGCCATCATACACCATGGTCAGTTTACAGAGGGGAGGGTATAGCCAGGCAGGATAAGCCAGGTATTACAGCTGTTACAGGGTGCAAAATTACACAGTACAAGCACTGTACTGTGTAACATGCTTTAAAGGAACATATGTGGAGGAAAAAAAACGCCTTAAGCTATATTTTATTTTAAAAGAGGGATGGGATGCAGAGCCCTTTCTATGGTACCCTCTTAGAAAAGGGGCTTCCTTTTACACTAATGCCAATCAATAAACCAAGTTGGCACTATGTTTCTTTTAGGGTTGGTTGTAAAATAAGGCCTTCATTGTCCATTACAGGCTGGGGGCATATCAGTGACCATGTTCAATTGCTTATCTGTGGTCATTGTTAAAGTGATGGGGAAAATCCTCACAAAGAGTAAAAAAAACGTATAGTTTTGGCACAAGTATTAAAAAGGTCTTGAATGGATTGAGGTTTTACATTTTGTAACACCTACTTGACATTTTGTAACATCCACCACTTAACAAATACAGAAAGCACTTGAATATATTGCTATGAAAAACCTGCTGTGAAGCTGATACAGGCCACTTCAAAGCTGAGAGTGGAAGAGTGGCCCTTGGTTGTGTTAGTTAAAGATCTCAAGAGATCATCAAATGCACTGAATTAAGCTAAAAATGTACATGAATTATTGCTCTAAACTTCTGTGTGCTCCCTATTATTGAATCAGTAAATACAAAATTTAGAAAAGCAAGGAATACAATGAAATGGGTCATGCAAGTCATGGGAACATAGAACTTAGGGGTTGATTTACTAAAACTGGAGAGTGCAAAATCTGGTGCAGCTGTGCAGGGTAGCCAATAAGCTTCTAACTTCAGCTTGTTCAACTAAGCTTTGACAAAAAACCTGGAAGCTGATTGGTTTCTATGCAGAGCTGCACCAGATTTTGCACTCTACAGTTTTAGTACATCAACCCCATAACGTCTAACTCTGGGAAAAGTAAACATTACTACTTGTACTGGGGCTGCGCCTACACTGCAAGAGTTAACTGTTTGTATAGTTTAGGGGAGAGTAAAAGCATTCACTGATCTCCCACTTCCCTGGCAGATGGCACCTTCCCACGCTCTAGTGGTGGACTGTCCCTCAGCGCCATTACGCCTAATGCAAGGTTATAGACCCTGAGTTGGTCTTGATGACATTAGGAACATAGACCACTAGAGCATGGAGGAGAAGATGTTGCAACAACTGGGCTAGCAGCACAGAGAAGTGGAGAATCACCTAAGTACATGTTTTCTATGTACTGTAAATCAACATGAGCAATTACCGTATTTATCGGCGTATAACACGCACAGGGGTATAAAACGCACCCTAACTCTAAGGCCCCGTACAGACGACCGAACATGTCTGCTGAAACAGGTCCGCGGACCAGTTTCAGCAGACATGTTCGGTCGTCTGTACAGCCGAGCGGACAGGATTCCAGCGTACATTTGCCCGCCGGGCCTTTTTCCAGCGGACAAATATTTCCAAACTTGTTTAGAAACAGCCCGCTGGAATACTGTCCGTCGGACATGTTCGGTCGTCTGTACAGACCTACCGTACATGTCCGAGCGGCCGCCATCCCTCGCATGCGTCGAATGACTTTGACGCATGCGTGGAAGCATTGAACTGGCAGGGCCACGCACGTCGCCGCGTCATCGTCGCGGCGACGGCGCGGCCTCGTCGCCGCGTATCGAGTACGCGCGGATTTCTGTATGATGGTGTGTACAGCCATCATACAGAAATCCCCGGGCAGACATGTACGCTGAAAACGGCCCGGCGGACCGTTTTCATCGTACATGTTTGCCCGTGTGTACAAGGCCTAAGAGGGAAGTTTCAGGAGAAAAAACTTTCCACAGCCCCCTGCGTATAACACGCAGGCACAGTTTACCCTCTATTTTCAGGGTAAAAAAATTAGTGTTATACGCCAATAAATACAGTAACTCTTGCAGTGCAAGTACAGCCCCACTGCAAGGAATAATTTTTACGTTTCCCAAAGTTGTTGGGCTTTAAAATGTGAACATACCTCCTAATGACGTTCATATGTTTAACATTTTTCTGTTTGTGTTCAGGTCATCTTGAAGTTGTTATATTGCTAATAAATTTTGGCGCTGAAGTTATGTGTAAGGATAAGAAAGGATACACTCCACTCCATGCTGCTGCATCCAGTGGGCAAGTTCACGTTGTTAAACAGCTTCTTCATCTTAATACAGAAGTAAGCCTATACATTTTATACTTACAATATGAGAAGTCATCCATAGCACTCAAGGAAATGACACGCTGCACATCTGTATTTGCTCCTTTACAGAATTAGACTGATGGAAAAGCTGGTAAAATAGGTTAAACAAAAAGCTATTTATGGCAAAAAAATGTACAGCCTTCTTATTTGTCATTGGCAACATTTAAAAGGAGACTGTAAACCTGAGGCCTCGTACACACGACCGAGTTTCTCGCCAAAAACCAGCAAAAAACTTGCTGGGAGATATTTTTTGCCGAGGAAACCGGTCGTGTGTACATTTTCGTCGAGGAAACTGTCGAGAAACTCGACGAGCCAAAAAGAGAGCATGTTCTCTATTTCCTTGACGGGAATGGAGAAAATTGGCTTGTCAAGTTTCTCAACGGCTTCACAAGGAACTCGACGAGGAAAAAGATGTGTTTCGTCCGTCAAGTTCCTCGGTCGTGTGTACGAGGCCTTAGAAACATGAAAATTGCTCTTCAAAAACTTCAGATATTCAGTAGAGAACTATATGTGTAACTGGCATCTTTTTTAGCTCTCATGTATGTATGATAAAGATTAACCTCTTCATGACCAGCGTCAAAACAAACCTTAACGCCCAAATCCAATTTTGAAACTTGGACATTTGTAAGAAAAACTGTACATATCATTGCAACTACTTACTGTATCCAGGTGGATTTTGCCTTATTTTTTCAGGACAGATTGGTCTTTCATTTGGAGGTAAATGGTGAGGATATCCTCTGATGTTGTTTTATTATTAAAGGAAAACTGCCCAAAATATAATTTTTTTTAATTTTAGCCTTATATTTTTATGCCATTACCATGACCTACCACCAAAAAAAAAAAAAAAAAAAAATGCTACATACATTCTCCTATTTCTAATGATCATGGAGATATTACGTATGTGTGTGTGATTTGTTCTTTGTACCCATAGTAGAGTCAAGAAACAATAGTACACATTTTTTTTGTTTTTTTCTACCTAAACACACTAACACTGCCACTAATGCCCTGTACACACGATCATTTTTTCCGTGGGTTGTCTTGTATACACACAATCACACAAATCTTGTCTGAAATTCCAAACGTCAAGAACGTGGTGACGTACAACACGTACAACGAGTCTAAATCAATAGTTCAATAGGCAGTTTGGCTATTCTGAGCATGCACGTTTTTTTTTCACGTCGTAATTGCATACAGATGACCGCGATTCCCGAAATTTAGATCCTGCTCTCATTCTTTTCTTGGCAGGAATTCTCACAGAAAGTGTGATGGAGCATGCACACGGTCGGAATTCCTGACAAAAAGCTCACATTACACTTTTCTTGTCGGGAAAACTGTGTACTAAGCATAACACTGCCACTAACTGCCACACTGCCACTAACATTGCCACTAACACACTGCCACTAACAAGACTCTGGCACTAACTGACACTCCAATGCCTCGTACACACGATCCGATTATGGTATGACGTATTGTTCACATTTTGTTACATAAAACTAATATCGAATACAACAGTGCAAAATGTGCTCTACGAAAAGTATGATTTTTGTTGTACGATTATGGAAAAACCTTCTGGTGTGCATAGCTACATATCTGAAATGATGTCAAATATGTGTGACCCCTGTGTCCTTCTGGTTTATTTTCGTGTTTCCGATCATGCATGGTGTTCGTCTATAGATTTTTAGCGGACGCATACTGTACTGATTAAACGATTGTCGTACGATGGGCTGTCGTCCGAGTAAAGTTTTCGTGTTTGTCCCTTCGGATTTTGTTGGACGGACTGTCGTGATCGGCTGACGAAAGCTGTGTACTAGCGATCAGATTATCAAACGATCAACCCAAAAGCGATTTTTATCATCCAACAATCGGATCGTGTGTACGAGGAATAACTGACACTTACAGATTTTTCAGACATGTCCACTAGTGAGGGGGGGGAAGATACAATATATCTTCTCCTCCTGACTAGAGGAAACGTGTGTTGTTTATCCTGTCATTTTTAAGATTTCTTGTATAAGGAGAAAAAAGTTATTGTACTCATGTAAAAATAATTCAGGCAATAATCAGTACCACCAAATTTCTATTTATTTACTGATTTGCATAGGCGTGTGCACAGGGTGTGACTGGACACACCCTAATCACCCAGTGTGGGGCCAATTCTCTCTTCTTCCTAGAGCCCCCATTTCCCCCTGCAGTTCTGCCAGCTTTCCCCTTCTCCTCTCCCGCTGGCTGCTGTGGGGGATCTTTCAGAAAGGAGAAATGGGCCAGGAAATGTAATAATATTCCTTATCTCCCTTCCTTATCTGAACGAACACAGTGAGTGATCGGTACCAATTACTCCTGTGTTCATTTTTAGCTGAAGTTTGTGAACAAACAGTAAGCCTCTCAGCACAGAGCACTTTCCATTCTCTCACTGTCCAGTGCAGCTGAGACTTCAGAGAAAGCGACTGGGGGGAATCTGTCCTCAGTCCCTTTCGAGTTTAAAAGTAAGACATCAGGGGTCTGTTTAGACCCCTGATATTTCACTAAAGCCCCCCAACACATTCATTATAAAAAAAAGACTGACACAGTCCACTGCTCTACTGACACCAATCTCTGCTCTACCGACACCATCCACTGGTTTGTTGATATACACACATGTATGTTTGTGTTCTGGGGTGCACACTCTAATGAAATAGGCTGCGCACACCAATGCTGATTTGTATTAGAAAGCTCCACCATGTCAGCTGGGAAGTATTGTAGGTTACTTAGGCAGAAGGAGGTTAGTATTAGCCTTGATCACTGTAGTTACTGTATATGTACATAATGCAGTGGAAAAAAAACACAACTCTAGGCCTATCTACATTCTTTTGAGAGTCTAAATACACCTGCTTAAAACCGAAGTAAACTGTGTACATCAGTGGTTCTCAACCTTCTAGTGCTGTGACCCCTTGATAACATTTTCCAAGTTGTGGGGACCCCTAACAGTAAAATTATTTTCGTAGCGTGACTGGTCAGCACCCAAGGCAAGACAAGTAATTTGTGCCTCTAACCCACGGACATTTAGCGCTCCCTGAGTCCTTTTAATGGCAACAATAATCGCAGGTAGTGTTACTCACTGTGTCTTCGACTTTGTGGTGTCTCGTAGCAGTGACACCTATGCCGAAATCAGGATAGGGTCTCCTCCAGCCCCTCCCACTTCACATTCCTCACCAGTCAGCTGACCTCTAGTCTTTGCCCCCCAGCCATGCCATGAATTGAATGGGCGCCTACAAAGAGACTGAGTGGGCGGCTGAGGGCTCCAGAAACAGCCCAGCTGGGCGGCCACAGGCTCCAGGGATAGCCCTGCTGGGTGGCCGCAAAAAGGCTGGGAGAGTGGTGCAGGTTTCAGGTACAGCTCAGGATTCGGTGACCCTTGGCAAATCAACATTTGACCCCCAAGGGGGTCCCAACCCCCAGGTTGAGAACCACTGGTGTACATGATCAGAGGTGTCGGCATAGTTGTGCACCAGGTGCCATAAAACCAGTGCCTTTCTAATATGCAAATTCTACCTCCTCCATGTGAAGTCAAAGATGTCCCACCTATGTCCATGCTATTGGCTAGGGAGGCCAACTATAAGTGATGGGCTTATATTTATCAGTAGCTTTACAGGCAACCAGTACAGTAATCTGTCTCTCTGAACGGCAAAGTAAAATGTTTCTCAAGCTACAACTTTGTAATTTTTTCATAGGTTGTCTAGCCAAATACGTTTTCTGGATTAAAATATTAAATGAGCCCTTCAGTATATTGTTTATTGTAAGAATAGATGAAATGTTTATTAACTAATAAGAAGAAACAAATAATTTTCCACTGACAGGGGAGCTTACAGCATGAATAAATACATTCATGTAAAACCTTGAACCCAAAAGTGCGTTATAAGTATACATATCTACTATATTTGTGTGGGTATCCAGGTGGTCTGATTTTCTCCAATAATATTCGATATTGTCTTTAATAGTGGCAATGCTAAATATATATATATATATATATATATATATATATATATATATATGCAGTAAGCTACTTATGAATAAATATTCAAGAACAATACTAGGAATACTGCATGTCTGGTTAAATTTAGAGAAAACTTGTTATTTGCTTATGAGGGGAAATATAACAAGTTTAATTTAGTGCCAGGGCCCTTGCAAGCACATACTTGCAGCATATTAAAGGGCCAAATTGAGACTCCTGGCAGAAGGATTGATAGACAGTGAGCCAATGAGGAGAGAGAGAAGCCGTGGCTCTGTGTGTGAATGGACATCGGGAGCGTGCCTGCTCGGGTGTCCCCATTGCAAGCTGCTTGCTCTGGAAGCCCTCCGGGGGGGGGGGGGGGGCTTGGGCAGGCATGCCAGCAGGGGACCCTAAAAGAGATTAATCAGGGTTGGTCTGTGCAAAACCATTGCACAGAGCAGGTAAGTATGAGCTGTTTGTTATTTTAAAAAATATATTGCCTTTATTATCACTTTATTATAACTAACCCAAACAAATGTCATCAAGTGCACTCTACGCATACAGCTCTAATATGATCCTGACAAGAGGTACCCCTGGAGGTGGCTATAAAGTACTTGATGCCTATTTTGCAGTACTAAGCCATATCATTGGGGACCATCTGTAGGGTGGTGCATGTAAAGCTGTCCCTTTAAAGACTGTACACAATATATGGCTGATGGGCTGCTAAGTAAGGAGCTGCCTCTATTGGCATTAATTGTGAGCAGTAAGGCATTAAGCTTCTGCTCACCTCTCCTGGTGTGCAATGGATCCGAAAGACTACCAGAGGTGGCATCATCCTGTCCTGCTTTTATTGCTAGGATGTTGTGAAGACACTCCCAGCAGTAATGACTGGGAGTGTCTTAGCAACAACCTAGCAACAAGGCAGGATGGGATGATGCCATCATCTCTGGGAGTTTTTCAGCCAGGCTCTGTGATGTATGTAAATAGCTTACAGCTATAGCAATGGTATTATCCAACTTTATTCAAAGCCACACAGTTTGGCCCGGATTCACAAAGCACTTACGCCGACGTATCTCGAGATACGCCACGTAAGTGCAAATATGCGCTGTCGTATCTTTGCGCCGGACTCTGAAACCAAGATACGCCTGAAAATAGGCTTCATCCGACCGACGTAACTTTCCTACGCCGGCGTAGAGTGGGCGCATATTTACGCTGGACGTATTTGGCGCACCCGTTGATTTTCTATTCACATATGCAAATGAGGGAGATTCGCCGATTCACGAACGTACGTCCGTCCGACTCAGTGCGCGTAAAGTCCTACGTCCGGCGTAAAGTTATGCCCCATAAAGCAGGTGTAAGTCAGCAGCATCCATGCAAATGGCTGCACCAGGGTACATAGCCGTCGTATTTTACGTTGTTTACGTAGTACGTGAATAGGGCTGGGCGTAGGTTACGTTCACGTCGTAGGCAGTGATCCGTCGTATCTTAGGGAATAGTACCGACGTGATTCTGAGCATGCACATTGGGATACGTCCACGGTACGGCGCATGCGTCGTTAGTTTTAAGTACTTGTATGGCACTCGGCCCATCATTTGCATTGGGGTCACGCCTCATTAGCATGGCTCACGCCCACTTCCACCTACGACGGCTACGAGGGAACCCAGCGCAGTTTGGTAGGCAAGTGCTTGGTAAATTCGGTGCTTGCCTCTCTGCGCTACGTTGGCGTAGCGTGTATTAGATACGCTACACCGGCATAAATATGCGCCAATGTATGTGAATCCGGGCCTTTGTTTTTATCTACAGGTTCCTTACCTGCATAGGCAATTTTTTGGTAAAGGTTAATTAACCCTTTAATGGTTCAGTATTTTCATAATACTAATATATCTCCAATCAAATTGCAACATTTAACAAAGTTTAAACATTTATATGTTTATATTTTCTTACAGATTGATGAAGTAAATATTAATGGCAATACTGCTTTGCATATTGCATGTTATAATGGTGAAGAAAAGGTTGTGGAAGAACTTATTAGCTATGGAGCTAATGTAAACGGGCCAAATAACAAAGGATTCACTCCACTACATTTTGCTGTTGCCTCCAATCTTGGTACAAGGTGTCTCGGTTTACTGATTGGTCATAGGGCAGATGTTAATATCCAGGTTTGTACCATCCTTTTGTGTTTTCATTATATAACGTATGTGTGTGCATGTGTAACAAAAAGTAACATTACTAACAAGAAATACTAAAATATAACAGTAGCCTGTTCTCTCTGTAGTAGCTGGTCAAAGGAGTCACAATGTTTAAGTAATACAAATGTAGCAAAGACAACTGTATTTTTTCATTTGCAAAATGAATAAGACTATAATAAGACTTACCTGTAGGTACATTAAATATCTCCTAAACTTGCGGCGTTTAGATGATATTCACACAGTATGCAGCCGGTGATATTACCAGCACATGCACTCTAAAAAGCGGCACACCCGGCTTATGCCTTGTACACACGATCAGTCTGACTTTTTCCATCGGATATTACGATCGTTTGTAGCCCCATCTGAGTTTTTTCATCGGATATTCTGAGGAATTCCGTCGGAGTTTAGATATAGAACATGTTCTATTTTACTCAGATGGAATTCCGTCGGAATTTCGATGTGATTTGGCCTGATCGTGTGTACGGGGCATTAGACATTCACAGGAGCCTGGAAGGAAGACATGGGGAAGGTAGAAGCCCTGTCAGCGGTGGCAGCACACTGCTGGAAGGCTTCATTCTAGGGTAAGTATTTTATAATTGAGAGGGGGGAGTTTTGGGACTTTAAATGAGGCACAATGAATGTACCTCCATCCCTGATTCAAGTAAATAAGAAAGTAATGTGGGACTTTGAATGAGACAATTGACTTGTGGAGGTAGAGTGGTTAGTAAACATTATTTATTTGTGACAATAGTATGACAATAGTATGAAACAAGTTAAAAAGTATTTCCACATATACAGTATACATACACATGCTATCAACGTGAGGAGAAAAAATTCTAAGCTCTGCTTACTTCAAATATCGCACCACTGTAGTCACAGTGACTATATTCCATACAATGGTAGGTAAATTAAACAGTGAATAAAGTCCAATATGCAGATGTGCTCTTCCATGAAATCAGTGCAATTAGCGCAAAATCACCTCAGGTGCCCCTCCACCTTCCAAACTATGCGTTTTCCTCCAGTTTTAACTTTCCACAGGTCAGTATGAGCCTTCCACTTTAAGGGGTATACCAATCCATCGATAGGTTAATGCATCCTATTCCTGGTACATCCGCTGCAACATGCAACAATCTGTTTAGGTGGTACTCATAAAAAATCAAAAGACCAACATAGCGCTGAATCATTTAAAATAACTCTTTAATAAAAGCATAAAATATAAAGACTCAAATTTTTCAGTGCACTTCCTTTAGTGCACCCAGACAGTAAGCTTGGCACATTTGGGGTGTGCAGCCCCCTTAAGAATCATTTGGATATTGTAACCTTGGATCTAGACAGTCAGGACATAAACTTCCTGTATGTACGCAATGATGTCACTAGGCTCCACCCAACACGTTTCATCACTCATCACGTGACTTACTCCAGGAGTAGCTTTGAGTCACTTGCTTCTTGAGGTAGTGTGTGGAAAAAAATGTGTTTTTGTAATTATGACTTTCCTGTATTTTAATTCTTCATTATATGATGTGTTTACTGTCCAGCACGTGTAATTATATTTTAATATTTAATTGCTTTGCTCTATAATTATACATATTCTTAGCTTTATGTATTACTTAATTTTAGAGTAATGATGGAAGAAGCCCCTTACATCTGGCTGCTGAGCATGGGAGATATTCAAGATCACAAAAACTGATACTGAATGGTAACTAACAGAATGTATTTAATTCAATGCTGCTATTTTCAACATATGTAGCCCTGTCCATATTATTGTGATGTTCCTTTTGTTCTTTACTGTCTTACTGTCTTGCTCCTCTAGTAGTCTGATTTTGGTATGAAGTTTGCTCTGCTAGCCATGTGTCTTTTATTAACTCCCGATCGATTAGTTGGCAAGTACTACCTCCACCAATCACAGACCAGTGCAGGCTGGGGTGGCATAGTCAGTCTAATTTTCTTTTGATAACGTGATTTTCTTTGATTAAGTGGTACACTTCTACTCTGCACTTCAGGGAATGCACAAAGACAAAATCTACAGCAAACTACTTTGCAAAACACTAGACTGCAAGTAGCCTTGTTTTCCCATTCAGCTCTTTTATTTCTTATGTCTTTTTCATCTTCTTAATCCTTCCACTCTATAACATGCGCTGTCTCCCTCTCCTTCTCGCAGCTGTCCCCTCTCTCCTAAAAACTCTTATTTCTTCACCCTCTTCTCCACCCCACAGCTCATATATAGTACCCTCACTTCTGTCCTCTCCTTAATACTGCACTTTTCAACTCCTGCTAAATCTGAACCTACATACTGTACTAATAAAACTTTTAGGACACTGGGGCATGTTGCTTCATATAAATCACACTCCCATATTAACTCCCTTACCCTTCTGCTTCTGCTAACATCTGGAAATATATTCCCAAACCTTGGGCCTCTATCATTTAACTTTGGCCAACACACCCATCACCCCATGCCCTCTGCCAGCAGCCATAATCCACACAATTTAGTTCCTATTCCTTTTCTTCCCAAAACCAGCCTCCCTTTCTCATGTACCCTTTGGAATGCCTGCTGTCATGGTCTGGAGTCAGGCTCCGAGGCCAGTAGTTAGAGCAGTAGAGAGGCATCCAAAGATCAGCTGGATAAGTACAGAAGCAGTTCACCCTGACAGATGACACAGGCTCACCTGAGGTGCAGAGTCTAAGTACTAACCAGTGTTCACTAGAGCTCCTGATGGTCGAGATGGGTTTTGCTACATGTTAGTACCAGGTTGCAGTCCTCAGAATCACCCTACCAGGATATAAGTAACCTGTCCAGTAGCAGATATATCTGGTAGAGATAAGCAGATGTGTAGTCAGTAAACAAGCCAAAGCTAATGAGGTTGCAGGTTGGAATCAAGAAAAACTATTCAAGGAACAAGACAAAGGTCCGTAATGAGTGGAAGTGAAGATAAATACGGTAGCTCAAGTGACAAAAAAGCGATATTGGCTAGAAGTGCATCCCAGGTGGCTCAGCATTAAGAGACATTGCCAGACACAGCAGAGTTTGCAGGTACAGACCTGGGTCCTGACCCCCACTCTGTCTGTAACAAACTCACTTCTGTCCATTACCTTTTTTTTATCACTAACTCATTCAATCTGCTTGCTGTTGCTGAAACTTGGCTTCACAAATCTGACTCTGCTTTTCCTGTTTCCCTCTCCCATGGTGGTCACTCTCCTAGATCCAGTGGACAGAAGGGATGTGGAGATGAAATCCTTCTATCTCTACAAAGTATCTTATAGGTTCCCCACTCACCTCCCGTTCTGTCGCTCTTCTCATTTGAGACACACTGTATTTGTCTATTTTCTCCAGTTTCTTTGAGAATTGCTCTGATCAATCAGTATTAACCATCATTGATGAATTCTCTGCCTGGCTACCCTACTTTCTCTCTTCTGATATTCCTACAATCACTCTCCGTGACTTCAACACCCCTGTTAATACTAATACTCCTGCTAGATCTAAACTTCTCAGTAGAACATGCTCTTTTGATCTGAAGCAATGGACACATGCTTCTTTTTATTCTGATGGCAACTTCCTTGGCCTTGTTCTATCTATGCACTCCGTGTAACCTCTCCAAGAATCCTTTTCCTCTCTCTGATCACTACATTATTCGTTTTATTCTCTCCCTGGGTCTTCGACCTCCCCTCCCTCCAACCACCTAACAGTCACCTGTAGAATCTTTTGCCACGTAATCCTTATCTTCTCTATTCTGCTACTGACCACCTCTATGACAAAATCTCACCCCTGCCCCAACCTAGCCACTTCTGTCTACAACAGTGCACTGTCATCCTCCCTGGACACATTCACCGCCCTCACTACATACTGAATCAGGCCCTGACTGCTACAATCTTGACAAACAGAGGACACCAGAGATCTAAAAAATGTAGCTGCTCTTTAAAGCGTCTGTGGCATAAGACTAAAGGCCCATACACACGACAGACCTGTTTGATTGGACAATCTGACTGTGTGTACGCTCTATCGGACAAATGTTTTAGCTTTTTCATCGGACAAATGTTCGCTGTGAAAACAGACACACTTGCCGGCAACAAATGTCCTACGTCGGCTAATCTGATCGTGTGTACACAAGTCCAAAGTTCAAACACTCATGCTAAAGATCAACACTAGCAGAAGTTGCCCAAAGGGTGGTGGTAAAAAAACACCTTATTTGGTGAAAGTTGGCTGAAAAAGTCCTGCCGTGTGTATGCATCCCAAGTTCACGGCCAACGCCCATTCGGAGCAAAATCCATGGAAACGTCAGATGGAAGTCTGATCGTGTGTATGAGGCTTAAGTCTCACAAAGACTTCAACCAATACAAATCTGCCCTCCAAAAATACAATTCCTGCCTCCACACTATTTATGTCTCAATGATTTTTATTAAAGTTATAATGATACAAACATAAGATAAAAAAAAAAACACAAATAAAAAATCACAAATTATCATTGTACAGTCATAACATCACATTCAGGAATCCAATAGCATGGGTCCATGGGTCACATTCAAATCCAGGGCTCCCAATTGGGAGAACATAAGAGCATTAAAAATACAATTTCAAATCGCCTCCACACTATTTAAACCTATTTTATCAGTCTCAATAACACCCTCTCATCCAGTCTCTGTCAACACTTTTCTCTTTTACTCTTCGTTGATTCTCATCCTATCTATCCCAATGCACCTTTAATGTCACTTACAACTCTACCTTTTCCTCTTCCTTTTTCTGTTTGGGTCCCCTAGGTTCCGTTCTTGGACTTCCCTTATTCTTGATCTACCCCTTCTCCGTAGGTCAGCTGAAAGCTTCCCATGGCTTTTAATACCCATTGCCAAACTAAGCTGATGACACCCAAATCTATCTTTGTACCCCTCAGCTCACTCCATCAGTCTCCTCAAGCATTACAAATTTACTGACAGACATATCAGTCTGGATGTCACACCACTTGCTTAAACTCCATCTATTCAAAACCAAGCTCAAAATAATTATTGTTATTAATAATGTTAGTAGTAGTAGTATTAACACCCTAACAAAAAATAACCCTAAGCCCTAACCCCAATTCCTAATCCTACCCTAAACTAACCTTAACTCTAAACCCTTATCCTAGCAAAAAAAAAAAAAATAATAAAAAAAAAAAAATAAAAGCTGATGGAAAAGCTGAAAACCCTAACAACATATGATGCAAGAGATGATCATTTTCTCTGTTGGCCAATTAAAGAACAACAAAGCTCAAACACTGTATAAAAACATGCAAATCACGCATACAACCATGCCAAAGTCGTGCAGAAAAATGCTCAAAGATGCTACGCTCAGGTGTAAAAGCAGCCCGTGTGCTTAAATCAAGTGCACATGCTTTAAAAATTAGGGTTTAGGTGTCCGTGTCCCAAGGATCACCACTGATCACAGCCCATAAACAGTTTATGAAACAGAGATAATTGGGGGGAGAAGTGTTTGAACTTGTTCTCCCGCCAATTATCTCCACACACAGAGAATCCTCATAGACTGACACAGTAACGGCCAGTTTATGAAGCTGTGATCTGAGAGCTTCACTGGCGATCTGTGTCAGAATTCACACTCCCCGATTCACCATCTCAGAGCTGGTGAAGCGGGGAGTGAAGAGGGAATCCCGGGGGTTCTGAGGAGGAAGGAGGAAGATTTTTAACTTCCTCCTACCTCGTTCAGACCCCCCAACACTGTAACCATGTCCCCCTGTAATATTTATGTATATACATACATATATATAATGAGGTTCATTTACTAAAGCTAGAGAGTGCAAAATCAGTCACACTACTGTAGAGAAACCAACCAGCTTCCAGGTTCTATCACCAAAGCTTAATTAAACACGCTGAGGTTAGAATCTGATTGGTTTCTCTGCAGAAGCATGACTGCTGTTGCACTCTCTAGATTTAGTAAATAAACCCCAATGTGTATATATATATATTAGGGCTGTTATTGATTAAAATTTTCGTGTTCAATTAATCAATTTTTTTTTAATCAATTAATCGACTAATTTCGATTAATTATAACGCACTTACAGATCCAACTACTTTTTAGCTGATCCTGCATTAGTCAGTGGTAAATGTGGTATACACTATATACAATCACCCGACACTAGTTAGTTTCCACAATCCATGACTTAACTTCACAGTTCACATAAATACATTTTAAATTCAAACTGTAGCACTGACGTAAGTATTTTTTTCTTATTAAATTTTAAGAAAAACTTAGAAAGTTCATTTAACTTTAATTATAAAACTTATCTAGTATATTCACTGTCAGTCACTTTATAGTAGGCAAGTAGGCATCATTTTAGCCAGTCACGCAGACATACCAGATTGTTTACATTTTCTGGAAGCAGACATGATCGCATTTTATTGACAATATACCCTGAGGAACTGAACAGTCTTTCGCACGGAGCAAATGTTGTCGATACACAAAGAATTGTTTGCACAAAACTGCTTAGGACAGGAAAACTATGGTTATTTTTGCCCCCTTCCCCTGATGGAGCCTGATGCATCCTCCTGCTCCACAGATGCAGAGGTACCTCAATCCAATGGGTGCAGTTCGCTCGCATCCAGCAGGGTAAGTCTCACTGTCCAGGCTGTCCGGTGACGTTAAGAATTTTGATCGATCAAAAGAATTTTGATCGATCAAAAGAATTTTGATCGATCAAAAGAATTTTGATCGATCAAAAAAATTAAAGATTAATCGAGGAATTAATCTTTAATTTCCCCTGCCCTAATATATATATATATATATATATATATATATATAATGTGTGTGTATATATAATGTGTGTGTGTGTATACATATATATATTATGTAGGGGGGCTCGTTATTTTAATTACATTAACCACGCCGTCTGTCAGTGTACTGAGCGGTGATAATTTATCACTGCTCAATAAACTGACATCTCAGTGTTTCAGTAAATTTCTGGTACTGTAATCTTGTAAAGTCTCACGAGATTCTAGTATCAGGGGCCCTTCTCCACTGTTTGAAGCATTGGTAGATCACTTCACTCCTCCAAGGGTGAAGCGATCTACTCCGCTTCATAAACAGGCACAAAGAGGAGAAAAATCTTCACTGTGAATGCCGGAGAATGAAGCAGTTTATAGATTTTAATTGCTTCATAAAAGGACACCTTAATCTCACTTTCATCTGTAATGTTTGTTATTTTTATAATACAGAACTACTGTAAATTTTCAAATGTTGACATTTTCATTTTCTTACTTTTGTGTGCCTTTAAGGGGCCAGTATTGATGTGCAAGACAAAGTTGGAAATACTCCGTTACATGTGGCTGCTAGATATGGACGTGAGTGTTTAGTTAGCCTCTTTTTGTGTAGTGGAGCCAATACAACAATGTAAGTATATATTGTCTCTTGTACATTGCTTATAATTAAATACAGTGTTATGTTTCTTATAGTAAAGAAAGGGCAATAAAAACATCAATTTTTTTCAGATGTGGTGTCCACAATATGTTTCCTCTGCATTTAGCGGTTTTATATGGGCATTCAGAGTGTTGTAGACAACTCTTGTCATACGGTAAAACACATATTTTTAATTACTATACTGTACATGCTATTTATATTGTATGCTGCAAATTTTTTAATGGGTTTCCTCAGTTCTTGTGCAAGTGGGGTGGAATACAAGTAAAGGGGTAGTCATAGGTTGAAACATGTGGCTTCCCTAATATATTAAGCATAATCATATATATTGTTGCGTATTTAAAAAAAAATCTACTTACACTGATGTACATTGAAAGAATCCTGTGGAAGATTTCTGAGATGGATGAAGGAGCGGACCAGCAATTAATTCTGATCGTTCCCATCAGCAGAGATCCTACACCAGAACTGGAGGGAACTTGGAGCATCATTTGTTCCAGGGAAGGACATATCGCAGCCCTTCTACACTTTATGTATTCACTTGAGTATAGGGCCATGTTAATAAGGGATAGTACACAGTGTTTTACACCAAGATTTGTTGAAAGTAACTTTGGTGATGTGGGGCAGTTTTCTCTGGTTAGGGTGGGCAAGTGTTGGGGTCAGGACAGAGTTTAATTGACTCAGAATTTTCTAGTAAATTTGACTCGTCAATATCGTAGCACAGCTCAATCTCTTCTTCCATGCCATAGCCCTTTCCTGTTCTGGGGGGTGTTACCCAACTCTTCAGCCCCCCCCGCCACCTTTAGCCTCTCCTCCACACATATCCTTTTTTTGTAGCAGTCGGGGAGAAGGAAAAGGGAAGGCTATAAAGTGTCACTTGAGTGGCAACTCTAAATTTGCTGGCACTGTTGACATCTGTCAGGAACCATGAAACCGACGAAGACAGAAAATGCAGTAAAAATCACACCTTTTAATATATTGGTAAAAATTTTAAAAATAGTAAACACAGTCAAAACATAGCTAGGGTTTGGTGATCAAAGCAGGTACTCAGTGCATCAGGAAGCCAGAGATTGGCGTAGTCGGAGACAGCAAACAAGATCAGGAACCAGAAGGGACATCAGCCAGACAAGTCTTTAACAGGAACAAAGCAGAAAAGACATGGGAGAACTGAACCAGGCAGTCTAAATAACAAGAAGGGGCTGGCTGACGAGCAGTAAATGATCACCAAGTGAGGCACCGTGGAGCGATGAATGCTAGCAATTAACCAACACCTGAGCACTGAGAAGGGAGTGCTGAGCCCAGCCCTGACAACATCACATCCAAGATGGTGGCACCCAGCAACTGTCTCAAACTATTGGATTTGTACACAAATGAGACATTTACAAATAAATAAGATTCCTAAAATTATGGGAAGATTGTTTTAGATATTAATTGTTTTAGATATTAATGGTTTGGTGACAAGGTCTCTATAAAAAGCAAGGATGAGAGGGTGCAATGACCATTGCATTGTCCAGACAAAACTTTTTCAACTGGGGTGCCACCAAAGGTCCTCAGGGCTGCCGCAGCATCCTGGTAGAGAAAAGCTGTCAGATGAGACTGAGCTCCCGATCCCTAGCTGAACTGTACATTGGCACTAGGAGCTTGGTCAGACAATTGAAAACATTCAACAAAGGGAGGGGAGTGTGTGCTCTCTGCCTCCCCTTACAGGGCAGTACCCAGCTATGTCAGAGAAGGTACTGTACTGCAACTTTTAAAAGAGCTGGATTAATTTATCTGTATGTGTGTACATGTGTGTACGTGTCTGTATGTATGTATATGTAAATGTGTGTAAATGTATGTCACATATATAATTTTTTTTCTAAATATATTAGAAATATATTTCTCTTCCATGCGGGATATGTCTGTGTGCATGTGTATTTATGTGTGTGTGTTTGTGTCTGTACATGTGTTTGTACATTTGTATGGGTTTGTATATGTGTTTGTATGTGTGTATGCGGCTGTACATGTGTATGTATGTGTGTGTGTGTGTGTGTGTGTGTGTGTGTGTGTGTGTTTTAATGTGTGTGTGCGTGTATGTATATATATATATATATATACATATGTGTTTGTATGTACATGTGTTTATGTGTGTGTGTGTGTACACATGTGTTTGTATGTGTGTTTTAATGTGTGGGTTGGTTTTTATATGTGTGTGTTTATATGTGTGTGTGTGTGTGTATGTATGTATGTATGTTTCTTTTAATCGTGACTCCTATTCTCCTATTCCTATACGATCAGAACTGCTTTTTTTTTTTTTTTTAGGGGGAGCAGCTAGGGGTCTTAAAAACAGCTCAACCAGCTGGTTTTACCACCTCCCAACTTCACATTCGCATAAAGCCCTTTGTTCACATCTGTGTGGCTGCTTTCTTTTCTACTCGTAGAAATGCTGGGAAAGAAGTCCCTGACCCTTTTTTTTTTAAATTGTGCCGCACCAAAAACACCCTGTGTTTGCCAATATTTGGGGTATTATTATGAATTAAAGGCATTCCTAAAGAGTAGAGCATTTGTCTGCATGTCAGAAATGAGGGCGGTTTTGCGTGCGTTCCTTGACATGCAGTAATGTGAACCAAGCCTTTGACAGTGGTGCCTCGAGACTGAAAATACTTTTCAAGGGTGCCCTGACTGGGAATAGGTTGATAAACACTGGTCCAAGTATTTTATTTATAAACAGTTAAAGCACATCTCTTGAGGCGCTGTAGGTTTATGCAATTTATGCTTTACAAACACGTTTTATTTTAATGCATTACATTTTATACATCTGTTCCTAGATTTTGAAATAAATACACCTGATATTTTTGGAAGAACATGTCTACATGCTGCAGCAGCAGGGGGGTAAGTTGCTTGTTATTTATATAGATAAGCAAATAAGCTCCAAATTAATAATAAAAAATATAGATGCTCTCCTATATACATATATAGCTTTGTTTTGACAAAGTTTGCAAATTTATGAATCCCTATGAATATCCCTTATATCCCTTTTCAAACCTGAACAAAGCCTAAACTAAGTTACTTGTTGTTTATTAATGGCTTTTAGATATCCTTGTGATATCGTAAAGGGCTAACTCGCAGAGCGAAATTTACCATTTGACTCTTCCTTCTGGTGTCCCTAACTTTGTGTGAAAGCAAAAAAAAAACATGATATAAAAATGCACAGCATAAACAGTTGACAGTTATGCATTAAAGTGGAAGTTCATTCAAAAGGTATTCTATCTACCCTGTAAAAGGAAAAACCTGGGTGATGAAATCACCCATAGGCTAACTATGGGGCATGCGTTGTCAGCTTTTCCTCCTCTACACTGAAGCCAGCGCTGGTCATGTGACCGGACCGGAGCAACTTCAGAATAGGTAAGTATAGGCATCTTTCCTTTTACTGGGTAGATAGAATGGCCCGGATTCACAAAGCACTTACACCGACGTATCTCGAGATACGCCGTGTAAGTCTATCTATGCGCCGTCGTATCTGTGCACCGTGCCCACAATCTGAGATACGCCTAAAAATAGGCTTGCTACGACCGACGTAACTTGCCTACGCCGTCGTATCGTGGGCGCATATTTACGCTGGGCGCATTTTCCGCTCCCATTGATTTTCTATGCACATATGCAAATGAGGGAGATACGCCGATTCACGAACGTAGTTGAGCCCGGCGCATAATATACGCGGTTTGCGTAAGTCGTACGTCTGGCGTAAAGTTATTCCCCATATAGGAGGCGCAACTCATGCAAAGGTATGGGCCAGGGCCGTCGTATCTTTTGTCATTTACGTTGTACGTGAATATGACTAGGCGTAGGTTACGTTCACGTCGTAGGCAGTGATCCGTCGTATCTTAGGGAGTAGTTCCGACGTGATTCTGAGCATGCGCACAGGGATTCAGCCACGGGATGGCGAATGCGCCGTTTTTTAAGTACTTCTATGGCGCTTGCCCCATCATTTGCATGGGGTCACGCCTCATTAGCGTGGCTCACGCCCACTTCCACCTACGCTGGCTTACGCCAAGGAAAACCAGCGTATCTTTAAGAGCGAGTGGGTGCGAGTGCTTTGTGAATCCAGTGCTTGCCTCTGTGCGCTGCGTCGGCGTAGCGTATATTAGATACGCTACGCCCGCATAAATATGCGCCGATGTATGTGAATCCGGGCCTATAGGTTTATAATTGGGGTTGGAGTAGATTTAAGCTAAGTGAGGTCTTGACTTGCTTTCCACTTTAACCACTTCCATACAGGGCACTTATACACCTTCCTGCCCAGACCAATTTTTAGCTTTCAGCGCTGTTGCACTTTAAATGACAATTGCACGGTCATGCTACACTGTACCCAAACAAAATTTTTAACATTTTGTTCCCACAAATAGAGCTTTCTTTTGGTGGTATTTGATCACCCGTGCAAAAAAAAAGTAAAAAAAAAAAACATTTTTTTTTGGCTTCAGTTACAAAACATTGTAAATAAGTACGTTTTCTCTTTCACTGATCGGCACTGATGGTACTGCACTGATGGGCACCGATGAGGTGGCACTGATGATGGGCACTAATATGTGGCACTGATAGGCGGCACGGATGGGCATGGATAGGCGGCAGGGATGGGCACGGATAGGCGACACGGATGGGCACGGATGGGCACGGATAGGCGGCATGGATGGGCACGGATAGGCGGCATGGATGGGCACGGATAGGTGGCATGGATGGGCACAGATAGGTGGCATGGATGGGCACTGATAGGCGGCATGGATGGGCACTGATGGGTGGCACGGATGGGCATAGATGGGCACTGATAGGTGGAACTAATGTACTGTAGTGTGTTTTACTAATGGATGCCAATCAGTGCCAAACAATAATGCCTGCCAATCAGTGATGTCCATTGTGGGCACTGATTGGCATCCATTGTGGGCACTGATTGGTATCCATTATATCTGATTGTCATCCCTGGTGGTCTAGGGTAGCATACCTGTGGTGGGCATCCCTGGTGGTCTAGTGACATCCCTGGTGTTCCAATGTGGGCATCCTCGGGGGGGCTGCACTGATAATCGATCAGCACAAACCCCCCCTGTCAGAAGAGCAGCCGATCGGATCTCCTCTACTCGCGTCTGACAGACGCGAGTGAGGAAAAGCCTTTCCTGTTTACATCGTGATCAGCCGTGATTGGACACAGCTGATCACGTGGTAAAGAGTCTCCGTCAAAGACTCTTTACCTAGATCGGTGTTGCGGGGTGTCAGACTGACACCCTGCAACAACGATCGCCGCAAAGCGTGCCCCCGGGGGCGCGCAGCGGCTCAATATCCTGAGGACGTTATATGACGTCCAGGCGGCAAGTGGTTAATCTCATTCTTACATCCGCTGAGCATGACATTTCTGTTTCAATGTTTTTTTAAAGGTTTTCAGTGTTCATATACTGACAAAATGAAAAGGTTGGCATTATCCTTCAAAGGAAGAGAGGCAGAAGGCATATAGCCCCAAGCCCCACATTGGCTAGAGAGTTTTCCCTCAAAATCGCCACATCCAGGCATATCTGAGGCACTTAGTTGCGAACATATGAGGTTGTGCACAAACATTATTGATACCGTAACGATATCTAACAGCGTGACTACAAGTACACTTCCAACTCATTATATTATAGTAATCGCATAGTAGCCAATGTACGTCAATGGAGCCTGGGATTTGCCCTCCGTATTTGAAAGAGAAGGTGTTTCCCACCATTAAGGGGGGACCCCCTGTCTTCCATTGCTAGAATTGCATGTTCAAAACCTTTCAAGCCCATAATTCAAAAAAGAAGAAGAGAAGCGAGGAGAAGAAGGAAAAGCAGAGAGGGGAGGGGAAGACCCCATGCTCTGGTCCATGCCACCCAAAGGCCTATTAGACTGGAACAGTTCGGGGATCACCAGTCAAGTTTTGAAAACCTTTGAAGGTTTTGAAAACCTTTATTTTGCCATTTAAAATTGCAGAGAGCCTTTTATTGACCATGAGCCAGGAAAGCTTGTGCTTAAGGGATGGCAGCTGACCCCCAGTTTTAATGAATGTGATTATCGTTGATACAAATAAAAAAGTAAGGAGTCACCTCTGGTTTTTCAAGGCTTCAACTTTGTTACCCAGCAAGGCATGTTTGGGAGATTTGGTTAGATTAATTTGAGTGAGGGAATGAAATTGTATGCTCTGATCCAGAATTGCCTCACTTTGGAAAATTGCCACCATATATGATATGCCTTTCCTTCCTGGTAACAGCCTCCAAAACACTTTGTAGAAGCTCCTGGAACATAGGTAGTCAATCTGGCGGCACCATATACCTATTTCAAGAGAACCTTATTGTTTGCTTCTTTAATAGCAGTGTTGATGAGTGATTTTGATGCTGCCTGAGCAATCGAATGCCACTCCTCAAGTTCAAGGCTTTCTTGGAGGTCTCGCTCTCACTTGACCAAGTAATCCTGTTTGGCTGAGGTATGCATTAAAATAGTATAGAGTTCAGAAATATGACCCCAAACCTTATCATATTTATGGCACAGATATTCCATGGGCGACATAGTCACGGGATCACTATTGCGGGATAAGATGTGTAAATCGTGCTTCAATTGAATATACAGATAATTTTCTGAAGCTGGCAGCTGGTACTTATCTATTGGGGGAGCATGACATTTCTTAAAAGCAGAGTGGTTGGTTGTCTTTACAACAAGTAAATTATGCGCAAGAGCTCAGAATATTAATATCACAGCAGCATAGTCAGTGTTAACAGCACATAGAACAAATGTCAGGAGACAGAGGAAGTTCAGGCTGTTGTTGTTGTGGTTGGGAAATGTGCAGGTTTGCTTTGATGGGGGTATGCTCTCAGGGCTGCCGTCAGTGGGGAACAGAGACCATGTTCCAGATCTAGGAGGACAAGCAAGGAGAGAGGCGCCTCTGGGTGCAATACTTTAAAACAGTTTTTATTTTACAATAGCCAAAGATTAAAAACCACTCACATTTTGGTGGTGAGGAACAGGCATATAGGTGGGATTCTCCAGAAGGGAGAGGTAGATGTCATCTGGTGCGTCTTTTTAAATCCTTCATCAGGTCCCGGGTGTAGCGCTGTGGAGTGAGGGGGGGTCGGTCCTTCTGCCGCTGATGGTAGCAGGTGATTGCGGTGGACGGGACGATCCTCAACAGGCACTGGATGCGCGGGTATACCCGATGGGTGATGACGTCACCAGGCAAGCGACGCGTTTCCGAATGCTTGGCAACGAGTGACACGGCTGCCGCATTCCTTTTTCAAGCTGATTGAAGTCTATGGGACTCGAATGTTCGAAATCAAAAGTGCTAATTTTAAAGGCTAATATGCAAGTTATTGTCGTAAAACGGGTTTGAGGACCCGGTCGTGCCCCATGGAATATGTATCAATGGAAAAAAAGTTTTTAAAAACGTTTTTTTTTTCGGGGAGCAGTGATTTTACTGATGCTTAAAGTGAAAAAAATTATTTGAAAAATTCCTTTAAATATCGTACCTGCTGGGTGTCTATAGTATGCCTGTGAACTTGCACGTGTTTAGAACTGTCCCTGCACAAAATGACATTACTATAGAAAAAAAGTAATTTAAAAATTCTTGCGGCTTTAATGTAATGTCTGGTCCCTGCAATATGGATGAAAATCATTGAGAAAAATAGCATGTGTTTCCCCCCTTCCCCCCAGGTCATTACCAGCCCCTTTGGCCCTATATACTTTGAACAGCAGTATACAGGCGGTGCAAACAAGACAGAGACTGTAGGTTTGTTGTTAAGTAGAATCTGTTTTTAATTTTGAACTGGTACTTTTTTAAAGATCCCTGCCTGTGGTTTTAATATGAGAACACCAGCAAATTTATTGACGTAGCTTTAGGTGCACACTGTGCAGAGGACACAGTACACCAAGTGAAAATACTTGCAGATCCCTGCCTGTGGTATTAATATGAAAACAACAGCAATTGTATTCACGTAGCTTTAGGTGCACACTCTGCAGAGGACACAGTACACCAAGTGAGAATACTTGCTGATCAGCCACTGCCTGTGGTATTAATATGAGTACAACAGCAATTGTATTCACATAGCTTTAGGTGCACACTGTGCAGAGGACACAGTACACCAAGTGAGAATACTTGCTGATCAGCCACTGCCTGTGGTATTAATATGAGAACAACAGCAATTGTATTCACGTAGCTTTAGGTGCACACTCTGCAGAGGACACAGTACACCAAGTGAGAATACTTGCTGATCAGCCACTTCCTGTGGTATTAATATGAGAACAACATCAATTGTATTCACGTGGCTTTAGGTGCACACTGTGCAGAGGACACAGTACACCAAGTAAGAATACTTGCTGATCAGCCACTGCCTGTGGTATTAATATGAGAACAACAGCAATTGTATTCACATAGCTTTAGGTGCACACTCTGCAGAGGACACAGTACACCAAGTGAGAATTAGGGATGAGCCGAACACCCCCCCGCCTCGTTTGGTTTGCACCAGAACCTTCGAACGGACCGACCGTTCGCGCGAACATTTAGAACCCCATTGACGTCTATGGGACTCGAACGTTCGAATTCAAAAGTGCTCATTTTAAAGCCTAATATGCAAGATATTGTCGTAAAACGTCTTTGAGAATCCGGGTCTTGCCCCAGGGAACATGTATCAATGGAAAAAAAGTTTTAAAAACTGTTGTTTTTTCTGGAGCAGTGATTTTAATGATGTGAAAAAAAAAAGGAAAAATTCCTTTAAATATCGTACCTGCTGGGTGTCTATAGTATGCCTGTGAAGTGGCACCTGTTTAGAACTGTCCCTGTACAAAATGAGATTACTATAAGAAAAAAGTAATTTAAAACTGCTTGCGGCTTTAATGTAATGTCTGGTCCCTGCAATATGGATGAAAATCATTGAAAATCATTGAGAAAAATAGCACAGACACAGACAGTACACACACCACGTAGCTTTAGGTGCACACTGCAGAGGACACGGGCAGTACACACACCACGTAGCTTTAGGTGCACACTGCAGAGGTAGGGTGACCACATTTCCAAACTGCCATTCAGGGACACACCCCCTCTCTCACCTTCCCCCAAAAAAAGATAAGGGGGGCGGGGGGTAATGTAGTCTCAGGGTTGATGGGGAACTAGGCGGCAAGTTTTTTGTCAGGTGAATGTGCCACTTGCCACCAGCTGGAGTGCCGCTTGCCACGCATAGCCTGCCACGAGATACAGTGCTGCTGTCACTCCCTCTGCATGAGCCACGTGTGTAGTAGGAAAGGAGTGGCGTCACTATCTGGAGAGTGAAGATCATACCGGTCCCTGCTGCGAAGGAGGAGGTGCCCTGGGGGGTGGGGACAGCAGCGCTGCACTAGGCGCAGGCCTTGCTCCCGGTCTCACTGTCTGAGAGTAAATTGTCACTGGTTGCAAGATGCCAGGCAGAGCCAGCGCTAGCAACCATTTTCGAAAATGTAGATATTAGTTAGTAGGGGGTGGCTGTGTCCTCTATTTCATTCCGGGACATTGTATTGTCCCGGAATGAAGGTGCCTGGGGCCCGGGACAGACATGTCAATTGCGGGACAGTCCTGGGCAATCCGGGACATGTGGGCACCCTATGCAGAGGACACAGGCAGTACACACCCAGTAGCTTTAGGTGCACACTGCAGAGGACACAGGCAGTACACATACCACGTAGCTTTAGGTGCACACTGCAGAGGACACAGGCAGTACACACCATGTAGCTTTAGGTGCACACTGCAGAGGACACAGGCAGTACACACCAAGTAACTTTAGGTGCACACTGCAGAGGACCAGTACACACCACGTAGCTTTAGGTGCACACTGCAGAGGACACAGGCAGTGCACACCATGTAGCTCTAGGTGCACACTGCAGAGGACACAGGCAGTACACCACGTGAGAATACTGCAGCTAGCACAATCACCTGCCTGCCAGTAAATTAGAAAGTGCAGATCTAGCTAAACTATACAGTGTATAAATATATATACAACACCTGGGATGCATATCTATCCTCTACACACTGTAACTTTAACTGACTAGCCTGCCTGCCTGCTCTATCTACCTACTAAAAATGACACTCTCTCTCTCTCTCTGTCTTCTCTCTTTTAATCACCGCAACACACTACAGAAGGCCGACCTGCAGGCGGCCTTTTATAGTGTGGGGCGTGTACTAAACCCCCTGAGCCATAATTGGCCGAAGCCACCCCTGGCTTTGGCCAATTATGGCTCTCTGTTTTTTGCAAGCTGTGATTGGCCAAGCATGCGGGTCATAGTGCATGCTTGGCCAATCATCAGCCAGCAATGCACTGCGATGCCGCAGTGAATTATGGGCTGTGAAACTCAACTCGAATTTGGCGGGAACGGCCCAAAACCTTCGTAATTCGACGAATGATCGAATACGAAGCTCATCCCTAGTGAGAATACTTGCTGATCAGCCACTGCCTGTGGTATTAATATGAGAACAACAGCAATTGTATGCACGTAGCTTTAGGTGCACACTTTGCAGAGGACACAGTACACCAAGTGAGAATACTGCAGCTAGCACAATCACCAGCCTGCCTGTCACTGTCAGTATATTAGGAAGAGCGGATCTAGCTAAATTTAATACAGTGTATAAATATATATACAACACCTGGGATGCATATATATCCTCTACACACTGTAACTCTAACTGACTAGCCTGTCTGCCTGCCTGCTCTATCTAACTTTAAAAAAAATGACACTCTCTCTCTCTCTGTCTCTCTCTGTCCACTTAACCACCGCAACATCTACACAAGGCCGACTTCCTTTTTTTTTAACTTCAATACTTTTTTTTATTGTTTCCATACAAATACAAAGAGCGATTTACAAATCCGTTTTTTTTCCATACTTAGTGCATTTTATGTGCATACAGGAGATTAATTACAAACATTAAAAGTGACCATTCGTCCCACTCCCCCCTCCTTCCCCTCCCTCCCTCCTATCTTACTTTAGAGTGCATACACGTTTTTAGTTCTATTCTTTTCCTTAGATTATTACCCATCATTCCTTAATTTAAAGTGAACGACCTATTTTACATAACCACTGTTCCCATATTGCTTTAAATTTTTTGAGGTTACCCCTTCTAATCCATGTTGCCCTTTCCTTCCCAATTGTGCTATTTATTACATTAAACCATTCCTCTACTGTGGGTGGATTTTGTGCTTGCCATTTTAGTGCTATTAGTTTCCTCGCCTGAAACAGGCATCTTATAACTGCTTCTAATGTATCCCTCTGCCCCATTCCCTCCTCAATACATCCTAATAAGCAGACCCTAGCTTCAAGTTCCAGAGTGATACCGAAAGTTGCATTTATAGTGTCCAAAATTCCAACCCAGTGCCTATGCAACTTTGGGCATTTCCACATCATGTGGATGAGGTCCCCTGTATCTTGGCATCTGGGACATTTGTCATCCAGCTTCCATCCAAATCCATATAGTTTTTTTGGAGTATAATAGACCCTGTGTAGGAGGAATAAATGGGAGACCCGTTGTGACGGGGCTAGTGAGACCCTTGTCCCTAGTTCCAGTATCCTATCCCATTGGTCGTTCGTTAAAGGTCCAATATCCTCCTCCCATCTCTGTTTATTCCTGCTCAACTTCTCTTTTCCTATTAACTGATCACTGATCTGTTCATATAATTCTGAGATAAGACCTTTCAGAACCCCTGTTTTAATTAATCTTTGGAGATGCGTGAGCTTTTGCCAGCTTACCGGCTGTAATTTAAATTGGGCTTGTAGTGCGTGTCTAACCTGTAAATAAGTAAAAAACATGGAGTTTGGAATGCTAAATTCACTGCTTAGCTCTGAAAAGAGTTTTAATGTGCAACCTGTATACAGTTGTGCCACTCTGGTTATCCCCCGTTTCTCCCATTCTTTTAGTTTCCCCATGGCCAAAATTTCTTTTAAATTATTGTTATCCCATAATGGGGAATATTCTGTTAATCCTTTATAGCCCAACGCTAGTTTTGCTGCTTGCCATATTCTCACCACCATCTTTACTGTTGGATTCTTCACCAAAAAGGAATTGGCTTCTAAGGTCTCTATTACAGATCTATGTGGTGACCCTCTTAGTATCATTTTCCCGCTCGCATTTCCTCCGCCCTCTATACTACACCCCCCCAAATGCTGTAACTGTGCCGCCAGATAATAACTATAAGGATGTGGAACCGCCAGCCCGCCTCTGTTTGTTGGTAATTGCAATGTTCGGAGACTGATCCTTGCTTTACCCTTTTTCCAAATTAGGGTCCTAAAGAGGGTCTCTATCTTTTTAAACCATTGGTTGTCAATCCATACTGGGGAGTTGTGGAGTATATAGAGCAATTGTGGCATCCATATCATTTTAATTAAATTACTGCGACCGGCCACCGACAGTGGCAAATGTCCCCATATCTCCGCTTTGCGTTTAAATTTACCCAGAAGTGGCACTAGGTTATCATTCACAAACTGTTCTGGGTTACATGTTACCACAATGCCTAGGTACTCCATCTTCTCCCCAGTTTTTAATTGAGGGATTCCTATTCCGTCCATATTACTTACCGGGTCCACTAACAAGAGTGTTGACTTTTCCCAGTTTATCACTAGACCCGAGAATCGTCCGAACGCTTCTACTGTTTGAACTGCAGTTTTAAGGGAGGTTGTGGAGTTACCTAAAAAAAGAAGGATATCGTCCGCATACAGCGCGACTTTTTCCTCCTCTACTCCTCTCTGGAACCCCTGTATTTCCTGTCTTGCTCTAATAGCAATCGCCAAGGGCTCAATTGCCAGGGCAAAGAGGAGGGGGGACAATGGACATCCCTGTCGCGTTCCCCTTTCCAGTTCAAACGACTGTGAGACTTCATTATTTATTTTTATTTTGGCCCTTGGGGAATTATACAATAGCTTTATCCATTTAATAAAAGATGGACCAAACCCAAACTTCTCCAGAGCGTGCCAGAGATAGTCCCACTCCAGGCTATCAAAGGCCTTGGTGGCATCCAATGATAGAATAGATCTATCTCCCACATTCTCCGTTGGAGTCTGTAAGTTTAGGTACAGCCTTCTTATGTTTATACTCGTGGACCTATTTGGAATAAATCCAGATTGGTCTGGATGTATTAATTTCTGTATATATTTGTTTATTCTCGTTGCCAATACCTTGGACAATATTTTTACATCTGAACAAAGCAAAGATATGGGTCTATAAGATGATGTATCTAGTTGATCCTTCCCTTCCTTCTGGAGCACTATAATAATTGCTTCCATCATTGAGGGGGGTAGCCTTCCTCCTTCTATCGCCCAATTCAGCGTTTTTAATAGTTCAGGGAGCAGCACCTCACCATATTGCTTGTAAATCTCCGCTGGCAGGCCATCTGGCCCTGGGGACTTTTGATTAGAGAGTCCTTTGACTGCCTGTTGTAGTTCCATTAATGTAATTGGGGATTCCATGACATTTCTATCTTCCTCTGATAGAGATGGGGTTTCTATTCCTTTAAAGAATTCTTCCATCTGCCCTTTAGCTTCCCCCTTTTTTGAACTGTATAAATCTTTATAGTAGGCTGCAAACGTATCCACTATTACAGATGTTTCAGATGATATCCCACCTCCTACCATCCTAACTGCTGGAACATTAGAGGGTGCCATATTAGTTTTTGCTAGGAGGGCCAAAGTATGGCCCACACTTTCCCCCTCCGAAAAAGCACTCTGCTCCTGAAATAGACGCTTATTTTCAACTTTCTTATTTACCACTAACTTGTATTCCTGTTGCTTCTCCAACCATAGTTGTTGTTTAGACGATGTTGGATTTTCCACATATTGCTTTTCAGCCTCTAGGACCTCTTCCCTGATTTTCTCCTCCCATTCCCTTGAGTTTCTCTTAATCTTAGCTACCTGCTGGATCAATATACCCCTGAGGAATGCCTTTAGGGCGTCCCACACCACTCCCTCTGGCGCTGTCCCCGTGTTAAAGTCCAGAAATTCCCTCAATTTGGTGCTAATTTCTTCTGGCTTCCCCATCACTTCTAACCAGAAGGGACTTATTTTCCAATTACTTAGGGGACATTTCTTCCCTGTATTTAGTGACAGCACCAGAGGGGAGTGATCAGAAACCCCTCTTGGGTAGTATGATATTTTACTAACTACATGTAAACATGCACCATTTCCCAGGGCCATATCTATTCTTGATAATGTGGAATATGTACTTGAAAAACAGGAATACTGCCGCAAATCTGGGTGTTTCACCCTCCAAATGTCCCACCACCCAACCTCTTTCAGAAATTGGTTTAGACGCCCCTCACCTTCCCCTAGGCTCCGTGCCCCTGGTGGAAATCTATCCCTCGTTCTATTTAGCACGTTATTTAGGTCTCCAACCACTAATACCGGGATATTTACTTTATTTACCACAAATTTCATCAATTTATATAAAACCTCCATCTTAAAGGGAGGAGGTATATAAATATTGGCCAATACATACGGTACGTTTTCTATCAAACAGTGCAAAAAAATATAGCGGCCCAATTCATCTATTCTTGCCTCCATGCATACAAATGATACGCCAGTTTTTACCACTATGCTCACTCCTCTGGAGTAAGAGGTGTAGACAGAGTGGTACTGGCTTTGATATTTTCTTTTATTAACCAGTCTTAACTTTGTTTCTTTAGTCAAATGGGTCTCTTGAATACAAATCACCTCTACCCCATACCACTCCAGGGTAGTGAAAACTGCAGCTTTTTTCACTGGGTCCCCCATCCCCCGGACATTCCAGGAGCCTATATTTATCATTTTAGGTCTCATACCCAACCAAAGATATCAATCTAAAACAGACCCTTAACATCAGAAGGTAAAAAATTATATACCATTTTTAAAACTACCCAGGAAGAGAAAAAGAAAAAAGCATTTAAGTGTATATTCAAACGCAATTCCTTCCCTTGTGCTAAATAAGTGAAACGTGATGCTTGTGCTATGATATAATTTAATTTAACCCCCCCTCCCCCCTCCTCCCCTCCCACCCTGCCTATCTAGGACTACCCTTAGGGCTATACATGTGACCTCTTCCTTCCATCCTTCCCTTACATTGCCATCCATATCTATCGTGATCCCGTGTGAATCCTTCCCCTGCCCTCGTCCCAAAAAAAAAAAAAAGGGGGGGGGACAAGGAGAGGGGGAGTGGTGGGTTCTCTAATTTAGTGTGCACACGTACTAACGTGTATATATAAATGTATACTGCTTTACTTCCCTTTACCCCCCTAACACATTTTATATCTATAAATATCAATATATGAATTTCCCCCCCCCCTTCCCCTCCTTCCCCCTTCTCCTCTAATATGTGTTTAAAGTAGGTTAGTTTTTCTATCCATTCTCCTCCTAGGTTTTCCAAGAAATAATTCCCGGTTGTTCCCCATAAAAGAGAAACAACAAAAAAAAAAAAAAAAAAAAAAAAAAACCCCAGCCCCCCTCCCCACCCTCCCATTATGTAACCCTTATTCCGTTTTATTCAGTCAATCAGCTCATAGGTTGTTCCTGTGCTTTGTTCTGTTCCAGCCACTGTGCTGCTTTTCCTGGTGTATCAAAAAACTGGGGGCCTTCTGCTGTCATTATTCTTAGACGTGCTGGATATAATAGTGCATATTTCATTTTGTTCTTTAATAGATTACGTTTGATGGGTGTAAACTCCGCCCTACGTTTACTGAGTTCTGGAGAAAAATCTGGAAATAATGATATCCTTGAGCCGTTGTAAAAAATGTCCCCTTTCTCTCTTGCTTTTTGCAATGCTGCTACCTTGTCAGTAAAATTGAGAAACTTCAGGAGTATGGGCCGAGGGTGTCCATCCTTGAGGTGCGCTCTGTACGGAGTTCTATGGGCCCTTTCTATTGCAAAGAGCGGTGAAAAGGCATCTTCCCCAAGAATGTCTCTGAACCATTTTTCAAAAAATTTTATGGGGTCAGTACCCTCACTATGTTCCGGGAGGCCCACTACCCGAATATTATTTCTGCGTAGCCTATTTTCAATTTCGTCAAGTTTAGATGCCTGCCATCCATTTTGTTCCTTTAATTCTTGCATCTGTTGTTTTAAAATATACACCTCATCCTCTACTTGACTCACTCTCTCTTCTGCTGATGTTATCCTTTGTACAGTCTTTTGTAGTTCCTGGCCCATTATCCCTAATTCTTCCTTTATTTCTTTTATCTGGTTGGTCAAATTATTCAGTGACCCTCTGCATGCGTTTATGGCGCTTAGTATCTCCTTCAGTGTTGGCTCTTCTTCCCGCCTGGGGTCATCTGCTGTATTTACTGCAGGAGCTTCTACAAAAGTTTTTGCTGATGCTGATGCCATTGCGCCCCCCCCTTGGGGCTCCACCACAGGATTTTTTTTACTTTGGGAGCTGATGAACCTTGTCCGCCACTTTTCCTGTCCGTTGCTCCCCCCGTTTGATTTTTAACCTGTGATTGTGAGTGCTGTGCCACTTTTCCAGGTGATTTTGCTAAGGTATGCGAAAACTGCTCCAATTTGGCTGCTGCTACCGCTGCTGCTGCTGCCGCTTGCGCGGCCTTCTCTTTATCTTTCGCAGCTCGTGTTATCTGGGGGCACCCACTCTCCTGATTGGACTGTCCTTTTTTTATAGCTGCCGCCATTCTTCAAAAAAAAAAAAAAAAAAAAAGGGGATCGTTTTTTTTTTTTTTTTTAATGGTGTGCCTAATATACCAATCTACTCCCGAGTAATCACTGACACACACCAATCAATGCTCAGTATACATCCAAGAAGAACACTTTAGTGGCACTTATTTTAGACTGTTTCTGCTGCTGCTACTATATTTGCGCAAATCCCCTCATATACTGTATCACTGTTACCTGCTACTTCATGTAGCATTTAGAGCCGCCAGCAGGGGAGCAGGAGAGAGCAGAAAAAGAGAGGGAGAGCAAAAAAAAAGTGAAACAAAAAACAGAAAAAAAGCAGATACGGCTCAGAAATGGCATTTAGCCCTTCCACATTCCATTCCATTAATCTTCCAATTTCAATTAACATTTATTTGCAGTCCGTTACTCACGTGACCTGTCCGGAGAGAAGTAGGGGTCTTTAAGTCCTGGCGTATTTATATTGGTCACGTATGCACAGCGGTACACTGATCCACTCAAACTCTGTGTGCACCCTGCTTTCACAGCTGTATTTCACAGGCACAGATCCTCATATACTCTCCATGTCTCCATGTCTCACTCATGGATTATTCCCTTGCCATCCTTCTTCACTTCTGAAGGTCTGGCGTATCTATAGAGTAGTGCAGCCACCCACTCCTCCTCCTCAAACAGTATGGAACTATTAAAGACTAAGCAGAGCGGCGAAGAGATCTGACCCTTACCTGCCTTTATAGACTGTTACACAAGGCCGACTTCCAGGCGGCCTTATATAGTGTGGGGCGTGTACTAAACCCCCTGAGCCATAATTGGCCAAAGCCACCCTGGCTTTGGCCAATTATGGCTCTCAGTTTTTTGCGCGCTGTGGTTGGCCAAGCATGCGGGTCATAGTGCATACTTGGGCAATCATCAGCCAGCAATGCACTGCGATTCTGCAGTGAATTATGGGCCATGACACGCCACTTGAATTTGGCACGAACGGCCCGAAACGTTCGTATTTAGACGAACGGTCGAACATACGATGTTCGAGTCGAACATGAGTTTGACTCGAACACGAAGCTCATCCTTATAGGCCACCAATGAGGGAGTTGAAACAGTCAAGGCAAAAGATAACAAGGGAGTGAATTGGTAGCATTGTGGTGTTGATGAAGTAGGAGTATATTTTGAAGATGTTATGGAGACTTTCTATATTTTGTTTATTTTGTAATGCTCTGTTAGCAAATGCTGTATCTTTATTGTCCACACCATTTGCAACTGTTGCTGACGATTTAACATTCATGTACTGAATATCCTCTTTCATGATAGTTAAAGCGGAGGTTCACCCCAAAAAAATTTTTTAACATGACATTCAGCCGAGTTATCAGGATGACAATCAGCTGTTTTTTTTTATTTCAGTGCCGTACATACCGTATTTTCACCACCGCTTCCGGGTATGTAATCTGTGGGACTGGGCGTTCCTAATTGATTGACATCCTTCCGACCGGCGCATACAGCGCGTCATGAGTTGCCCAAAGAATCCGGACTGCGAGTCGGTTCTATACGGCGCCTGCGCACCGACGTTCGGCTTCTTTCGGCAACTGGGCGGAAGGATGTCAATCAATTAGGAACGCCCAGTCCCGCAGATTACATACCCGGAATGCGGCGGTGAAAATACGGTATGTACGGCACTGAAATAAAAAAAAAACAGCCGATTGACATTCTGACAACTCGGCTGAATGTCAGGTTAAAAAAATTGTTTTGGGTGAACCCCCGCTTTAAGTAAATGACTGGTGTTACCAAATGGTATTGCTCAAGATTTGCTGTGAATTACTCAACTGCATGCAATTATATTTACAATCAAAATCTGATGTTTGACTTTTGATATACCTTAAAATGCTTTATAGCAGGTTTTGAGAGACAATTGCCAAGTGTTGTCCATTGGATACCAAAAAAGAAAGGCAGATCAATAAATGATAGTGAAGAGAATCAATAGTGAAGACATTACATAGAGGCAAAGTTATTCATGTAGTTATTTAGACATTATTATCCATTAACTGTATTAATCTGTGAATTTATGGCCTTGAGGCATAAGTAGTACATTCAACATGGATGTATATTTGTCTTTCTAAAATTGGTAGCCTGCTTGGAGAAATGTATAAAAAGCCCACCTGTCACTGGTAACAAGTGAAGATGAAATGGCTGGTATCTCTGATAGTAATTTTGCGTGTATTTTTAAATCATGATATAAAAAACAAATTGGATTTGAAGAGGGCCTATTGTCTGCCATGTTATGTTCTTGGCTGTAGCTTTGTAAATAATGTATAAAAAGTGTGTTAGGTTAAGGAGTATCCCCTATATTAAAAGTAACTCTTGATGTATAAATACAGGATCTGCCATTGTTAACCTGATTTGACCAATGACCAAGCTCCAAAGCTAGCATTCATGTTATTGCCAATGGTGTATCCTGGCCTAGGCCAACAAGGCCCAGGCCTAGGCCAGCAGGGGGGCAGCACAGAAAGAGTCTCCGCCGACTTGCACTACACTGTTAGTTTAGCGCCATTCTTATGGGGCAGACTGGGCTGAAAGGAAAATTAGTCTAGCGTCCCCATAAAGCGGCTGCACTGCTTCCTGTATGCGGGCAGCCGGCATTCCGCAACTGTGGGGGGGGGGGGCGCCGCTTCTAATTTTGATTGTCCTATCATCCTGGACCACAAACCTTCCTCACTGTGCTATATATTTTCTGCTGCAATATTGGCATGGTTATATCTTCTTAGTCCTCACCATAAAATTATCAGATTTTTGTGCTTAAAGTAGAACTATAGGCAACACTTTTTTTTTGTACCATCCCTGTCCCATTGCAGAGATTTCCCTTCAGAGTAAATTATGCAAATTAAGGGAATCCATTGCCGCCCCCCCTCAGACCCTCAGAACTAGTGTCCCCACTCGAAAATTGTAGGGCGGTTCTTAAACAACAAGGGGTGTGGCCTCGACAGGAAGGGGTGGGTCATATTTAAATTAGGGGTTGCACGAGTTTAGTCAGGCCTAGGGCAGCACAAAACCTCAATTCACCACTGGTTATTGCTTTACATCTTATTGAGTCACTAAGCAGGGACAAGCATGTGTGTTATAGCAGTGCTTTAAGTGGGCCAATAGAGGTGTCGGTACTCTATTAGGCGCCGGGGAGGAGGAGCCGGAGGAGGGTGAGTGACAGGGCCGGGGGCCGGGAGCCGGGAGGAGGGAACAGGAAGTTTTAGCGCCGCGGCTGCTCTGCATACAAGGGCCTGATACTAGTATCAGGCCCTTGTATGCTGCAGCTAGAGTATAACCAGCCCAGTCCAGCACTGAATATGATGATCATCATATTCCTGGCCTGGGGCCATGGGTGTAGGAACCCTTACAAATCTGGGGGGGACAGCATTTTTACTCGCCAGGTATATTCGTATCTCAAGCCAATAAATCAAACTATTAAAGCAATCCAGAGAGGGTAATGCGAAGAGCAATATCCAGCAATAAAAAAATAAACCATCATAGCATTAGTAAAAATAAACCGACATATAGCATTAGTAAAAACCAATGAATCAAGCAATGCTATGCTGAAATGTTAGTTGATTTTTACTGATGTCCTCCTGATAGTATCAGTAAAACTCAACTGACACATGGCATCAGTAAAAATCAACCGGTATAGCAAAAACCAACCCACATGGCATCAGTAAAAATTAACCCACATGGCATCAGTAAAAATTAACCCACATGGCATCAGTAAAAATCAACCCACATGGCATCAGTAAAAATCAACCCACATGGCATCAGTAAAAATTAACCCACATGGCATCAGTAAAAATCAACCCACATGGCATTAGTAAAAATCAACCCACATGGCATAAATAAAAATTAACCCACATGGCATCAGTAAAAATGGTGGCACAGTGGCGACAATTGATGGGCACAGTGGCTGTGTGTGATTGGCACAGTGGATGCGTTTGGGCACAGTGGCGACAATTGATGGGCACAGTGGCTGCGTTTGATGGGCACAGTGGCTGCATGTGATGGCACAGTGGCTGCGTGTGATGGCACAGTGGCTGCGTGTGATGAGCACAGTGGTGACAATTGATGGGCACAGTGGCTGCGTTTGATGGGCACAGTGGCTGCGTGTGATGGCACACTGGCTGCGTGTGATGGCACACTGGCTGCGTGTGATGGCACAGTGGCTGCGTGTGATGGCACAGTGGCTGCGTGTGATGGGCACAGTGGCGACAATTGATGGGCACAGTGGCTACTACGTTTGATGGGCACAGTGACTGCATATGATGGCACAGTGACTGCGTTTGGTGGCACAGTGAGGCTGCAATTAATGTTTTTTTTTTTCTTTAGTCAGAGAAGGCAAGCTCAAAATAACAAACATTTTTTTAAACTGCTATTTTTTATTAAAAAAATTATGGTCACCTCAGGCTGAGGTGACCATAATTTTTTAAATAAAAAATAGCAGTTTAAAAAAATGTTTGCTATTTTGAGCTTGCCTTCTCTGACTAAAGAAAAAAAAACAAAAACATTGAGGTCCTCAGCTCAGTCCAACACCCCGCCCCCCCTCCCCTCCCCAATACACAATACTTTCTTACTTTTTGCAGAGTTTTTACTGTATACAGTAAGGCAGGCCAGGCCCAGGCGCAGCAGCAGGCTCCTCCTGAGTCACGACTTGTTCTCTGACTGGCGCCGACAGTCACTCTCGCTCCCTCCTCCCCTCTCACCTCCGGCCGCCGGCGTGATGTCACGCGGCGCACGTCGGTGGATTGAACCAAATCAATCCTCCATGGGGGGGCGAGGAGACGCACAGGAGGAACGGGAGCCAGCCAGGAGCGCACGCGGCAGCCAGTGAGTCGGCGCCAGCGGGCATACAGTTTAGTGACTGCGCTGTCACATCTGGGGGGGATTTTACCATACCAGTCCCCCCCGCATTATTTCCTGGGGGGGATGCGTCCCCCCCCTGTTCCCCCCGGTTCCTACGCCCGTGCCTGGGGCTGCGTTCCGGTACGGGAAACCCACGTACTGGGCGCACGGAGAGGTGCTGGTACTCTCCAGGGCCATTTTTGGAAGTGGCGGTACTGAGTACCGCCGCGTTCCGGCCCAGTTAAAGCACTGTGTTATAGGACACCTAATATACATATGCTTGTTCCAGTACAGCGGGGGTCAGCAACCAGTAGATCGCAGCCAGATGACTGGTAGATAGCAGTCTGGGCTTGCTGACTCACCATCCCAGAGTGCAATGCAAAGTGACTACTTGTAGTTGGAGCTGTAGTAGAAAGCAAGAGCCATATAAGCCAATGCCTCCTCTGTAGTGCTGGCTCCTGTCCCATGCGGAGTGATACCAACTTCACTCCACCTCTTATCCCAGCTAATCGTCTCCAGAGTGGTGCCAGCAGCAGGAAAGAAGAAATTTTCAAGTCAGTGTGAAGCAATGCACTGGGCATAATAGTTTAGGGCTTCTTTCACACTGATGTGCTGCGGTTTACCCACACTGTGGATGCAGTGCAGTGTACCGTCAGCTTTCCTGCAGGTTTGCTGTGCTTAGCCATAGACGTCAATTATATTCTGCGGGGTTTGGAGCACTCTCTAAATGCAGGATTCTTGGTGCGCTTTCTGAAATTGCACCACACCTGCAGGATATAATAGACGTCTATGGCAAAATGCAACTAACCCAGAAAGTTCTCAGACGTGGTTCAGGTAAACCAAAGCACACCAGTGTGAAAGCAGCCTTATAGGGGGCTCAGAACAGTAAGGGTTCATTTATATTTGAAGTTTAAGGGGTGGTAAAACCCCATATTTAGGACATGTTTTTACCACCCCTGCACCAACTGCACACCCTTCAGCTGCAGTGCCCAGGGGTATACACATGTCACATCTGCACCAAGAGTTATACGCCCTGCCATGGTTGGTGGGTGTAGCACCTGCCAAACATGACCCATTTAAGTGAATGAGGCTGCTCTGCAAATTCCCTGCAACCTTTGGAGTACAGTAAACAAGGGATTAAAGCAGGCAACGCTGTGTTGTTTTCCCACCACCTGCTTTAACTCCTGGGACCCTGCAGAAGCATGCAGTTGTTGGGCGCTTCCAAAGTGGCCCCATTTAATTGAATGGGTCACGTTTGGCAGGTGGTAACACCTACCAAAAGCAATAGGGGGTTTAATTCCTGCTGCGGCACGTGTACATCTTTGACTGCTGCCTCAGCAGATGTGAGGAGGCGACACTGGACGACACTGTCCCTGGTGATCTTCAACTTCTCCCACATTGTTTAGGTAGATCTCCACCTCTTTAAGGTTACCTACCCCTGCAGTACAGGGACTTACAAAGTAGTGAAGCAAGGGTATAAAAGCCAGCTCTGGAGCGTGCCCCTTTAAAACCACATCAGCAATGCCAGCTTCCATATGTATACCCTTTAGGATCTGATAGTGCTAATGTGGTCCAGATGCATTATTTTGGGGGAGCAAGTGCAGAATGCATTCACTTCAAATTATATTGTCTTTCTTTGTGGCCTTTTTCAAAATGTTGACATGAATTACACACACTTACTGTACTTAGGGAACAGTGTAAGTTTTTGTGGGCCTGTTCACAATCGTTGCATAAACCAATTTTTAACAAAGAGAATTATATGTGTGGTATTTCAGATGAAAACTTGATTCCTTGTTTTGCTTGTAGAAATGTTGAGTGCATAGAAGTTTTACAACAAACTGGAGCAGATCAGAGCAAAAAAGACAAGTGTGGTCGGTAAGTTAAAATGCTAAAACTGATGTTTGAAATGTGTTTATAATATTAAATTTGTGCTCCTAATACCTAAAGCAGTTAAGGATTCATTCACAAGAAATTGCTGGGTAAAAATGCTAATATTTTAGCACGGTGTGTAAGTTATGTTTCGTAGCATTATGTTTAGTAGCGTGTTAAGAAGCAGGGCCGTCTGCGTCCTTAACAACCAGTGAAAAACTGGTTGCTAAGGAGCAGGCCGGCAAGCTGGCCGCCTCGTCGTTAACAGATGAGTCATCAGCTGTCAGTGGGGTTCCCCGCTGACAGCTGAATGGAAACAAAACAATTGCTGGCAATCCATACCAGGCCCTTCAGACCCTAGCCCCTATTGCCTTGATGGACCTGACACAGTCACTTTGTCTACCTACCTGCTGTGTGACTCTGCTTGCAGCCGTTGGTGGTTGTTTTTAAGTGACTTAGTTGATCGTTTTACATTCGGTTAGGTTACATTCTGTTTTTTTTTATCGCTCTGCTCATACCTATTTTTTACTTAGTAGTAGTGGTGAGCCTACTTTTTGTGAGTTATTTTGACACTGATTCAGTCCTATTGGCCTCACTTTCCTCAAATAATTTAACTGTTTGGGTTAAAAGTGAACGTATTTCTTTTTTAATACCAGCCAATACTTCCAAGAAAACAGTGGATTTGAATATACAGGTGGAACTCTAAAAATGTGAATATCGTGCAAAAGTTAATTTATTTCACTAATGCAACTTAAGAGGTGAAACTAATATATGAGATAGACTCATTACATGCAAAGCAAGATGGTTCAAGGAATGATTTGTCATAATTGTGAGGATTATGGCTTACAGCTCATGAAAACCCCAAATCCACAATCTCAAGAAATTAGAATATTACATGCAATCAATAAAACAAGGATTGCACATAGAATAATATCGGACCTCTGAAAAGTATAAGCATGCATATGTACTCAGTTCTTGGTTTGGGCCCCTTTTGCAGCAATTACTGTCTCAATGCGGCGTGGCATGGAAGCTATCCGCCTGTGGCACTTCTGAGGTGTTATGGAAGACCAGGATGCTTCAATAGCAGCCTTCATCTCTTGTGCATTGCTTGGTCTCATGTCTCTCATCTTTCTCTTGGCAATGCCCCATAGATTCTCTATGGGGTTCAGGTCAGGTGAGTTTGCTGGCCAATCAAGCACAGTAATCTCATGGTCATTGAACCAGGTTTTGGTGTTTTTGGCAGTGTGGGCAGGTGCCAAGTCCTGCTGGAAAATGAAGTCAGCATCCCCATAGAGCTCGTCTACAGAAGGAAGCATGAAGTGCTCCAAAGTCTCCTGGTAGATGGCTGTGTTGACCCTGGACTTAATGAAGCACAGTGGACAAACACCAGCAGATGACATGGCTCCCCAAATCATCACAGACTGTGGAAACTTCACACTGGACTTCAAGCATCTTGCAGTGTGTGCCTTTCCATTCTTCCTCCATACTCTGGGTCCTTGGTTTCCAAATGAGATGCAAAATTTGCTCTCATAAGAAAAGAGGACTTTGGACCACTGAGCAACAGACCAGGTCTGTTTTTCTTTAGCCCAGGTAAGACACTTCTGACGTTGTTTGTTGTTCAGGAGTGGCTTGCCAAGAGGAATACGACATTTGAAGCCCATGTCCAGGATCCGTCTGTGTGTGGTGGCTCTTGATGCACTGACTCCAGCCTCAGTCCACTCCTTGTGAAAGTCCTCAACACTTTTGAATGGCCTTTAAAAGGGGGGGGGTTGGGACTTTGAATGAGGCATATGATAGACACTAACCATAGGCCTCCCTCCCTGTAAATGTGTAAAAAAGGGGGGAAGTTGGGACTTTGAATGAGATGCGTTTTAAGCAGTATGCGATTAACTATATACAGTGAGGAAAATAAGTATTTGAACACCCTGCTATTTTGCAAGTTCTCCCACTTGGAAATCATGGAGGGGTCTGAAATTGTCATCGTAGGTGCATGTCCACTGTGAGAGACATAATCAAAAAAAAAAATCCAGAAATCACAATTTATGATTTTTTAACTATTTATTTGTATGATACAGCTGCAAATAAGTATTTGAACACCTGTCTATCAGCTAGAATTCTGACCCTCAAAGACCTGTTAGTCTGCCTTTAAAATGTCCACCTCCACTCCATTTATTATCCTAAATTAGATGCACCTGTTTGAGGTCATTAGCTGCATAAAGACACCTGTCCACCCCATACAATCAGTAAGAATCCAACTACTAACATGGCCAAGACCAAAGAGCTGTCCAAAGACACTAGAGACAAAATTGTACACCTCCACAAGGCTGGAAAGGGCTACGGGGAAATTGCCAAGCAGCTTGGTGAAAAAAGGTCCACTGTTGGAGCAATCATTAGAAAATGGAAGAAGCTAAACATGACTGTCAATCTCCCTCGGACTGGGGCTCCATGCAAAATCTCACCTCGTGGGGTCTCAATGATCCTAAGAAAGGTGAGAAATCGGCCCAGGACTACACGGGAGGAGCTGGTCAATGACCTGAAAAGAGCTGGGACCACCGTTTCCAAGGTTACTGTTGGTAATACACTAAGACGTCATGGTTTGAAATCATGCATGGCACGGAAGGTTCCCCTGCTTAAACCAGCACATGTCAAGGCCCGTCTTAAGTTTGCCAATGACCATTTGGGTGATCCAGAGGAGTCATGGGAGAAAGTCATGTGGTCAGATGAGACCAAAATAGAACTTTTTGGTCATAATTCCACTAACCGTGTTTGGAGCAAGAAGAATGATGAGTACCATCCCAAGAACACCATCCCTACTGTGTACTGTGAAGCATGGGGGTGGTAGCATCATGCTTTTGGGGTGTTTTTCTGCACATGGGACAGGGCGACTGCACTGTATTAAGGAGAGGATGACCGGGGCCATGTATTGCGAGATTTTGGGCAACAACCTCCTTCCCTCAGTTAGAGCTTTGAAGATGGGTCGAGGCTGGGTCTTCCAACATGACAATGACCCGAAGCACACAGCCAGGATAACCAAGGAGTGGCTCTGTAAGAAGCATATCAAGGTTCTGGCGTGGCCTAGCCAGTCTCCAGACCTAAACCCAATAGAGAATCTTTGGAGGGAGCTCAAACTCCGTGTTTCTCAGCGACAGCCCAGAAACCTGACTGATCTAGAGAAGATCTGTGTGGAGGAGTGGGCCAAAATCCCTCCTCCAGTGTGTGCAAACCTGGTTAAAAACTACAAGAAACGTTTGACCTCTGTAATTGCAAACAAAGGCTACTGTACCAAATATTAACATTGATTTTCTCAGGTGTTCAAATACTTATTTGCAGCTGTATCATACAAATAAATAGTTTAAAAAATCATACATTGTGATTTCTGGATATTTTTTTTTTTGATTATGTCTCTCACAGTGGACATGCACCTACGATAACAATTTCAGACCCCTCCATGATTTCCAAGTGGGAGAACTTGCAAAATAGCAAAGTGTTCAAATACTTATTTTCCTCACTGTATATGGAATATAAAAAAAAATTCCATAGTAGCGAGGCTCAAGGTTGCCAACCAAAAAAGCACTAAACCAAATTGATCTGTCTAACTGTATGCCATTAAAAACAGAGGTTTAGTTACATGCATTTGCAAATACCTGTTTTAAGCTGCAATGCCAACGTCAAGGCACCCCGTGTATTGCAGTCCTAGCTGTGATTTTAAAGCCTCCTAATAAGGAGCACAGGTGTGCTAATCAATAGGCAGGGGGCAGGTGGTAACCTAAACCCGCCCCTACCCATAGTTTGTCTGGCAAAAAAGAGCACTGGAAAAAAACAAAAGAAAAACAGGAGTGGAACCAATACATGCCTACCAAACCGAAATACCACCAAACTAAGTGCGGACCACATCAAATTGGGTCAGCTAGTCAAAGAATGACAATGCATAGATTAACTGTTGGCGGTAGATCTGTGGAGGCACTCTATTCCACATATATATAGTTAATCGCATACTGCTTAAAATGCATCTCATTCATTCACGTGATGAGGACGTGACGTGCGTGAGGTGGGAGGTGCCGGAGCGCTCCATGGCCCGGGGCAGCGAGTGGCGGGGATCCGACGGAGCCAGCGCTGGTCCGGTGGAGGCCAGCTTGTGAGGCTGACACCCCGGAGACCGGAGTCGGAGCCCTGCTCAGTCCCGCTCAGCGTGACCCAAACTCTCCGACGGGACTCGGGACTCAACAGACACCCGACGGATGGAAGCGTCGGGTGATCAGATGTGAAGAGAGGGAGCAGCTGCTGCGGGTCTGCGAATGGTCCCGAGGTTGGGTGAGACGCTCATTTGAGCCGAGCGGACCGGGCGCCGTCCCGACCCCCCCCCCCCCCCCCCCTGACGGTTTTGGTGATCTAAAAAAAAAAAAAAAAAAAAAAAAAAAAATTCTACATAAAATATACATATTACCTGCCTTGATGTTGGGAATACTGATGAGTAAGTCTGGTCTATGATACAATACAATACTTGCCTTGATAAGGGGAATACTGATGGACTGTGATTTAAACACAATACTTACCTTGAATTTGGGATTACTGATAAAAGTAAGCGGGACTGTGTTATAATGCAATACTTACATTGTGTCAGTACTGATAAAGAAGTCGGGGCTGTGATATAACGCATTATTTGCCTAGATCTTGGGAGCTTTGATAAGTAAGCCTGGACTGTGATGCAAAGCAATGATCAAAAAGGGAGAGAGATAAACCGGTATAAAGCCTCAACTGATTAACTGATTAAGGATCGCAAAACCCTCATATACTGTACAGTTACTGTATAAATCTGTAGGAAATCTCACAGGACATTTGTAGTGTTTGTCCCAGCGTAGATATTCTGGGCTGGGAGATGCGGGTGAACATGCTGTACTCTGTCCCCGAAGTAATAACGGCCTAATGGTTATAATTACATAACCAGGCAGGATACATTTGATGTAAGATTTAAAGGCGGTCGGTCTATATCAGTAAATTACCTGTTTGGTTTGACAACTCTGTGCAAGGAGGAAAATACCGGGGTCAAATCCCTAAACTACACCGCTGGTACCCCCCGCATAAGAGGACAAGCTGGAAGATACGGCTGGCCTGACCATAATAGCCATTGTTAGTCACAGATAGAACCGGATTGGTAAAAAGGGTCGGATTGGCAGTGGAGGCAGCCCCGCTCCGGGCTCTCTCTTCATTGGCGCCTCTTCACTGACTTCTTCCTGGTTGTTGCGTTTCTTTTATTCTCCTTCTTCTCCCTGCCTTTTTTTTTTTTTTTTTTTTTTTTTTAGGGGCCCTTTCTTTTTTCCCCGTTGCTCTACAATCCTCTCCCCACAGACTGACCAGCCTAATCGGTCACTGAAGTGTCAAACTCCATAAGTATAGTAGAGCTGAGTAACGAAAATAGATTCTGCTAGATTGTAGGGAGTGAGGGGAGAGGAGGATAAAGCGAGAAAGGAAGAGATAGTGTCGTGGGGAGTGACCACCAAGGCCGAGTATAAGAAATAAACGGTAGATTGGGAAAGGGAAGGAAGGAGGGGGAAGGAGAGAGGGGAAGAGGAGAGAAGGAGGAAGGGAAGGAAGGGGAGGGAAGGAAGAGAGGGAAGGAAGAAGAAAGAAAAAAAAGAAAAGAGAAAAATAACATCATTTCCAAACTGGGGAAGAGAATCAGACCCTCCAACAAAATGAATAGATCGACGAGAGGTGGTACTACTAAACCAACTAAGACTAATTCGGGGAATAGCTCCATACAGCAATATATGACTCAAGAAGGGAGCCTTAAAAGCCCGGGACTCGCAAAGAAGAATGAAAAGAAGAAGAGTGATAAAAAAAAAGGTGCAGGTAGTGCGGAGAGCTCTAGAGGTGAAACGACGCTAGAAAGCGAGCAAGAGCAAAATAACGTAGAGGAGCCAGCCCAAGATACACACCCCCCTACAAAGGCGGAGATGAACGCAATGTTGCAGAGGATGGAAAATGTCATGGAAAATATTATAAAGACGGAAATTAACAAGGTAAGAACAGACCTCGGAGGGCTCCTCGATAGAGTGGTAGAGACGGAAAGGAGAATAGAGGAACAGGACCAGGAAATAAACTCCCTGAAAAAGCAAGTAAAGGCCCTGACCGAAAATCAGAGATTGACGGTATATAGGATCGAGGACCAGGAGAATCGCAACAGGCGACAGAACCTTAGAATCAGAGCGCTAGTAGAAGAAAAAGATGAAGACCTCAGAGAGATCATGAACACAATTTTTAACCCCCTGCTGGAGAGACCAGTAGAATCTAAGCCCCTTAAGATCGAGAGAGTCCACCGAGTGGGGAATCCCCAACAGATAGAAAGATTCGGTCCTAGGGATGTAGTGGTTCGTTTCAGGAATTACGTCGATAAAGCAGAAATCTGGGGAAGGCTTAGGGGGAAACCTCCCCTGAAATATAGAGAGACTGAGCTACAAATATTCTCCGATCTGTCGAAAGAAACATTGGCAAGAAGAAGACACCTGAAACCCCTCTTAGAGCTGATGCGAGCACAAAATATAAAGTACCAATGGGGCTTCCCGGCGTGCCTGATAGGCATAAAGGGGGGTAAAACAGCAAGACTAAGGCACCCAGAGGAACTAAAAGATTTCTGCTCGAAAATGGACTTAACAGTTCCAGAACTACCGGAGTGGGTGGGCTAGCGGGGCACTGGTTGGCCTAGAATCTCAGGATGCTGGATTGGGGGGGGGGGAGGGGGGGATGAGGGGGAGTCAGTGGAGTGCTTTGAGCACCACCATAAAAGAGGAGCCGAGGATGAAGGTGATGAGTCTTCTACCAGCGGCTCCCAGGCCAAGAGCGGGCCAGGGTGGGGGTGGGTGGGATGGGGATTTGGGGGGGAGGGGGGGTGGGAGGGAAACGGGAGGGGGACCATCTGAACGACTCCACAAGAATTCTCTTCAATCTTATAAAAAAAAAAAAAAAAGATAAATGACAGATATTAAGTTCCTATCATACAATGTAAAAGGATTAAACTCCCATATCAAGAGACATAAAATTCTTGGCGAATTAACGCAGTATAAAGTAGATATTGTCTACCTACAAGAGACCCACATTACCTTAGAGTCCAATATAAAGCTGCACTCACTTGAATATCCTGTTTGGCATTATGGAGATACAGTCTCATCGAGATCTCGTGGGGTTGCCATTGGATTTTCAAGAGGAGTTAGATTCACATTGGTGGACAGACTGATAGACCCTGAGGGGAGATACCTGTTCTTGAAAATAAAACTAGGAGAGGAGGATTTCACCCTGGCAAATGTGTATGCCCCCAATGTGAATCCGGTTAAATATATTAGTAAAATCCTCAGAAAATTAAAAGATTTTGAAGAGGGACATGTAGTGTTGATGGGGGACTTTAACTTCTGCATGTGCCCGAGCCTTGATAGTACGTCCCAGGTACAGGGGAATAGTGGTGAGCATCTTAAGCTATTGAAAAAACAAATGTCACAAAACCAAATGGTTGATGTCTGGCGAATTCTCAACCCCAAGACACGTGACTATACGTTTTTTTCCCCTGTACATGGGACGTACTCGAGGATCGACTACATCCTCGTGGACCACAGACTTTTGGAGAGGGTGGTTGAAGCAAGTTGTGAGATCACGACACTATCAGACCATGCTCCTGTAACTATGAAAATAAGTACATCTATACAAAAAACCATCCCACCGGAATGGAGATTGGATGAAGGTCTGTTGGGGGACGAGGAGGTGGTCGAAAGAGTACAGAAAGAATTGGAATGGTATTTTCAGGAGAATGACAGGGAGGGTATTTCAAGAGCAACCCTGTGGGACGCCCACAAAGCCTATATAAGAGGGATTTTTATTGCAGAAGGGGCAAAGAAAAAGAAAATAAGAATGAGTAAACTAAAAACATTAAAGGAGGAGATATATAGGCTGGAACAGGAACATAAAATACAGGGCCAAAAGAGGGAAACACTCCGTAAGTTAACTATAACAAGAGATGAATATAAAGCCCTTGCCGGGCAAGAAACCAAGAATTTCATAGACAGGATAGAGAGAGAAAGATACGTCTGGGGAAATAAACCTAGTAAAAACTTGGCCAGAATGGTAAGAAAAAAGAAAACCAGGAATTTTATTGAAAAAATCAGGAACGGGAATGGAGACTTAGTATACGCGACAAATCAAATAGCAGAATCTTTTAGAAGCTATTATGAAAAACTATACGACGTTCAACAGAAGTTTAGGGACCCAGCCGAAAAACAGGATAAGATCAGGGAAGTATTACAGCAAACTAACCTACCGAAGTTAGAAGAGTACGAGATAGAAAGAATGGAGGAATGTATAACTGAGCAGGAAATAAGTGAGGTCTTAAAAAATACCCCTAAGGGGAAAAGCCCCGGACCAGACGGTTTCACGTCAGCCTACATACAAAGGTTTAGTACCATCTTAATCCCTAGACTTTGCCAATACTTCAATGGCCTGGGGCTAGACTACGAGATGAGTAGAGAGGCATTAACAGCTACGATAACTGTCATTAAAGAGGGAAAGGACAACACGATTTGCTCAGGGTTCCGACCAATCTCACTCCTGAATGCTGATACTAAACTGTATGCAAAAATTTTGGCCGAACGAATGAAGGGGATGATGACAGTTATGGTCCACCCAGACCAGGTTGGCTTTATACCTGGGAGGGAGGGTAAGGACAACGGGGTCAGGGCACTTCTTCTCTTGGAGCAGATCAAAGAAAAAGGGACCCCCGGTCTATTCCTGTCAGTAGACGCTGAGAAAGCGTTCGACAGGGTAGACTGGGGGTTCCTGATACAAACATTAGAATTTATAGGAATAGGTCCAAGGATGATCAAATGGATCAAAACTCTCTATTTCCATCCATGTGCTAGGATCAAGATCAACGGATCTCTTTCCGCACCCTTCGAGATGAGAAATGGAACTAGGCAGGGTTGCCCCCTGTCCCCCCTCCTTTTTGTCCTCTCATTGGAACCCCTGCTGGCAATGGTTCGACAAAATCCAGAAATAAATGGAGTAGAAGTAGGAGAAGACGAGCACAAATTGTCCGCCTTTGCAGACGATATTCTATTTTTTATAAGCAGCCCAAGAGTCACTATCCCGAAATTAATAGCTACCTTAAAACAATATGGTGAGGTATCAAACTTTAAAATTAATACAGAAAAGACGGAGATCCTGAACATTAACATTCTTAAAGAGGAAGAACAATATCTGCGGAAGAAATATAACTTTACATGGCAAAGAGAGATTAAGTACCTGGGCATAAAACTGGCAAATAACTTCAAGAAAATATATAGAATAAATTTTATCCCCCTGCTTAACGAAATTAAAAGAGAAATTAAAAACATATATAATAAACCAATCTCGTGGTTCGGGAGGATAAATGTGGTAAAAATGGTCCTTATCCCAAAAATTCTATATAAGTTTCAAATGGTCCCAATTTATCTGCCACCGTCATACATCAAAATAATTAACTCCCTCATAATGAACTATATTTGGAATAATAAAAAACACAGGGTGTCTGCTCAAACACTAAAACGGGCCAAGAAAAAGGGAGGCTTAGCGGTACCGGATATCAGATTGTATTATAATGCTTCGGTTCTCTCACGGGTTATAGAATGGGCTAAAGAGTCCCAGGATAAAAGATGGATCCACATTGAATGCACATTAGCGAGGGCACAGCTAGGGAGATTAATTTGGAACCCACCACAATATAGATTTTTACACAAGTCAACACACACAATTACACATAATGCGTGGAGGATCTGGGATAGATTACATAAACAATTAAAAACAGAATTTAACTCACCTTTAATAGATTTAAAAGAAAATGAATATTTTCCACCAGGGACAAAAGAAGTAGGCGGAAATTGGATTACAAATAGAATACAACTAAAAGATATAACACTAGAGGGTAAAATTAGGACACTTCACGATATCAAATATAGGATTGGAATTAGGGCGCTTGACGAGTGGAGATACTTGCAGTTGGTGTCATTCGTCAAGAGCCTCCCACACCCTTTGCGGTCACAAGAGGAGTACACTAGTTTGGAACAAATGTGTAGCACCGAAAGCTCAAAAGGAAATATATCTAAAATCTATAATTATCTGCAGAAAACGGAAGAGTTGGACACGTTAAAATACATCCAAGATTGGGAAAGAGATTTAGGTGTCCCAAGGGGGAAAACGTCCATAGGAAGAATCCTGAACATGACTCACACCTCGGCGGTGGATGTAAGAACCGCTGAGATGAACTTTAAATGTCTGACGAGGTGGTACGCCACCCCAGATAAAATGGCCAAATTCAGAGTGGGGGAGTCAGAGAAATGCTGGAGATGTTCTGCGTCAAGAGGAACGATGGCGCACCTTTGGTGGGACTGCCTGAAAATCAAAGCCTATTGGAAAAAAATCTTGGCCCTGATAAAAGTAATAACAAAAAATGAAGTAGAAGATAACCCATGGGTAGTTCTCTTTCACGGGGGGGAGGTTCCAGAGAAGGAATATAAGGGTTCATTGATCCCTCATTTGCTTAATGCAGCGAAACGACTGATACCCCTAAAATGGAGAGATCTGGAAAGTCCGCAAATGTGGGAGTGGATCGACTCCGTTGAGGATACTTATAGGAGAGAGAAATTAAAATATGGAACTTATAAAAACAAGGCAGGGGAAAAGGATATGTGGGCACCCTGGTTGGAATTTAAAAAGTCCTGGAGTTTCGCAGAAAACCTGAGAGAGGAATAGGAATGTATTTGTAACTAAGGGAAGGAATTCATCAAGTGGAGTCGTGGGATGGTCCAGGGCGGGGGTAGGGTGGGGGGAGGAGGGGTGGTTTTCTGGTCGGGGGGGGGGGGTAAAGGGGCTTTTGTTTTTTTTCTCTGTCACGCGGATAAAAAAAAAAAAAAAAAAAAAAAAACTTCTCTTTTTGCATTGAAAATCCGTACTTAATACATTGGATATAGTTCCCGACGAAGGAGGAAAAAAAAAAAAAAAAAAAAAAAAAAAAAAAAAAGGGGGAACGGTCTATAAAAATAAAATAACAAGTATAAAACATGATAAGTAATAGACCACAAATGATGCTAAACCAGATGTAGAGACGGAATTATGAATAAAATCATGAGCATGCCTCTCGCTGTGGTGAAGTCTGAAGTGGCAAGAAAAAAAAAAAAAAAAAAAAAAAAAAAAAAAAAAATGCATCTCATTCAAAGTCCCAACTTCCCTCCTTTTTTACACATTTACAGGGATGGAGGCCTATGGTTAGTGTCTATCATATGCCTCATTCAAAGTCCCAAACCCCCCACTTTTAAACACTATTCAGGGATGGAGATGCGTTTTCAGGAGTGGAATAGAGTGCCTCCACAGATCTACCGCCAACATTTAATCTATGCATTGTCATTCTTTGACTAGCTGACCCAATTTGATGTGGTCCGCACTTAGTTTGGTGGTATTTCGGTTTGGTAGGCATGTTTTGGTTCCACTCCTGTTTTTCTTTTGGTTTTTCCAGTGCTCTTTTTTGCCAGACAAACTATGGGTAGGGGCGGGTTTAGGTTACCACCTGCCCCCTGCCTATTGATTAGCACACCTGTGCTCCTTATTAGGAGGCTTTAAAATCACAGCTAGGACTGCAATACACGGGGTGCCTTGACGTTGGCATTGCAGCTTAAAACAGGTATTTGCAAATGCATGTAACTAAACCTCTGTTTTTGATTGCATATGGTTAGACAGATCAATTTGGTTTAGTGCTTTTTTGGTTGGCAACCTTGAGCCTGGCTACTATGGAAACATTTTGTATATTCCATATATATAGTTAATTGCATACTGCTTAAAACGCATCTCATTCAAAGTCCCAACTTCCCCCCTTTTTTACACTTTTGAATGGCCTTTCCCTGACAATCCTCTCCAGGCTGCAGTCATCCCTGCTGCTTGTGCACCTTTTTCTTCCACACTTTTCCCTTCCACATAACTTTCTATTAATGTTCTTTGATACAGCACTTTGGGAACATCCAACTTCTTTGGCAATTACCTTTTGAGTCTTTCCCTCCTTATGGAGGGTGTCAATGATGGTTTTCTGCACAACTGTCAGGTCAGCAGTCTTTCCCAAGATTCTGATTCCTACTGAACCAGACTGAGAGACCATTTAAAGGCTCTGGAACCCTTCACAGGTGTTATGGCTTAATTATCTGATTAGAGTGAGACACTTTGGGGCAGATTCACGTAGATGGGCGTAAATTTGGGCGGGCATAATGTATATGTTTTACGTTACGCCGCCGCACGTTTTTCAGGCAAGTGCTTTATTCACAAAGCACTTGCCTGTAAAGTTGCGGCGGCGTAGCGTAAAACACCCGGCAGAAATCAAATTCGGCGGGTAGGGGGCATGTTTCATTTAAATGAAGCGCGTCCCCGCGCCAAACGAACTGCGCATGCGCCATCCCTAAAATATCCCGGCATGCATTGCTCTAAATCAGCCCTCAAAATTTCCACTCGCCTACTAGCATTTGGCGAGTGGATTTAAGCTGGGGGCGAGTGATGACAGGGCTACATGACCAATCTCCCTCCAATCTGTGCCTACACTTAGAGTCCCGATGAGATTGGCGGCCGAAGAGGAAAGGTGCATGCTCGGGAAAAGTAGTCTGGTGAGCCGCGCACAGGCAGAGCAGTACACAGGTGCTCTCCTTACAATTCTCATTAAGCCATGGGACCTAACAGTATGACCTCTCTGAGCCTGCCCCCCTCCCCCGACCAATGTAGCTGGAGAGCAGAAAGTAAGTAAGTGAGGTGGAGGATTGCGAAAATTACCACTCCGGTGCAGCGCTCACTGAAAGTTGCCCTGACATGACAGCGGCAGCCTTCCAGTTTGTACAGTTTTCTTCTCCTTGTGCTCTATGTAAGTGTCCAGCAGTTCAGCCTGAGCACTGTGAACAGACTGGTCTCAATGTGTGCTGTGCGCTGTCAGTGTGCGCTGTGCTATGGTGTCAATGGCTGTGCAGTTGTGTGGATCTCAGCGCTGGATTGTACTCCCTCGCGCTGTGCTGCACCTCCTCTCCTCACTGCCAGCCTGAATAAAAGGGGGAAGTGGGGACATGCAAGTGTGGAGCCGCACACACAGGCTCCTGATGATGAGATGAATGGGAGAGAGAGAGAGAGAGAGTATGGATGGGAGTTGCAGAGGAGACAGCAAGAGAATGGGGAAGAGACCCAGTTCTAGTGCCCTGTCCCTCTGGTCTGCCCCCAGTGCCCTGTCCCATTTTGTTAAAGTTGTTGTTGGTAATATTTAATTTTGTAACTTGATTCTGCATAAAACATTTAACAGTGTCATTCCATGAGATAATCTACAAGGGCGTGTTTACGGGTGCAATTAGGCGCAGGGCAGTGTATGAATTAGGTGGGGCAACTGGTGGCGAGTAACTCTTGAGGCCTGGCTAGTAGCTCAGGACTTGAAATTTTGAGCCCTGCTCTAAATGACGTCACAAGGATGTCATTGGTTTTGACGTGGACGTAAATTACGTCCAGCACCATTCACGGACGACTTACGCAAACGACGTAAATTTTTTAATTTTCGATGCGGGAACGACGGCCATACTTAACATTGACTGCGCCTCATAGACCCAGGGGCAACTTTACGTGGGTTTTTATAAGCTGTAAGCCATAATCATCACAATTATGTCAAATCATGGCTTGAACTATCTTGCTTTGCATGTAATGAGTCTATCTGATATATTAGTTTCACCTTTTAAGTTGCATTTCACCTGTAGCTAGATGGCATTAAAGTATTTCATATTACTTGTTGTACCAATCTGTATACTAGTCAAAACCATGAAATATTTAAAAAACACACATTCTTTATAGTCCATTGAAGGACAAAGGAATCTATGAATCTTCAATACAATCAGGTTACTGCTGCCCACAGGAGGCTTGGACACTGGAAAATAATCCCTCCTCAACTATGATGCTTCAGTTTTTTGCTAGTATTCTTGGAGGTTGGATTGCTAGTATATATAGTATACTGTGTGTTTGTGTGTGTGTATATATATTGTGACACAGGGGATTGTTCAGCTCAGTGATAGATGCATTTTTGTGTAGTGAGTCCACATCAGAGAGGCGTTTTTAGTTAAGGGCCTGGCAGCCCACGTTTATTAAATGGAAAAAACAAAAGTCCACTCAGGAATCCCACACAGGGGTTTAAATATCATTTAGACATAACTGAAAATGCTAGCCCACCTGGCTACTCTTCAGCAACACTATAAGGTACTGGTCCCTCAGACCACCAGCTCTTCCAGGTCCACAGCTTGGATGCATACAGTCTTGGGCTCCTCTAGCGCACACAGCTTTAGGCTCCTTGGACGCACACAGCTTCAAGCCCTTCAATGCACACAGCTTCTGGCTCCTTGGACGCACACAGCTTCAAGCCCCTAACACAGCTTTGAGCTTCTTAACGCACACAGCATCTATCTTCACACAGAGACACTCTCTCACTAGCAGCCACTGCTCCAACTCCACCTTCCTCCACCTTCTACTCTCACTAGCCCCTTGTTATATGGGCTGTGTGCACCTGGGCACACACCCTGCTGGTCATCCTCAAGACCCAGGGTTGGAGATCCCATACCACCCAAGACCCTTAGGGATCACCAAACTACAGAGTCCCATCCGGAACTAGCAAAACCTGGAGAAAACTGCCAGAGCAGCTTTCTCCATTTAGACTCTATTCTCTGCAGTCTTGCAGTCTGTAGATATTCAAACTCTGTGTCCATTTTACATCCAATTCCATAGGGACAGAGCCTCCCTCTGCCAATATATATATATATATATATTGTATATACAGTATACTGTGTGTGTGTATTGTAATGTTGGGGGTTGTTTAGCTTCTGTGTAGAGCAAGCCAGTGAGCAGAGTCTATGCCAGTTTTGTTTTTTTAAGGGCTTGTTGGCCCACTTTTATTAAAAAAAAGAAAAAAACGTCCATACAAACTTCCCACACAGGGGTTTCAAGTTGCTACAGCAGTAAAGTGATATTCAGCGGAAAATACCAAGCCACCTGGCTCTTCAGCAATACTGCCACTTAGGCTTTACGCTTCAGCCCTCTTGGCCATGTACCAAAGTTCCTGTACAATCACTGTACCTCCTCTCAGCTTCTGTGCTGCTTAGCCCACAGCTTTGGGCCTTGTGACTATAGCATGCAGACATGCATGCTTCTCCTTTGCAAGCCTGCACTCTGGCTTCTCCCTTGCATGCCTGGACTCCTCAGGAGGGTGGAGCCCAGAACCCTAGTCCTGACTCTGCTATCTCTGCTATCCTGACTCTGCGACCCCACAATGCGGGGTTAAGGCTGGGGGAATTGAGTGCTGATGTTGTTCACTATGTGAAGGGCTTCATGCGATTTTTCTCACCATTTCAGCCTAGCAGAAGAACCATCCTGGTGTTGCTCCTACTCCTAAAGCACCATGTGGATCTTCCAGCCTCTGTTCTCTTTTCACTGCCTGTCTACAATGACTTGGCCACCTACTACTATCACCAGCTTTTTGTGAGTATGCAAGGTCTTTCTTCACTTGGGTAGCCATATTTCCACCATGTGGTGCAACATGTCTTGCCGAAGATGCACAGAGAACATTCCTGCTGCAATAGGTGACCTTAGCCTATACTTTTCTACTGGTTCTAGGGGCATTTTCCTGATATCTCTGTAAAATGCCAATGCCTGTAATCTAGAATATAACCTGGGACCCCTATTATTACAAAGGCTTCTTCAGCTCCGATGGACAATGCCTTCCCATGTCCACAAGGACCTCCATGTCCAGTTTGAACTTTTTTGCCTGCTTGTGCCCAATTACTAGAGCATTAGGCTAGGCTTTATGTGCGCTTCAGCAGCATCCCCAGCAGAGTTTAGCTCTCTCTCCTCAACTCAAAGTGTGCAAGAGGCCCCTGTTACTATCGCTGATTCAAATTCCTCATAGTCTACTACTGGGGAGGATGTTTTTGTGACACCTGCAAAATACCCAGATTTACAAGGGGATGTTCTCAACCTTGTTGATGATGTGTTTGCTACCCTGTATGCAGAGGATGTTGCAGACCTTGCTGCAAAGATCTTTCCATTAACTACCATTTAGTTCATTCTTCTTGGGGACAGGGAACACCTTGTAGCATCATGGGCTATAATGTAATGCAACATTTCCCTTTTGAGAGGTAATTGATTGCCAAGTGGTCTCTACCCACTGTAGATGCACCAGTAATCTAACTACAAGCATGCTACCAAATGATATCAAGGTGTGCTCATCTATTGGCATTTTACTGATGAGCAATTAGCTTCCTTATTGGTTCCCAATTTGCATTTACTGGAATAACTCTCCACCCTGTGTTGATGTTGACTTCATTTGTGAAACTTTATCACTTTTCTATTAGATCCCCTCAAGAGGACCATGTCACTGCTGGGGTAGGCACTTGCTTCATTGAATGTTTGGAACAAAACATCTGTAATGGATTGCAAGCATTTATGCTTCTTTCTTGCATGGCATTGATGCCGCATAGAACACTTTGCCTTTTTTCCTAGGATAGCAATGACATGTCCACATCTGACTTGGTTATCCTTTGGGGTAAATCGCCTCTTTGGGCCTGCTCTTCACACAGTCATTAGCAATGCCTCTGGTGGTTGATGGTTAGATTGCATTCCTGCCTCTATACAGGAGGTCGGTGGAAAGAGCCAAACTATTCCCTTCTACTTTATCCACTACAGTGACAAAAGCACCTAAACAGTCAGAGTATTTGCACCCACTCATGTCACAGGGCTTGAAGCCAGAGGTCCTCTAATCCCTCTGCTCACCCTACTACTTCAAGGTGTGTCCCAGCTTCAACAAGTAGGGGGCTGTTTGCTCATCCTGCTGGGTCACTCTATAAGTAATCTCCCCAGCATTTGGGTGCTCAAGTCAGCCCTTGTGGCCTACATCCTTGAATAGGGCATCTTCTTCTTCTGCCCTGCTTCACCCTTCTGCTTTTGCAGAATCCCATTGTGCATCCTCCCAACTGTTTGGGTTTTTCATATCCAGATATCTCTGATTCTTACCTTAGTAGGAGCCTATCCTTGGAAACTGCATCCTATGTAAACTCAAGCTCTTCTTGCAGGGGATTCTTTTTCCCCTTTTTGTCTTTACTCCTCTTGTGCTTCTTGATATTGCACAGCCCTATCCCTCTCCTGAGGGGACTGTTGGTCGACAAGGTCCATAGGGTTCAGTTCCTAGTTCTTCCTTTCTCAGTGAGGACCTTACCATTTAACATCCTTTGCCACTTTCAGACCCTGTTCACAGCATGGTCCTTATGTTCATCTTAGTACTTTTTCTTGGCATCCTCACTGTGGAACACTCAGAAAACTCTCATTAAAAATGTATCAGTTTCCTGAATTCATACAGTATTGCTGAGAATCATATTGCCTGCAAACTTCATCCAAATAAGTTTAGCCAGGTGTCTTTAGATCACCATCCATCAGGGATGTTTAGCACAATCTTTTCAAGGGGCCCCTCCCTCTGTGGAGCCTCAACTTCTTCCATATGTGTAATTCATTTTTTTTCTTGTTCCCCCACTTTTAGGGTTGTGGGTTTTTTGAGCGATGTCCCTTAAGTATAGTCTCTCATTTTTCTTTGGACTCTTCTTGTGGTACGGAGACTAATCCCTGGGACGAAGCGCTAAATTCGTTTTTTTGGACTGAGATGTTCCAGAGGCTGTTTTATGGTCTTTGGTGGGTATCAGTTGGTTGCATCCCCATGCCCATGGGAGTACCCCTTTACTGGGTATTTCCTGTTATCCAGTCCTTCAGTCTGGTTCTCTGGAACAGACAATTCCTGTGTTGTTAAATAATTCCTCTGTGGGTCAATGTTTTTACCTGACTTGCATTGGATATCACCTAGGTGCTGCAATACCTTCACATTCGGAAGAGTTAATCTTGGGAAATCTCCCTGTGACAGTTCAGATGACCTGCTCTTTATGCTTGATGGTGCTAAGTGTGTGTTGAGATGATCTCCACAGTGGATAGTGAGTGTTCAGCACTTCTCTGGGTCCCTAGTTTCCTTTTCCCCTTTGAGACGTAGTGTAAGTCTGGAGTCCTTCGTGAAACTTGTCTATCAGAAAACAATTACCTCTTCTGCATCCAAGCTGCAGTCTTCAAGAGACATGCCATTTAGATTCCTTTTCTTTTCCTATCCTAAGGTGAAGCTACTACTAATTGAATATTTCTACCCCTCACTCCACAGCAGAGGGTGCTACTCTCCTCAGGGGTGCCTTTTTAGAATCATAGTGTTGCTAATTGGTAAGGCAGGGTTACAATGTGGTCTATCACTCCTTAAGTACATCTCTGGAAGTTTAGTTGCAAGACCCCCCTTAGTTTACTTCTTCGGATCCCCCTGTTCCTGTACATCAAATTGGCGTTTGTTATATCTCATCCCTGCCTTTCCTTTGAGAAGGTTTCTTTATCCACCAACATTCTCTTTTGGGCGAATTCAGGTTTAATACCCCTTAGTTTCCACCATCCTTGTTCACTTTAAACATCAGTATGTTCCACTATGAGGAATACCCAATGTCTGTCTCATTGAGAAGTTGGTTGCCTGAACTTCTTTCTTAAGATCCCTCCTTTAACAATAAAAGCAGTGCAGCGCAACCTAAAATGTAAATATAAACATTAATAAATAATGTCCATGAGAAGAAACAGTCCACAAGTGATTGTGAAAAGGCACAATGAAAATGACGGCATGCAATGTGGATCAAACGTGGCCAGAAATCCCTCCACCACACACAGAGTGGCCTCTCACCTCACTGATTTGACCTATAATAGGTCACATGGCATGTAACTCATTCCCAGTGTAACTACTTAGAACATCCAATCGATCAGCATACCAAAGGTGACGATCAAGGTCCTGAGCTTTGTCTCCAACAAGCATATGAAACATAAATGAAGACAATCTAGTGCTCTCTGTATAAGGAGTGTTTAATTGCAAAGATAAAACAAAAGCGAAACTACTCACGAAGATGGCACTTACAGACAGCATAGAAAACAATTGCAACAGCGATGGCTGTGGGTAACGTCTGTGGTGACTCCTCCCCCTTGTACGCGTTACGTCCACAGGCGGGACTTCATCAGCGCAAGGTAGGATGACACACCTTTACCTGAAGTCACAGGGTTTATGATGTTGGGTTTGAGCTATTTTTGATGACCGTCTTGCCTCCATTCTTGGACTCAACTGTCTTCTAACTTGAGGATTGTTTGTTTTTTCCTGGATTTTGGCCCAGTAAGTTTTTTTTCTTGTTCACCACATAACCAGACAACCCCTCAGTGTAGAGTGGCAAAAACAAACTGATTTTATTATCACACATGGACACACAGATATCTCACTTCAAAACACTTCCCTCCCACCCTTGGAAAACAGGGTGGGTTAAACTGTCCAATGACAATGGACAATGGGCACACAGGTTAGGTGTGTTCAAACTTCTCATCAGTAAACAGTCTTATCTGCAAGGGGCTGCTGGAGGAATCCCCCCTCCCTCTTTTCTCACAGCAAGACACTTACACATCCCATAATAGTTGAGGCAGACAGCCACAATAGACAATTGAATACAGTCACACCCCAAACCATCACAGCATATAGTACACAACAGCATGAGACAGCACAGATCAAAATGGAGTTCTCATTCACCCTGTGCCCCTATTAGAGACACAGGGTGATTTACAAATAAGAGGCGTCCTGGAAGCTGACAAGAAGCCTCCAGAACTCTCCAGGGCAAGCTGAGTTCCACAAACCCCCGGACCAGAGTCACTCCTGTCACAGCCTCTATTTGTGTTCATGTGGAATTTTTGAATATAGCCTCAGATATTAGGTCCTACAATTAAGGTATAAAAAGTACCATCATCCAAAATGTATATAGAGGTGAAGTGGAGGAAAGAGGATGCGGACAGTTGCTAAAGCTGTCCTCTCACAAATCAAGGAAAATTGCTTATGGACTATCCCGATACTGATAGACAGATAATCAAACTTTAATATAAATATTACTTATTACATATAAAAAAACATACGATTGAACAAAATCAATATACCAATAAAAAAGGGAGATATAACCTTACAGTATACAATTACTCATAGGTTTCTCCCAAAAAGAGATATATGGTAATGAAGTTATCCTCATAGATTAAAGATCCTCTACTAGTTGCGTGGTCTTAATGTCGCTTCATCAGGAGGAATAATCTATAAAAATAGGTAATTTATTTTGAAAACGCATATAGAAAGGTTGACAATTTTCTCACTTATACCATTGGGACCCTCGTCCTGAGGGTGTCCTAATTTAGGTATTAACAAATTTTTACTAGCGCCCTCTTCCTCCACTATCGATATAATGAATACAGGTCAGCAGTAATATTTGAGTGGTTGCTTACCCAGAAGCCCAGAGGCAGAAGGGGTCTCAGGACGCCACTAGGTTGCCCCCATGGCGGACGTGGGGGATTGTTGGCGAAAAGTGTATCTAAGATAGTGAAGATGAATATGTATAGGATGGTAGATAAATAGTATGAAAGAATCCATTGAGGTAAAAAAATGGGAAAGGGGGAGGGGAGGCAGCGTCTCTGCAGTAAAGTAATACAGATTGGTAATCCAGGTTCAGCGATAATACCTACCTGATAGAAGCTCTCTGCGACAAAAGTTCAGAGAGTGTCTACCTCCAGGAGGAGGGCCGGAGATAATCACCAGAAGAGCCAAACCCAGAAACAGGATTGACAATGATAATAGTGTCAGCTAAGTACTAAGACTGGACAGCATCTCTGTAGTAATAACGCATCACGCATCAAGGATAGAGAAGCCTGGTAGAGAACTTCTCTAAAAAGTCTGTTGGTACAGTCGGCAGACAGCCAAATCACATTGGTCGAATCTGCAAATAGACGGAGAAATAGGAGTCAACTGATGGAAAAATAGGCCTATAACAAGTCCAAAAATCAGGGTATCACCTTGGTAAGGGTGGCTGATGTCCCAGCCTCCTGGAAAAGATATCTACGTTGCTCATCAACACACCCTATTTCCTCCCCTTTACCTCTATTTGTATTCATCATGGGGCTACTATGCAAATCTTAAAAAAGACAGTGTTGTGTTGGCAATAGATGTATACAGTAAAAGGTTTAAAAATGATCTTGCTAAGTATTATTGAAAGCCTGCAGCAGCTTTTAACAATGATATATTTATTTTTAGGACACCCTTGCATTATGCATCGGTTAACTGCCACTTCCACTGTATTGAGGTTTTAGTGAACTCTGGTGCAAACGTGAATGAAGCAGATATTTGGGGCCGGACATCTTTGCACTATGCTTCTGCTTCAAATATTGACCGCAAGTAAGTGAAACATATTTGAACCTATGTGCAAAACTGATTTGTATGTATCCAAACAACACTGGAAAGTGTGTTATATATATATACTTCTTGCCTTTATTTTTTCACTATGATTGGTATAATTTACTTGTAAAAGTTCACATAACATAGCTAAACAACTTACTGTTTTCATATTTTTTTGGGGCTTGTGTGGGCAAACTTTTGAAAACATCAGGCGGTCAAATCCAAGGGACAATATAACAGTAATTTGTATCAATGCTCATTGTAAAAAAAAAATTCTGGTGCCTAAACATGGCAGAATACATATGGTAGTGGCTCAGCCCCACACTACCCACAAAGTTAATGATGATTATAAATGTTTCCTCAAGATAGAATACATTGATTCTCATAACTAGAATCAAAATTAGAGGGTGGGTAATGTATGATGCAGTGATTAAGCTCCAGGAAAGGACATTTACAATAAGTATTGATACAAATACTGTACCTGTTTTTGTGGGGCCAATACACATGTGGTAAATAACTAGCAACATGAGAGGGTATGATGCAAAGTGTATTTAATGAGAGACAGAAGAATAAAGCGCTCACCGCTCTGGCACAAAACTTTATAGATGCCCAGGCTGCCAGATCCATGCAGTAAAGTGACATAAATGTGTGGAAGTTTAAAGTAACAGCTTGACATTTGTCCTCAGGAGTAAGGAGACATGCCACTCATTTATGAAGTGATAATATTGATGACCTAGATGTTCATTGCCTTTAGGTCTTCCATATTTCTCTCTGCTCACTTCAGGGAGGGGGTCACCTCCATGCACAAACTTTGGTTTTGTGTTCTACTCAAACACTGTACAAAAGACACTGCCACCCAATTGTACATCTGGAGAGGACTGCTTTCACCTGATGATTCAGGGAAAAGATCCTCAGGGCTTCTCAGGCCATATGGTCTGAAAAGGTCACGATGGCAGCTACTGAGATTTATGGGGATCTTCTGCCACCAGAGATCATTTGCACTTAGTGGGGCCATCCAATTGAGCTGATGGAGAGAAGCTCTATCCCACTGGGCAAGGAAACACCTCTAAAAAGGCCTTAGATGTCACTGGGCCAATTTACACGTAGGAAGCAAGAAGAGAGCTACCCAAAAGCTTCAAAAAAAATTATATGCTGGCAAGAGAATGTTTGAGATGGATTTTTTGAATATTTAATTCTTCCTAAAAGTGTATCTTAATTTGTGGCATAAATGGAAAAGATGCTAATTGTTTCTCTAGCTGTGGATAATATTGGGTAGCTTTCTGGCGAGACCTCTGAGGCTCTTCTCATTAATGGCCTTCTTAACGACCAATATACGTATATGGCTTTTGGGCCCATGTCAAATATTGAAAGAGTTAAGTCTCGCTCCGTCATCCTTCTCCAGTTCCTGCTCCCCAGAGACAAATTGAGGCTGGGCTGGTGGTATTTCCTGTGATGTTAAAGCTGACAGGTAAAAGCTTAAATTATGATTCTTGACTTGACAGGTAGTAACGGTGGTGCCGTTGGCTGCTGAATTTGGGCTGCCAGGACAACCACAGGTTCCTGTAATACTTGTCGCATGACATACATAATTTCTTTCATTCAGTATTTTTGCTTCCACCGTATCTGAAAATTAGAATGAGAATTGTACAATTTTGAAGAAGTCCATTTTGAAGAGTGATCATGGCATCTGGGTCCTCTGGATCTTTTGTTTGAAGAGTTATGAGCAGTGCTGCAAACAGACAGGATGCAGCAATTAGAGGCACTCTTCTGGTTCTAGGAAATACTAAACACCCAGAACCATACTCTTACGTAACATAAGTGTGAGGTTCTTTTTCGGACAGAGTACTTATCATGTAACTAATAAAGGTAAATATAGGAGCTCAGAGAAAAAACATAAGTGAGGCTTGCAGGGAACATATATATTTATACATATAGAACATACCATAAATTATAAGGAAAGCCTTGAAAAGAGCCTCCAACAACAACAGCCTGACCTGTCCATCCTGCTGACAGGCTTTAAATACACTAGTGACGTTGCCTTATTAGTGCAGGCTTTCCCCATCTTATTGGCCTCCATAGCCAGGCACCCTTAACCATCCACAAGATGGCTGCCATGGCCCTAAGCCCATCCAGCATAATGACCTCACAGGCAGGAGGGGCCATAACCTGAATGTAATGCATGCTGCAGAGATCAGGTAGAGAGGCAGATGAAGAGAAGGAGTGGGGAAATAGATGATTAAAAAAGGGGATCATCATCAGATGAACAAACAGGCAGAAAAGGGCATACAGCAGGCACAGAAAATGATGGGAAAAAAGCTGTAACTGCAAAAAACTAAGGACTAAGACTTCATCCAGGAGAGACTGCGCCTGAATGGATGCCATTATCCGCAGTAGGTAAGAGAAATGATTGACAATGGTAACCGATGAAGCTGACTGATGGTCCGTCGCGCCTACACACCATCGGTTAAAAAAACGATCGTGTCAGAACACGGTGACGTAAAACACAGCGACGTGCTGAAAAAAACGAAGTTCAATGCTTCCAAGCATGCGTCGACTTGATTCTGAGCATGCGTGGATTTTTAACCGATGGTTGTGCCTACTAACGATCATTTTTTCCCATCGGTTAGGAATCCATCGGTTAAATTTAAAGCAAGTTTGGCTTTTTTTTAACCGATGGTTAAATAACCTATGGGGCCCACACACGATCGGTTTGACCGATGAAAACGGTCCATCAGACTGTTGTCCTCTGTTTTACTATCGTGTGTACGAGGCCTAAGCTTGAGTTATTGTACACTGATATACATCTGAAAGTAACCTTCTGTATGTCTTTCACATTTTCACATGCTTATGGTTCCATATTTTTTATTATTTTATATACAATTTGTTTTCTCATGTGTAGATCAAAGATTTTAATTATAATCCCATCTTAACAATACTTGAGGTCAGCCCACTTAGCCTAAGGCCCCATACACACGATAGAATCCACCGCTGAAAAATCCCAGCGAATGGGTTTCAGCGGATAGATCCTATGGTGTGTACACTCCAGCGGATCTGTTTCCGCGGATATTTATCCCCTGGGATGGATTTCCAGCGGATAAATATTTGATGACATGCTATCAAATCTATCCGTTGGAATCCATCCAACGGATGGATCCGCTGGTCTGTACAGACTCACCGGATCCATCCGTCCGAAGGGATCCCCCGCATGCGTCGTAATGATTCGACACATGCGTGGAATTCCTTATATGACAGCGTCGCGCATGTCATAATCGCTGCGACGGCGCGACACGTCATCGCCAGAGGATTTCGGCGTGGGATTTCGATTCGATGGTGAGTACACTCCATCGCAAGGAAATCTGCGCAAATCCTCGAGAGGATTTATCCGCGGATACGGTCCGCTGGACCGTATCCGCGGATAAATCCTCTCGTGTGTATGGGGCCTTAGGCCGCGTACAGACGAGCAAACTTCTACGATGAAACCGTCCCGCCGGACCGTTTTCACCGTACATGTCTGCCCGGGGATTTCTGTATGATGGCTGTACTCACCATCATACAGAAATCCGTGCGTAAACAATACGCGGGGCGTGGCCGCGGGCGACGATGACGCGGTGACGTGGGCGGCCCTGGCCAGTTCAATGCTTCCACGCATGCGTCAAAGTCATTCGACGCATGCGAGGGATGGCGGGGCGCTCGGACATGTACGGTAGGTCTGTACAGACGACCGAACATGTCCGAGCGGACAGGATTCCAGCGGGCTGTTTCTAAACAAGTTTGGAAATATTTGCACGCTGGAAAAAGGCCCGGCGGATAAATGAACGCTGGAATCCTGTCCGTTTGGGCCTACACACGACCGAACATGTCTGCTGAAACTGGTCCGCGGACCAGTTTCAGCAGACATGTTCGGTCGTGTGTACGGGGCCTTATTGACAGCCTATTCCTATCAGTTAGGTCAGACTTGCAGTGAGACAAGAAAGTAGTAAAGTACCAAACTACTAAGCAGAGACCTGCCATATAATTAGCAAATGTGAATGCCCCACTGTACAAATTGAAATGGATAGATAACTGCTTTTTCTGTTGTATCAAGCTGAAAAATTTAAGGGGCTCTCATGCTGTGGGGCTGAGCACTGCAACAGTTGAATGCTTGATTATATCTAGAGGAGTTGGAAGGACAGTTTTACTTACCCAATCCTCCGCTCCCATAGGCTACTCCATCCTGCTAGGCCTGTCCCAGCAGCCTCTTCTCTCCTGCACTCTGGCGGTTGCTGAGGAACAGTCCACCGCTAGAGCATGGCAGAGCGCTGTCTGCCAGGGGAATGAAAGATTGGGTAAGTAAAAGTGATTCCCCCCCTACCCTTGAGACATAAATAAGCATTTAAACCCTTGCAGTGCAGGGACAGACCCACTTTAAAGGAAAGTTTTTTTTCTTTACTGGAGTTAATCTTTAAAATGTTAGGAAACCAGAGAAGAATTTATTTACATCAAGCTAAACACTCCTGCATATATAGTATATCTAAAACTGTAAATACACTAAAGTTTATCTTTACATTCACATGTTGCCTGCATGCTTTCCGGGAGAAACCACTATTACACCACTACAATCAGAGATACAGGATTTCAGTATGTATAGTTCAGAGCCACAACTGCTTTTTTTATCACTGGGGTTCATGAAGCTGTTGCTTCTTCAACATTTAAAGGACCAATCCACCTATACGGAATTATTTTTTATAAAATGGTTAATGTTAAAGAGGATTTTATGCCCTATATGGCTAAATATGTACAGTAAATGCTTTTGGATAATCATAACATAATAATTGGGTGAGTGGATAAAAAAGGAAGTATTTGCCAAGGCCGTTTCGTGCATTAGAGTGTAGGAGCTTTGGAGTATCCCTGTGACCGTGATGACTAAATTAAAATTCTGAAACAATCTACACGATCATATTACAGACATTGGCCCAGATTCAAAGAGATCTGCGCATTATTTACGGAGGCGCAGGGCAACGATTTTGCCCTGCGCCCCCGCAAATTTTGCTCTGCTGCCCTTGATTCACGGAGCAGAAGCTCCGTGAATTGCGCGGGCACGCCGGCAAAATTGCCCGGCGCTAGAGCACGCAATTTAAATGATCCCGTAGGGGGCGGGAATCATTTAAATTAGGCGCGCTCCCTGCAACGTCCAGCGCCATTCACGAATCACTTACGCAAACGACGTGAAATTCAAATTTTGCGACTCGGGAACGACGGGTATACTTTAGCATTGGCTGCCCCTACTATTAGAAGGGGCAGCCTTACGATAAACACGCCGTACGGAACAACGTAACTTGCGTACGCAGGGCTCGCGCAACATTGTGAATCGGTGTTAGTATGCAATTTACATACTATACACTGAGCACAATGGGAGCGCCCCCTAGCGGTCATCGCAAGAATGCAGCCTAAAATATGCATAACAGCCTTATGCCACGCAGATTTTAGGCTGCAGTCGACGTTACGATGTTTCCTGAATCAGGAGCATTCGTAACGCCGGAGCAGAGTAAGCAATTGCTTCTTGAATCTGGGCCATTGGCTTTACAAATTATCACAGAAACCTGTAAATGTCCAGTGCTATCCTAAAACTTTGTGTCTCCTTGGTAAATACCTTTATTGTTTTCAAGGAGAAGAATAATTGTGGGAAGAGGACATGAAAGTACAGAAGCTGATTTATCCTCACCGGTAAAAGAAAAAGAAGCAGCCAAGTAAGTTGTCCATGTTATGCAATAAGACAATACCATTCTTTATCAAGAGATTTTAAAGCATTTCCTACAGATATGTTAGCCTGCTACATGATGGAGCTTTTGACCCATACTCACACTTGACAGTGTACACGGAGCCAGTAACATATGAATGTCTCTAGGTTCTTGATTGACTGTCATTAGGTGTATACAGTGTAAAGCTAAAAAGTAAAGTAAATTATAAAAAAAAAAAAAAAAACTTTTTAATGCGCCCTGTCCCACCGAGGGACTTTGTTCCAAATGTGAATGTACGATATATAGGTAAAGCAATGTATAAATTGACATCGCTATATAAGTAGCTGTAATAAATAAATACAAATTGATAAATCAGGGACAGTCCCTTGAAATCAGGGACAGTTGTCTTACCCCTTGATACATTTAGACATTTTGGTATCAAAAGTTAGAACAGACTTAAGCCTCGTACACACGACCGTTTTCCTGGCAGGAAAACTACCAGGAGAGCATTTTGACAGAAATCCCGGCGTGTGTATGCTCCCTAGCAGTTTTCCCCAAAAGGAAAACTGCCCGGGAAAAATTGAGAACCTGCTCTCTATTTTCCCATCGGGATTCCCGGCAGAGTGTTTCCTGCCAAGAAAACTGGCTGTCTGTATGCTTACCTGTTCTATTGGAAACCCACGCATGCTTGATAAGAGTTTGACGCATGCGCGGTAGCATACAAGTTTAGTGTGAGGTGTAGCAGATGGGCGGCGACGGCATCGAATGTGACCAGCGCCGGCTCGTCGTAGTCGATGACGTCACCTCGTTCTTGCCATTCAAAAGAACGGAGGTTCTTTTGAATGGCTGTCTGTATGCACGGCAAGCTTGCCAGGAATCTCGTCAGGAAAACCAAAGTTTTTTTCCTGACGGGAATCCCGGCCGTGTGTACAGGTCTTAAGAAGCTGTTCTTGTTCTTTTTCCCCTGCATTAGGTGGCGAGTGTTGTCTGTAACATGGAGTTGTAGGCCATGCTGTCTTTGGAGACCTGGTATTAAGCTATTGGAAGTGTTAGAGCTGCAAAAGTGGTAACAAACATTCTTGGCGATAGCCTAAAAAGTTAATCAAAAACATTTAGACCTTCAAATTTGTAACTTCATCAAAGCTGGCTGTGTTCCCAGATTGGTGAAAGTGTTCATGCTTTTTCTCTGACCACGTTGTCCACCTGTAAGTGGCAAAGAGAGAAACAGAGATTGGTTACCTGTGGGAAACACACCAACAGCTTACTGATAGGGTGCAATATGGTATGTCAGTGTTTGACTCCCAAAGTGGTGTTCAGAAGCCAATGATCAGCAACTGTTGCTGCTGATGAGTGGAAGTTCCTGCAAGAGAAGCAGTTGAAGAATAGTTTTGAATTATTTCACAAAATATGTATCTGTGAACTAATAAAGCGCATGGCAACTCACAGCTATAAGGTAGTAGTATTTTCGATCATGGCGCATTGTGACTTTACATAAAACAATAATTTATTTATTTATTTGGCAAACCATTATTTGGCTAGCTGTATCCCAGTTATCACCAAATATATGATATACTATTGAGCTTTGAGTAGTAGTACTGGAAACATTTCTATTGTGGTGGTGGATAACAACAGAGGCCAAAAAAAATATATCCCTAAGGCTTAATTTCCACTGACGTTTTTACAGCCACTATCTGAGCGTTTTTACAGCTTAAAAACGCCTGTTCCATGTTGTTCTATGGCATCATGCCCACATAGGCGTTTTTGAGCTGCAAATGGCATAGGCATTTTTGAGCTGTAAAAAAAACGCAGGACCAGGGCGTTCTGAAGCTCCAGAGTAGAGCTGTAAAAACGCCAGACGTTAAAAAACGCTCAAAACTCGCAAAAACGCTACCGCTGCATTTTTAAAGCTCCAGCTCACAAAAACAAAAACTTTTTTTTTTTTTTTTTTACAAATAAACATGGACAGGCGTTTTTTAGGCTGTAAAAAAGGCTAACAACAGTGGCTGTAAAAACGCCAGTGGAATGAAGACTAATCTTCATAATCTCTCTTTGTTTCTTATTTTTTATCAGTTCTTTCACTAATATGTTGGCCTTTCTATGCGTAAAACTTCAATTGTCCACCTTGTACAATACAACAAATAAAGCTAAAATACAAAAAAAAACGAATTACATCTGGCATAAATAAAAAAGCAATCTGCTACTAGTAACCCTGTTTCTTTAACTACTGCACAAGACTTTGGAAGTTCACTTCTTATTAAATGGTTCATGAATAAGAATAATCTAATGGTTGCTGAAGATATTGCTTTTCTTCTTCATAGCAAATAATAACATTTATAAAACAGGTGGCTTGCAATATCTGCTTGAAACAAAGCCGACCCATCAATTTGTGACAAAGCGGGCTATAGTGCCATCCATTATGCTGCTGCCTATGGTCACAGAGAAGGCTTGGAATATGTAAGTATACAGTATGATACAGTCCACAGCTTAATACACCAACTGAATTCATTGTAACATTGTTAAAGTGACACTAAACTCTGGTTTATAGGTATGCATTCATACCTCAAAAAAAGTTCCTTCCATTGCAATCAACATCCTCTCCAAATTCCTTTTTAATGCTGCTTCCTGTTAGAGGGTGGCTACATTCCTTTGCCATGGTCCCAGCAGTTTCCAGAAATGTAGCCACCCTCTCTTTGCTGATCCTGAGGTAGACTATTCGATTTGTAATGTGTGCATGCCACAATTAACATGTAGTGATCATTGCAAACAAACAAGTGAAGGGAAAAGGAAAGGTTTGGGAGGCTAATGGAAGATGTTACAAGGAGACAGAACACACAGTAGAAAAAATATATTGAAAAATTGAGAACAGTCTGTAAGCAGTGGATGTGGATGGATTAATTTTGGAGAATAAGGATATCGTTTAGTGTCACTTTAAATATACATGTTCTCATGCTAATACAAATCATGGTAATAGGATAAAAAGATTTATTGAACTGACTTGTGTCTGAATCAATGTCAAGTTTATTTCAAATATCCAGGCTTGTAAGTGACCTTTCCGTCCTAATGAACCTATTTTTATGTCCGGTGAGTGCTAAATTTAAAGTGATTGTAAATGCTTTATTTTTAAAAATGTTATTAAAATAACAAACATGTCATACTTACCTGCTCTGTACAATGTTTTTGCACAGAGCAGCCCTGATCCGGCTCTACTGTGGTCCCCTGCCAACGCTCCTGGCTCCTCCCTCCTGCAGAATGCCCTCATAGTAAGCCGCTTGCTATGGCGGCACTTGTGCATGCTCACTCCTGAGCCCTGCTCACGCACACAGAGCATTTCAGTTTCTCACTGGGGGATTTTGCCTGATTTTCTGAATTTACATGAATACGCATGAGATTCCACCTCCCAGGGCACACATTGGTCTTTCTCCTGTTTCCTCTTCCTAGCACATACACTCTTCTTTCTACTATCTAATGCTAGCAGTGAATGGTCCTTTCACTACACCAGCTCACTAGTCAGTTTCATAACAGCAAATCTATATGCATTTTAACCTTTCAGTGTAAGCATCAACTTTTTGGTGGCCAGCCCCCAGAGTATATGCAGTAACCCCTCAGTGATCAGCCACTAGAGAATGTGCTAATGCCTTTCAGAGCCTAATTTCCGGTATGTGAGCATTTGCTATCCATTATGTTACTGACTATGGTCGCAGAGAAGAACTCTTGTTTATAAGTATGCATTTGGTGTGTGAGCATTTGCCTAATAACAATCATCCCAGAGTAGTGCATTTACACCTCAGTTACCAGTATCAACATTATCCAAATTAATTCACAAAATTTACCAAAATATGCTACAGGATAATGTTAGGGTTGCTGTCCTCCAGCTGAAGTTGGGTGACACAGCAGACAATGACCCTAAGCATTAAACTTTAATGATTAAAGTAAATCCACCACAGAATGACATTGGAAAAAGGAAATGGCCTTTTCGGAGTGCCCATCAGAGCCCCAGACCTTAACCCCACAGAGATGCTGTGGAATGACCTCAAAGGAGCAGACATACTACAAAGTGTCTGAGGTGAAGCAGCTTTGTAAAGAGGAATAGTCAAAAAATCCCTCTGAACATTGATACAGGTCCGATCCAGCGCTACCGAAAGTGCTTGCTTGAAATCATTGGTGCCAAAGGAGGTTCAAGCAGCTATGAACTCCAAGGATTCACTTACTTTTTCCAGTGAATGTTTAATGGGTGTGTTCAATAAAGACATGAGAAAATTAGAATTGTGTGTTATCAGCCTAAAGTGGTTGTAAATACAGAAGGTAAAAAACCTTCTGCACGCTGCACTCACCGCAGCCCCCCAAATACATACTTTCAGTCCCATCTTGATCCAGCTCTCTCATGCTTTCTATCTCCTCATTGGCTTAGATACAGCATTGGGAGCCATTGGGCTCTTGCTGCTGTCAATCACAGCCAGTGAGGAGTGAGCAGGGGGCGGGGCCCAGCACCGATCTGGTGCCTAATGGATCACACAAATCGGGCTCTGGAGCGAACATACATGAGTGCCCCAATGCAAGCGCCTTAAATAGACACTTATCAGAGGAGGAGGAACCAGGAGCGCCAGTGGAGGGGAACCGTGAAGAGGAGGATTGGGGCTGCTCTGTGCAAAACCATTGCACAGAGCAGGTAAATATAACATGTTTGTTATTTAATAATAAAAAAAAACAGCCTTACAATCACTTTTAAGCACATTGGGCCAGATTCAGAGAACACTTTACGCTGGCGTATCTACAGATATGCAGCGTAAGTGTCAGATGCGCCGTCGTATCTATGCGCCTGATTCCTAACACTAGATACGCCTGAAATATGGCTTCAGCCGACCGATGTAAGTTGCCGTACGGGCGCCGTATCTTGGTGCATATTTACGCTGGCCGCAAGGGGCGCTTCCGTAGATTAAGCGTCGAATATGCAAATGCGATTAGCTACGCCGTTTACGTAAGGCTTACGTCCGGCGTAAAGTGTACCCCTGATATATGAGGCGCAGGTAATGCAAAGTATGGACGTCGGAACGAGCGTATATTTTTACGTCGTTACGTAAGTCGTACGTATATGGGGCTGGGCGCAAGTTACGTTCACATCGTTGCCATTGAGCCTCGTATCATCGGGCGTAAATCGACGTGATTCTGAGCATGCACGCGCCGTTCGCGCTTCATTTACAAGGGGTCACGATTAATTTCAATACAACACGCCCACTACCAGCCTACTTTGAATTAGGCGGGCTTACGCCGGCCCATTTACGCTACACCGCCGTAACTTAGGAAGCAAGTGCTTTGTGATACTGTACTTGCCTCTCTAGGTTACGTCGGCGTAGCGCATATGAGATGCGCTACGCCCGCACAGAGATACGCCGATCTCTGTGAATCTGGCCCATTGTGTTTGTCTATTGATGTGACTTGAGGATCAGATCACATTTATTTCAAATTACGCAAAACATTTTTTTTTGTTAAGGGGTTCACCTACTTTTCTTGCCACTGTATATTCTTTTTAAAGTGTGGTTTGTATATAGTAAAGCTGAAGTTTAGTAAAAAAAAAAAAAGAAGCATGTTACACTACAGCTTTAGTTACATTACTTACCTGTAATGTCCCACAATATGCTGGCTGTTGTTTCTGTAGAAATCTTCATTGAGGGGCTGCCCTGTCCTCTTCCTGGTGCTGATCTTCTAGCACTGTGAGGGTTAACAGCCTCAGGTCTCCAAGTTCATCCGCAAAAAGATAAGCAGACAGGACACGCCCACTCCTGCCCTCTCCTTCATTTAGAAAAATGATTTCACTGATTACAATGATAATCTGTAACATGATTTGTGAATTGGGGGAAAGTCTGAACAGTCACAGGATTGTGTCCCCCATTCTTAGATGGTGTTACAGGTAGTGAAATCAGAACTTTTCTCAATAGAGTAGAGAGCAGGAGGGGCGTGTCCTTGTCATATTATTCTTCGTGAAGCTAAGCCCAGAGACCCAAATCTATTAACCCCCACAGTGTCAGAAGTTTATCAGCAGAAGGAGAATAGGGCAAGGCAACAGTGAATATTTCTACAGAATCTGTCAGCCTGCATTGGTGGAACACACTTCATTACAAGCCGTAAAGAAATATACAGTGCCTTGCGAAAGTATTCGGCCCCCTTGAACTTTGCGACCTTTTGCCACATTTCAGGCTTCAAACATAAAGATATAAAACTGTAATTTTTTTGGAAGAATCAACAACAAGTGGGACACAATCATGAAGTGGAACGAAATTTATTGGATATTTCAAACTTTTAAAAAAAATAAAAAACTGAAAAATTGGGCGTGCAAAATTATTCAGCCCCTTTACTTTCAGTGCAGCAAACTCTCTCCAGAAGTTCAGTGAGGATCTCTGAATGATCCAATGTTGACCTAAATGACTAATGATGATAAATAGAATCCACCTGTGTGTAATCAAGTCTCCGTATAAATGCACCTGCACTGTGATAGTCTCAGAGGTCCGTTTAAAGCGCAGAGAGCATCATGAAGAACAAGGAACACACCAGGCAGGTCGGAGATACTGTTGTGGAGAAGTTTAAAGCCGGATTTGGATACAAAAAGATTTCCCAAGCTTTAAACATCCCAAGGAGCACTGTGCAAGCGATAATATTGAAATGGAAGGAGTATCAGACCACTGCAAATCTACGAAGACCTGGCAGTCCCTCTAAACTTTCAGCTCATACAAGGAGAAGACTGATCAGAGATGCAGCCAAGAGGCCCATGATCACTCTGGATGAACTGCAGAGATCTACAGCTGAGGTGGGAGACTCTGTCCATAGGACAACAATCAGTCGTATACTGCACAAATCTGGCCTTTATGGAAGAGTGGCAAGAAGAAAGACATTTCTTAAAGATATCCATAAAAAGTGTCGTTTAAAGTTTGCCACAAGCCACCTGGGAGACACACCAAACATGTGGAAGAAGGTGCTCTGGTCAGATGAAACCAAAATCGAACTTTTTGGCAACAATGCAAAACGTTATGTTTGGCGTAAAAGCAACACAGCTCATCACCCTGGACACACCATCCCCACTGTCAAACATGGTGGTGGCAGCATCATGGTTTGGGCCTGCTTTTCTTCAGCAGGGACAGGGAAGATGGTTAAAATTGATGGGAAGATGGATGGAGCCAAATACAGGACCATTCTGGAAGAAAACCTGATGGTGTCTGCAAAAGACCTGAGACTGGGACGGAGATTTGTCTTCCAACAAGACAATGATCCAAAACATAAAGCAAAATCTACAATGGAATGGTTCACAAATAAACATATCCAGGTGTTAGAATGGCCAAGTCAAAGTCCAGACCTGAATCCAATCGAGAATCTGTGGAAAGAACTGAAAACGGCTGTTCACAAACGCTCTCCATCCAACCTCACTGAGCTCGAGCGGTTTTGCAAGGAGGAATGGGCAAAAATTTCAGTCTCTCGATGTGAAAAACTGATAGAGACATACCCCAAGTGACTTACAGCTGTAATCGCAGCAAAAGGTGGCGCTACAAAGTATTAACTTAAGGGGGCTGAATCATTTTGCACGCCCAATTTTTCAGTTTTTAATTTTTTTTAAAAGTTTGAAATATCCAATACATTTCGTTCCACTTCATGATTGTGTCCCACTTGTTGTTGATTCTTCAAAAAAAATTACAGTTTTATAGATTTATGTTTGAAGCCTGAAATGTGGCAAAAGGTCGCAAAGTTCAAGGGGGCCGAATACTTTCGCAAGACACTGTATGTATGTGTATATATATATATATATTATATATATATATATATATATTATTTATTTATTTGTTTAGCTAAACTTCAGCTTTAAGGTAATAAATATAATATAAGTGAGACTGTGGAAAATATGACATGGGGGTGTGCAGCTCACTATGCAGACTATACAGACTTTGATTATGTCAGTACAAGTAAAACCTTGGATTGCAAGCATAATTCGTTCCGGAAACATGCTTGTAATCCAGAGCACTCGTACAGTGGCTTAAAAAAGTATTCATACCCTTGAAACTTCCCACATTTTGTCATGTTACAACCAAAAACTTAAATGTATTTTATGAGATAGTGGAAAGTGGAAAAAAAAATGATAAATGGTTTTCAATATTTTTTTACAAATAAATATCTGAAAAGTGTGGCGTGCATTTGTATTAAGCATCCTTCACCCAATTGGTGAATAGAGTCCACGTGTGTGTAATTTATTCTCAGTATAAATACAGCTGTTCTGAGAAGCCCTCGGAGGTTTGCTAGAGAACCTTAATAAACAGACAGCATCATGAAGGCAAGGAACACACCAGTTAGGTCAGAGAAAAAGTTGTGGAGAAGTTGAAAGCAGGGTTAGGTTATAAAAACATATCCCAAGCTCTGAACATCTCACAGAGCACTGTTCAATCCATCATTTGAATATGGAAAGAGTATGGCACAACTGCAAACCTACCAAGACTTGGCTGTCAACCTAAACTGACAGACGGGGCAAGGAGAGCATTAATCAGAGAAGCAGCCAAGAGGCCCATGGTAATTTAGAAGGAGCTGCAGAGATCCACAGCTCAGGTGGGAGAATCTGTCCACAGGACAAGTATCAGTCGTGCACAGGGGCGTTGCTAGGTGGCAAAAAGACCAGGGGCTTCAGCCCGAAGTCCAAGGCCAGAAAGCGGGGGGGAGGGGGGGTGGGTGTATGTGATGCGTGCAGGCTTTTTTGGGCTGGCCTGTGACCCACATACACTGACAGTCGTGGCCTACATACACTGACCTACCTAACTTACCTACATTGACAGTAGTGGCCTACATACACTGACCTACATACATAGTTACATAGTTAGTCAGGTTGAAAAAAGACACAAGTCCATTAAGTTCACCATAAAAATAAAATAATTATAATATCATACAATCACATATACCCAATTCTATACCCACAGTTGATCCAGAGGAAGGCAAAAACCCCCAGCAAAGCATGATCCAATTTGCTACAGCAGGGGAAAAAATTCCTTCCTGATCCCCCTTGAGGCAATCGGATATTCCCTGGATCAACTTTACCTATAAATGTTAGTACCAAGTTATATTAGTACATTTAGGAAAGTATCCGAGGCCTTTCTTAAAGCACTTTACTGAGCTGGCCAGAACCACCTCTGCAGGGAGTCTATTCCATACTTTCACAGCTCTTACTGTGAAGAAAACCTTTCCGTATTTGGAGGTGAAATCTCTTTTCCTCTAGACGTAAAGAGTGGCTCTTGGTCCTCAGTGTTGGACCGTAAAGTGAATAACTCAACACCAAGTTCACTATTTGGACCCCTTATATATTTGTACATGTTGATTATATCTCCCTTAATCTCCTCTTCTTAAGAGTGAATAAATTTCAGTCCTTCTAATCTTTTCCTCATAGCTGAGCTTCCTCCATGCCTCTTATCAGGTTTGGTTTGCCCTTCTCTGCACTTTCTCCAGTTCCCCAATATCCTTCTTGAGAACTGGAACCCAAAACTGAACTGCATATTCCAGATGAGGTCTTGCTAATGATTTGTACAGGGGAAAAAATATATCTCTCCTCGCTCTCTCTAGAGTCCATACCCCTCTTAATACAAGAAAGGATTTTTCTCGCTTTGGAAACTGCAGCTTGCATTACATACCATTATTGAGCTTATGATCTACCAAAACCCCCAGATCCTTCTCCACTATGGATCCCCCCAGTTGTACTCCTCCTAGTATGTATGATGCATGCATATTCTTAGCCCCCAAATGCATAACTTTACATTTATCAACATTCTGTCCAAGGTTATTCATACACTGGACTACCTACACTGACGGTAGTAGTGACCTATATACACTGTTCTTCCCTACACTGACGGTAGTAGTGACCTATATACACTGACGGTATTGACCTATATACACTGACCTACCTACTCTGACGGTATTGACCTATATACACTGACCTACCTACACTGACGGTAGTGACCTGACGTACACTGACCTACCTACACTGACCTATATGCACTGACCTAGATACTTACACATTACACTGTCTTTGACCTATCTCAGCGGTGTCACAGCAGGCACTGCAGTCAGTCATTCCGGCGTCAGAGGTGGAGCCGAGAGGGTAGTAGAGCCAAGGGAGGTAGAAGAGCTGAGGACTGGAGTCTGAAGCCTGGAGGGTAGGAGAGCCGAGGAGCCTGAGGAAAGGAGAGCCGCCCGAACCGACGAGCGACGTGTATTTGTAATTCGCCTTCTGGAGCTGCAGCGCCTATGATGGATATCACACATCCCACGGCATGGTATTGGACCGTGGGACGTCCATCACAGGCTCCAGAAGGCAGGACCTGCTGCTATGGCACTCGGCAGGACTCGGCTCAGCGGCGCTCGGGATCAGAAACGTTCCCAGGCGCTCGCCGCTCGGCCTCGGGGCTAACAATGGAGGGCCTGCATGCCTGAGACTCTGGGCTTTTTGGGGAACCCATTCGGGGCTCCAGCCACCCAAGCCCGGGCCTCCCGACGCCCTGGTCGTGCACTTCACAAATCTGGCCCCTTTTTCGGAAGAGTGGCAAGAAGAAACCCATTGTTGAAAGAAAGCCATAAGACGTCCCGTTTGCAGTTTGCGAGAAGCCATGTGGGGGGACACAGCAAAAATGTGGAAGAAGGTCCTCTGGCCAAATTAATTTTTTTCACTGCACATCACCCTGAACACACCATCCCCACATGAAATATTGTGGTGGCAGCATCATGTTGTGGGGATGCTTTTCTTCAGCAGGGACAGGGAAGCTGATCAAAGTTGATGGGAAGATGCATAGAGGACAAATACAGGGCAAACCTAGAAGAAAACTTGTTAAAGGTTTGCAGGAGACGAGACTGGGGCAGAGGGGACTCAGGGGGGCTATATACAAATGCACACCACACTTTTCAAATATTTTTTTTTTGTAACAACCATTTATCATTTTCCTTCCACTTCACAATTATTTGCCACTTTGTATGTGTCCATCACACATAAAATTCCAATAAAATACATTTAAGTTTTTGGGTTTGTAACATGACAAAATGTGGACAATTTCAGGGGTATGAATACTTTTTCAAGGCACTGTAAATCAAAGCAAATTTCCCCATAAGAAATATCAAAACTCAGATGATTTGTTCCACAACCATTTATTCATAAGTCCTTCCGTTTATAGTCTATATAAAAAGATTATAGCAATGTGATAGGTTGTTCACATAAAATGTCCATCCACAATGGAAGCCTTCACAAGGGATTAAAAGCAAAATCCAGCAGGGGCTACAGAGTATAAAAGAGAAGAGAGTGTCTCAAATGCCGCGTACACACGATCGGATTTTCCGATCGTGTGTACGGGGCATGAGTGTAGCAATATGGTTACATTTAATGAAGGTACAACATTTGCAACTCACATGGTTGATGATTAAAAGAGTCTGCAATCTTGATAAGGAAGACTACCCTGCAGTTAAGAGATGTGAAAGCGAGGATTGAAGCACTTGTGGAGCGCAGCGTGAAAGGGATGACGTCGATGATGGTGCGGAATGTGGATCAGCTTTACCACGGATGCCTGAATACTTATGCCCTGTACACACGATCTGAATTTCCGATGGCCTAAAATCGGATGGAATTTTTCATCTGAATTACACACTGTCAGACCAAATTCCGACTGTCCAAAACGCGGTGACGTAAAACACTACGACGAGCCGAGGAAAAAAGTTCAATGCTTCCGAGTATGCGTCGACTTGATTCTGAGCAAAGCATGGGTTTTTTCTCTGTCTAAGTTGCATACAGACCATAGGAATTTCCTATCGTTTTTTTTTTCCATCCGGAAAAAAATAAAACATGTTCTATTTCTAAACACCGATGGGAAAAAAGTCAGATGGGGCCCACCACACGATCGGAATTTCATCGGAAAATCCGATTGTGTGTACACGGCATTAGATGTGCCTGTTTTGATCATCAACCATATGAGTTGCTAAATGTTGTACCTTCATTAAATGTAACCATATTGCTACACTTAGGCCTCGTACACACAAGGGGGACATGTCCGATGAAAACGGTTCCACGGACCGTTTTCATCGGACATGTCCGCACGGAGATTTCGGTCTGATGGTTGTACACACCATCAAACCGAAATCCGCGCGGACAGGATACACGGTGACGTGGCTGCGACGATGACACGGCGACGTGCGCGACCCTGGAAGGTCAAATGCTTCCACGCAGAGTCGATATCACTTCGACGCATGCAAGGGCTTTCGGCCGAGCGGATCAAGTCCGGTAAGTCATACAGACGACCGAACATGTCCGACGGACAGGCTTCCAGCGACATGTTTCTTAGCATGCTAAGAAACAATTTGTCCGCTGGAAACCTGTCCGATCCGCCGGAAAATGTCCGGTCTGCCGTACACACGACCGAACTTGTCTGCTGAAACTGGTCCGCGACCAGTTTCAGCAGACATGTCGGTCGTGCGTTTGAGGTCTTAGAGGCTCCTCTCTTCTCTTTTTTAATGCACTTGTCTTGCAAAACACTCTCAGACCAAGTTACTCTCAGTCCAAAGTTTTACTGTGTTTGCATTTTGGGAGGCCTCCAGGTGGCACTGGAGAGCCACACTGTAACTTGAAAGATATGAGTTCATACAGTCAACTGTCTGCAGCAGCTTTTACCTTATTTAACTTGTATTACCCTCCGGGTAACCATTATAATATCAGTTCCTCCATGGAAGAGATGCTGTATGATATAATTAGGCATCCAGACATTTTTTGTTTGTTTATGTTTTGTGTGTGTAGCTCTGCGTTTAATAATGTAAGACATTTTACAAAATGAACACAAACCTTTCTATTTAGCTGCTAAAAAGAACTGAAGATATCACTGATGTTGCAAACCCTCCAACTACGAAAAGCCCTTTACACTTGGCGGTATGTATTTTTAAATTGTCTACTATAATGAGTGCATGAGGTTCTTTACCTAAAAGGGAACCTTAAAGTAAAACTAAAACTGCAGAAACTGTACCCACAAAAGGCAGGTAGACTGCAAAAGACTACTCAACAGTATTGCCGGTGTCCTCTTCAGCTAGAATTTTCCCCTTTGCTGACTCACTTTTACTGTGTGTAGGAGGGCCATTTTGGTAGGCGGTGGGGCTTTGCTTTTTCATTGCAGAGACATCCAGCAGGGAGAACATTGAGCATCATAGTATTGATATCACCAAAACTCATTCCAATATCACCTCACACTATGCAGCAGTTAGTTAGATCTCAAACTGCAGGGTATTATGAGGGTTGTGGGCACAGGAGTGCTTAGATACGCTCAACATAGCAGGAAGTACACTGCTAAAATTTAGAAAGAAATCTGGACAAAGAGTACACTTTACTTGTTAGAGATGAGCAAAATTTTGGCGACTGAAAATTGTGTTGTTTCGGCATTTTGCAGATAGAGAAAAAGATGCCGATAATGGCACCAAAAACACACACGATTTTGCTGCACTTTTACCTTGATTTTACCACAATTTTTCTGTGCTTATGGGTCATGTGACTCAAAAAATCGCATCAAAAAGCGTAACACGGTTGTGTTATTGATGCGTTTTCAATGTTATTTCAATGAGGAGGTGCACTTTTTTTTAAATGACCAAAAATGCAGAAAGCAAGATTTTTTTACACCACAGCTGAAGAACAATGGACCAGTGTGAAGACATACAATAGAATTTAAAGGGATGCATTTTTTCTTGAGTTTTTCTAGCGCTAAAGGTGCCAATAATGGCCAACAATAAATTCAGTATTTATTTCAATTCATGATACTAATTAAAAAGTCGAATATAATACAATTAAATATAAGAATGTACCGTATTTATCGGCGTATACCGCGCACTATTTTGCCCTGAAAATCAGCAAAATCGTGGGTGCGCGGTATACGCCCATACGCGTTTTCCCGCGCCGAGTTTGAATACTGCGCTGGCATTACCGAGCGCAGTACACTCGTGTATCTTCGGCAGTCTCGGCGCCTCTCGCGCTGACGTCCTGGACGTACAGGACGTCAGTGCGAGAGTAGCCGAGCCTGCCCGACGATACACGAGTGTACTGCGCTCGGTATATGTCGGCGCAGTATTCAAAACTCGGCGCGAGGACGCAGCAGAAGGACGCCGGACCCGACGAAGAGGACACCCGAAGCCGCAGACGGACGCCGGACCCGACGAGGCCGCCGATGGCCGCCGCGCAAGACACCAAAACTGTAAGTTAAAAAAAACTTTTTTCACAGGAATTTGGGGCAACTTTAGGGGTGCGCGCTATACGCGGGGAGCGCACTATACCCCGATAAATACGGTATATATTTGTTTTAAAACTGTCATTTTTGGTTTTGGCCAAGTGCATCTTGAATTTTTGGTTTTGGCACAGAAATTTCCATTCGGTGCATCTTTAGTACTTGTACGGTAATATTTTTTGGAGATGCTTGCAAATGTTATCAGCTTAACACTAATATGATAATCCATAACAGTAGATATTATTAACATGTTGCAATTTTACAGGCTTTTCCTTCTTCCCTAGTAGTGATGCACAGTGGTTGTGCATTAACATTTTCCCATAAGCTCACCAACTAGTTACAATCTTACAATCTTTATACGACTTTCCTTTTAGATTGACCAAACCTCTAAAATTTGAAGATGTAAGCATTTGTAGCTAGCTAGTCTGTCACTAGGTGGCTTTGTACCAGAATAATGCTGGGTAACAAAGAATAGTGTAATCGGGTGATTTGTCCCTTTTTGTTAGAGCCCTCCTGTAGTGATGTCATGTGTCAGTGCCCATATATAAGCCCGGTTGGGAAGAGCCTTAATGCAGTAGGGGTATGGGAGGCCCGAGACACCACCATTTGGCAGATGTAGTCAGCAAGTGGAGGCCCTGGACAGGGCTGGAGGGCAGAGAGAGGTAGACCTGCACCCACAAGCGCCAGCTGTAGACTTCCTTACCCTTATGGTGGTATGCATAGGGTGAGATGCAAAAGGCCTTATAGGTCAGGGCAAGCATTCCTTGGAGTAAGGCTTTTCCCCTGAAGGAACTGAGAGAGATAGTAAACCCAGCTAGAGGTGTCTGCGGTCATCCTATCTCAGAGGAACTATCCGCAATGAACAGTGAGTGGACACAAACAGCCTAAGGTAACTTATAACCTCTGAGTACTAATGACACCAGGTGGAGCGAGATTAAGCGAGGGAAGATGGCTTGCTATATGTGCTGGTGGATACTTTCACATGTGCTTGCTGCAGATCATCTACTACATGTGACTGGCAATGTACTGTCAAGTGACTCTGGATAGTATGTCTGTGTGATGTGACCATATTTGCCATCTTTCAACTACCACCAGCAAACTGCAGCAACCCTATTTCTGTGTGGGACATTCCTTCCTTTGGCATATAAAGGTTAATGGCTGGGAATGTTGTGTGCAGGCCTCTAGCATGGCGAGGGCACAATATGGCAGAGTGTTAAAGGCCTGGGTAGTTGTCCTGGAAGAGAAGAAGCGAAGCACAGACTTGTGCTCCTGGCACCCTTACATAGCCATTCACAACCCCCCTTACAAGGACCTACATAACTATCCAGTCAATTTGTATCCACTCAGGCAAGCGTTTGCATACACAGTTGTTGGTTGATCTATAGAGATTGTACAATCCGATTGTAACCTCTGTAGTGAGCTTTAGTGTAGGGTAGTGTAAGTAACTTAGAATTTTACCTTCAGCAATTATTGATGAGGAGAGTGACAGAAGTTAATATAGATAGCCACTGGAGGGAGAATCTATGAATCCGTGTATGTATTGCAATAACAGAAATACCTTTGCTAGCTATCTAAACTTCTTTTTACCAAGTAGCAAACAATAGATAATATATATATATATATATATATATATATATATATATATATTATATATATAGTATATACATTTGCTACACAAGCCATATTGTAATAGAATGTTATAAAAAATTTACGTTTCCTTTTCAATCTGCAACATTGTAATTTTCTTTAAAATTCAATACAATATGGCAGCCTAGGGGCCTTCTGTACACAGTTGATGTACAGAACTTCCCCAGGTATTAAATGTCCTGCTTGTGTGACTGTTTCACTGATTTTCTCAGAAAGTCTACACTAAGGCCCCATACACACGATAGAATCCATCCGCAGATAATCCCAGCAAATGGGTTTCTGCGGATAGATCCTATGGTGTGTACACGCCAGCGGATCTGTTTCCGCGGAGAAATCTCCTCTGGGATGGATTTCCAGCAGATCGGATATTTGCTGACATGCACAACAAATCCATCTGCTGGAATCCATTCCAACGGATGGATCCGCTCGTCTGTACAGACTTACCGGATCCATCCGTCCAAAGGGATTCCCCGCACGCGTCGTAATGATTTGACGCATGCGTGGAATTCCTTATATGACAGCGTCGCGCCGTCGCCGCGTCATAATCGCGGCGACGGCGCGACACGTCATCGCCAGAGGATTTCCGCGCGGATTTCAATGCAATGGTGTGTACACTCCATCGCATCGAAATCTGCGGAAATCTTTGAGAGGATTTATCCGTGGAAACGGTCCGCTGGACCGTATCCGCGGATAAATTCTCTCGTGTGTATGGGGCCTAAGATGCAAAGTCCAAATTTAGGCATTCTCTGCAAAAAAAAAATATTTAATTTCCGGTGACATCAATAGAACACTACACGTACATCAGCTGAAAAAACAGTAGGATTATGCCTCAAAATGTGTTAAAATCCTTGCAATGTACTTGTTTGTATTCTCAACAAGGATTTATTTTTTGAATTTAATTAAAACTGGACATGATGATTCAAAACCCCTGTTGAACTGGCTGAATTTCAGTCCATCTATGACTGTACCATTTAGGAGGAGTCGATCTAATGATCGACTCCTATCAAACAGGGCTGTTGGGAAACTTTTTTTTGATCAGCACTGCAGCCAATCGGCTACAGAGTTGATCAGTGCATTCTGACAGTGGGAAGTCACCGCTGTCAGAATACAGTAGCGCTTGAGAGACAAATGAGGAGGAAAGAGTGACAGAGGTACTTTGTTCCAAATGAGGCAAAGACACTCCAAATGAGGGACAGTTGGGAGGTATGCATATAGCACATTGCCAAGCTACTCTCTATATGTCCCCCCTTTGTACATGGGTACAATTCCGCTAGCTCATTAGTCTTTCAGTGTGCTATGTTGTTCAATTTAAAATGAGGTCCTTACAGCGTGCAGAGAGCAAGCATATTATACAGGGCATTGTGCTAAATGAATTGTGTCAATATATATGCTTCAGTTGCTTTGAAAGGGGGGCATGACAACAAACGTTTGAGAACCACTGTCCTAATTTATTTTGTTAGCAGATTATTTCTCAATGCATTTTATAAGTATTTCTATCATCACTATTTAGGCATACAATGGACATCATCAAGCTTTAGAAATACTGCTTAACAATTATGCAGATGTTGATATTAAAGATGAAAAAGGACGAACACCACTGGATCTTGCTTCTTTTAAAGGGCACACAGAGTGTGTTGAAGTTCTTATTAGTCAGGGAGCTTCCGTTACTGTGCATGACTCAGTTACTCAAAGAACTCCATTTCATGCTGCTGGTAAGTTCTCTTTATTCTTCATTATACAGTATCATAAAGTCAGATATGCATTTTAGTGGCCAAACTTTGTTAAATGCCTTGACACATGTGGAGTCCAACATTTTCTTTAAAGGATATCAAGAAAAAACAGATTCCTCATAGAGTTTTAAAACTGATGCCGCATACACACGATTGGTCAAACCGAAGAGAACGGTCTGATGCACCGTTTTCATCGGACAAAACCGATCGTGCCGTGGGCCCCCATTGGTTATTTATCCATAGGTTAAAAAAAAGCAATCTTGTTTTAAATTTAACCGATGGATTCCTAGCCGATAGAAAAAAAACGATCGTTTGTAGGCACGTCCATCGGTTAAAAATCCACGCATGCTCAGAATCAAGTCGACGCATGCTTGGAAGCATTGAACTTCGTTTTTTCAGCACGTCGTGTTTTACGTCACCCCGCGTTCTGACACGATCGTTTTTTTAACCAATGGTGTGTAGGCACGACTGACCATCAGTCAGCTTCATCGGTTAACCGATGAAAACGGTCCATCAGACCGTTCTCATCAGATGGACCGATCGTGTGTACAGGGCTTTAAGGGGTGCCAGTATTGGTGTGGATGTTCTTTTAGGTTGTCTACTTTTATATACACTTTTTGATCAGTAAAATTCATCCCTGGTCAGCGAATCCCTGTGGTTAATGAAATACAACAGATAGATCCCAGCAGCTTTGAAATGCAAAAAAGAGTGGTGTCGTAAAAACATGGTTTTGCTGGTACAATTTTCAGTTTACTCAATATTATTCTCTCTTTTCCCTGAATGTTTTAGACCTGTAGAGTAATGCTATTTTCACCAAGTCACTAAATACTGGAGCTGAGGAGAGATCACAATCCTTAAAATCCCTCAATCTCCTGGTCTCCTCACCCTACCCTCTCCAATGTTTTTTCTCTTCTTATTCTTCCTTCTTAGATATGTTTTGTTTTACCTTCCTACCCTTTACTCAGTAGTTTTTACCTTTCTTCTAAGGCCTCATGCACACTGGACATTTTTACAGCAGCTGTTTTTTTTCTGCAGCAATAAACTCCCCGGCATGTTATCCTATGTGTCCATGCACACATAGGCTGTTATCAGCAGTTTTTGGCAGGGAATTTTTCTGCCTGGAAAAATACCAGAACAGGGGCGTGGTCTGGACATGGCGGAGTAGAGTTGTGTACAGCTAGAGCTCCAGCCATCTCTTCAGCATTTTAGTCCTTTCTATGCAGCTATACTGTACCTCTCAGAATAGGTTCAGCAAAGCGGAGGAAAGTAAAGTCTCCAAAAAGCCTCTCCCCGGTCTGAGATCCAGCATTTCTTCCCTGGTTCGCACTCCTCTACATCCAGGGCCCACATGGTGAAGACACGTGGCACGCCCCTCCTTTTTCTTCTGCCGCTTTGGCTGCCTCCAGGGTCTTTATCTGGCTTCCCCAGATGCCCTGGTTTCTCATCCACCAAACCTCTAGGACCGTCTGCTACCTCAACCTCTGGGCTGGGAGACCCCCGACCTCAGGGCCCTTCTTCAAGTTCAGAATATAAACAAAAAGTCAGTGCTACTACCCATACATCACATGGAAAGCAGAGCTCCCGGGTGCTCAATCCACAGTCACTGGCTGCGTAGAAAAATGAGGAAAAGATGATCCGCACTCCGGTCGTTGCTCTTAAACAATAGACGTATTTATTGACAAGCCACAGTAGACAACGCAATAGGAAAGGTTGACACGTTTCAGCCTATAAGGCCTTAGTCATTACCACATGGTTATGACTAAGGCCTTACAGGCTGAAACTCGTCAACCTTTCCTATTGCGTTTGTCTATTGTGGCTTGTCAATAAATACGTCTATTGTTTAAGAGCAACGGACCGAAGTGCTGATCATCTTTTCCTCACCCTTCTTCAAGTTCTTTCAACAAAGACTGACATGGAGACACTAGTCCTTCGACTGGAAGTGCACATCAAAGAGACTTGCATGCAGTCCTGGCTGAAGTACAGCAGCGCTCAGACAGAATTTATTTTCAATAGATTTTTTTTTAAAAAAATTAACAATTTAGACCCCTTTCACACTAAGGCGCTAAAGTGTTAAAAATAGCGCCTGCAATCCGCCCTAAATGTGCTGCCTCTATGTCTTAAGTGTGTAAAAAAAAGTCCCGCTAGCCGCATCTTTGGAGCGGTGAAGGAGCGGTGTGTTTACCACTCCTCCGCCGCTGCTTCCCATTGAAATCAATGGGACAGTGCAGCAATACTGCCCGCAATGTGCTGCTTCAGCAGCGCATTGCGGGCGGTTTAACCCTTTCTCGGCCCGCTAGCGGGGATTAAATGCGCTCTGCTAGCGGCCAAAATGCGTCGCAAATCCTCCCATAGCGTCAGCATTAAAAATAGCAGCGTTTTACCGCCGATGCTATGGGCGGCTCAGTGTGAAAGGGGTCTTAACAATTTTTTTTAGGATACAATTAGTATATCAGTAAATAATGATCCATACACTCTTAAGAGGTGACCAAATGTCCAATCCATATGGCTGTATTGTAAAAACAATTATAACAGTAATTATAGTTAAGTAAGGCTACTGCCCGCTCGGACCTGAGCAGAGTACTGATAACTTCTTGGTAATGTTGGATCAAGTTGTAGCGCCTTTACTTGTATCTATTTGTATCCATAAATTGAATCATTAAACATAAAAAGAAGGGACCAAAAAAAAGGGGGGAAGAAGAAAAATAAATTAGAGTATAATTCATTAAAATAAAATAAGGAAGAGGAGGGGGGGAGGATGGGAAGGAGAGGAAAAGAAAAAAAGTAAAATCTGGCCAATCTGTCAAATCTGGCCTGTGTCTTTAGGGATGCTGGTCAATTTTTCATTGACCATGATCCAGGAAAGCTTATGCTTTACCAGTGCAAGACTGACCACTTTAGGGCTTTCACACCTAACCAACAACAGAACATATCACCTTGCTTTGAGATCATCTATATGCACTCAGGAAACCAATTACTAACACACTGGTCTTATACTCTGTTGGTTATGTGCAAATTCTTTTCCCGGAGGCCCTTTGAGGTGCCAAGAGGAACGGGGGGAACCTGATGCATATTTTTTGGACTTGTCCAAAACCTAAACAGTACTGGTCGGAGGTGAAAAAGATCACTCAACAATTTACTGATTTCCCAATACAAGAGGATCCTGCGTTCTTTTTGCTCCACTGCTCGTAAATTCCCTAGAAGAAATGCAATGGATCAATTATTTGTCACTTGGTTAATTCCCCCAAGCCTGTATCACTCTGTGCTGGAAAGAAGCTATCCCTCCTATAGCTATCTGGCTTAATAAAGTAAGGGATATACAAAAACAAATCTCCTGCGCTCTGATATTTTCAGGAAGTACTATGAAGTGGTGCAGTTCAATTAAAAGTTATCATCTAGAGTCTTGCAGCCCTCCTCAGATCGTGGGAATTCATAAAACTATAAAAGAGAAGAAAAAGAGCGGAGGGCGCACTGCCTTGTGTGATACTGATAAATATATTTATTCAAATATTAAAATCAATGGTTATAACTCACAAAATTGGAGTTAAAATCAGGCTTTAAAAATGAGTACAGCAGATGTCCAGCCTCATCAGTGGAACACGAATAATCGTTTGAACCAATCAGTCAATATAATAGCTGACGCGTTAGCGTACCCCTTTCTTCAGAGCTAACGTGGTCTGCAGTGCTCAGAAGAAAGGGGTACGCCCCCCGAAACGCGTCAGCTATTATATTGACTGATTGGTTCAAACGATTATTCGTGTTCCACTGATGAGGCTGGACATCTGCTGTACTCATTTTTAAAGCCTGATTTTAACTCCAATTTTGTGAGTATAACCATTGATTTTAATATTGAATAAATATATTTTATCAGTATCACACGAGGTCGTGCGCCCTCCGCTCTTTTTCTTCTCCTTAATAAAGTAAGGAACATTAATGCTGACTGCCCAAAATAGAGAGAGCAATATACCAAAACATGGTCATACTGGAACATGTTTGTATATACAAATACGAGGGGTAAAGCCCTCTTTGAAGACTACTCTGGAGATTTAAAGCGGGGGGTTCACCCTTAGAGGGCACTTTTTCCCCCTTAGATTCCTGCTCGTTTTTACTAGGGGAATCGGCTATTTATTTTAAAATATGTGCAGTACTTACCCGTTTACGAGATGCATCCTCTCCGTCGCTTCCGGGTATGGGCTTCGGGAATGGGCGTTCCTTCTTGATTGACAGGCTTCCGAGAGGCTTCCGACGGTCGCATCCATCGCGTCACGATTTTCCGAAAGAAGCCGAACGTCGGTGCGCAGGCGCAGTATAGAGCCGCACCGACGTTCGGCTTCTTTCGGCTACGAGTGACGCGATGGATGCGACCGTCGGAAGCCTCTCGGAAGGCTGTCAATCAAGAAGGAACGCCCGCTCCCGAAGACCCATACCCGGAAGCGACGGAAGAAGATGCAGCTCGAAAACGGGTAAGTACTGCTCATATTTTAATACAAATAGCCGATTCCCCTAGACCGAACGAGCAGGAAGCTAAGGGGAGAATTTTTTTTTTTTTTACAAATGGGTGAACTCCCGCTTTAAGAATTCCCTTCATCTTTTGCTGTGACTCACGCGCACCTTATCGCCCTGGTTCAATCCCCTTCCCCCCTTTCCCTTTTTTTTCCCTTCGCTTTCTTTACACCCCAATATCTTTACTTTCTGAGACCTACCTTTTTTTTTTAGTGCCTGTTGGCGTCCTTTAGCCTTTTTTGTTTTCTATTCTATTCTGCAAAAACAGCCCATGTACTTCCTAAATGATACATTTCTTTAAAAGTAGACATATTTCCTACTTACAATGTTTGCTTATGTGTTTGACCTGGTGATCACAGAAATAAAAAACACTATTTAAATAACTGATTTATTTCAAACGACCATTTGTTTTCTAGAATACTTCTCTCTCCTGGAACCTGTATCACGTCTCATGTCTTTTCTCTTGCCCAAATTAAACCTTTAATTTAAAAAAAATTAAATTAAATTAAAACATTTTTTTTTCTTTTCTTGGGTTGTGTTTTGTTTGATGCGATTTTGTTTGTATAATTTGTCTGTATTGTCTTAAAGTTGTTTGCATATAAAAATAAAAAAAGGATCTGATTTTAAAAAAAGTAACTTAATATAATTATATAGCTGGGTTACAAAATGACAATTCAATCCAACAAAATTTTTTAAAATACTCAAAACCTCATTGATACAGAGAAAGGCAAACGACCCCTTTCACACTGGGTCGTTTTGCAGGCAATATTGCGCTAAAAATAGCACCTGCAAACCGACCCTAAACAGCCGCTGCTGTGTCTCCAGTGTGAAAGCCCTCAGGGCTTTCACACTGGAGTGGTGCGCTAGCAGGACGGTAAAAAAAGTCCTGCAAGCCGCATCTTTGGAGTGGTGTGTATACCGCTCCTCCACGCTCCTGCCCATTGAACTCAATGTAAAACCGCCCCCGCTAGCAGCCAAATAGAGCTGTGAATTGGCTGTAAAGCGCCGCTAAAATAGCGGCGCTTTACCGCCGACGCACCTCTCGCCCCAGTGTGAAAGGGGCCTAGGGGAGGATAGAGATTAGTTGGTGGTGCTCTCATCTTTATATCTACAAACAAGTTAAGCTCTGTGGTCCTCAGTTTATTTTAAAAAGTTTTTCCTGTTTGTCCTACAGTTCCTCTTGGATAGAATCTGATATATACAGTCCTCCAAATGTTAATGGCGATGCTGATTGTCAAGTTAGAGACATTAATCTTGGTAACTGGTTGTGTTCATTCCTGCATTAGCACATATGCTTATTATGTGTGTCCTATTGATGGATGCTGCTGCATTGGGTAAAAACACTTTGCTTTCATTCATTCTGGCACTGCGGTAAGCGATGAACTTCATACGGTGAACTTCATACGGTGAATGCTATGTGTGTCACTTGCATTCCATGTTCTCTATTCATAAAAAACGTCTATTCTTTTCAAACAATACAAGGATACATGTAATAGGAGAAACAGATGAGCATCACAATCCCCCGTCTTCCAATTACAGAACATTTTTGTGAAATGAATACAATATGTTTTATGATTGGAGGAGGTGGAGTGTGTATGACCCACATAACCTTCACTGTATGCAGTGTACTAGTGCCTGGAGTCAAAGCTGTATCCTGGCCTAGGCCAACAAGGCCCAGGCCTAGGGAAGCACTTTGCAGGGTGGCATCACGGAAACAGTCCCTCCCGGCTTGCGCTACACTGTTAGTGTAGTGCCAGTCTTATGGGGCAGACTGGGCTGAGAGGCAAATTAGTCTTGCGCCCCCATAAAGCGGCCACAGTTCTTCCGGTATGCGGGTGGCCGCTGCTTCTAATTTTGACCGTCCTATCATCCATTGCCCCCCCCCCCTCAGGCCCTCAGAACTAGTGTACTCACTCGAAAATTTCAGGGCGGGTCTTAAACAGAAAGGGGTGTGGTCTTGACAGAAAGGGGTGGGTCATATAAAAAATTAGGGGTGCACAAGTTTAGTCAGGCCTAGGGCAGCACAAAACCTAAATACACTACTGCCTGTAGTGTAATTGTTAGAGCTGAAAGTTTTGCAATTACAACAGTGTGAAGCCTCGTACACACGACCGAGAAACTCGACGGGCGAAACACATCGTTTTGCTCGTCAAGTTCCTTGTTAGGCTGTCGAGGATCTCGGCGAGCCAAATTTCTCCATTCCCGTAGAAGAAAAAGAAGACATGCTCTCTTTTTGGCTCGACGAGATCCTCGACAGTTTCCTCGTCGAAAAATGTACACACGACCGGTTTCCTCGGCAAAAAAAAAATACCAGCAAGTTTCTTGCTGGTTTTTGCAGAGAAACTCGGTCGTGTGTACGAGGCTTCAGAGTGAATGAAAGGTTTTACCTAACACAGCAGCATCCACCATTGGGACACACATTATTAACAGCAATTTTTCTCACATAGCAACTGTACAAAGATTACTAAATATGCTGTATGTTGTTAGCACTAAAACAAAATTAAAAATAATTAACTTAAAAAAAAAAAATTCTTAAATTCTATATATTCAAATAATTTTGCTGTGAGAACCAGGACAAGCTTTATGTTTTGTGGTCACTTTTTTTGTTGTTTTTCTTAATTTTTTGTCAAAGTCATGTACATCAATGAGAAACATTAGCTCAGCACCACAGAGTTATTAAAACATACGGTCACTTTGTTATACAGGCATACCCCACTTTTAAGTACACAACGGGACCAGAGCATGTATGTAAAACGAAAATGTACTTAAAGTGAAACAATACCCCTTTTCACTTCTAGGGTGTAGTGGGGGATCAGGGACTGTAGTGGGGGTGTCAAGAGCAGTAGTTGAGGTCTCAGGGGCTGTAGTGGGGGTGTCAGGGGCACACTGGAACAGGGCGGGGTATGCTCTCGGAGCTTCAGCTCCTTCTACTGCGGCTGCAAAATGTCCGTACAGTACTTGTAAGGCACTTTACATACACTCGCAGGTATGTCCTTACTCGCGAGTGTATGTAAAGTGAGTGTACTTAAAGAGGGGTATGCCTGTAGTCACCTTGTTACCACTCTTTCGAAAGTGCAATACGTGTAGATTTTCCATATAAATAATATTTAGAATAATATCTGTACTTTTTGTTTTTCCCCTTAGTTATAAATGGACATACCTCATGTTTACGTTTATTACTTGAAATAGCTGAACAGAATGAAGTTGTAAATGTGGTGGATGAAAAGAAACAGTAAGCTTTATGTTTTGCACACCTTGATTAGCACTTTTTTATCCAACCCCTTTAAATGTATTTTGCCAAGGTGCCCAATAGTTGTTCAGTTTCATGAATTGCCTCTTTCAGGCAAAAACACACCTAAAATAATAATTGACTAATTATGAATAATTCACTATATATTATGATTTATCTTTTGTGGAATTTTTGTGTGCTGCTGTATTTCAAATTTCCTGCCAGCTGACTAGTAGCCAAGCATGCGTCGACTTGATTCTGAGCATGCCTGGATTTTTAACCGATGGACGTGCCTACAAACGATCGGTTTTGTTCTATCGGTTAGGTATCCATCGGTTAAATTTAAAACAAGATTGCTTTTTCTTAACCTATGGATAAATAACCGATGGGGCCCACACAAGATCGGTTTGGTCCGATGAAAACGGTCCCTCAGACCGTTCTCATCGGTTTGACCGATCATGTGTACGCGGCATTAGACTACCTTAAGGCTCTGTTTCCACTACTGCGAGTTGTTGTGCGACTTGACACATGTGAAGTCCCATGTCAAGTCAAAACCCATGTATTTCAATGGTCCCCATTCTAATTGGTGCGACTCCAAAAAAGGTTCTTGCACTACTTTGTTCCGACTTCGGTGCGACTTGTTCTCACATGGTTTTCATCAGTTGAATGACATTGCGTAAAAAAAATTGCATTGCAAAGTCACATTGTATATCGCACGACTTTGGGGTTGCAATAGTGGATACAGAGCCTTACCAGGGGAAATTATGGGCATACAACTAATATTTGTGGCAAGAATCCACAGATTTTTGCAGCCTTTGATCGCAGGTATACAGTATGTGAATAGGTGTGGATGGGATATCTGTACAAAGCAATGACAGGAGCCATGGCTGTTCACATACTGTAGGAATATCTGCAGATGCAGCAGTTACCTGCAGTCAGGGACAGACGTCCGACCCTGGATGAAGTCTGTTCATTTCTCTCTGTTGCTAATTACATGAAACATAACCACAAAAGGTGTTTATGCAGTAGATACCTACAGCAGCTTGTATTTTCCCTCTCTACTCTAATGTGCCCAAGAGGGAAAGGTAGGTGGCACAGAGACAGTGAAATAAAAAGAGTTGAGATGGGTAGAAGAGAAGTCCTCTGACCAGCAGGAATGAGGTGGATGGGAGGCACTGTGTCCAAAAGGAGGAGGTAGGTAGTATAAGGAGGAGGTTTAAGCTTGAAGATGCTGTGAGGAGGAAGGTGGTCTATGACCTGGGAGGTAAGGTAGGGTGGTAGGGAGACACAGTGGCCAGAGGAGGAGGTGGTGGGAAGTACAACAGAGGCACAGTATTACGTGTGCTTCTGTTTTAATTCAAAAAGTGGCAAAACGGAAGTTAAGTTATTTTATTATTAAGGATACAGCGCTTATTGTTTTCTGTAATTTGTCTTGTTCATCATGACATCAGTAAACTATGGTTGCTATAAAAAGTAAGCAGCTTGAGACCTGATAACAGCTTTGCCAATGTTTTGCAAAAGCATATGGAGAGCTGCACTGGAGCTGCACTGGATTCTGAGTGCTCCAACTTTAGCAAATCAATTCTATTGTTCTTTTACAAGCTTAGGCCCTAGTTCTTGTTTACACTTGCCATGAACATAGGTGGTTGAGCCATGGTACTGCCCCACAACTGCCACCTTTAGCCCACGTTCACGTCAGGCCGGTTTGACATGTCAAATCGCATTTCAAATCGCCAGCTATTGCCGGCAACAGACCGGCCACCATGCATTTACGGCAGCAGGGCGACCGCTCTGCGCCAGATCACATACCTTGTGATCAAACACAGCGAGAGCCCAGCGGCAGGTATCATGGACTTACACAGTACACAGGCAGAACGACATATGTAAACAAGGCAGATTGCCGTTCTGTCAATAGGAAAGGTATTGACCCTGTGTTTCTACCAGGCAGGAACATGGATCTTTGCCTTCCCCTAGTCAAAGCACCTCCCACACAGTGATTAGACACAGGCTAGGCACGCAGTTAACCCTTTGATCGTCCCTGATGTTAACCCCTATCCAGCCAGCGGTATTAGTACAGTGATTATAGCCGTCTTTACCGCAGGGCAAAAAGGGGCAGCTGCCCAGGGCCCTTAAGCCACGGTCCGCCCGTCGCCTGACTGCACTTTCTGCGCACAGAAGGCAGCACCCGGCCGGGCATCGACGCACTGTGCAGTCTCTGCTGCTGAATATTTTCTCTAGCAAGGAGCGAGGAGAGAGGAGTGGGCGAGGCCTTGAGCTCCACTGACGCTCTGACCCCACCCCTTGCCGTGAATGGTGTGTGCGCTACACGGCGGTAGGCCTCGGGGAGGTAGGAGTCGGACTGCGCAGTGGAGCCGAAGCAGAGTGCTCCTGTGAGTGAGGCAGCTCAGGCAGCCACTGATCAGAGCGAGCTGAGCTGGCCAGGACCGGACAAGGTAGGTCTTTCTCCTACCTAGGCTCCTGCTCCCCATATAGGTAGTTAATCCAGACAGTTAGTTAGTAAATCCTGACCAGTCCAGGCTGTGGCTGTGTCCAGAAGGATTTATTTGCATGGCCTGGGCCACACCAGACCAGACACTGCTTGATGGGCCTACTTTAGGCTGGGGGCCACATTTTCAAAGGCACAGCATCCTATTCATTTGAATGGGCTGCTATGCCTGCGTTTCCCACAGAAAAAAAATCCATCCTGCTTTTGCACCATGTGACTTACCTGCAGTTCATTCACTGGCAAGCTTGCTGCATTTTTAGGTATGTGGGCCATGCATTTAAAAACACAGTGCATTTGCGTTAACTGTGTCATGCAAACGCACTGTGTTTTTAAATGCATGGCCCACATACCTAAAAACGCAGCAAGCTTGCCAGTGCAGGAACTGCAGGTAAGTTGCATGGTGCAAAAGCAGGGTGGATTTTAAGGCCACTGAAATTTTATGTGTGTGTTTGTTTTTTTAAATGTTAGGGTGGAGAGCTATTTCATGGGGGGGGGGGGCCCTAAGAAAATGTTTGCCCAGGGTCCAATCCATATTAAAGACGGCCCTGACAGTGATAGTGCATATTTTTTAGCACTGATCACTGTATTAGTGTCGCTGGTCCCCAAAAAGTGTCAAAAGTGTAAGATAGGTGTCCAATTTGTCCACCGCAATCTCGCAGTCCCGCTATAAGTCATTGATCGCCACCATTACTAGTAAAAAAAGAAATAAAGAAATAAAACAATCCCATAGTTTGTAGACGCTATGGGCCTGATCCACAGCCAGCCGGTGTAACTTAAATATTCGGAATTAAGTTACACCGCCAGAAAATTTCTACCTAAGTGCCCGATCCACAAAGCACCCCCCCTTGAAATTTTCTGCGGTGTAACTTAAATCCGGCCGGTGCAAGGCGTTCCTAATTTAATGGGGCGAGTCCCATTTAAATTAGGCGCGCTCCCGCGCCGGACGTACTGCGCATGCTCCCGTCGTCATTTTCCCGACGTGCTTTGCGCGGTTTTACGTTGCGCCGGGTTTTGAGAATCGCGACGGGCGTAAAAAAAAAAATACGAGTTGCGGCGGGAAAAAAAAATAAAAATAAATAAAAAGACAGCGAAGCGGGATAGAAGGGTCTACTTTTACAAGGTCTAAACAGTTTAGGCCTTGTAAAAGCAGCCCTAATATTGCGACGGCAAACTAATACTTACGGAGAAAAAACGAAGCGTAAAAGCTTTGTGGATCTCCGTAAGTGCTAATTTGCATACCCGAAGCGCCATTTCGACGAGAAATGCCCCCAGCGGCGGGTGCGGTACTGCATCCTAAGATCCGACAGTGTAAGTCCCTTACACATGTCGGATCTTCTGCCTATCTATGAGAAACTGATTCTGTGGATCAGTTCCATAGATAGAAACAGGGATACGACGGCGTATCAGTAGATACGCCGGCGTATCCCTTTTGAGGATCAGGCCCTATAACTTTAACTTTGTAGTTTGTAGACGCTATAACTTTTGCACAAAACCAATCAATATACGCTTGCTGGGATTGTTTTATCAGAAATATGTAGCAGAATACATATTGGCCTAAATTGATGAAGAAATTTGATTTTTTACATTTGTTTTTATTGGATATTTTATGAGCTTTCTGCTCATATTTTATAGCAGAAAGTAAAAAAAAATATTTATATATTTTTTAAAAATTGTCAGTCTTTTTTTGTTTATAGTGTAAAAAAGAAAAACCGCAGAGGTGAACAAATATCATCAAAACAAAGCTTTATATGTGGGGGGGAAAAAAGGACAACATTTTTATTTGGGTACAGTGTTGCACGACCGCGCAAAAAATGACCTGGTCATTTGGGGGGGGGGGGGGGGGGGAATTCCTGGAGGTCAAGTGGTTTTACCCCTGTCACATTTGCCTGGAAGTACAGCCACCAAATGCACTTCACTCAAGTACATGTGTGCTGCAGGCTTTACTGAGTTAAAACAGGTGCTGAGGAGGTGATGTATTGGCTTCTCTCTGCCTGCCAAATCTGCCAAATGCCTCTGGAAAGCAATCCAATGCAGATTGCTTTTCAGAAGGTTGAAAGGTCTGTGGCATGTGTAAAGGAATGCTTTTCTGTAAAATGTTGCAGCAAGCTTTATGCTTCACTACAGATTGCTGAAGGAGGACTACAAGTATCAACACTTGCATGCATGAAGCCTTATAGACCTCTGTATATAAAAAGGTATGTTATAAATAAACTACTGAGAACTGGAGCTAACTATAGCAACTGGCCCTCTGGAAGCTTTTCCCCCCAGGCCACTACGCTATTTTCACTGACAATTGTGCGGTCATGCAATACTGTACATGAATTAAATTTATACGTTTCTTTCCACACAAATAGAGCTTTCTTTTGGTGATATTTGATCCTCACTGGTTTTTTATATAAACAAAAAAAGCCTGAAAATGTTGAAACAATATTTTTTACTTTCTGCTGTAAAACATGTATTTCTTCATGAATTTAGGCCAAGATGTATAAGTGTATGTTATTTGGTTTGCATGAAAGTTTTAGCGTCTACAAACTATGGTGTATATATACACTGGAAGTTTTTTTTTAATACTAGGAAAGACCAGCTACTTGCTGCACCCCATCCCCCCCCAACCTAAATTTTTTTTTAAATAAACCTAAATAAATTATATTAAAAAACCATATGGTTTGCAGTCCAAGTCCAACTACTGTTAAATTTCAGTATATTGATGGAAACTACTAGTTGGATACCTGTGAATGTTTGTGTGTAGCTATGTTCACGTTTTAAATAACCTTTTTGAGTTAGATGGGAGATTAAGAGAGAATTTTGTTCTTAACCAATTTTTTTTTTTTTAACCAATAGAACACCTTTGATGCTCGCAGTTGAATATGGGCACATTGATGCTGTTTCCTTGTTACTTGAAAAAGAAGCATCGGTAGATGCAAAGGATATATATGGATGTACAGCTTTGCACAGAGGAGTACGTTCATTGTGTTTTGTAAAACAATTTAAACACATAAACACAAACAAATACTGAGCAACTGTACTGCTTATGATAATTCATACACCACATTTATTTTTATTTTTTTTCACAAACATACACCACATTTTATCCTGCAAAACAATGAAAAATGATTTAAACAAAACTCCATGATGATGCATTAAACTTACTTAGATTTGATTGTGACATGTATTCTTAGGTAATGACAGGCCATGAAGAATGCATTCAGATGCTACTGGATCAGGAAGCATCGGTATTATGTACAGATCTAAAGGGACGGACGCCGCTTCATTATGCCGCTTCTCAGGGACATTCTACACTGCTTAGTGAATTGTTGCAGATTGCACTTTCAGAAGAAGACTACAGCTTCAAGGACAATTACGGGTATACGCTTTTGCATTGGTCATCATATAACGGTAAGTCAATCGTGTAAACGTGAAGCTTAACAAACACAGATATGTTTGTGCTTTAACACATAGCAAAACCATGCCCTAATAATACTGTTTTTCTGCAGGCAATGAAAATTGTTTAGAGGTACTTTTGGAACAAAGGCCTTTCCGGAATATCAGTGGAAATCTTTTTTCACCTCTACACTGTGCAGTGTATGTATTTTTAAATCTCCTTTTTTTTTTTCTACAAAATACTAATGTCATAGTAGCGCTTTAACATGAACATTAACAATCACAAGTATTCTGTGAAGTGAACCTTTTTTGTATAAGGATTCTCTGGAAATAATTTAATAATTTAGTTCAATATAACATTGTACATAAATATAACGAGGAACTACCAAACCACTAATTTCACAATTTTAGATATGCAGAATATATATGTGCTTTTTAACTGGCAGTCTATATGTAACTCTAGTGAGTTATTTACTAGACCAAGCCACATTACATAAAATTCACAATTGCAGGTCTTGCCCTTCAAATGTCACCTCTCTGCACATTGTACTATAAATGAACATTATCACACTTCTAGGGTCTTTTTGTGATCTCCTCCTCTCCTACACTTTTTAAATACCCCCTTCCTCAGCTCCCAGCTTCTTTGTGTGACCTATTTATAATTATATTTTAACATCTCCACCCTGGTGCTTATACAACAGTTTTCACCATCAGTCACGTTCTCTAAAGCCGCGTACACACGATCGGTTCGTCTGGTGAAAACGGTCTGATGGACCGTTTTCATCAGACGAACCGATCGTGTGTGGGACCCATCGGTTTGTTATCCATCGGTGAAAAAAACTAGGAACTTGTTTTAAAATCATCTGATGGTTAAAAAACCGATCGTCTGTGGGCACGTCCATTGGTTAAAAATCCATGCATGCTCAGAATCAAGTCTTAGAAGCATTGAACTTAATTTTTCTCAGCACATCGTTGTGTTTTACGTCACCGCGTTCTGACACAATCATCTTTTTAACTGATGGTGTGTAGGCACGACTGATGAAAGTCAGCTTCATTGGATATCTGATGAAAAAATCCATCAGTCCGTTTTCATCGGATGGACCGATGGTGTGTACACGGCATAACTTCTAGCTGTCTCAGACTTCATGGAACCTTGGGATGTGATACATCTGTAGAACAGTGTGTTTATTGTTTAACACATTTCCATACCTCCTATCATGTTCTGAACACTCAACATCTGCCTTGTCACATTTCATGTTGATTGGATTAGGTGACTGAACTACCCGTTTGGCTATAAATGGTCTCTGGCATTCACAAGGAGTGCTACTAGCTATACCATTAGCTACATGAATGAGAACCTTCTCTGAAACCAACGTTTACTCTGCCTCACAGGAATTCAACATTGGTAGCAGGATGTAAAATACAAGCATACCTGCAGCTAAAAGGGATTTTCAAGCAGAAAATATATAGAAAACCACTGTACACAGGTGCCTTACAGGGTACTGCTCACACACATGCTCTGAAAACACAATTCACGATGGAAACATTAAAATTAGCATGGATTATGTGATGTATGGCCAAACGTGTATACCAATAATTTACCCTTGCTGCCCATTCCATACCATTCTGAAACTATGATATTGCCCCTCACCTTTGCAAATACAACAGTCCCCACTCTACTTGGAAGGCTTTCCATAAAATATTGGAGTTTGTTTGGATGCCTGCAAATGTTTGGCTATAAGGTGTACTACATTTACTGTAGCCCTTTGCAATTAGAACCAACTAGCTACACAGCCATAGTAAGTTGCACCAACAAGGATATGGTTGAAGGTTTTGTAGGCCAAAGTCTTTAAACAGGAGCTTCATCTTATCTACCTAAAGCCAGATTTCAACTTTCTAATAATTGTCCCCATTTAAATAAAACATATCATATAATCCATGGAGTCCAACTATGTCTATTTTGTCGGAATTGCTCCCATACCTCCATCTTGAAATGGGATCCTGCATATGCAAAACCATTCTGCGGGTCTTGGCCAGGTCTACTGACATAAAGGGGGAAGGGTTGGGACTTGATCATGTAAATAAATTATATCCCAATGAGCAGTAAGATGTTTCCAAAGGCAGAGATTCAAAGACATGTACTCACTATTATTCATGGTCAAAATATAAAGAAGTCATTGGAGGCTGGTCATTGACCTGAAAGTATTATATTAGTAGATTTGAAAGCTGTATATTTCCATATTCCAATGCAGCCAGATTGTCAGTGTTATATATGCTTTTTCAGAATTGGGGGAGCAAACTATCAGTTCCTCTGCTTGCCCATTGGGCTAACCATCTCTTTTTATGTTTTTTACAAACGTAATCTTAAGAAAGGTGTCCACATGCACTATTATTTAGATAACATCTTAGTCCTTGCAAAAAAACAAACAAAACTATAGCTCCACAGGGAGAAAGATCTCTTCAGAGGTTCAGGTGGATTATCTGTCACAAGAAGAGCAGCCTGTCTCCCCTTCAGTCATTGGTTTACTTAGGGGCACAGTTGGATACACAGAACAACACTCATTTACATTTCAGTCACATCCATCTAACTGCTGGTCCAGGTGATTCTTGGATCCGTCTCTCCCAAATGGACTACTCACAAACACATGCAAAGCCACACGCCGCTCTCACAAAACAACACAATTTTGCTCCCATAAGAGAAAATACTGATCATATGTAGTTGCATAGTAGTCCTAGAAATATATCATCTGTCAACAACTCAGTTTCTAGTGATAGCCTAGGTACACTGGAATCCAGAATATAGATGTGTTTTGTCTGGAAAATCCAATAAACATTAAAAAAAAATAAAAAAAAATTCTCAAGCCAAGGACCCTGGCCCTTGATTACAGGTATGCCTTTCTTCTGGTCAAAAATCAAGTTTCTTCTGAGACTTCTGTCAGAGTCGAAGTCATAGCGATTATGCCTAACTTGCCAAACCACCCTTGATTTTCCTTCCTGTTACAACTGAATGTGAAGGACTCTGTACCATTGCCAAACCTCACAGATCTACTACAACAGGGCCAGAAAAAATACACCCACGCCCCTTGAATCTCAAATTGATGGCCTGCTTCTAGAAAGGCACAACCTAATGGCAGGGCTGGTGCAAGGATTTTTGACACCCTAGGCGAAACCTAATTTTGCCGCCCCCCCTCCATAGGCTCCGCCCCTCACTGAGATTTTTGCGATGCCTCTTCACCTATTTCTTCAGCCGTGGTCCACAGGCCTGCACCTGTGCCTCTGGATCCGGCCCGAAGACAAATAGTGGATGGCAACGGCTCGCTTCCTCACACCAGCCATGGTCCACAGGCTAGGACAGTATACAGACAAACTGTGTACAGTAACTGCCTGTCTGTACGAGCAGACAGATACACTGACAATGTTTTACAGGCTCCTACTAAAAATAATAATAAATGCACATTTTTGAACCTGCAAAAATATCTGCATTTATTTATTTTTTTACAAAGGTGGACTTGAACCTTCACACCTCAGATCGCCCCAATTTCTGTATTTTCAGGTCTCAGATTAACACAATTCTTCCACCTTCACACTTCAGATCACCCTAAATGCCTGTTCCCCTCTGCACCCCCTTCCGTACCTCTGTTCCCCTCTGCACCCCCTTCCACACCTCTGTTCCCCTCTGCACCCCCTTGCGCACCTCTGTTCCCCTCTGCACCCCCTTCCACACCTCTGTTCCCCTCTGCACCCCCTTCCGCACCTCTGTTCCCCTCTGCACCCCCTTCCACACCTCTGTTCCCCTCTGCACCCCCTTCCGCACCTCTGTTCCCCTCCGCACCTCTGTTCCCCTCTGCACCCCCTTCCACACCTCTGTTCCCCTCTGCACCCCCTTCCACACCTCTGTTCCTCTCTGCACCCCCTTCCACACCTCTGTTCCCCTCTGCACCTCTGTTCCCCTCTGCACCCCCTTCCACACCTCTGTTCCCCTCTGCACCCCCTTCCACACCTCTGTTCCCCTCTGCACCTCTGCACCCCCTTCCACACCTCTGTTCCCCTCTGCACCCCTCTGCATCCCCTTCCACACCTCTGTTCCCCGTCCACACCTCTGTTCCCCGTCCACACCTCTGTTCCCCTCTGCACCTCTGTTCCCCTCTGCACCCCCTTCCACACCTCTGTACCCCTCTGCACCTCTGTTCCCCTCTGCACCCCCTTCCACACCTCTGTTCCCCTCTGCACCCCCTTCCACACCTCTGTACCCCTCTGCACCTCTGTTCCCCTCTGCACCCCCTTCCACACCTCTGTTACCCTCTGCACCCCCTTCCACACCTCTGTTCCCCTCTGCACCTCTGTTCCCCTCTGCACCCCCTTCCACCCATCTGTACCCCTCCGCACCCCCTCCGGGCTTTTTTCAGCGGGAACGCGGGGGAACGCAGTTCCGGCACCTCCAGCACTGAATGTACTGAATGTATGTAATGGCAAGGGGTGCTGTGGTTTGCTTGGAGGGCTTATTGATGCTAGTTGCAACTGTTATCGCTGGGGGGAAATCTATTGCTGCTGGGGGTCTGTTGTTGGGGAGGTCTATTGTTGCCAGTGGGGGAACTATGTAATCTGTTGCTGGTAGATGATCTATTGTTGCTGGGGGGTCATATGTTGCTGCAAGAGGTCTACAGTTGAGGAAGAGCCTATTGTTTCTGGCTGCTGTAGGTTCTTTTGATGCTGGCTGCTGGAAGATCTATTGCTGTTGGGGACGTTATTTTTGTGGGGGGTTTATTGATACAGGGGAGGATTTATTGTTGTTGGGGATCTATTGTTGCTGGGGGGGGGGGGGGGGTCTACTGATTGCAGTGGTTATTTTACTGCTTTTTGTGCTATTAACAAATTCCATAAAAATTACCTAGAAACACAACATGATACTTTGGTTCTTTACTCTTGAAAAGGGGCAGTACAGAGAGGTGGATAGGAGATCAAACCAATGGACAGTGCTCAGAGGTGGGTAGGGGGCGGAGACAAGGGGTGACTCAAAAGTTGGAGTACCTGGACCTATTTTCGGAGAAAAAAAGCCCTGCCCAGTACCATATTACCCATTTAATTTGAATGAATTTTAACATGACTGTCACTGAATTCTATATTTTTTTTATTTATTTTTTACTAAGAAAGCTAGAATCCTTTAAGTGCAGGTCAAATATGATCCCTGCTGATCAGTGACATTTACTGTACAATATATTAAGAGGGGCTCCCCTTATTTTTTCTAGCAAAATGTTTTACTTTTATAAAAAAAAACATGCTTTTTTGCTTACGCTTTCTTTAATTGAAATAATACAACTGATTATTTTTTTAAGCTGATACATATGGGCATCTAATTACAGAATTTAAAATGCCTACATGGAAGGTATTTTAACTGTCATGCCTCATACACACGATCGGTTTTCCCGGTGACGGAAAGCTGAGACCCTGCTCCCCTACGCAGGAAAACTGCCATGAGAGCTTTGGCCGGGAGTCCCGGGCCGTGTATATGCTCCACCGCAGGCTTTTCCCATAGGAAAACTGCCAAGAAAAATACAGCTGGGAATCCCGGCAGGAAAATAGAAGACATGCTCTCATTTTTCCTGCAGGGATTCCAGGCGGTTTTCCTGTCGGGAAAACTGCCATGGAGCATACACATGGCCAGTTTTCCCTGCCAAAAGCTGTCAAAAAAAAGGAGGGAGCAGGGGGGTGGGGGGAGAGAGAGAGATGGAAAGAGACAATGGAAGGAGAGAAATTAAAGAGACAGGAAGAGAAAGTTCCCCCAGGCTGGGAAAGGGGTGGGGTCTATTAAACATGCCCAGGCTGGTAAACATGGTGTTTCTTTTAAAAGCCCTGATAAAAAGATGAGCCAGGTTGGTGAATTGATTATTCAATTAAGCAATGCAGCCTAAGCATGATGCCTGCTGTGAAACTTTGACATTACTTTCTTTTCTTGGTTCACAGTGCAGACATATGTAGGTAGATTCACAAAGAGTTAGGCCGGCTTATCTACAGATAAGCCGACCTAACTATGAATCTAAGCCGACCTATGTTTAAGTGTATTCTCTAACAGAGATACACTTAAACATATCTAAGATAGGACGGCTTGCGCCGTCCTATCTTAGATTGCAATGTTTTGGCTTACCGCTAGGTGGCTGTGATACATTTGCCTATATGTCTCAGTTTAATTCTCCCTGCTTGCTTGTGATTACCATCCGGTTATTGAAGTGCTAATGTCCCCTCACTATTTCTAAAGGTTAATTGATCTATTGTGTTGTGTGAAGGAGATCTGTGTTTATGTGGCTTGTGTTAATTATTCTGATTGCTTCATTGTGGTAATTATCTCTCTATATGCGGGGTCGAGTTGTCTAGTTAATGTATTTAGTACAACTAGTACTCAACTCCACTGATGTCATTATCTAAAGAAAATGTGTTTTCAGACTCGGCTCCGTCGTGTCTGCCTACTCATCTGTATGGAAGCCCCAGTGTGAGGGGGGCGGAGATTTGTCATTGTAACAGTTTTGGAAATGACATATAAGCTGTGTGTTATAACATTAAACTCAGTCTTGGTTCCAGCATCCAGTCTTGACTCATGTGTGGGGGATCCTGTGATGGTCTTGTATGGAGAGGAGGGAATGCTTGACGGGGATATCATACCGATACCGTCACAGTGGCGCTTCCATTGCGGCCGGCGTAGATTATGTAAATGAGCCTTTGCGACGATTCACGAACAAACACGAGCCCGCCGCAGTCGATTTACGTCGTTTCCGTACGCGATAGGCCGCCTAAAGTTATTCCACCCATTTTCTTGTGAAAAAAAAAGTTATTCCACCTATGAGGTGGAATAACAATGTTAAGTATGGCCGCCGTTCCCGCCGCGAGGTTCGAATTTTTTACGTCGTTTGCGCAAGTCGTCCGCGAATCGGGATTTATGTTGTTTACGTACGCGTCGAAATCAGGAGGCCCGTACGGCCTACTTAGCCGCAATGCGCACTGGGAGATGTAGTCGCCCGGCGCATGCGCAGTGACAAAAAACGTCAAAAAACTTGAGGTCAAGCCTCATTTCCATACAACACGCCCCCCTCCAAGTCATTTGAATTAGGCGCGCTTACGCCCGCTCGTTTTAGGCTACGTCGCCGAAAATTAGCAGGTAAGTGGTTTGAGAATCACTACTAGCCTAAATAATTTACGGCGGTGTAGCCTAAAAAGACTAGGCTAGGCCGTCCTAATTTTAGGCCAAGGTACGTGAATCTACCTAATGGTACTGAAAGTGTATGCAAACACTGAACAATTAACTTCTCTTATTTGCTCCCTTTTGGTCTGTTAAACATACCATTGGGATCATTTTGCGTTATGTGTTATTTTGTGTTATTTAAAAAAAAAACTACTAGGTCTCATATTTGACTACAGATAAATATCCTTTATGTTGTAGAGATCTCAGGATTGTAGTGGTTGAGTAGTTTAGTAAGCACTGGATGGGGCTATCAACACGCCACAAAAATGCTGTGTGTTGTCAATACACCGCTTAAGGCTGCATTCACACCTGAATGTTTTGTAGCCTGAAGCTCTAAAACGCTAGAGGGGAAAAAATACATTATTCTCTATGGAGATGGTTAACATCTCCACTCCAAAACGCCTGAAGCCGAATGCCTGAAGCTCAAACAAGTTCTGGACCCTTTTTTGTCGTGCGAATCTGGCTGATTTGGGCATTTTTGAACGTTTGTATTCCCATAGAAACTAATGGAAATGCTCGATTCAAGCGTCTAGCGCAGGGGTGGGGAACCTTTTTTCTGCCGAGGGCCATTTGGATTTTTGTAACATCATTCGGGGGCCGTACAAAATGATCAACTTAAAAATTAGCCTGTTATAGCGGGGATTAAACGTGTCCCCCCCCCCTGCATCACTGGACCCCTCTACATTACACAGCGCCCTGCATCACTGGACCCCTTTACATTACACAGCACCTTGCACCTCTGGACCCCTTTACATTACACAGCACCCTGCATCACTGGACCCCTTTACATTACACAGCACCCTGCATCACTGGACCCCTTTACATTACACAGCACCCTGCACCTCTGGACCCCTTTACATTACACAGCACCCTGCATCACTGGACCCCTTTACATTACACAGCACCCTGCATCACTGGACCCCTTTACATTACACAGCACCCTGCATCACTGGACCCCTTTACAGTACACAGCACCCTGCATCACTGGACCCCTTTATATTACACAGCACCCTGCATCACTGTTCCCCTTTACATTACACAGCACCTTGCACATCTGGACCCCTTTACATTACACAGCACCTTGCACCTCTGGACCCCTTTATATTACACAGCACCCTGCATCACTGGACCCCTTTACATTACACAGCACCCTGTACCTCTGGACCCTTTACATTACACAGCACCCTGCATCACTGGACCCTTTACACTACACAGCACCTGCATCACTGGACCCCTTTACATTACACAGCACCCTGCACTGTGCAGAACATTAATACATGAGTTACCATGACCATTGACCAGTTCAGGACATTTACCTAGGGTTGCCACCTGTACGGGATTGACCCGGACAGTACGGGGTTTGAATCATGTGTCCGGGTCTCCTTCCGCCTTCTACCCGGACACATGATTTAAACTGTACTGTGGCTTAGCTGGTGGAGGAACACTAGTAGTTAAAGTTGGTAGGGGAAAGTTCTTATCCTTATACAGCAGTTCGGACAATTTAATCTGAGCCCCAATGTCCTCTTCTATACAGATACACTGAGTAATGTAATTGCCGGGATCAGCAGCACAAGGATTACTCTGCAGGGACTATTTGATGGTTTTCGGGCTCAGGCGGAGTACTCCTTGTGCAGAGGTTCTCGGCAATTACATTACTCAGACAGGGTATCTTTATAGAAGAGGACGTGGGGAGATTAGATTGTCAGGACTCAGAACTGCTGAATAAAGATAAGAACTTTCCCCTAATGACATTGTGATTTTTTTTAAATATGCAGCATGGGGGGAGGGGGTAAATGTCCTGCACTGGTCATAGTAACTCACAGTGCAGGACATTAATACATGAGTTACTATGACCAGTGCAACTGTGTAGGTAGGACATTTACCCCCTCTTCCCACCGCCATGCTGAATATTAAAAAAATCACAGACAGTCATCACCGTTAATAATCTTCAGACTGCATACAGAATGATGCAGTCTGAAGATTATTAACTTTGATGACTGTCTGTGATTTTTTTTAATATGCAGCATAGCGGCGGGGAGAGGGGGGTAAATGTCCTGCACAGTGCACAGAACATTAATACATAAGTTACCATGACCAGTGCAGGACATTTACCCCCCTCCCCCCGCCGCTATGCTGCATATTAAAAAAACTCGCTGTATTTCATGATGCTGTCTGGCTGCCTTACTTGCTGCTGGAAATGGTTCCTCGTCGGTGGCGCTGGCTCGTCCTCTCTATGCTCCTCCCATCAGTGCCATCCCAGCCAGCATGAATGGTGATCCCCGCCCGCCGTGAGTGACGTCACGCCGCCGGGCGGGGTTGTAAACCTAGGGAAGCATCTTAGCTAAAGTGCAATGGCTGGAGGCTGGCGCCGGCTAACAGGGGCGGGCCGCAGGAGCGGAGTTAATGCTATTGGCTGGAGGCTGGCACCGGCTAACAGGGGCGGGCCGCAGGAGCGGAGTAAATGTATTTCTAAACACAGGTTCCCCACCCCTGGTCTAGCGTGACAACGAGTGTTTCTACGGGCGTTTTGACGCTTTAATCTGTTCTGTGTAATAGAATATTCACCCAGGAAGAAGATAAAAATCTACAAACATAGAAACAAATGATGAAAGAGATGAGCATTTTTCCTATTGGCTAAAATAAAAAACGATGAAGTTCAAAAACGTCGGACAACGCTGTATGCAAACGCGCGAATACGTGTTAATACGCGCGAAAAAACGTGCGACAAAACGCCGGAAAAAACGACCGAAGACGCTACGCTCAGGTGTGAATGCGGCCTTAGAACTAAGTGCATTCCTGGAAGATTAAAGTGATACTACAGGTTTGAGTATTATTTTTTTTAAATAACAAACATGTCATACTTACCTCCACTGTGCAGTTTGTTTTGCACAAAGTGGCCCCGAACGCCATCTTCTGGGGTCCCCCGGCGGCTCTTGCGGCTCCTCCCCACATCAGATAACACCGTAGGAGAAGCTCTCTCTCGGGGAGGTTACCTTGCGGGCGCCAGAATTTGGCGTCCATAGCTGTCAAATGCAGGACTCGGCCCCACCCCACCGGCGTCCGAGGCATTGGATTTGATTGACAGTAGTCAGAGCCAATGGCTGCGCTGCTATCAATCTATCCAATTAAGAGCCGAGAACCCCGGCAGAGAGATGGCATGTCCTCGCCGTAAGACATTCCAGGGCTCAGGTAATTAAAATGGGGGGGGGGGCTGGGGGGCTGGTGACTGCCAGGTGTTTTTTTACCTTAATGCAAAGGATGCATTAAAGCGGTTCTCCACCCTAAAGTGAAGTCCCGCTGATCGGAACCCTCCCCCCCTCCGGTGTCACATTTGACACCTTTCAGGGGGAGGGGGGTGCAGATACCTGTCTAAAGACAGGTATTTGCACCCACTTCCGGCCCGGCATTCACGGGCAAAAGATGGGCATTGCGTCACATCCCGTCGCCCCCCCCCCCCCCCGTTGTGTGCTGGGAACACTCGGCTCCCAGCACACAGCGGGAGCCAATCGGCGTGCACGGCGCGACTCGCGCATGCGCCGTAGGGAACCGGGCAGTGAAGCCGCATCGCTTCACTTCCTGGTTCCCTCAGCGTGGATGGAGGGGGAGCAGCAGGGGGACGAGCGATCGCTCGTGCTCTGCTGCGGACGCCGCTGGACTCCAGGACAGGTAAGTGTCCTTATATTAAAAGTCAGCAGCTGCAGTATTTGTAGCTGCTGGCTTTTAATATTTTTTGGGGGTGGAACATCCGCATTAAGGTGAAAAAACAGGAGGGTTTACAACCCCTTTAAAATTCTTGTTCCGTACTTGCTGTGTCTTCAAAGGGATACAATACAGGGAAATATGTAAGTATTGCAGAGATGGATTGCATATGTTTTTTTTTTTGGCCTTGATGCTTTAAAGTGTTACTAAACCCATGACCCTGCATTCACTATATCTGGTCTTCAGCAGTACACAGAACATGGATATGCAATTATTTTAGTAAATATAAACTGCTTAATACCTTTTCTCATCAGCAGTACATAGCTAGACTTGGGACTTCTATCAGTGTCTAGTTAAAGCTTGTAGTAAGAGTTTTCATACTGCACTGGCTGTCCTTTTAGGATGCAGGACCCTTGACCCTCTGTCTAGACAGTACTGATTGGCCCTGTGCTGATCACATGCACCCTCCCATGAAAAGAAAAACCTCTCTAGCAATACACACCAAACTGGGCATGTGCAGAGTGACTCCAGTAACTGTCTTATCCAGACATGTTTTGGAGACAATGAAAGAAGGGGAGGATCAGATAAGACAGGATCAAACAGATTTTTTGCACAATGCAGAGGATTAACCCCTTAGGTTCCACAGTGAGTATAACAAGCATGCTTTACTGCATATACACACTGATTTTATTGTTGTGGGTTTACTAAAATTTTAAAGACCAAGAGAAACTCCAGAAATGTGTAATTCCATTTATGAAAGAGGTTTTATATTAGGATTTTAAGTGAGGCAGTATTTTGTGCTCAAATTTCTTATAGTGTAGATCTAAAAACACCATCAGGTTCAGTTTTGTTTTTACAAGAAAAAAATGTTCCTTTATTGAGGCAAAAAGATTCAAGCATAATACAACACTGTCCAAAATGGACCAAATCTTGACAAGAATACAGAATACAGTACATGTGGAAGTCAAATAAAGCAGGCATACATAAGGAGCCTATAAATCACTCTAACAATTGTAGCTTCAATACTGCAGAACACCTTCCAATCTTATCATACCTGGAGCTCAAGCCGGTAACACGCCCCCACCCCCCATACTTCCGCGACTAGAATGCTACCCCCCCCCCCCACGCCGTCCACAGTTGCCAGATTTTTTCGAATTTTTGGGGACAGTTCCTGTTAATATACGTTAATTTGTACAGTGGTAACACAGCATTGAGAGATTTCTCCCATGACTCCATCGCCGGGGCGGAGGAGGCGTTCCAACGTAAGACAATTTCCCTCTTAGCATAAAAAAAGAGGTAAGTGAGAAGTAATTTGGTGTAGCGAGGCCTCTGATCGTCGTCCTGTATACCCAGGAGCACCAGCTCAGGGGAGACAGGAAGCGCCAGCTGGAGGCGACCATTAACGGTGTCCACTACCTTTTCCCAGTATCTAGCAATCTTAGGACAGCTCCAGAACATATGGAAATAGGTACCCACATCATTTCGGCAGCGGGGACAATCCTGTGTGCGTTGTGGGAACACCCTATGGAGCCTCTGGGGAGTATAATATACTCTATGCAGGAACTTGACCTGTATTAACCTCTCTCTAGTGGATATCAGTAAGGCAGAACTGTCCGCTAAGCAGTCATCCCAATCCTCCCTATCAAGATCCGGAATATCAGCTTTCCACTGATCCCAGAGTTTGTCAACCCTAGTGGAGTCGTTCTTCAGCAGGTCTAAATATAAGACAGATAGGGGCTTTTGCAGTCGCTCCTGGGCCAACAACTAGGTGGTGAGGTGAATTGAGCTCGAATGGCATGGCGCAGCTGGAGGTACCTGAAATACATCCACCCAGGCAATTGGTATTTGACCCGGAGGGTTGTAAACGGCATCAGGGCTCCTGCTGAAAAAATATCCCCAAGCGTTTAGATTCCGTACCTAGCCCAGACCTGGGGATCAGGGACCGTCCTAAGATGTGGAAGGTTGGGGTTCCCCCAAAGTGGACAGAAGGGGGACCAGCTCCGTGAGCGAAGAAGCCCCCGTCTGGCCACCGTCCAGGCCCTCAAGGTTGTACGAGTCGGTTGCTTAAAAGCCACATATGCCCTATGCCCCCTGTAAACTAGGTTACCCAGCTCACGGAGCGAACCAAGAACCGCCGCTTCTAGGCACACCGCCGTATTACCCTTAGAGAGAACAAACCACCACCGGACCGTGACTAGTACTGCCGCCCAGAAGTAAGTTTGGTAGTTTGGCAACGCCAGGCCCCCGCACGGAACAGGAAGCGTCAGGGTCGATTTAGCCAGTCTCAGAGTCGCGCCACCCCATATGAAGGAGCCTACGCACCGATCCACCTAGGCGAAGAAGGAATTGGGTATCCAGGTGGGACTGTTCCGAAAAACATACAGAAATTTGGGGAGAAACAGCATTTTCAAAAGGTTTATACTCCCCATGAGGTTCAGGGGCAGGGAGGCCCACGAGGCGCACCTGGCCCTAAGCTGGGACAGAACCGGGAGCAGGCTGAGGTCCCTAAAGCTTGAGAGGTCCCTCCTCACCCGGATACCCAAATATTTAAACTGGTCCACCCAGAGCAAAGGCGCCTCCATGCCCGGATCGTGAATTTGTAGGTTCAGTTTTTTTTTTTTTACTGGATAATATGCTGCGTACACACGATCGGACATTCCGACAACAAAACCATGGATTTTTTTTTCCGACAGAATGTTGGCTCAAACTTGTGTTGCATACACACAGTCACACAAATGTTGTTGCAAATTCCGAACGTCAAGAACGCTGTGAACAACACGTACGACGAGCTGAGAAAAATTAAGTCCAATAGCCTCTTTTGCTCGATTCAGAGCATGCATTGATTTTTGTGCGTCGGAATTGCATACACATGATCGGAATTTTCGACAAAAACTTTTGTTGTCGGAAACATTGAGAACCAGCTCTCAAACATTTGTTGTCGGAAATTCCGACAGCAAATGTCTGATGGAGCATACACACGGTCGGAATATCCGACCAAAAGCTCACATGGAACATTTGTTGTCGGAAATTCCGATCGTGTGTACGCAGCATTAGTCTTAAAATTATCCTTTGTCGCTTGCATTGCTAACCCCTCCTTCTAAAAATGCTAGTTATTGCAGTTAATCAATTATGCCAATGAATATATTAGACATATTTTCTTTTATTTTAGGATAAATAATCATGAAAACTGTGCAGCAATGCTCCTTGGATCTATAGGTGGAAGCATTGTTAACTGTAAAGACAAGAAGGAAAGGTATGGCCAAATGCTCTAAGGGGAATGAGACTTGCCATGAATAATGTTTTGCATGTGGTCATTTACATTTATGATAAAGCCATATCTAAAAATAAATGATGGTACAATGGTTTATCCAAATTTTTCTGGTATTAAAATGATCTAAAATGATTACCTTAGTGGTTCTAAAGTCTAAAGGTGTTTTTACCTTAATGCATTCCCTGCTACCTTTTCTTTCCCCATCCCTAAAACCTTACCTGGCTACTTGGATCAATGTAGTGCTGTGCCCGGCTGCAAGTCTTCTCTCCTTTCTTCTTGCTCTCACAGGCTTCACTGTTACCAGCAGGAGCCATTGGCTCCTGTGTGCTGTTGCTCAAATCTTGTGAGGAGAGAGGGGGGTGTGGGTGAACTGCGCTTACATGTCCGCACAAACCCCCCTCCACTGCAGCCGGCTTGTTATGGGGGAACTTGCAGGGAGAAGATGCGGGTAGTGCTGGTGGAGCAGGTAAGCATAAACCTCTTTTTTTATTTTTATAATAATAAATAACCTTTAGTATCACTTTAAATCACCCACTGTTTTATGTATGATATATATTCTGGAATTGCTGGTCTGTCAGGTATTTTGCAATTGATCATGAATGCAAAAAACAAAGACCTTCTTTAATATAGAAAATGTATTATTAAATATGTCAAAGTGCATATCAAAAGAAAAAGAAAAATGATTGTATTGTAGCCCTCTTTTGGGGCGAGAAATGGCCCTCCCCAAACAGGATAGTGGGCACCATTCACAAAGCGATATCTTACTGCATCCGAGTATGCAGTAAGATACCGCACAGCATTTTTCAAAAAAGTTTTTGGGCAGTCACTAAAAAGCACTACTAAAATACAGGATTAATTATTTTATGAAGTCATGTGATATTTTAGTATTGAAAGCTGGCATCCTTAACACAGGCTGTAAATAGCTAGTTGTTAGGAGCGTGCAGCTGCCGGCATCCTTAACAACCAGCAACTGTCATGGTTGTTAAGGAGCGGGTGGCTGCTAGATCCTTAACCTCCCTGGCGGTAATCCAGAGTCTGGCTCGGGGTGGAAATTCAGTACCATTAGCGGTATCCCCGAGCCTCGGGATTGCATCGCAGTATCCAGGCAGAGTTTATTTACCTTGTCCCCTGGATCCTGCGATGCCTCGTTCTGTGTGAGCGAGCTGTCTCCTCGCTCGATTCACACAGTGCCCCGAGTGCCACCGAGCTCCGTTCCCTGCGACGTTATGATGCACAGGGGCGGAGATCGGCGCCAAATTCAAAAAAATAAAAACACACAATACATACAGTAATCTTACAGATTACAGTACTGTATAAAATAATTTCACATCCCCTTTGTCCCTGGTGGTCTGTCCAGTGACCTGCATGCACTTTTATATTATAAATACTGTTCTTTCTGCCTGGAAACTGTAGATTGTCCATAGCAACCAAAAAGTTTCCCTTTATGTCAAAAGTGGTTTTAGACCAGCTAGAAAACAGCGATAATAAATTATAATCACTTGCAGAATTGAGCGATAGTGATTTATGGGGAAATTCGTCATCAAACACGGAAAGTAATGAAATTTCAGTGTTTTTCATTTGATTACATTATTGAATAATTTGTATTATTATTATATTTTTATTTGTTATAATTATTTATTATATTATAATTAATGATTTCGTGTTTCAAACTTTATCATACCCGGGATGTCTACTAGACAGATTCAAGTGAGCTATTTCTAAGAATTACAGGCCTACAATATAAAACGCCAAATTTCCATGCAAAACAACTGCACCGCTTTCAGCATCAAAAATCGGACATAATCATACCGCCAGGGAGGTTAACAGAGGCTGAGTCATCAGCTGTCAGAGGGGGTTCTCCGTTGACAGCTGAATACCAAAAAATAAAATAAAAAAAATTACGGAAATTAAAAATTGTCAGGGCTGCCTCAGCCCTTCCTTCTCTGTGCTGGCCGCTCACGGCAATACAGACGCTCTTGAGTCGCACGGCTCGTCTAGAGTCTCCCACTGTGGCCGCTCCTGTAGTCTCTGTGCAGGCATCCGCCTCAAGTATTACCTCTTTAAGAGGTATGTCTGGTTCTGCTCTGCTTCCCCAGTGATTTGGGGTCGATCCAGTTCAGTGCAGAGGGTTTCTCAACCAGGTTGAGATATACTTTGCTGCCCCAGGCGTTTCCCACAGACAGAAGCAAAGTGGGTTTTGTGATATCTTTGCTTTCTGACAGGGCCTTGACCTGGGCAAACCCTCTATGATAGACACAAAAACCTGTGGTCCTGAGTTACCCAGAATTTGTGGCTTCCTTCAAAAGGGTATTTGACGTTCTCGCATGCTCCGCTTCTGCTGCCAAGTGCCTCATGTCCATCAAAAAGAGTACGAGGACGGTTGCCGATTACGCCATTGAATTCCGTACTCTGGCAGCAGAGGTTGCTTGGAACAATGAGGCCCTCGTGGCTGCTTTTTCTCATGGTCTCTCGGATAACATCAAGGATGAGATAGCGGCCCGAGATATACCCACTGAGACTCTCTCTTAAGGAGCGCTTGCGGAAGCCTCCTGTACATTTGTCTCCGAGCTTTGCAGTCCCACTCTTGCCTCTCTCACCTCCCATGCCTCCTGGTACCGAGTCGGTATGTGAAGGTGAACCCATGCACTTGGGCTTCATGTGTATCTCTGCGGACGAGAGAGCCCTTAGGAGGAGGGAGAGATTGTGCCTTTATTGTGGCCAGGCTGGTCTCTTTTTTAAGTCTTGTCCTACCCATCCAGAGAATGCCCGAACTTTGAGGTCCTGTCATGGACAGACCTTAGGTGGTGTTGTTTTGTCTCCAGTTTTCCAGAAGGATAAGCCCCTGGTTTCGGTTACCCTGCCGTAGGCTGAGTCGTCCGTCGAGATACAGCCTCTAATCGACTCTACAGGGCTGCAGGCCTGTTCATTGATGCTGACTTTGTATCAAAGCACTCGATTCCGCTGCAGGTGCGTGACACTCCACACTCCACTTGCCATTGAGGCTCCTGACAGGAGACCTCTACAGCCTGCCCATGTGACTCATGAGACTGTTCCATTGTCCATGGCCACAGGGGCTCTTCATTGTGAGATAATCCAATTCCAAGTTATTTCATCACCTAAGTTTCCTCTGGTTATTGATTATCCTTGGTTACAGAGGCACAACCCCTCTTTTGATTGGCTCCGTGCTGAGGCTCTGTCCTGGTCTCCACAATGCAGTAAGAGATGCTTCCAGAAGGTAGCCAAGGTCCTGTGTACCTCTTCACTCTCCGCCCTGCCGGAGGAGTACAACGATTTTAGCGATGTCTTTGACAAAGGTCAAGCCGGTACGTTGCCTTCACACCAGTCGTATGATTGTGCAATTGACCTTCAACCTGGTGCCATACCTCCTCGTGGCTGGGTTTACCCTTTGTCGGTCTTGGAAGATAAGGCCATGGAGAAGTATGTTGCAGACGCACTCTCTCGAGGTTTCATATGCAAATCCTCATCTCCTGCTGGTGCTGGTTTCTTTTTTGTGAAGAAGAGTGGTAAAGTGAGACCTTGCATTGACTATAGGGGTCTTAATCGTCTCACCATTAAGAATGCCTATCTGATTCTGTTGATTACGGAGTTATTTGACTGCCTCAAGGGAGCAATGGTTTTCACGAAGCTTGATTTGAGGGGCATACAATCTCGTGAGGATTAAGGAGGACGACAAGTGGAAAACTGCCTTTAATACCAGAACAGGTCATTATGAGTATCTTGTAATGCCTTTTGGCCTCTGTACTGCTCCGGCAGTTTTCCAGGAGTTTATTAACGATGTCCTCCGAGATTTGTTGCAGTTATGTGTGGTGGTTTATCTCAAAGATAGCCTCATATTTTTCAAGTACCTGGAGAGCCACCACACAGATGTCTGTCGAGTGCTTCAGAAACTAAGAGAGAACAATCTCTATTGTAAGCTGGAGAAGTGTGAATTCCATCGGGAACAGGTCAAATTCCTGGGTTATGTAATTTCCACGGCTGGTTTTTTGATGGACCCAGAGAAACTTTCTGCTGTCCTACAGTGGCCTCGACCCATGGTTTTACGTCCTCTGCAATGTTTTCTTGGCTTTTCCAACTATTATCGGAAGTTTATTCGTAACTTCTCATCTCTGGTCAAGCCCCTGACTGATATGCCCAGAAAGGACAGTAACCCACAGAGTTGGTCTCCAGAGTCCATTAAGGCTTTTGAGAGTCTTAAGGCTGCCTTTGTTTCTGCTCCTGTGTTGGCACATCCTGATCCTAAATTGCCTTTTATTCTTGAAGTTGATGCTTCTGAGACTGGAGTTGGCGCCCTTCTGTCTCAACCTCCTAGCTCTGACAGCGCTATGCATCCGTGTAACTACTTTTCCAAGAAATTGTCACCTGCGGAGTGTAATTACGAGATTGGTGACAGAGCTGTTGCCGATCATTTTAGCCCTGAAAGATTGAAGACATCTCCTCGAAAATACCACTGTGCCGGTTCTCATTCTTACTGACCATAAAAATGTGTCTCTCTCCCGGAAGGGCACGATGGGCTCTTTTCTTGTCGAGCTTCAATTACATTTTCTCATTCTTACCCGGTACTAAGAATGTAAGGGCTAATGCCTTGTCACGACAATTTTCCTTCACTTCCAACATGGAAGGCGTTTCTGGTTCCTGTGATTCCTCCTGATCGTATTCTGGCTACGGTTCGCACCAGTCTCACTTCTCCTTTGGGAGACAAAATTCTTGCTGCTCAGGTCGATGCCCCTCCTGAGAAACCTTGTGACCGCTGCTTTGTTCCCGAGACTCTCCGTACTGCCGTTCTCCAGACTTACCATTCTTCCAAGGCTGCTGGCCACCCTGGGAAGAACTCTTTTGGGCCATTTCCCAACAATTCTGGTGGCCTAGTCTACATGCTGATGTAACCGCCTTCGTAGCTGCCTGTTCCGTGTGTGCTCAGAGTAAGACTCCACGACACCTTTCAGTCTGCCTCCTACAACCCATACTCAGTGGAGAGAGGCCCTGGACCCACCTTTGTATGGATTTCATTGTGGAGTTACCAAACTCCCAGGGTAACACAGTTATCATTATGGTAGTAGACCGGTTCTCGAAAATGTCTCACTGTATTCCACTTAAGAAGTTGCCTACGTCTAAGGAACTGGCTTCCATTTTCGCTCGGGGGATCTTTCGCTTACATGGTCTACCCAAGGTCATTGTCTCAGACAGGGGAATTCAGTTTGTGTCCCGGTTCTGGCGAGCCTTTTGTGCACAGTTGGGAATTCAGCTTGCCTTCTCCTCTGCGGTCTAATGGGGCTGCAGAACGAGTCAATCAGTCCTTGGAGCAATTCCTGCGTTGCTATATTTCTGACCATCACAACAACTGGTCAGACCTCTTACCTTGGGCGGAGTTTGCTTACAATATCGCTCTGAATTCTTCTTCCTGTTTGTCCCCGTTTATGGCAAACTATGGTTTCCAACCTTCCATGTTGTCTGACTCGTTTGTTCCTCAGAGTATTCCTGCATTAGAGGAACATCTCCGTGGTCTTTGTTCCACTTGGGTACAAGTCCAAGAGGCTTTGCGACAGGCTAACGAGAGGTACAGACTCCATGCTGACCGCAGACGCCTACCAAGTCGGGGACAGGGTCTGGCTGTCATCTCGCAACCTCCGACTTTGTGTTCCTTCTCTGAAGTTTGCACATTGGTTTATTGGGCCTTTCCGTATCCTTCGCAGGATAAACCCAGTGGCTTACGTGTTGGACCTTCCTTCCAGTATGCGTATCTCTAATGTGTTTCATGTCTCATTATTGAAACCTTTGGTCTGCAACCGTTTTACCACCTCGGTGCCATGTCCTCACCCTATACAGGTTGAGAACCATGGGGAGTATGAAGTACAGTCCATTGTTGACTCCCATAGGTTCCGTGGGCGCATACAGTACCTGGTGCATTGTAAGGGGTACGGTCCAGAGGAACACTCTTGGGTCCCATCCTCGGACGTACATGCCCCTGTCCTCCTCAGTGATTTCCATAGACGATTCCCCCTCAAGTCCGGTGGTCCTCCAAGGGGGAGGGGTCGTTGAGGAGGGGGTACTGTCAGGGCTGGCTCAGCCCTTCCTTCTCTGTGCTGGCAGCTCAGCTGTGAGCTAATTGCCAGCTCCCATCTCTCCACAGTGATCCGCCTGTTGATGATCCTGTTCGTCAGCTCTGCCTACTTAATGCCTTCCAGTTCATTTGCTCTTTGCCTTTGCCTGTGTTAAAATCTCAAGAGACGTTCCTGTTGAAGACCTGCTGGACTACGTTCCCTCTGGCTACAGATCCTGCTTGCTGTACTACTACCTTTATCGCTGGCTCTTGGACATTGGCTTGGCCGGCCACCCGATCCGGTTACTGAACTCTGACTATGTTTTGACTACACTTACTGGGCCAGATTCTCAAAGATCCTGCGTCGTCGTCGCGTAAGCTATTTACACTACGCCGCCCCAACTTACAGGAGCAAGTGCTGTTGTCACGTACCTGGTAGGAGTCTTTGTAGGTGTTTTCAAGAAAGAGAACATTCTTAGAAGATTTCGTTATCGTCAAAGTCATGACCTGCCAGTCCTCCGTATCAAGCTTTTTTCCTATTTCACTTTCCCATTGGAGGTGATAGGGTCGTGTCAGTGACTTTTTGGAAGTGATAATAGAAGAATAGATCAGTGATATCAAACCTGAGGCCTGGGGTCGAGCCCTGCATAAACTCTCAAAGGGAGTCAGAATGAAAGGGGTCAGTTGGAGAAAATGACGAATCTGGAGATAGCTGTAATGTTCACATACAGGGATATTATGGGAAGAGTGTAATGCCTCGAACGGTACTATCCCGGTGGGGGTAAGAAAATAGTGGACATCCGTAAAACCGTTTGTCAGCCACCAGAAAAACTGCCGGGGGACGACGCAGCCTGGCGGGAACAATGGGTAATGGAGGATTTGAAGTAGGGGCAGGTGAGGGGAGATCAGGCCCGCGGAATACTTGACCGAATCCCAAAGACGGAGAGAGTGAGTCAGACATGCTATTAAAGCTGATTTCATGTGGCTGACATTATAAAAAGTTTGTAACTGTTTTATCTTCTCATAGGACTCCTCTTCATGCTGCAGCCTTCAGAAACCACACAGAATGCATTCAACTTCTTTTAAGCTATGATGTCAATGTAAATGCTGTAGATGTAACCGGAAAGACACCGCTGATGACCGCTGTTGAAAGGGGCCATTTAAGTGCTGCAGGTTGGTGTAAAAAATATGACATTATATTCAATCCCGTATATTTTTCCAATTAACTGCTATTAAACTGAAAATTGCATGCCTAGTCTTACATTCAGATTTTCTTTGATATGCTTTAGAAATTCTGATCAAAAGAACCAGTGTGGACTTGACTGCAAAGGATATTTTTTCAAATACAGCACTTCACTTGGCATGCATGGCAGTAAGTAAAAAGTATAGATTTCTCAGGAGCAGTTGATTTTGGATGACTTTAGAAACATAAATCAGGATAATTTGTTGACACTAACATCATATTGGAAAAACATCAGGTCTTCCTATATCGCTCAAACCTGATGATGTAATTAATATTCACTCAGTTACTATTCTTTACTACCAGTTATTATCTTAAGAGGAACTGCCAGAGTTCCTTGATTAAAGGTAGATCTTACAGCTTTAGATTTGTGCAATGCTTTGTATAATCAATGTAGAATTAGAAGAAAATGCCACATGAAATAGATAAGTTGCCCTATTTTGTGGAAAGGGTGTTGATTGTATGGTGGTAATTTATTATTAATGAATGTGCATTTTTAGACATTATTAGCAAAGTTATATAAGTACATTTCCAAGCAGAGTTGTCTTTTAAATCAGCAAATCAGGCCAGCATAACAGAAAAAGGAGCCTTAAATGCAGCCCCTGAGAACACCAAAGGATATAAAATGCAATACAATATATGTAATTCTACAGGAGAAAATTGCAGACTGGAAAAATGTTGCAAGAAACAGTCAAAAACGGATGATATATTAAAAGAGACTCCAAGAGATTCCTGTCATTACATTTTATTTACAAACCAGTGCATCCATAATTTCCTTATAGCCACTGAGGAGTCTGTTGTTGCCACATACAGTATGATAATATTTACAGCAAACTCAATTATAAAACAAATACATATATTGTAAAAAAAAAAAAAAGTAGTGCACAAAGCTCAGAAAAATGGGGAAAAGAAAAACCGTATATAATCGAGTATAAGCCAACCCGAATATAACCCGAGGCACCTAATTTTACCACAAAAAAATGTGAAAACGTATTGAGTTGAGTATAAGCCTAGGATGTCCATCTGCATGCCTCACTGTGTCCATGTGCATGCCTCACTGTGCCCATGCCTCACTGTGCCCATGCCTCACTGTGCCCATGCCTCACTGTGCCTCACTGTGTCCATGCCTCACTGTATCCATGCCTCACTGTGCCCATGTCTCACTGTGTCCATGACTAGACTTACGTTTAACGTGGGAGTATATAGAAGGGGTGCTCAGCTTTGAAAAATCGGTGCTCCCCGGCCGTAGGTTCCCCGGACAACAAACTTTGCACACTTGTAGAGGAAGAGTGGGGCTATATGTGTGCCAGGGGACCTACAGCCAGCTGGTACCGGGTCACCAAAGTCCGGGAGATCCGGCACAAAAAGGTGACACAAGTATAAGTCGAGGGGGCATTTTCAGCACAAAAAAATGTTCTGAAAAACTCTGCTTATACTCGAGTATATACAGTAAACTGATTTCATAAACTAGCTGAAGTCTACTTGATTTATTATTTTCCTTTATTGGCCCGACTTCTAGTTCTTGCAACACAGGTACCATCATATGGGTACATGTGTGGCAGTTCTTATTGGGCACATGTGGTGCTGAAGGAAGCACCATCCTTGTCCTCCTCATTTGTCACAGTTCAAACAATGACACTAGAAAGCTAAAAACTGCTTTAAAAACACTGGACAAAAAACTTTAGCTGGTTCTAGTTTTAGCGTTTTTTGCCGGCATTTAGCAGTGTTCAGCCTAGCATGTACGCTTCAGTATTAAGGAGTGGGGCCGCCGGCATCCTTAACAACCAGTAAATAGCTGGTTGTTAAGGACCGTTCCGGGAAGCATCCCTAACATTGGATGATTCATCAGCTGTCAGGGAGGTTCACCGCTGATAGCTGAATTTATAAAAAACAGTTGACAGCAATAATTTTTTTTTTTAAATGCCCCCTCTCCAATCCATACCAGGCCCTTTGGGAATTTTAAAGGTGATGTTAGATGATGCTACGTGTAACGGCATTCATATACTCTATTCATTTTTTTAAAATCTCTTAACCCCTTGCCGACCACTGCACGATTATATACGTTGGCAGAATGGCACGGCTGGGCAGATCAACATATATATAAACACGTCGTCTTTAAGGCCCGGGGTTGTGCGCGCACCCACCACGAGCTCCGTGAGTCTGACCGCGGGTCCCCCGGACTCGATGTCCACTGGTAGTCCTGCGATCGTCTCACGGAGAAGAAAGGGAAAATGCTAATGTAAACAAGCTCTTCCCTGTTCTGCATAGTGACAGGACACTGATCACAGCTCCCTGTGATCGGGACCGGTGATTAGTGTCATCTAATCGTAGCCCCACCCCCACATGGTTAGAACACATCCCTAGGTCACACTTAACCCCTTCAGCGCCCGCTACAGGGTAACCCCTTCACTGCCAGTCACATTTACACAGTAATCAGTGCATTTTTATAGCACTGATCGCTGTATAAATATGAATGGTCCCAAAATAACGGCAAAAGTGTCCGATGTGTCCTCCATAATGTCGCAGTCACGATAAAAATCGCTGATCGCCGACATTACTTAAAAAAAAAAAATATTAATAAAAAGTTACCAAAAATATGTAGAAGAATACGTATCGGCCTAAACTGAGGACAAAAATATGTTTTTTATATATTTTTGGGGGATATTTATTATAGCAAAAAGTAAAAAATATTGTTGTTTTTTTCAAAATTGTCGCTCTATTTTTGTTTATAGCGCAAAAAATAAAAAAACGCAGAGGTGATCAAATTCCACCAAAAAAGCTCTATTTGTGGGAAAAAAAGGACGTCAATTTTGATTGGGAGCCACGTCGCAATTGTCAGTTAAATCAACTCAGTGCCGAATCGCAAAAAGTGCTCTGGTCTTTGGCCAGCCAAATGGTCCGGGGCTGAAGTGGTTAAACTATATTTGAAAAGATTGTGAAATTACTGCGCTAACCAATTTCATGAAAAGCAGCTAACACTCAAATAAACAAAGTAAAGGAAATATATAAAAACACAGTGTAGCGCTGTAAACCATCATAAATGCAACATATTATACAGTGCATAAAAACCTATAAACATAAAGCGCTTGCATATAAGAAGCATGCAAAGTCCAGTGGCTGTAGCCAGTGATGTGTAAAATCACCAATATAGTGAGTTCGTAAAAGGCAAATAGCCCAAATAAGAAGGATTTTGAATCCACTCTTAGGGCTTCATTTCGTTTTTACAGCCACTTTTTTTAGCCTTTTTTACAGCTTAAAAACGCCTGTCCATGTTTTTTTTTTGTTTTTTTTAACTCGAGCTCAAAAACGCAGCAGTAGCGTTTTTGCACGTTTTTGAGCGTTTTTTAACGTCTGGCGTTTTTACAGCTCTAACACTGGAGCTTCAGAACGCACTGGTCCTGTTTTTTTTTTGCAGCTTAAAAACGGCTCAGCCATCTACAGCTCAAAAATGTCATGGTGGGCATGAGGCCATAGACTAACATGGAGAGACGTTTTTAAGCTGCAAAAAATGCTCAGAAAAGTGGCTGTAAAAACGTCCATGGAAATGAAGCCTTAAATAAATACTTTTGGAAGGGAGATAAAACAGTAATGTAGCCGATGTAACACCAGGAATAGTGTATCCTCCACCCGGGGAATAAGGCTGAATACTCTTACCAGACGTGGTGGACTCACGTGCCAGCGGCAGTGGGTCAATCAAGCTTATGGCAACCAGAACCTGGAACTCCAATGATATAGTCTCGAACTCCCACAGAACAGGATGAAACTGGAGCCCGGTTACGAAACGATCCGAATGCACATAGTGAATGTGAAAACACTGTCATCCAAACCGATGTGGGGATAGTGACTCACATCTGTAGGCCAAAAAGGATGGCACGTGAGTCCACCACGTTTGGTAAGAGTATTCATCCTTATCCCCTGGGCGGAGGATACACTATTCCTGGTGTTACATCGGCCATTACTGTTTCATCTCACTTCCAAAAGTGTTTCTTCTAAGAATGAATCCAAAATCCTTCTTATTTGGGCTATTTGCCTTTACGAACTCACTATATTGGTGATTTTACAAATCACTGACTACAGCCACTGGACTTTGCACATTTCCTATATACAAGCACTTTGTTTATATGTTTTTATGCACTGTATACTATGTTGCATTTATGATGGTTTACAGCGCTACACTTTGGCCTCGTTTCCTGCACCCCCATACCTCAGGCCAAATGAGGTACTGCAGGCCAATTTTCGGCTTTTCTCGGCTCCTGCGCCCCCGTACCTCAGGCCAAATGAGGTACTGCAGGCCTATTTTCAGCTCTGCTCGGCTTCTGCGCCCCCATACCTCAGGCCAAATGAGGTACTGCAGGCCTATTTAGCTTGAATTCTGCTCGTCTTGCGAGTCAACACTCGCAAACCGAGTCAGAATTTAAAAAAAAAAGTTGCTCGCAAATCAAAACGCTCTCAAACCAAGTTACTTATAAACCGAGGTTCCAATGTATAAATTTCCTTGACTTTGTTTGTTTGAGTGTTAGCTGCTTTTCACATGATTGGTTAGTGCAGTCATTTCACAATCTTTTCAAATATAGTTTAAGAGATTTAAAAAAAAATAACAGAGTATAAGAATGCCATTACACGTAGCATCATCTAACATCACCTTTTTGTAAGATGGTGGGATACAACAAGAATGTCTTTTATCTGTGTGTCTTGAATTTGTAAATTACAACCAAAAATCTAACGTTTTATCCGCCTGGTCACCCATAACATATTAGGAACAACTAATTTCCCATCTGCACAAAACATAGCTGTTTGTCAGTACAGGAGGATACAAGGCATAGGGGAGGCACATGCAGACACTGAGTACACCGATCAATCGGGGCTCCCTAAGGCGACAGGCAATGTACCCCACAATCTTCTTTCCACACATGCTTCCCAGGGAGTTGTCTGTGATCTTGCTTGTGTATTTGGTGGTTCCTGTCAAGTAGTTGATCCAGAGGTATGCACATTTGTTTCTGCAAAAATATGTGCAATTATTATTTTTTCCCAAAAGGTGAACTTAGCCTTTTAAATTGGTATTAAAGCAGTATTAACCCAAAACCAAAAATGAAATATATTGCAGCTTACCAATTATTACATGTGGTGGCTGCATTTGTTTTCTTTTTTAGGCTTTTTCCCCTTCTAGTTTCACCTGGTGATCTGGCTGGTAACACACTTCTTGTATTATGCCGCATACACACGATCGGATTTTGCGTAGGAAATACCTTGGATGGTTTTCCCGACGGAATTCCGCTCAAGCTTGGCTTGCATACACACGGTCACACAAGTTCTCTGAACTTTCGTCAGTCAAAAACGCGGTGACGTACAACACTATGACAAGCCAAGAAAATGAAGTTCAATACTTCCGAGCACGCACCGAATTGTTTCCGAGCATGCGTCTGAATTTTGCCTGTCAGAATTGCTACAGATGATCGGATTTTTTTTTTTTCCCGTCGGAAAATTTGAGAACCAGCTTTCAATCTTTTGTTGGCGGAAATTCCGACAGCAAAAGTCCGATCAATTTCCGTTCAAAAGCTCACATCGGACTTTTGCTGTCGGAATTTCTGATCATGTGTATGGGGCATTAGAGTTCCCCAACTCTAGATGAGGGAGCACAGGGGGCACCTTTGGACAGCAACTTTGTCAGTCTGGGGGGAGGAAAGCATAAGATGCACTAGCACAGAGGTGTCAAACTTTCAATTTCATCTCGGGCCGCATCAGCATTATGGTTGCCCTCAAAGGGTCAGTTGCATCTGTAGGACTATATAAATGTATCCAGGTTTTTTTTTTCTTAGAGAATAGGTGCTGGAACTTAACCACGCCTCCCTGCCAAATCGCTTAAAACTGGAAATGTGGTAAAATTGGGGTGGATCTTATATGGGTGATAAATATCAGGAGTGCATTATGTGCAGAGTTCAGGTATGCGCTGTGTATAGAGTGCAGAGTTCAGTTGTGCGCTATGTACAGAGTGCAGCTTTGGGGTACCCTATGCAGAGAGTGCAGAGTTCAGGGGTGCGCTGTCTACAGAGTGCTGGTTACAAGTGACAGTGGTGAGCATAGTTCAGGGGTGCTCTATATATTGAGTGCATGGTTCAGGGGTGTGCTACTTACATAGTACAGAGTTCAGGGGTCCTCTATATGCCGAGTGCAGGGTTGAGGGGTGCTCTAAGCACAGATTGCAGAGTCCAGGGGTACGCTACATGTATAGTGCAAAAGTTCAGGGGTGTGCTGTCTACAGCAGGGTTATAATTGACAGTGGTGAACGAGGAGCGAAGGGTGAGAGACAAAAGCGGTGGCCTTGTGTTTGACACATATGCACTAGCAGATTTAGATATACTAGCAAACTGAAGCAAAGTTCCAACTAATACTATATAATCAGTTACAGCAAACAGTTTTTTTTTCCTTTTTGGATAAAAGTTTTACATAAAAAAAAATCTCATCATTGAAAAGCTCCTCTGTCTTTGGTAAATGCTTTGTCTCAACCCTGTAACTAATATATCTGCAGGACAGCTTGTTCTTTTGAAAAAACAACAAACTACAGCATCTGGTCAGACCACCAGTTAAAAATGGAATAAAGTAGGCCAAAAAAATGCAGACATCACATCTAAGCATTGGTAAGCTGCAATATAAAAAAAAAAAATCACCATAACTACTGGAGATTCCCCATTGAAAGATTCCCTTCTATTCCTGTTCTGGGGACAACCCAAAATGTGGCATTTTACTTTAACTTTTAACGATAACAGTAAACAGAATGGATGGTGAATCTCTGTAATGGGGGAATAGACAACACTAAAAACCTGACAAGTGTTTCAATCCTTCTTCATTCTATCATAAAAAAAAAAATACAATATATTTGCCTTTACTTTAAGGTCATATAGCCTGGATTCTGATTTTTGTTTTAAACACCTGCAATTTAAAAAGTATGTTTGGTGCCATTGCTAGCTTTCTTCTGAAAATACTAGTTGCTTAGCTGTGCCTTGGTTCAGTACTTTTAAATGATAGACCTGGAACAAGCATGCTGAAAATGAGTGTAACCAAAGCATCAGAATTCCTGATTTCTCAGGTCATGACTTATAAAGCATTGTCAATGGCAGCCTACACAATTCCCTTGATAAGTCTATTTTATGGTAAGTATTTTTAGAAACTGAGTCAGCACACATTATATATATATATATATATATATATATATATATATATATATATATATATATATATATTCACAGCATTCTCATATATCGAATTCAAATTAGTTACAATGCATACACAGTATACAGTATAATAAATACATCATCTTCAGTTTCTAAAAAGAAACCTTGCTAACACATATAGCATAAATCAACAGTAGGATTAATATCAACGTATGATTGAATAGTTGAGCTATATCGAATCTGGCAAATCTTTGTCTAGAAAAATAGTTTCAGACCAAATAGGTTAGATAAACTTAAAGTGGAGGTCCGCCAATTTTTCTTTTAATTAAAAGTCAGCAGCTACAAATACTGCAGCTGCTGACTTTCAATATATGGACACTTAACTGTCCTGGGCGCCTGCGATGTCGGCAGCCGAAGCCGATCTGTCCATTGGCTCTCGGATGCTTCTTTCGCCATCTTCGGTAAGGGAATCAGGAAGTGAAGCCTTGAGGCTTCACTTCCTGGTTCCCTACTGTGCATGCGCGAGTCACGCTGCGCATTCCCACTGGTCCCTGCTGTCTTCTGGGACCTGTATGTCTCCCAGAAGACAGCGGGAGGGAGTAGGCGCCGGATGTGGCATAGGTCACCGCGATCACCGCAGTGATCTATGCCCGGAAGTTGGAGCAAATTCGTGTATTACACAGGTATCTGCACCCTCCTCCCCCCTAAAAGGTGCCAAATGTGACACCGGAGGGGGGGAAGGATTCCAAAAAGTGAAAACATTTAAAAATTTTGGGTGGAACTCCGCTTTAACACAACAAAAGGGTAAAAAACCTTCTGAGCTACAGGATCCCCTCCCATACATACCCCAGCCTGACCCAGCGATGTGTGCCCACTCTCTACCTCCTCACTGGGCTGATTGATAGCAGCAGCTGTGACGAGAAAGCAGGGTTGAGCCGCCCGGTTTGTGTCAATGGACGCACCCATAGAAAGCAAGTGCCCCCATAGAAAGTAACTTTCTATGGGGGCACTCACCAAATAGAAGGAGCCTGGAACGCTGTTGGGGGACCTCAGAAGAGGAGGATCAGGGCTGCAAAACAAATGCAAATAGCAGATATTATTTTAATTAAAAAATGAAGGATTATGGGAATTATTATAAGGAATGAATATTACTTTAAGCTTGCAATAGATGGATCTAATTTCAGCTGGTTCAGCAGGAACCAGGGACACATTTTGAATTATCTATGACTGTTCCCTCTCAACAGAAGTTGATTTAACAATCAGCTTCTTTTGAACGAACCTGTTGGAAATCTCTAATTTGATTAATGGCTGCTGCTAATTGGCTGCAGCACTGATCAGTGTGAAAGGGGTCTAAAGTAGTGTGCATGGACACATAGCATTACACTATTAGCTTCCAGGAGCAGAAAAAAATGCTAATAGCTTCTAGGAGCTTAAAAAAATTGTGTGCATGAGTCTCAATCACATGCCAGAGTTTAGTAAAAGAGAAGAAACACTACTGTCTTCCATTATCCAATCATGTGCAAGCCAAAATACAGTTTTTTTTTAATATATATATTTTACTTGCATGTGATTTGGTATTCTTTGAAAACTAAAAATGTACCATGTTTAATATTCTATGGAATAATTCCCTTGAAAAATGTATATCCTTTTTGCCTTTTGTAAATGAACCCTTGTCTTGTGGCATCAGATTTCAACTTCTAGTGGATGGTGTCTCTTAAGGCCCATACACACGATCGGATTTTCCGAAAACAATGGTCCGATGGATGTGTTTTATCGGACAATCCGACCGTCTGTATGCTCCATCGGACAATTGTTGTCGGAATTTCTGAAAACAAATGTTGGCTGTACATGCTCTCAAATTTTCCGACAACAAATGTGTTCCAATGGATTATCTGATCGTGTGTACACAAATCCATCAGACTAAAATCCAAGTACAAACACACATGATGCGGACCAATGCTGAACATCAGACAACAATAGCAGAAGTTACCCAATGGGTGGCAGTAAAGAGATGAAAAACCATGTGGTTTGGTGAATGTTGGCTGAAAAATTCTGCCCTATGTATGCATACCAAGTTCACGGCCAACGCCCCTTTGGACAAAAATCCAGGGAAAAGTCTGATGGAAGTCTGATCGTGTGTATGAGGCTTTATACAGCAGGATAAAGTTGGATGAGAGCAGCAGGGAAGAGTGTTGAAGTTCAGCTTGAGATATGAGAACCGTTGGGCAGATGAGCTGGGGATTGGAGAGCAGTGCTGTTCATAGGGCTGAGCAATAGAGGTCTGGCATAGGGCTGTTCATAGGGCTGAGCAATAGAGGTCTGGCATAGGGCTGTTAATAGGGCTGAGCAATAGAGGTCTGGCATAGGGCTGTTCATAGGGCTGAGCAATAGAGGTCTGGCATAGGGCTGTTCATAGGGCTGAGCAATAGAGGTCTGGCATAGGGCTGTTCATAGGGCTGAGCAATAAAGGTCTGGCATAGGGCTGTTCATAGGACTGAGCAATAGAGGTCTGGCATAGGGCTGTTCATAGGGCTGAGAAATAAAGGTCTGGCATTGGGCTGTTCATAGGGCTGAGCAATAGAGGTCTGGCATAGGGCTGTTCATAGGACTGAGCAATAGAGGTCTGGCATAGGGCTCTTCATAGGGCTGAGAAATAAAGGTCTGGCATTGGGCTGTTCATAGGGCTGAGCAATAGAGGTCTGGCATAGGGCTGTTTATAGGGCTGAGCAATAAAGGTCTGGCATAGGGCTGTTCATAGGGCTGAGCAATAGAGGTCTGGCAAAGGCTGTTCATAGGGCTGAGCAATAGAGGTCTGGCAAAGGCTGTTCATAGGGCTGAGCAATAAAGGTCTGGCATAGGGCTGAGCAATAGGGGTCTGGCAAAGGGCTGTTCATAGGGCTGAGCATATTAATATGTTATATGCATGCAGGAGGTGGTGCAAATACCCAATTATGGTTGTGTGAGTCAGACTCCCACTATTAGTGCAATTATGCCACACCCACAATTTGCCATGCTGCTCTGTGCCTCATTCTTCCCTCCTGTGTGCTTAAGGGCATCACAAGGCTTTTAAAGTCCTTGAAATTGCAATGGCCCAGGCTGGCTAATTTGAGGGAGCTGAAACATCCCCCCATGAAAAATGATCTATCCCCCTGAATGGTAGCACCCCTTCATCACCTTCCACTAAAGTTGAAGAATCAATTAGGCATAATGGCATACGGATAAATGAAATAATGATAATACAAAAAGTAACACAGGTTTGCACAATTTTTAACTTGCATTTTCTGCATTTAAAAAAAATGACTTTCAATTTTTGTAGTCTCTTTAATATCTGCTATTTGAACAGAGTGCTATAATCTAAAGTGATGTCTGGGGTGTAATAATTCTGCAATAGGTATCTGCCATAAGGTTTGCAAAGAAAAAAAAAACATTTCTGTAAATGGGTGTTTAAGTTGACGATCTCATTTCTCATGTAATACATTTTGGGACTAGCTGGCACAGAGTTTCTGCCAGCTCAAGACAGAATGTCATATACGTTTTACTTACATTTTGAAATTCATTTTTGAAAACTGTATAATTTTACTTGCAGGGATATGAAAGTTGTGCTATTTTAATCATTGACAAGATAAAAGACCAGAACCTTATTAATTCAGCAAACACTGCATTGCAAACGTAAGTTATAGCTTCTGTTTTCTTGTTCTGTTATGGAGTAAAGTATGAACAGTGAATACAGTATGGGCAACAATTACAGCCATATTACAGAACTTTCAGGGGCCTTTGACATGCACTCTTTTATTTATTTTACTTTCCCTTTACATCTGACACATATTCCAGAAGCTGCAGCCAAGGACAGAGTGCCAGCATGCTGAAAAACTGCAGTAGATCATTCTCTGCATGTACATTAAAAAATTTGCATGTTGTGTGCTAATATTACCCATTTACAGTTTTACCACTCTCCATACCCCTACATAACTTATGCTTTCTGCAATGCCTCATTTATAAGTTCATCTGGGGCCCGGTTTAGCCGAGACTGAATAGGCAACTACTTTATTAACAGAAAGCTAGGGGAGGATTGGGAGTTCTTAGCATCGCTCACTATCATTATCAAGTGACCATAGGCGTGCGCACAGGGTGTGCCCAGGCACACCCTAATCACCCTGTGCTGCACATATTCCCCCTGCTTCTTGGCTGCAGAGAAAGGGACTCAGGAATCTCTGTCCTCAGCCCCTTTTCCTGTCTCAAAAGTGAGATATCAGGGGTCTGTTTAGGCCCCTGATATCTTACCAAAGCCCACCAATGGTGCTCCTAAAAAACTGTAAAAGAAAATAATAAAAAAACTATTGTAAAAAAAAAAAAAAAAATGTAATTGTAAAAAGTAATAATACAAAAAGAATAAAAATAAACTACTGACAACAGTCCCTGCCCACTGACACCATCAACTGTTCTACTGACACTGTCCATTGCCCTACTGCCATGTATATATATATATATATATATATATATATGCATGTGTGTTTGAGTTTTGGGGTGCACACCCTATTGTTATAGGCTGCGCACACCTATGCAAGTGACTCAGATAGCCCCCTTGGTTCAGTTATTTGCAGGCAAGGTAGCGCCCATTTGGAAACTTACAGATATGTTGGACACAGACCCTATCCCACTTTCATGTCTACTGTGACTTCCTTCTCAGTTAGGCCCCAAGCCTTTAAACCTGGTTCTGGCACATACCCTAGCTGTTTGGGACGCTGTAAAATACTCAGGCCAACCTCATTTCCCCGCACCTCCCTATTCTGGAGATATTTAAATACCCTCCCAGGCCTGGACAACCCGTGTGATTACCTTTGGTGTAGAAATTCCGGCCTAATGACAGTTTGCTCCCTCTTAACCACTTTGGGCAACCGCTCCTTCCAACAACTCAAAGACGTTTTTATTACTTGCTAACTTGCCAGTAGTTTTAAGTCATTGTGACTCTTATTTTGGTTATGGAATTTAACCACTTCAGGCCCGGGCCAATTCTGACACTTCGTTTCTACATGTAAAAATCATAATTTTTTGCTATTTTTTGCTAGAAAATTACATAGAACCCCCAAACACTATATATGTTTTTTTTAGCAGAGACTCTAGAGAATACAATGGCGGTCATTGCAACTTTTTTATCTCACACAGTATTTGCGCAGCAATTTTTCAAATGCGTTTTAAAAAAAAAACTTTCCTGCTTTATACAAAAAAATGGGCTCACTTTTTTTTTTTATGTGAAAGATGAAGTTATGCCGAGTAAATAGATACCTAACATGTCACGCTTCAAAATTGCACACGCTCGTGGAATGACGCCAAACTGCAGTACTTAAAAATCTCCATAGGCGAAGCTTTCATTTTTTTTACTGGTTACATGTTTTAAGTTACAGAGGAGGTTTAGGGCTAGAATTATTGATCTCACTCTAATGTTCGCGGAGACACCTCACATGTGTGGTTTTCTTCTGCATGCAAGCACACGGGGACAGGGGCACTTTAAAATATATATATATATATATATATATATATATATTATTATTGTTAATTTACTTATTTTTTAAAAATTTTGACAAAGCGGCGCCGTTTTTTTGAATGCAGAGGCCGGGTGTGACGTCATAACATCACGCCCGGCCTCCGACGATCATAGAAAACTTCCGCGACCATCTGGTCCACCGGAAATCTCTTTGATCACCATCTGGGGCCGGCGGATCCTGTCACCGACTCACTGATCGCTTCAGGTGAGTCGGTAGAAGCACCGGCGGGAGGGGGGGACGTCCCCTTTCGCCGCCCGTAGGAACGATCAAGCGACGGAACAGCCGCTATGATCGTTCCTTTGGTGTAAGGAATCGCCGGCTGAAAATGCCGATATCTGAATGATGCCTGTAGCTTCAGGCATCATTCAGATATAGCCCCACAAAGTCCCACAAAGCCCAGGACGTCATATGACGTCCTCTGGGTGTCAAGCGGTTAAGAAGATTCTTGGAGGTTTTTTACCATTAGACTCTGTTTCCACTAGTGCGACTTCTCATGCGAATTTGGACACATAAAGTCGCACGACAAGTCACAGCCCATTGTTTTCAATGGCACCCTTTCCTAAACTATGCGTCTTGGAATCGCACAAGTGAAAACATAGCCTTAAAGCTATAAAAAGTTATGAATACTAAGGTCACTGCAGTATTTTTTTTTTTTTTTTTCATATTTTGCATTCCCTAACTCCCACACCCTCTTGTCAACTTGCTAATGACATTTTTAACCACTTTCAGTCTGGGTCAATTCTGACATTCCTTTCCTACGTGTATAAAACTATTTTTTTTTGTTAGAAAGCTACTTGGAACCCCCAAACATATAATTTTTAAGCAGAGGCCATAGAGAATAAAATGGTGGGTGTTGCATATTTTTATGTTAAAAGGTATCACGCTTTAAAATGACAAGTGCCTGTGGAACGGTACCAAACTGCGGTACCTAAAAATCCCCATGGGCAACATTTTAAAAGTCTTTACAGGTTACCAGTTTAGGGTTACACAGGAGGTCTGGAACTAGAATTGTTGCTCCCACTCTTACGTTCACGGCAGTACCTCACATGTGGGATGCAATCGCCGTTTACATATGCGCGCAGTACAGGTACATCTGTGCGCGATCACGGGTGGCACTTTTTTTACAATAGCTAACAACAGTGCGATTCTCAGAGCAGCGAGGTCACCCCTCTGGTGCCAATGCTCTGGCAGTTGTCGCGGACTCCTCCCACTAGCTGCAGCAGCCACCCAGAATTTGGAGCTGTGTGGTCAAGTGACAGCTAGAAATCAGATTAAAGAAAAGGTATTTACACTGCTTTTTATTAGAAACAATAGGCAGCATTAGAAAAGGCAGAGGGAAGGCAACATGTAGCATACTTGGTAGAGAGCCTTTAATTCTTTTTTAAGACAGTATCAAAATGCCTGGATGGTTGGATTTCAGTCTAAGGCCCCGTACACACGACCGAGTTTCTCGGCAGAATTCAGCCAGAAACTCGATCGGAGCCGTATTCTGCCGAGAAACCCGGTCGTCTGTACACTTTCGGCAGAGGAAACCGACGAGGATCTCGTCGGGCCAAATAGAGAACATGTTCTCTATTTCCTCGTTAGTCAATGAGGAAACTTGGCTCGCCGAGATCCTCGGCGGCTTCACAAGGAACTCGACGAGCAAAACGATGTGTTTTGCCCGTCGAGTTTCTCGGACGCGTGTACGAGAAGTTAAATCTGATGGGCATTTGCCTTTTTTTCCCCCTTTAGCAATTATGTAGCACAGGTGCATAATTAATTAACTTTAATTCTGTTTTCCAGTTGATGTGCCATCACAAACATTTAGGATATATACCTAAATTACCCTCTTTTCTTGAACACCAAGACCCCTTACAATAATTAATAATAATAATAATAATAATAATAATAAAAAAACATTGTAATTAATGTGGAACTATAACAAATTTAATGTGAATCAAACCCCCCCCCCTTCCTAAAAAAACTTGTAAACCTTACTAATCACATCTTTTATCTATCTGTGCCCTTCTTTTTTTAATATAAATCTTACCTATAATGGGAATTACTTCTTACACTTTCGTTGGGCTTCCTCTTTCCTGGTGGCACCGATCTGCAGGGTCATAGAGCTTCTGCAGTGTTGTCACCAAAGTGCTCATGCACCCCATTTAGCTGAGTAAGTTAGCCATGTATTACTTATATGTGGCTTACTGACCTATATATAGTAATACATGGCTAACTTACTCAGTGATCACTGTTCTTTTCATTCCTCCCATGTTCTTGACTATCCCTTTGCTACACAATAATATATGGTAAAAAATTCTAATAAATACTTGTCCTTTCCAAAATGGTCCTAGGAATTTATTCTCAGCTAAATAGTAGGATCAGAGCTCATGATGCCCTTCCAGAACATTTGTCCCATAAAGGCTTGTACACACTATAAGAAAATCAGGTGAACATTTTTTATCAAAGGAACGATCGTCCGATTTTCTGATAGTGTGTACACAACATTCCACAGCCGATTCCAATCTTCTGAATAAAAAAACATGACCATATTTGGTCACCAAGCCCAGCCACCATGGGAACCCAAGACGTTGTTCTCAGCTAGGTGAGTTTAACAGAACTTTTTGTTATGATTTATTATTAAAAAGGGTTACCTGATCCTAATAAAAAACACAATGGGCTAGATTCAGATAGCCCGCCGTAACTTTGTGCGGGCGTAGCGTATCTCGGATACGCTACGCCGCCGTAACTTAGTGAGGCAGGTTCTGTATTCACAAAGAACCTGCTCCCTAAGTTACGGCGGCGTAGCGTAAATCTGCCGGCGTAAGCGAGCCTAATTCAAATTGTGAAGAGGTGGGCGTGTTTTATGTAAATAAAACATGACCCCACGTAAATTACGTCTCCTACGAATGGCGCATGCGCCGTCCGGAACGTATCCCAGTGCGCATGCTCCTAATCACGTCGCAAATAGTCAATGCTTTCGACGTGAACGTAATTTACGCTAAGCCCTATTCACAAACGACTTACGCAAACAACGTAAACAACGTAAAATTCGACGCTCTCCCGACGTCCATACTTAACATTGGCTATGCCTCATATAGCAGGCATAACTTTACGCCAGAAAAAGCCTTACGTAAACGACGTAAAAAAATCCGCCGGGCGCACGTACGTTTCTGAATCGGCTTATCTAGCTCATTTGCATATTCTATGCGGAAATCAGCGGAAGCGCCACCTAGCGGCCAGCGTAAATATGCACCCTAAGATACGACGGCGTAGGAGACTTAGTTTGAGTATACACTTAAAGTTGCGAAGGCGCGGATTCGGACTTACGACAGCGTATCTACTGATACGCCCGTCGTAAGTGTTACTGAATCTAGCCCAATGTTCATAAAAACATTTTGCCATATAATGGTTGTTCTTTTTATTTTTCCATGGTATGAAGCAGTTATAACAAATAACATTTTGTGTGTTTTAATATTGTAGGCCTATTCGTATAGCAAAACAAAATGGATTAAAGGCTGTTGTTGAAAAACTAATAAGTAAAGGGGCGCTTGATGAAAATGGTAAATAATTCCTGCATCAATTTAAAAATGAACCGAGCATCAATCTGTGGAGCATGCTTAGCAAAACATGTATGTGCATGTGTGTGCATGTTAGCAACTATGTTCTGGTCTGAGCACTTTGTTTGCTAGATTCTCTTATCTATTAAAAGCTATACCATATCTTTGCCACATTAATAGAAGATTGTATTTATTGCTTTATATTTACAAGTGGTTCAATTGATGTAATTTGTACACATTTGTTTTAAAGTGGAGTTCTGCCGGAAAAAAAAATATTAAAAGTCAGCAGCTACAAATAAAGCAGCGGCTGACTTTTAATATATGAACACTTACCTGTTCTGGGCGCCCGCGATGTTGGCACCCAAAGCCAATCTCTCTCTCGGCTCTCGGGGGCTGCCACCGCCATCTTCAGTAAGAGAATCAGGCTTCACTTCCCGGTTCCCTACTGCACATGTGCAAGTCGTGCTGCGCGATTCCACTGGTCCCAGCTGTCTTCTGGGACCTGTGTGTCTCAACAAAAAGACAGCGGGGGGGGGGGGGGGGGTAGGTGTCAGACATGGCGTAGGTCACCACGATCGCCGTGGTGATCTATGCCTGGAAGTGGGAGCAAATACCTGTATTACACAGGTATCTGCTCCCTCCTCCCCTCTGAAAGGTGCCAAATGTGACACCGGAGGGGGGGGGGGGATTCCAAAAAGCGGAAGTTCTATTTTTGGTTGGAACTCGGCTTTATGGAGAGCTCCTGAGCTTGAAAGTAATTACCATTGTAGATATTTTTATAGTGTTGGAATATGCCCATTTAGTAAATAATGTATTTTATCAATAGAAAGGGAAATTCCCTTTACCTTATGGGCACCATATTTGTATGCTAAATTAGAGGTAAACATCCTGGCAGCAGGATATTCTACTCCGTGTACTTGGCCTACTTATGTATGCCAGTTCTTCAAGTCATCAGAACTGGATTTTTTTTAATTGGCTTGTGATGTCAGTAGCATAAGACCTGCTTTGAACCCAAAAAATGTTGCTCATATTTAGGAGAATGCTGTAAATATGTAGATTTACCCCATTCTTCCCGTTTTTTCCATATTGTTTATAACACAAGCTTGGCCAAGAGCAACTTGTGCCTTAAAATTACTTTAGGCAGTCAGAATTTGCCTGTATGTATGACCATATCTTATAGATGAACTTCAGCCAAGACTTTTTTTCTTTGGACAGATTGGGAAAGGAATAGAATCCCTTTTAGGTTTTTACTGTGTTCTGTGACCCACTTTGAGGTGATTTCCAGACACGAACCTCTGCTAGTTTATTATTTCTTCTTGCGTCTTCCTGGTCTAGGGATGACTGCTCCTCTCTTGCCCTGGTGTTACAGGCTGTAATAAGAGAAAAGAAATTAAATAAAATCTCCCTAAAATAGCCATGGACAGCAACAAAAGCTTGACAGAGGTATTTAACCTTTCCACGTCTATCCCAAACAATAGCAATATTGCAACATGCAAAATTGCTCAAGTATTCACAGCATATTTGCACTTTATAACAGGCATACCTCCAATACCTTCCATCTCTAGCTCTGCAATTTCCTTATCACTCTGTTTCCTCCATTGACATATTTTTTTGGTCTTTTTCTGGATTTCGGCATCTCCAGCCATCTTGATTGGCCAGGCAAGGATGCATGAACATAGGAGTTCATTTATCCCACATTGGGATTGTCCAATGAGCTGCATGTATGTGACATGTTTTTATAAAAGCAGAACATTGTTTTAAGGCCACAGTTAGCAGTATTTGAACATTATTGGGTCAGCCACATTATACAAGCAGTTTATTTTTGTTAATATGAAGTATTAAGCAGGATAATGTCCAGTGCCACAAAGCCAAGAATTTTTGGAAATAGAAAACAATGTGTTATTAAAAGATATTAACAAAACATTAACAGCGCTAACATGAGCCTATAAATGGCTTATGAGTCTAACACTCATGTACTGCAATGGTTAATTGAGAAAATGTCTTTAGGACTATATATACACCACGTTGGATATCTCTAGTGAATATATAACAAGGGTTCCCACTCCTTAAAGTTTCATTGGTAGTAGTCCATGCAATTCCTCAAATGTAAAAAATTCTTTGTTAGAAGTGATCCCAAAGTGTAGGCATTTATCTGCTCAAATGCTGATAGGGACTCTCTGTGATTTCCCCCTTAAGATTTTGTACTCACCAGAATGTAGTACTTTAAAGCATTGGATACATCCACTTGTAGCAATCACGCATCGGTTCTCCTCCTCTGGTGTGTGATGATGATCCGTGTGCTCTAATCAGTGTAGCCGTTTCAGCGAAGTTCCGCATTTTACATGGTTGTCATACTGTCATACTAAAAACAGTTTTTAGAAGATCTTCAGCCCCTCAGATCCAAGGCTGCAGGTAACAGCAGCAAATCCTTCCCGTCTATAGAACAGTTTGGTTTCCGGTTCCTTGTGCAGCACTGATGTAGCACAACCATGTAAAATGCGGAACTTCGCTGAAACGGCTACACTGATTAGAGCACACGGGTCATCATCACACACCAGAGGAGGAGAACCGATGCGTGATTGCTACAAGTCGATGTATCCAATGCTTTAAAGTACTACATTCTGGTGAGTACAAAATCTTAAGGGGGAAATCACAGAGAGTCCCTATCAGCATTTGAGCAGATAAATGCCTACACTTTGGGATCACTTCCAACAAAGAATTTTTTACATTTGAGGAATTGCATGGACTACTACCAATGAAACTTTAAGGAGTGGGAACCCTTGTTATATATTCACTAGAGATATCCAACGTGGTGTATATATAGTCCTAAAGACATTTTCTCAATTAACCATTGCAGTACATGAGTGTTAGACTCATAAGCCATTTATAGGCTCATTTTAGCGCTGTTAATGTTTTGTTAATATCTTTTAATAACACATTGTTTTCTAGTACCATTTTATTATAATAGCTGCTTTTCTACTGCATAAAACAATCATTTATTCAACTATTTTTCCATTGAGCGCTAGGATCAGAATAATCCGTTGGCTATTTCTGATATAATTTTTTTCAATGTTTGGAAATAGCCTAATCAATATGGCAATAAATGCAGCTTTACATATTACCCTCCCTATTCACAATGGCCCATATTCGCTCTAAAAATCCGCGGGCTGCGCTTAAGGCACTTACACTCCGCTGTCCCAACTTACAGGAGCATGTGTTGTATTCCCCAAACACTTGCTCCATAAGTTGGGACGGCGGAGTGTAAATGCCCCGGCGTAGCCTGGCGGATCTCCAAGGGGGCGGCTTGTCTTCAAATTAAGCGCGCCCACGATTCTAATGAACTGCGCATGCGCCGGGCTTCAAAAAGCCCAGTGCGCATGCTCCAGTTCTCGGCGGAAAACGTCAATGACGCCGACGTGTGCGTCATTGACGTAAAGTCGTATTCAAGAACGACTTACGGAAACGACGTACCCGACGAAAAAACACGACGCGGACCCGACGCCATCCGTAACATGGCCTACGTGGGACTTGCGGAAATTTACTCCTCAAAATAGCAGGACTAAATTTCCGCTTACGCAAACGACGTTAGCGATGGTTACGCAACGCAAACTCGTTCGGGAATCAGCGTAGAAGGATCATTTGCATACGCAAATGAGTCCTTCACGTAAATGCCATCTAGCGGCGGCCGGCGTCATTACATTTAAGATCCGCCAGTGTAAGTGACTTACAGATGGCGGATCTTAAAGGAGTTCTCTAAGCTAAAACTTTTAACCCCCGCTGTGCCCGGGCTGTAAAACTATACAAAATAAACTTTCACTTACCTGCCTAGGCAGGTAAGTGAAAGTTTATTTTGTATAGTTTTACAGCCCGGGCACAGCGGGGGTTAAAAGTTTTAGCTTAGAGAACTCCTTTAAGTGTATCTATGCGAAAATGATTCTAAGAATCAGTCGCATAGATACACTGGCCAAAAAAGGGAGTTACGATGGAGTATCCTGAGATACTCCTTCGTAACTTCTATGAGAATATGGCCCTATATCTTATTTATGGAACTAGTTATGTCATACAGAGAGCTGCTATTAACCAAAGCATGAGGTGTAGTATCTATATGGACCAGGATCAAAGAGAAGTAATGTAATGCCATGTTAACTCAATTGAGTTGATTTAATGAAGTCAAATAGAATGTTCACTTCGCAAGAAAATCTCCAGTTTTAAAGGAAATTTTCACTTAGCTTAGTAAATGAGGTGAGGCTCTATTAACTTCAATTACCCAGTCATGTGCCAGCAAAAAAAAATTATTTTCCTTCCATGCGATTGAGTATTCTTTGTAAAATGAAATTTCACCACATTCACTAAGCTCTAGGGAAAATTCTCCTGAAAAATGAACTACCTGTTTGCATTTAGTAAATGAACCTTAAAGGGGTTGTAAAGGTACATGTTTTTTCACCTCAATGCATCCTAAAACATATGATCTAGTTTTAAGATATGGTATGTTTGCTGACAAATAGCCTTATAATTGTCTCCTTATTTAGATGGTAAACGCCTTTGCCCAAAGGCTTGAAAACATGAAAAACTAGTTGTCTTACATAAAGAAATGAAATGTTTGCGTAGGATTTGCTATTTAGATAGTTAACATTGTTATTAATAACAAACGACTAAAAAACTGTATCTGCTGTAATTATAGCAACTGACTCACTAAAACTAGTAGGGGGTGTTCCTGAAGCCCTATGGTTAATGGAAAGAGAGAGGGGATGAAAGCACAGTGAAGTGCCCATCAAAGGGGCTCCAAAAAAGGAACAAACTCCAGTATCTCTTAATTTATTAATCACAAAATATGAAACAAGTCACCATACCTTCGTTATTACCTATTACTAAAGTTTTTCATTTAGGTAGGATTCACCCCTGAATATACACTATATTGTCAAAAGTATTGGGACACCTGCCTTTACACGCACAAAATTTTAATGGCATCCCAGTCGTACACTGTAGGGTTCAATAATGAGTTGGCCCACCCTTTGCAGCTATAACCGCTTCAACTCTTCTGGAAAGGCTGTCCACAAGGTTTAAGGGTGTGTCTATGGGAATGTTTTACTATTCTTCCAGAAGCACATTTGTGAGGTTAAGCACTGATGTTGGACAATAAGGCCTGGTTCACAGTCTCTGCTCTAATTCATCCCAAAGGTGTTCTATCGGGTTGAGGTCAGGACACAGCGCAGGCCAGTCAAGTTCCTTCACCCCATCTCGCTAATCCACGTCTTTATGGATCTTGCTTTGTGCACCGGTCCAAATCATTTGGTGGAAGGGGATTATGGTGTGGGTTTTTTTTTCAGGGGTTGGGCTTGGCCTCTTAGTTTCAGTGAAGGGAACTCTTAAGGCATCAGCATACCAAGGCATTTTGGACAATTTCATGCTACCAACTTTGTGTGATGGCCCCTTCCTGTACCAACACGACTGTGCACCAGTGCACAAACAAGGTCCATAAACACATGGATGAATGTGCTTGGGGTGAAGGAACTTGTCAGGCCTGCACAGAGTCCTGATCTCAACCGGATAGAATTCCTTTGGGATGAATTAGGCCCCTTTCAGACTGGGGCGGGAGCCGCGGTGGCGGTATAACGCCGCTAAAAATATCGGCGCTATACCGCCGGGATTGCTGCGGGAATCAGCCGCTAGCGGTGCGGTATTAACCCCCACTAGCGGCCGATAAAGGGTTAATACCGCCCACAATGCGCCTCTATAGAGGCGTATTGCCGCGGTTTCCCATTGTTTTCAATAGGAAGGAGCGGTGAAGGAGCGGTATAAATGCCGCTCCTTTTACCGCTCCAAAGATGCTGCCGACAGGAGATTTTTTTGTCTCCCGCCAGTGCATCGCCTCAGTGTGAAAGCCCTCGGGCTTTCACATTGAGTCTGCAGTGAAGGCGTTTTTCAGGCAGGATAGCAGCACTATTTTTAGCGCTGTACCGCCTGAAAAACTCCTCAATGTGAAAGGGGCCTTAGAGTGAAGACTGCGAGCCAGGCCTTCTCAATCAACATCAGTGCCTGACCTCACAAATGCACTTCTGGAAGAATGGTCAAACATTCCCATAGACACACTCCTAAACCTTGTGGCGGGCCAACTCAATATTGAACACTGCGGACTAAGACTGGGATCCCATTAAAGTTCATGTATGTGTAACGACAGGGCGTCCCAATACTTTTGATAATATAGTGTATCTGTAAATGTAAATCATAGCTGTTTGTACACTGCAAAATGGATTTTAGGTTTAGTTTTTGCTGAATACAATGTTAAGTTATCTGTTTAAGCCTCCTAGAATGTCATTTATAAATTAATGTTGGCTTGCTTGTAAATGTTACACAGATGTAGCTTACTAATGTTTGGGCTAATTGTTGCTTTTGTCTGCGTTTGTGTCCAGGTCACACACCAGTGCTGGCTTCTGCTTCTAACAAAGATGTAGCTGAATGCCTGGCACTGTCATTGGCTCCCTCGATGTCTTTCCTTCCTTTCTGCACAATGACGCCTTTGAACCCTGTTAATAATAAAAAGGACGATGGCAGTAACCTGCATTCCCATGAGAATTTACTGTTACAATATTTCTCTCTAACAGCAGATTTTACTTGACAGATAAGGCTAAATAAATATGAAACAGAAGACCTTTAGACAAATAGCACAGTGGCGCTGGAATGTTCACTTTAATATGTCACCTTATGGCAGCAGAAGCATTAGAATCAGATATTACAGAACACCATATTATATCAAATCTCTAGTCCTTATAACTCTGCTAAACCTTTGCATACTAATGGTAATGAGCAACTGAATGATGACTTTAGTTGGATCGATTCCTCTGAATAGAGTTTCTATAAACTTCACTTCTGAAAAAAACATCAACATCAGGCCAAAGCACAGTCACATGAGGGTAGGCTTTACATTTATAAATGGTAGCTGGTAGACAGAGATCTTAAACAGGGTCCCACAACGCACATTTAAGTGATTGCACATTCTGCCAAAGGTACTGCCCCCCACCCCCCACCTGACTGCCCTCACAATGTATCCCAGGCTCTGATATCCTACCTGCAGATCTGGAACTGGTATGGTGGGGCGTTTCGTTTATCTCCCCTCCAGTGAATGAACAGTGGAGCAGCGTACGTTACTTGCAGGTTTGGCTCTCACTTCCCGGCTGATGTGGCCAGGGAAGATGCTAATGAAGCATGATCTGTGCTCCATTAGGTTGCATTCACACCTGAGCGTTTTCAGCTCATAAAACGCTCGTAAAACGCCAGAAATACGCCTAAAAAACGCCCAACAAACAAAATCCCATTAAATTCAATGCCACCTGTTCACATCACATCTGAGCATTTTGTCCCCTGAATCAAATTGCTTGAAAAACTTCATAAGCTCAAAAAAGAACATGAGCTCCTTTGGGGCAGATTACAGGCGTTTTTCTGCCTTTTACATTGGTGACCTGAACAAAATTGCGGCAAAAACACGGTAAAAACATGCGACTTTGAAACGCTCAGGTGTGAATACAGCCTTAGCTTCAGTGGAGGGCAGAAGAGGCATCCCAGTAAAGAAAACTGTCATTACAGTGTGCTATCACTAAAAGACATTAGTGGCCCTCTATTCGAAAGCCATAAAATTCATTGTAAAATAAATACATAAAATAACAAAAATATAGTAACATTTAATAATTAAACAACACTTTTTTTTTTTTGTCCCTTGCTCCTATGAACACACTCAATCATAAGAACTTAAACACAAGCAATGAGTGCGCCTGCATATAAAAACATATTGCATAGCATACTAGCTCATTATGATTGACTTACCTGAGATCAAAGCCCCAGAAGCACTCCTCGTTACCCTCCTCAGCCGCCGCCATTTGTCCTCCGAGTGCCTTCCGGGTATCGCCGCTCCGGCGCTGTGACTGGCCGGAGCGGCAATGACGTTAAGTTAAGTCTTAATCTATGCTTACCTGTAGGTAAAAGTAGTCAGAGAGGGTTTACAACCACTTTAAGAGCTGGTGAAACATGATTTGTGTAGCACTCTTTATTTTACTAAACCATTTATCATAGAATTGATGAGGTTATGTGTAAGCTGGTCAATGTAAACTAAAATGAATACACTATTTCATGTTATTCTTTTTTTTTTTAAGTTTTGCTTCTCACTGTGTATATGATTGTTTAGCACTATGTTCTTTTTGTCTTGTTTGTATGTATGCTGTACTAGTTTGTTCATAGCATAGCTATCTAGGGAAGAAAATAGAAAATAAAGATTTGGTAGTACAGTATAAGGCTTGTCCACTTAATTTTAAGCTGATGAACTTGGATACAATATAATCAAGCATATGTTTGCAACTACTTTAATTTCCTATACAGAAGTTAATATATTTTGTATTTTCACCCAAAGCCACTAGCTGATTTACCAGAAAGTATTTATATATGAAGACTTTGCATTGAGAAGAATGAAATGTTGTAATATATGAACTATGAAAAAAATGAGAACATGATCCATACTGTACGAATCCTTGGCATGGATAAGCATGGAAGATTGTGGAAAAGATGCTCTGCTTCTCTGATCAGTAGTGCTGGTACTAATTAATATGTTGAATTTACGAATATTTGTCAGAATGGAGTGAGGGTCTTTTACATTAAATTAAATCAGTTAAAATATCTACCAAAGGCGTTGTTTGTTTTATTTTGTCATGTTGCAGTCAATTCTAAAATGTTAGATGTTTAATCCAAAATTTGTAAAAAGGAAAAAAAATGTTATGTCAATAATAGTGAATCAGCAGAAACGACCTTTCATCTGTCGAAAAACTCAATGTAGGCCCAGAGAACATATTAACTGAGCCAAAGACAGATACTATGTGCTTCGGTCCCTTTCATGTAGTACTTGTAATGGTAAAACCTTATATTCCCTATTTTACCAGCCTCCAGGCTGCCATATTGCATTTTACAGAATATTACAGGTCTGCAGACTAAAAGGGAAAAGTAGTTTTTAATAACATTCAATTACAATATGACTTGTGTCACAATGCTAATCTTTTCCACACAAAAGTGGAGTTACCCTTTAAGACTTTGGTTGGATGTACTCCTATGTAGGGATGAGCTTCAGATTCATCCAGCTACGAATTCAAGGGAAATTTTCTGGTATTCAAATTTGGCCTAATGGAATCATTTTTGGGCAAATTCACCCAGGTGAATTTTGAATCAAAATTCCTAGGGAACAAAAGTCATATGGAACGTTAGATAGAAACAGGGAGGTATGGGTGGCGCTGCCCAGGGCCACTGATAAGCCAGTACAACTGTCCCTGTTGTACTGGGCCCAGCCAGCAGGGGGGCCCAAGAAATCAGAATGAATGAAAGTGCAGAATAAAAAAAAAAGTATTTCGCCGGGAAACTGGCTTCCCACTGTAATTTAGGAGTCTCTCACATCCCAACTGCTCCGGCCGCCTCCCACCTGTGTGCTGTGTGTGTGTGTGTGTAAACCGCTGAATGGAGGCTCCGACAGAACGGAACAGGCTGCTGTCTGGACACCGGCAAATCTAATACCCTGTCATTACCCTTTGATGATGAGAACAGACTGAACTTTCAGGTGTTGAGCTGCCTGTGCGGGGGAGGAGGGGGGTCATTTACAACATGAAGTCAGATTGCCGTCCAGCCTGTCATCTAAAGCAGTGTTTCTCAACTCCAGTCCTCGAGGCGCACCAACAGGTCATGTTTTCAGGATTTCCCTCAGATGAAATGGCTGTGGTAATTACCAAGGCAGTGAAACTGATCAAATCACCTGTGCAAAATAATGGAAAGCCTGAAAACATGACCTGTTGGGGCGCCTTAAGGACTGGAGTTGAGAAACACTGATCTAAAGTATATCATGTGCTGAGTGTATAGAAGCCGCATATCCCCCACCTCTGCTGCACTTTCCTATCCAGTCTGTGTCTATCAGACAGAGGGGCTGCATACTTATGTTTCTTCCTGGGATCCTTATGTAGGAATCTTAACCCTTTGGAGATGTTCACTTATCAGTATACAAATTTTTGATTGGAATGCTATCCTTTCTTTTTTTCTTTCTTTGTTTTTTGTGTTTTAGCAATGAGCCAAGTAATACTAAAGGGGTTTTATTTTATTTTTTAATTAACAACATATTCTTACCTGCTGACCATCTCCTGTACTATACATGCAGTCTCAGATCGTCTCCTGTACTATATATGCAGTCTCTGACCGTCTCCTGTAGTATGTCTGCAGTCCCTGACCATCTCCTGTACTATGTATGCAGTCTCTGGCCATCTCTTTTACTATATATGCAGTATCTGACCATCTCCTGTATCATGTCTGCAGTGTCTGACCAACTCCTGTATTATGTATGCAGTCTCTGACCATCTCCTGTACTATGTCTGCAGTCTCTGACCATCTCCTGTAGGATGTCTGCAGTCTCTCTGCAGGCATTGAATGCGTTATGGCATTGGCAGGAGGTCTGTTCTCATCTGAAAACAGTATTTCTTTTGGATAATCAAACATATAACTGGCTGGAGAAAGATAAATGGAACTTGAAGACAAACCTACACTTTTTTCAAGGTGGGTCTGGGGAGGGGCTATGGGGCGGGCTGAAGGAGGAACCAGGGATGGGGCTGAAGGGGGGTCCTCTCTGGTAGGCTGTATGGGGCCCCATGATTTCTATCAGCGGCCCTGGCGCTGCCCAACAAGAATGTAATACCATGCACTATCACTTTAAGAAAAATTGTGTTTATAGGTCAAACCACAGTATCTATAGAAATTACTGAATGAAAAAATGACAAAATTGGTCACACCTCTTTACATGATTCACAACCATCTAATGTGACTATAGAGTGCAATTAAGTTCAATAAGCAGAAATACTGTGCAACAAAGTATAAGATGATATACAGATAGAAAAAATAAAAATAGATGAATATTGTTTGTTGCACAGTATTTTGCACAATGTAATAATTTCTGCTTATTGGAACTTATTGCCCTCTATGGTCACATTAGATCAGGGGTAGGCAACCCTAAAGACCACTAATTTCTGTACTATCCTGTCACTATCGCGTGCATTGCACGTCAATCATGGGCTTAAATCAGGTGGTGAGGAGGCAACTTATCACCTCCTCACCACCTGTTAAACACACTCGGATCACTTTTCAGAGATGCAGTAGTGACTGCTGCACTTGTGAATGAGCCCTTAGTTGCACTCGGTAGGTGTAACCTTAGAACTCGTTCACGTGTAAAGTTGAAGGGGTGGTAAAACTCTGCAGTTGAGTCGCGGTTCTACCGCCCCTAATCCCTACCCTCTTTAGCTGCTAAGGCAGCTGCCAAAGGTGTACACATGCTGCAGAAGGAATTAAGGGCCAGATTCACAAAAGGGATACGACGGCGTTTCTCCTGATACGCCGTCGTATCCCTGTTTCTATCTATGCGACTGATTCATAGAATCAGTTACGCATAGATAGCCATAAGATCCGACAGGTGTAATTGTTTTACACTGTCGGATCCTAAGATGCAATACCGCGGCCGCCGCTGGGGGGAGTTCGCGTCGTAAACCAGCGTCGGGTATGCAAATTAGGAGTTACGGCGATTCCCGACGGTTTTTCGCGTTCGCTACGTCGCCGATAGTCTAGTTTCCCGTCGCAAAGTTAGTCGTTTTTTTTGGTGCCTTAACTTTACACAGCAATCGTATTGCTGTATAAAGTATGGCCGTCGTTCCCGCGTCGAAATTTAAAAAATAACGTCGTTTGCGTAAGCCGTCCGGGAATACGGAATTACGATACGCGCGTCGCCGTTCGAAAAAATGACGTCACTTCGCGCAAAGCACGGCGGTAGTTCGGAAACGGAGCATGCGCGGTAGGTCCGGCGCGGGAGCGCGTCTAATTTAAATGGAGGCCGCCGGCGTAGGTTTTTATTGCAAGTGCTTCAGGTGAGTCAGGCACTTGCAATGAAAAATTGCGGCGGTGTAACGTATCTACGATACATTACGCCGCCGCCGCTCATCTACGTGAATCTGGCCCTAAGTCCCCTGTTGCTTTGGTGGGTGTTCCGCCTACCAATCGGAACCCATTCAAGTAAATGGGGCCACTCTGCAAGCGCCCCGCAACTGCATGCTTTAACCCCTTGTTTGCTGTACTGCACAAGGTTGCAGGGCACTTGCAGAGCAGCCTCATTCACTTGAAAGGGTCATGCTTGGCAGGTGCTACACCGGCCAGTAGGGATGAGCTGAACACCCCCCAGTTTGGTTCGCGGCAGAACATGCGAACTACCAAAAAGTTTGTGCGAACACGCAAACACCGTTAAAGTCTATGGGACACGAACGTGAAAAATCAAAAGTGCTAATTTTAAAGGCTAATATGCAAGTTATTCTCATAAAACGTGTTTGGGGACCTGGGGACATGTATCAATTCAAAAAAAGGTTTAAAAACTCCAGTTTTTTCAGGAGTAGTGATTTTAATAATGCTTAAGTGAAACAATAAAAGTGAAATATTCCTTTACATTTCGTACCTGGGGGTGTCTATAGTATGCCTGTAAAGTGGCACATTTTCCCGTGTTTAGAACAGTCCGTGCAGCAAAATGAAATTTCTAAAGGAAAAAAAGTCATTTAAAATTGCTTTCAGCTGTGATGTATTGTCGGGTCCCCGCAATATAGATGAAAATCATTGAGAAAAACGGCATGGGTTCCCCCCAGTCCATTACCGGGCCCTTTGGGTCTGGTATGGATATTAGGGAAACCCTGAACCCAAATAAAAAAATAGGCGTGGGGTCCCCAGGCCCTATATACTCTGAACAGCAGTATACAGGTGGTCCCCGGGTTACAAACAAGATAGGAACTGTGGGCCAAATTCTCAAAAGAGATACGCAGACTTAACTCCATTTTTCTAAATTTACACGGCGCGTATATTTGCGCATGATCGTCAAAACGACTTAAGCAAACATTTCCGTATTTTCAGCCGTACTTAAATTAGTTACACCTGCGCATTCCCGGGCGCAAATTACGCTAGGCTCGCCGCTGTTTTTGATAGGCAAAGATGCAAATGAGGGAGTTAGGGCGATTCTCAGAATTAAGTGTGTGTGCCGTATTTTCCGCCCTGTGCGCACCTGTTAGTTTTTCTGACTAAATTTCCACATTATAAAACCAGCCCTAATTTTACACATGCTGTGGAAGGGTTTGCTGAAGGTAGTGACTAGAGGTTAGAGCTCTAGTTGTGAAGGTTATTTGTTTAAAAATGCCAGGACCAGCGATGATTTTGACGGCACTTGCTGCCTTACAGGCACAAAGGAGGAGGAGGGCACAGAGGAGGAGGATGAGGGCACAGGCGCGTGTTTATCGTCCACGGCGTGATATTTGGCAAATTCCAGCTTATGAGGTGATTGGCAACTACCGTTTTGATAGGGAGGCCATCCTGGAGATCACCCAACTCCTTCATGAGGATCTAATCGCCCCAACCTTACGTTCCCATGCCCTGACACCTCTTGAAAAAGTGATGGCAACCCTTCATTTTTTAGCGAGTGGCTCATTCCAGCGAGCATCTGGAGGTGTGGCTGGGATGGTGCAGTCAACCATGAGCAAATGTCTCCATCAGGTGGTCCCTGCCATACTGCAGCGCATGAGCAACCAGTTTGTCATGCCCACCCAGGAGGACCAGCGTGTGCAAGCCATGACAGACTTTTATAATATTGCTGGCTTTCCTAAGACCATCGGGGCGATAGACTGCACCCATGTGGCATTACAGCCCCCCCATGATACTGAACACCTGTTCATAAATAGGAAAGGCTGGCATTCGATAAATGTACAGGTTATCGTAGATGCACATGGCCTCATCTGGCACGTTTGTGCCAAGTTTCCCGGCTCGTGCCATGATAGTTACATCCTAAGGCAGACCAAGATCTACAGAGACTTGGAGATGAGCGTTTATGGAGACAGCTGGCTGATTGGTGAGTGACATTGGTGTCAGGTATGCCCCCCCCCATGATGCAGACATCACAAGGGGCACATGCATGACTAATATCCTCCTGTCTTTTCCCTTACAGGTGACTCAGGATATGCGTTGGGACCCCACCTGATGACCCCCTTTAGGAACCCCCAAACACCCGGAGAACGGAAATTCAATGAGGTGCACATCCAGACCCGGGCTATAGTAGAGCGGACTTTTGGCCTTCTAAAGTCAAGATTTAGATGCCTTGACAAGACTGGGGGTACACTATTGTATTCCCCAGACTTTGTATGCCAAATTATTGGGGCATGTTGCATCCTGCACAATTTTGCTTTAAGAAGGGGCATGCATGTGGAGATATGTCCTGACCTAACCCCCCACCCAGGCAATCCCCCCCCCAAACCCCTCTACCCGGTCTGCTGAGGGCCAGGCAATAAGGAGACAACTGTCTTAAGGCATCTTTGCCCAGTAAATGGATCCTAATTATCTTTTTGTTTTTGCTTTGCCCAGAACTAATCACAGAGATTATGTGACCTTTAAATCTTTACTTTGCAAAATAAATGCACATTACTTATATGCCAATGAGAATGTATTTTTTTTGTTACAAAACGCACATTAATTATCTCACAATGAGAATGCATGAATGCACGTCACTGTGGTCCCTAGCACAGACACATCACATGCACATCGAATTGGATTAGATCCAAGTTCCCCCCCCCCTTTGGTACTTGGGAGCAGTAACGCCCCGCCACGGCTCCAATTATGTCACTGTGCATTCATACACCATTCAGGAACCTAGGATGACTTCTCCCTGGTCCTGGGGATCCCTACTCCACCAAAACTGAGGGTGACACCCTTATGTTTTCAGGAATGCCACCCCCCCACATTCACACATCATTCACACACATAAACCAAATCATAAGTACAGTGTAATAAAAAAAAAATAAAAAGTACCCCTGCAAATTAAGGATGTTGCCGAGTGCTCCTTCTGGGCTCCCCACGGCCACGGGCACGGGCACGGGGACGGCCACGGCCGACTGGGGGATCTTCACGGGGGGTCTGTGCAGGGGAGGGAGTATTTTCAGGGGGGGGGACTGTGCAGGGGAGGGAGTATTTTGAGGGGGGGGGGACTGTGCAGGGGAGGGAGTATTTTGAGGGGTGGGGGACTGTACAGGGGAGGAAACAGCCTCCCCTGGTGTCTGTCCTCCTGCTGGCCTTCCCTCCAAGGCAACGGCTATCCTTGTCAGAAAGGAAGTAATGTCAGCCGTATTGGCCTGCACAGCCCGGGTATTGGCCTGCACAGCCTGGGTGAGGGCAGTCACCTCCTGGGCCACACCTGTTGTGGCGTTCCTCAGGTCCCACAAACAGGTGATGACCCCCACGGAGTTGGTGGCCACGTCACCCAGTGACTCCCTCATTGCACCCAGGCTGCGCTCCACCTTGGTCATTGTTTTTTGTATTGCAGACAGACTGCGGGTCTGCCGGACATTGTCCCTCAACAGACTGACCGGCAGACACACCAACCCCCCCTGTTTTCCGGGGTCGGCCTCCTACTTGCCCCTGAGGCTTGTGGCCTTGGAGGAGGAGTTGGAGTGAGCCATGGGTGCTGCTGCATGTTGGAGGAGGGTTGGAAGGGGCGACCCATGATGGTGGCCTGACTGCTGGGCGCCTGTGGGGTTCCCTCAGGGGATGATTCAAAGGTCATATCTTGGCCCATCATTATTTCCTGCCCAATCAGAATATTGTCATCTTCCTCCCCCTCATCCTCCTCCCACTCAACATCCAAATTAGGGGAGTTGTGGGCACTCCCCTCCCATGGCGAATCCTGCCCTTCTTGGGACTCTGCATGAGCCTGTCTTGGGGGTGGTGCAGCAGCCTGCCCTGATGGGCCAGCAACCTCCTGACCTGATGGGCCAGCAACCTCCTGACCTGATGGGCCAGCCACCTCCTGGGCTGATGGGGCTGCCACCTCCTGGGCTGATGGGGCTGCCACCTCCTGGGCTGATGGGGCTGCCACCTCCTGGGCTGATGGGGCTGCCACCTCCTGGGCTGATGGGGCTGCCACCTCCTGGCCATCTGGGGAGGACACAAAACAATCACAGGTTGTTGGATCCACACACTTGGTACATCTTCCCTTCCCCCACCCACACATGCTAATCACCAGATAGAAATTCTAAAAAATTACCTGTCCTCATAAGAGGATCATTGTCAAAGCCAGGCAGGCCCACCACCTGCTGTGGGTGGAAACACTGGGCCACTGCCCATTCCTCCTCACTCATCCTGACTGGGCAGGGTCCCCCTCCTCCAGTGCCCCTGGTATGGGCATGCAGCGTTGCCAGCTTGTTCCGGGACACGCTCCTCAAGTCATTAATTTTTTTTTGAACTCCAGCGATGGTCCTGGTCTCCCCCCCCCCCCGCCGCATTGATCCGATCGGTGATCTTTTGAAGGATCTCCTTCCTCCTGGCCGGGGTGGTGTTGTGGCTCTCAGGGCCATGGAGAAATCGCCCAAATTTAATGACGCCCTGAGCAAGTATATGCTTCTCTGCCAGGGTAAAATTAAGCTTCCTGCCATGACAGACAACACCCAGCAACAGGGAACTCACCCAAAAAAAAAACCAACAATACACACACACAACAAAGAAAATACAAACAAGCAAAAATAAAAAATATATAGACAGCTACTATTAATTCAAAAACAAACAGGCAAAAAAGGAAATAAAAAAATATAAACACACCAAAAAAAAAACACTTATCAAAAACAAACAGGCAAACAATCAAAACAAAGAACAAATTAGCAAAAACAAACACCAACTATACCCTCCAACTCCACAAACACTTTTCTCACAAACAAATCTTACCAACAAACACTGACAAACGTTCAAAGCAGAAGCAACTTGCTTTAGGAAGGGAACACAGGGAAATACTTTTGCAATTGAAGTCTGTTTGACTGGGGCTATTTAGACACAGGGCGATCTTCAAACTAAGTACGCTTGGCCTTTTACCTATCTCACTGATTGCGCTGACCAAAGTTCTGCACATGCGCAGTGAGGTCCAGATTCGTGCGCGCATGCGCAGTACGGCCGGCACTTCATTTGCATGGGGTCACGGCTCATTACAATGAAGCACGCCCACTTCATTCCCACTTGCCATAACCACGCCTTACGCATTGAAACTTAAGTTAAGGATGGCGCAATTTTGTGCGCAAATGCACTGAGAATACGGGACTTACGACACCAACTTAGGGCGCCGTAACTTAAATGACATAAGTTAGATAATCCTAAATTTACACATGTTTTTGAGAATTTGGCCCTGTAGGTTTGTTCTTAAGTTCAATCTGTTTGTAATTTGAAACGGGTACATTTTTTAAGTGTAGCTCCAGCCAAAAAAATAAATTTTTAAGCTTTTTGGATAGCATAGGGAAGGGTTATCACCCCTGTAACATTTTTCTGTGCCCCTGTTTAGAAGATTTCACCAAATTTTCTGCCCCAATGACAATTTGATTTAGAAAATGTTGGGTTAGTAGGGAAACAAGGATTGGTGATAAAACATCAGTGGAGACACCTTTGTCCCATATTACCGTATTTATCGGCATATACCGCGCACTTTTTTGCCCTGAAAATCAGGGCAAAATCGTCGGTGCGCGGTATACGCTGATACCCGCTTTCCCGCGCCGAGTTTGAATACTGCACCGACATATACCAAGCGCAGTACACTCGGGTATAGTCGGGCAGTCTCGGCTCCTTCCGCGCTCACGTCCTGGACGTACAGGACGTCAGCGCGAGAGTTGCCGAGCCTGCCCGACAATACACGAGTGTACTGCGCTCTGTATATGTCGGCGAAAATATTCAAACTTGGCACGGGAAACGAGCGGGGAGGACGCCGCAGAAGGACGCCGGACCCGACGAAGAGGACACCCGAAGCCGCAGACGGACACCGGACCCGACGAGGCCGCCGATGGACGCCGCACAAGACACCAAAACTGTAAGTACGAAAAAACTTTTTTCCACAGGAATCCGCTGCAACTTTAGGGGTGCGCGCTATACGCGGGAGCGCGCTATACCCCAATAAATACGGTAACTCTTACAGGAGAGAATTTTCCTTCCTATGGGGTAATTTCCTCTCACTTCCTGTTGTCTCCCTCCTTTTGTAAGTAGGAGTCGTTTGTAAGTCGGATGTTTGAAAGTAGGGGACCGCCTGTATATACTATATAGCCTGCCCTATATACTCTGCAGAAAATTGGGCCTTAGGTGTTGGTGGTACCAGAACACTGTAAGCCCTCACAGGTAATCTTGGTGGGCGCAGGAATGGGCCCTACTGTGAAATATATTAAGAATTGTAATTACATGCCACTGTTAAACAGGAGCAGATAAATTGGGCAGTGGTGGTGGTGGTGGCACAACACTGTAAAGCCTCACAGTTACTCTTGTTGGGCGCAGGAATGGATCCTGCTGTGAAAAATTCGATCAAAAATTGTAATTACATGCCCCTGTTAAACAGGTGCAGAAAAATTGGGCCTTAGGCAGTGGTAGTGGTGGTAGGGTTGCCACCTTTTTCGTCAAGCCAAACCCGAACACATTAGCAGTGCACGCCTATATATATATATTTTTTGTAGTACAATAAATATATTACCTCTGTACAAAGCAATGCACAGCTAATTTTTTTATGTAGTATACGCTGTACATATGATTAAATAACATTTCTAATCATATGGAGTTACTCACAAGAGTCACCCTTTACATCAGATTTAACAGAGTTCCCCTTTAAATATGAATGCCAGGGTTTGTTCCCCTGTACATCTGATTCTGCAGGAGAGGAGTGCAGAGGGTAAGATGGGGCAGTATATGCAGTAGAGGAGTGTGGAGGGTTTAATGGGGGCAGTATGTATGGGAGAGGAGTGTGGAGGGTATGATGGGGGCAGTATGTACAGGAGAGGAGTGTGGAGGGTATAATGTGGCAGGATATACAAGAGAGGAGTGTGGAGGGTATGGTGGGGGCAGTATGTACAAGAGAGGAGTGTGGAGTGTATGATGGGGCAGTATGTACGAGAGAGGAGTGTGGAGGGTATGATGGGGCAGTATGTACAGGAGAGGAGTGTGGAGGGTATGATGGGGGCAGTATGTACAGGAGAGGAGTGCGGAGGGTATAGTGGGGGCAGTATGTACAGGATAGGAGTGCGGGAAGATGTTGGGAAGATAAGGGAAGGAAAGTGACCACGGAATGATGTCCCTCAGCTAGGGGGGGGGGGGGTGGTAGGAACCAGCTCTGACTGATGGTGGTGTCTGTATGAAGTGGTCTGGGGGTGATGTAAGCTGGGGGGAGTTGGGGGCTGAGAAGTGGTCAGATAGTGATGTATATAATAAAAAAAAGCTCTTATGCTCATCCACTAAATACATATACAACAATAATTCATACAACAGTACTACTAGATGTAAGTACAGATCTATGTAATCCAGCTCCTAGCACTCTGTATACCCAGATAATGTGAAGGTGATCAGATGTACACTCACCACGACATATACACAGGGTTACATGAATGGTTATAAATGACTTCACATGATCTCGTCTGCACACTCGGGGATGTTTGCACAGAGAGACAGTTCAGGCTTAGAAGTTATCTGTCAAATGTGATCGGGCTGCAGACTCCCCCTCCCTCACACTCACTATCTTCACCAAGTCTCCTGTCAACTTAATCCTTCACGGCATCTCCTGAACAACACATCCTCCAGCCCTGAAACTTTGCAACTATCTACAAAAGAGACTTCTCCCAGAAAAAAATTCAGCTCACCTCCTCCCTTCCTCTGGCCAGCCCGACAGGAGCTACAGTGAGCTCCGCCTCCCGATTCTCTCAGAGCACCGCACTGGTGATAGGAGGGAGAAGGGTGGTTGAGTCAGATAACAGGGACCCTGCACGAAACTGGGGGGGGGGGGGTGGGGGGACAGAAAGAAGCTTAGAAATGCAAACACACACTGCAGGCACAGTGTATTCTTTACAACCAAATGCCGCTGCTGCTGTCTCACAGTGACAGGTGTGCTGATGGTCCCTCCTACCTAAATGGTCTGTTCCTGTTCTTGGATGAATCATGTGCCCGGGTTACAGGCAGTACAAAACCCGGGCAGAGGATTCAAGACCCGTACTGTCCGGGTGAATCCTGGACAGGTGGCAACCCTAGGTGGTGGTGGCACAACACTGTAAAGCCCCACAGTTACTCTTGGTGGGAGCAGGAACAGGCTCTGCTGTGAAATATTAGATCAAAAATTTATATTACAAGCCCCTGTTAAACAGGGGCAGAAATTGGGTTTTAGGCAGTGGTGGTAGTGCCACAACACTGTAAAGCCCCACAGTTACTCTTGGTGGGCGCAGGAACGGGCCCTGCTGTGAAATATTAGATCAAAAATTGTAATTACATGCCCCTGTTAAACAGTTGCAGAAAAATTGGGCATTAGGCGGTGGTGGTGGTGCCCTGAATCAAAAATATTCTTAGAAGCTAACATCATCAAGATTGAGGAGGAATAGTATAGTCACTCAGCATAATAGGATAGTCACTCAGCATAGGCAGTATTCAAGGGATCCCACATCAATAGAAAAGTCAATTGGTTACATCAACATCAGGTGCTTGGTAGCTGGTGATCTAAGACTGATTCATTTTTATGAATGTCAGCCGATCAACAGAGTCTGTGGACAGGCATACTCTGTGATCAGTTACAAAGCCTCCAGCAGCATTAAATATGCGTTCAGAAAGAACGCTGGATGCAGGACAGGCCAGTAGCTCAATTGCATATTGAGCAAGCTCTGGCCAGTGATCCATCCTCAAGACCCAGTAACCCAGTGGATGCTCTGTTGGATAGGTTTCAAAGTCTGATCTTGCCCCTTTATATTTCTGCACCATGTAATGCAGACGCTGCTGATGGTTGCTGGAACCGATCAGACCTTGGCGCTGACGACTGAAGAATTATCTGAAGGCATCGGTCAGCTGGCCACCTTCTCCACCTCTCTTTCTGTGACTGAACGAAGCCTCAGCAACACGTTGTCGAGCACCAGGAAATTGTTGTAACCTCCCAGGCTCTGGAAACGCATTGCACAAACCTTTCTTTAAGGCCTCCTAAAGATGCTTCATCCTCTGCTCCCTCTGTGAAGACTGGATAAGTTCTGCAACCTTACCCTTGTAACGTGGATCAAGACGGGTTGCCAGCCAGTAATGATCCCTCTCCTTGATACCTAGGATTCTTTTGCAGGTTTTGCAGGATCAGGGATGCCATGCAGCGTAGGTTTGCAGAGGCATTCGATCCTGAGTCCTCTGGGTCACTAAAGATCACATGATCGGAAACCACCTCCTCCCAGCCATGTACAACTCTTTCTGGGGACTGAAAACGATCCCTTGAATACTGCTGCTGGGTGATATCCTCCACCTCCATGCTGACACAATCCTCCTCCTCTTCTTCCTGTGCGTTCGGTGGCCCCGCAGGAATACTGGATCTATATCTGGATAAAGGGGGCCTTGAGAGGTAAGGAAGTCCCTCTCTTCCTCCCGCTGTTCTGCCTAAAGTGCCCTGTCCATTATTCCACGAAGCGTATGCTCCAACAGGAAGACAATAGGGACAGTATCACTGATGCATGCACTGTCACTGCTCACCATCCTCATGGCCTCCTCAAATGGTGACAGGACAGTGCATGCATCTTTGATCGGTAGCCACTGGCTTGGCGAAAAAAAGCCAAGCTCCCCTGACCCTGTCTTGGTGCCATACTCACACAGGTACTCATTGATAGCCCTCTGCTGCGTGTGCAGCCACTGCAGCATTGTCAACGTTGAGTTCCACCTGGTGGGCATGTCACAAATGAGGCGGTTCTTGGGCAGGTTGCATTCCTTTTGAATGTCAGCCAGCCGAGCACTGGCATTATATGACCGGCGGAAATTACCACAGACTTACCTGGCCTGCCTCAGGAGATCCTGTAAGCCTGGGTATCTGCTCAAGAACCACTGCACCACCAAATTCAGGATGTGAGCCAAACAGAGAACATGGGCCAAGTGTCCCTGTTAGAGGGCGGAGAGGAGGTTGGTGCCATTATCGCATACAACCATTCCTTGCTGAAGCTGGTGTGGAGTCATCCACCTCTATACCTGCCCCTGCAGAGCTGACAGAATCTCTGCCCCAGTGTGGCTCCTGTCCCCTAAGCAGACCAACTCAAGCACCGCATGGCATCTTTTTGCCTGAGTGCTTGCATAGCCCCTTGAATGCCTACGGAGCACCGCTGGTTCAGAGGACAAATCTGCAGAGGGAGATGCCATAGAGGAAGAAGAGGAGGGGGTGGAGGAGAGATGTGGCAGAATCACTACTAGTATTTTTGTGGCGGAACAAGCTCCAACAATACTGAACCCTGTCCTGCATCCTTCCCAGCTGCCAGCAGAGTTACCCAGTGCACCGTGAAAGAAAGGTAATGTCCCTGTCCATGCCTGCTGGACCATGAGTCAGTGGTAATATGCACCTTACTGCTGACCGCCCTGTCCATAGAGGCCAAGACATTGCCTTCCACATGCTGGTAGAGAGCTGGAATGGCCTTCTGTCATGAATATCCTGCCAGAAACAGGCACCTCAGACTCTGCGGTTCCCGATCGCGACTGCAACCGCGTATGCGCATGCGTATGCACACCTCTGTTGGCGCCAGGCGGGTTATTTAAGCCGGCCTGTCACATACCGTCCCTGCTGTCTGCTCTACAGCGTTTGTGCATCTGAAACCTGATCTGTGACTTAACCTGTGAAAGACCCCGGCTTACCTGTGACTATTCCAGCCATACACCTGCACCTGATCCTTGGCCTGCTCTGACTACTCTTCTGTCTGCACCTCTGTACCTCACCTGATAACCGACCCGGCCTGTCTGACCATGCAGTCTGCTCCAGTCTGCTGAACGGTTCCTGTCTGTTCCTAGTTCCAGTCCAGTCTGCTGAACGGTTCCTGTCTGTTCCTAGTTCCAGTCCAGTCTGATGAACGGTTCCTGTGGGGCGTGGACTTAGTCCCCCTGAGCTATAATTGTCCAAAGGCACCCTGCCTTTGGCCAATTATGGCTCTCTTAGCTGAGGGCGCTGGGATTGGCCAAAGCATGCAGGTCATGGTGCATGCTTTGGCCAATCATCATACAGCAATACACTGCGATTTCGCAGTGCATTATGGGGCATTACGCGGCAATCAAATTTTACGCGAATGCCCCATAATGTTAGTTTTTCAATGAATGGGTGAGCACCCGATGTTAGAGTCAAACTCATGTCCGACCTGAACATAAAGTTCATCCCAACCCACCAACCATGATAGGGCGTATAACTCCTGCTGCGGCTGTGACATGTGTACACTCCTAGCCACTGCAGCTAAAGGGGGCGCAGTTGGGGCGGGGGAGATAAAGACACATCTTAACTATGGGGTTTTACCAACCTCCAAACTGCAAATGTCAATAAACCTTTACTGTTCTGAGCCACCTATAAGGCTGCTTTCGCTATGATGTTATATGATTTACCTGCACCAAGAGTGCAGTGCAATGCATCTGCAACTTTCCTTGGTTAGCTGTGCTTTGCCATAGACTTGTATTATATCCTGCAGGTGTGGTGCACTTTCTGAAAGCGTACCCTTCTCCTGCTGTTGGTGTCTTGACAGATGCTGAGTCCTGGAGTCCTTCTATTATCATTGGTTCCCTGACAGTGGCCTTCTCTTGACTCATTCCCCTAGACCTAGTGGATGCAAGGGAGCTGGAGTGGGAATGCTCCTATTCCCACAGAGCATCTTTTGGGTTCTTCACTCTCCTCCCTGTCATGGATATGCAATAATGTCTGGCAGCTTACCTTCTCCTCCATGAGTTCATTAGAGGCCTGACTCTCTTATCTGGCTGCCTTTTATCATCTCTCCTCCCTGGTTGGCTCCACTCCAGGCCATCCCAGGAACTCTATATTAACTAGTGCACTGCAGGTCTGCTTTGCTGTTCAACATTGTTTGTTAGCTTTTGTGTTCCTGCTTGCCGTGTGCTACGTTAATCTCTCTGTGTACCGATTTTGGCTTGTCCCCGACTGTAACCCTGACCCTTGGCCTGTCCCTTGGTTATCTTCGTCTGCCTGTTGCCCCGACCTCGGCTTACCCTTTACCATCCCTTGTGTCCTGATTGGCTGCTTCCCCTCTCTCCCTACGGAGTGTGACCTGGAGGACTCTGGGGGCCGCGACCTGGGTTCAGTTGCAGCGAAGGCCATCCTCACCACTAAAGGCTCTGGTGAACACCTGCTGGACCTTAGACTCCGTGCCCTGGGGAATCTTGGGCTCACGCTTCCTGTCCATCCGCAGCAGTCTGCTATAGGGTTCACTACCTTGCGGTGCACCCCTGACTCCAATGGGGTGCATTTGTCATCTGGCCACAGGTGACCTGACACTCCCTCTCTGTCCCTCTCATTATTTGAAGCTCACGGTATACATTTGGGTTCAGCAACCTTTTTCCACTTAAGGGCCGTATTCAATGTATGTGAAGGCATGGAGGGCCGCATTCACCTGCTAATGAATGAAGATGATAATCTGGACCCCTTTACATTACACAGCCCCTGCACTTCTGGACCCCTTTACGTTACACAGCCCGCACCTCTGAACCCCTTTACATTACACAGCTTCCCTGCACATCACACAGCCCCCCCTACCCAGCCCCTCCTGCATATTATACAGCCCCCCATGTTATGCTTTAAAATTGCGCACATTCATGGAATAGCAACAAACTATGGTACTTAAAATATCCATAGGCGATGCTTACAAAATTTCTACAGGTTACTAGTTTAGGGTTACATAGAAGGTCTTGTGCCAGAACTTTTGCTCTAATGATTGCGGTGATAACTCACATGTGTTTACATTTGTGGTCGTGACTTACATACGGGTTCGCTTTTGCGCACAAGCACGGAGGGATGGAGCGCTTTAAAAAATAAATAAAAATGTTTAATTTTATTTATTTATTTTATTTTTACATTGTCTCTTTAAGAAAAAAATTTGATCACTTTTGTTGCTGTCAGAAGAAATGCAAACATCCCTTTTGACAGTATGAGGCAGTGACAGGTACTCTTTATGGAGAGATCTGAGGTCTATAAGACCCCAAATCCCTCATTCGCACTTAAAAGCATTCGTAACGCCAAGTTTGGCTGTTTTGAATGCAGTAATTATTTTAAATGTGGCACCTTTAAGCCTTCTGTAAACTGGAAGTAATGTTATGACATCGCTTCCAGGTTACTAGATCCGAGACCCGGTCGAAGCCAATTGCGGCTTCGTTTGGGTCTCCGGCCAGTCGGCGGACGTGTCGGCTGGTCGCTCGGCCTCCTGGTGAGATGGGAGAGCCCAGGAAATCCGTAGAAGGTGGTGGGAGGGAGGACATCCCCTCCCGCTGCTTGGGATAAAAGCCGAGCAGGTTCTTGGCTGCATCGGTTGTTATCTCAAGAAAACCGACCGGGGTTAAAATGTCCACAGGCCGAGTGCACGTGCCCGGACATTAGGAGTCGGCGGGTTGGGTGCAGGCTGTAGACCCCTGTTATACGTCTATTCTCTTCAATTTCCTTAAGAATTGCTGTGCTCTACAAGCTGCCTGGACCTGTATCAACTTTCCATGATGACTTCTCTGCCTGGCCTACCCTATTTTCTCTCTTCTGAAATTCCCACAATCATTCTCGTGACTTCAACATCTCTGTTAATACTAACACTCATGCTACTTCTAAACTCCTTAGTCTCACCTCCTCATTTGACTTGAAGCAATGGGTACATGCTTCTACCCACTCTGATGGCAACACTCTCGACCTTGTATTCTCCTACCTATTCCCCCCCGAACAACTTCTCCAACATTCCATTTCCTCTTTCTAATCACCACCTTTTTAGTTTCGCTCTCTTCCTGTCTTCTACCACCTTTCCCTCCAACCACCTAACAATTACCCGTAGAAACCTTTGCCACTTCAACCCTTCTCTTTTCACTTATGCTACTGACCACCTCTATAAACAAATCTCACCCCTGTCCTGCCCCAATCTAGCCACTTCTATATATAACCCTCACCTGCAAAACATTAGGGTGCAGCAATTTAATTATCCTGAATAAGGCTCGCAGAAAATGGTTTAAAGTGATTAAAAATGCGCAACCCAAAAACAACATGTGAAATAAACAATAAGTGAATAATTTGACGTGATGATAAGCAGAAATAACTTAACAAAATTTGTTACACACAAATAAACATAATTAAATTGTCATCATATGAAAAGCTTGATGACACATTAGTCCAAATAAATAAATAAATAATAGTGAACTGAGGTGTGAGTGCCACAATAAAAAATGAATATGGAAGATGTTGCTAGGAAGATGTGGTCATATCAAAAAATGCATCACTGAACCGTTGATAGATGTCAAACAATGCTATCCTTATATAAATGAATGACTAGCCGCTTACTAGATAAAATATAGTATAAGTATAAGTATAAGTGCTCACCCCTGGGCCGACCTGCCCTTCAAGAAATTCTTTCGATTTCCTATACACGGATCAATGCTGGATTCCAAAACCATACACCGTGGAGATGGTTCTCAAACAACTAGGAATATTTCCAAGGCTCGTCGACACAGGGATAAGTGGAGTGTTATCCTTAGTGAGGTGCTGCCAAGCTGAGAATGGCAGTTTCCTTTAAACACCAAAAACAGTTTGTCTCCAGCCGTAACACGCAATTCTTGTAAGGGAGGAAGAAGGAAAAGAAAAAACTCTCATGGTGTAGTATTGCCGTAAAAAACGTTGATTTATTGCAGGCTTTGTTACAAATCCTAGAGATCCTAGAGATAAAAAGACAATTTCAAAAAGTAACCACGGCTCACACCAGCTGGTTACGAATGTGATGATGTCTAGAACTGAAAGCTCCACCCGACGCGTTTCCCCATACAAGGATTCTACTGAGAAAGAATCCTTGTATGGGGAAACGCCAAATATAGCCAAATACCGGAATCGTAGTCTAGCTAAGCCATGGTCATCACGGGAGATCAGCAAATGGGGGACAAGGAGCAATGGACAGGGAGAGGGTGAAAGGAATCAGATAGCAGGGCAGGGATCCAGAACGGATGGGAACAGGTACAAATAGGTTTGGGATCAGGATCAGAGTCAGGTTCAGATAACAGGTTCAGGATCAAAGTTCCGATCAGGGCACAAGACGAAGCCAAGGCAAAGTGTGTTGAACTTGCCAGTTTTTTTATACCATTACCTGCTATCAGGTTCAGGTTATTCCTAATTGCAGGAGGAGATATCTGCTCCATCCTGCCAGTATCCACCCGCTGGTGGACGCCAGTACTGCGGCCCAAAGATCACATAACACCAGCAGGGAAAGGCTCTCCTGACAGTCCCGAATTCCCCCCTTGATTGCAAGAATATTGGGCGAATAATGCGGAGTCGGCCTCCCAGAGGTAATATGGGATGCGTTCAAAGCCCACAGTAGGGGGCAGTATATGTTTCCAGTAGCGGCTGCTAAGGCAGAGCATGAGGATGCGGTCTACTCACTGCAGCAAAAGGTTGATGAGGCCCTGAGTCAGTACTCCGCATCACCTACTGCTCCAAATTTTGATCATCTCTCTTCACTTAGGAGGGAATTGCACCTTTACATCTCTGAAACCACCAGACTGGGCATACAATCTTGCAGGCAGGAGTACTTTGAACATGGGGACAAAAATGTCAGGTTGCTGGTGTTGTCAGTGCAACAAGATAGACCCCTTGCAGTAGTTTTTTAAATCCTTACAACAGCGGGAAAACTGGCAGTCTCCCAGGAGGACATCCTGACAGAATTCACTAGATTCTACACTACACTGTATACATCTTCCTTGCCAGAGGCCTTTGACCCTACCCCCATGACCTCCGTGTTAGACACTAGGTTGGCTCTCTGAGAGGAAGACATCACTCCGATAAAAAATCACACTTGCCATTCAGTTCTCCCCAGCGGGTAAGGCCCCGATGGCTTACCCATTGAATTCTATAGAACACACACAAACTGCTTGCCCCAAAACTGGCAGAGTTGTTCACATCCTGCTTACAAGCAGGCTCGCTACTCCCCTTCATGAAAAGAAGCTCATATTAACCTAATACTTAAGCCCAATAAGGATACCAAGCTGTGCGCCTCATACTGACCAATTTTATGTGTGGTTCAAGACAAATTCCTCTTCTTTCAATGTGACCTAGGAAGGTTAAAAGGTTAAACACCCCTGCTTTTGACTGCTGCATTGTGGTTAAACATTACTGTTATTCACAGCAACATTCAAAACTACATGCAGTGCATGGCAATGACATTCGTTTGAATGCCACCTCAGTACATGGTTTTTATAATACTTTTTATTTTATTATTATTACTTTTTATTTTATTATTTTTTTACAATCCATTTTTATTATTTTCTTTTACAATCTTTTAGGAGCACCATTGGAGGGGGGGGGGGGGGACTTTGGTAAGATTTCAGGGGCCTAAACGGGCCTCTGATATTTAATTTTTGAGACAGAGAAAGGGGCTGAGGACAGAGATTCCTGAGTCGCTTTCTCTGCAGCCAAGCAGCAGGGGGAATCTGTCCAGCACAGGGTGATTAGGGTGTGCCTGGGCACACTCCTATGCCCATGCACAACATAAAAGCTGCATTTTAGGGCACTACCTTGCACAGATGCAAACAAACTATGGGCTGTGATGTGATGACAAATATGTCCAATAAAACCTTTGTTGTGGTGTATTGACATCCGCGCTTCTGAACTCACCACCACAGTACTGATGTGCACTTCTGTCCTGGCTGGCCCTAGACCAGGGTTGCCAACTTTCAGTATTTCTACGAACAGTTTGTAAAATCCGTACTTTTTGCATCTGTCCTTGAATGTCCACTACGGACATGTAGGCTGCATGTCCGAAACCGACATTCATGGACAGACGCAACAATTATGGATTTTACAAACTGTTTGTAAATTTACTGAACGTTGGCAACCCTGCCCTAGACAAAACTTCTGCATTCCACTGCAATGCCGTGCACTTCTTCCCTCACTGCCACTGCATCAACATGCATTTCTGCCCTCGCTGCCAGTGCACACTTCAGCACTTGCTGGCACTCCACTGACAAACACTTTTTCACCTGCCAACATTGCACAGATGCACATTTCTGCACCAAGCTCCAAGGCAGGGTCTCTACACTTCTAAAAATAAATAATAAAACCAGCATCCAAAGAGGTGCTTCCAGTACTTCCAAACATTATACATCTCTCATAACATAACACTACAGAACAGGAGATACAGCACTGGGCAGCACACCTCTTTGCAAAATTCTAACACTCGTTTCCACAACAGCCAATGAACGGGCGCGCTCCATCAGCCAATCACTAAAGAAGAACAGCTTCCAATGAATGAGCTCGTTGCATGCGCTCCAGGAAGTAAAGGTGTGGCTTGTGTATGCTGGTGAGTGTGTGCGGTGTGTAGAAGTCAGGGTAGTGCTGAGGATGACAGTGTGCGCTCTATTACAGGGAGCAGAGTCCTCTTCTCATTGATTGTGTGTACATTCACACAAGGGCTTCCGTACAAAGGTGCAATATGAAGATAGCGAGCGCCCTGTTTAATGCCATATTGCTGCTAATAGTAGCCTTAGGGGTCAGAGATGTATTCTTCGCCTATGAGGGGAATAGGTGCAGCATGACTTATATGTTCGAGTATCCCGAGTATCAGGTAAGCTGCCCTCACTCCATAAATGTAGTAAACCAATGGGCGTGTGTGTGAGGGAGGGATGGGAAATATTCTACATCATATTATCGTGTCTGGTCTACAATATTGGCTGCACTATAATGGAGGAGAAAACCAATGTCTGGATGTTATGTGACATTGGGCTCCATTCACAAGGCAGTATCTTAATGTGGGAAGATACCCCACAGCGTTTAAAAAAAAAAAAAAAAATCGCCATTCAATAAAAAAACGCAGCTAAAATATCGCATAAGTTATTTTTATGAAGTCATGCGGTATTTTAGTAGTAAACACGTGGTAATTTAGCGCCTACCAGCAGCGTTAACGTTAAAAAAATAGTTAAGGAGCGGGCAGCCGCCTGCGTCCTTAGCCAGTGGCGTCACTAGGGTTGGTGTCACCTGGTGCGGTAAAATATGGTGTCACCCCCCCCCCCCCCAATAACATTTTTCAAATATTTTTTACCCTACTGTTTGCTCTCTGTTCTCCTTTCTTCCCCTTTTCTCTCTCTCCCTATCCATCTTTCTTGTTCGTTCTATCCCTTCTTCTTTCTCTCCATTTTTCTTTGTCCCCTCCCCCCACCTCTCTTTCTCCAGAACCGTAATTCACATCTCAGGAGCCTATAGGCCAGGGGTGTACCTAGAGCATTTGGCACCTGGGGCGGATCCAATATCTGGCACCCCCCCACACGTTAAAATGTAAAAACACCCCACTGTGCCCCCTGCATCCTTCAATATCTTTTTGTTACTACTGTGTACCCCTCTCCACAACTGCACCTCTGGACCCCTTTACATTGCACAGCACCCTGCATCACTGGACCCCTTTACATTACACAGCCCCCTGCACCTCTGGACCTCTTTACATTACACAGCCCCCTGCACCTCTGGACCTCTTTACATTGCACAGCCCCCTGCACCTCTGGACCACTTTACATTGCACAGCACCCTGCACCTCTGGACCACTTTACATTGCACAGCACCCTGCACCTCTGGACCCCTTTACATTGCACAGCCCCCTGCACCTCTGGACCCCTTTACATTACACAGCACCCTGCATCACTGCACCCCTTTTACAGCCGCCTGCACCTCTGCACCCCTTTACATCACAAAGCCCCCTGCACCTCTGGACCCTTTTACACTACACAGCCCTCTGCACCCCTTTACATTACACAGCACCCTGCACCTCTGGACCCTTTTACATTACACAGCCACCTGTACCTCTGGACCCCTTTTACATTACACAGCACCCTGCATCACTGCACCCCTTTTACATTACACAGCCGCCTGCACCTCTGCACCCCTTTACATCACAAAGCCCTCTGGACCCTTTTACACTACACAGCCCTCTGCACCCCTTTACATTACACAGCACCTCTGGACCCCTTTACATTACACAGCACCCTGCATCACTGGACCCCTTTACATTACACAGCACCCTGCATCACTGGCCCCCTTTACATCTCATAGCCCTCTGGACCCTTTTACATTACACAGCACCCTGCATCACTGCACCCCTTTTACATTACACAGCCACCTGCACCTCTGGACCCCTGCATGTTACACAGACCCCCTCAGTGCAGACACCCATCCCCCTTTGTGCAAACCCCCCTTAGTGAAAACCCCCTCAGTGCAAACACCCCTTTAGTACAACCCCCCCTTCAGTGAAATCCCCCCAGGTGCAAACACCCCCCCCCCCCTTCCCATTTAGTACCTCAGATCATCGCAGGCAGCGCCACGGCACATGGACAGAAGGTCCCCTCGGCCCCTCCCCCCTCTGTACACACAAACAGAGAGGAGGGGGCTGTGCCGACTGCCGAGCACCGCTAACACCCCATGGCTGTGAGAGGAAGGGATGGATGGTGCTGCGGTGTCACCCCGCAACCCCCCCTCCTCTTGTACCGCGGCGCTCCGATTCCACGGCGCTCATCGCTGCAGTCGCGGGGGGGGGGGCGCCCACCCCGCACATGTCAGCTAAAAAAAAATACTTTTTTTTTTTTAAATCGGGATGGTGTCACCCTCTAGTGGGTGTCACCCGGTGCGGCTCGCACCCCCCTAGCAACGCCTCTGTCCTTAGCAACTGATGAGTCATCAGCTGTCAGTGGGATGACAGTGGTTATAAAAAAAAGTGTTTTAAATAATAAAACAACAGACAGTGTTTGCCAATTAAATGTTTTTATTAAATTTAAAAAAGAAAGTGTCCCCTGGTGCAGATCCACTGTCCATCCTTGTTGCCTGAAAAAAGTGTGTGTGTGTGTGTGTGTGTGTGTGGGGTCCCGCTCACCCGAAGACTCCCGCAGTCTGACTGTTCTTAAATATCTAGGGGTGGGGCCACCAGGTGACATCCCCGGGTAATCCTGCCCCCCGGCATGCTGGGTCAATGACCCAGCATGCCCCTGTGTGACCATGTCACAAGGAAGTGGGATCACATCTTGATGTCACTGGGTCCTTTGTTTTTTAAGAACCGTCAGATGGCAGGCAGACCTTCTCTCCTGCATTTTTTTTTTTTTTGTTTAGGGATATTCATTATAGCAAAAAGTAAAAAATGGTGTGTGTGTGTGTTATGGAGCAAAACTGAACAAATTCCACCAAAATAAATCTCTATTTGTGGGAAAGAAAGGGCATCAATTTTGTTTGGGTACAGTGTCGCACGACCACTCAGTTGTCAGTTAAAGCGACCCAGTGCCATATCGCAAAAAATCTTCAATACCAGTAGGGCTGCAACTAACGATTGTTTTCATAATCGATTAGTTGACAGATTATTGTTTCGATTAATTGATTGGATAAAATCATTACAAAAACAAACGTAATGCCTTTTTTTTTTTTTTTATTAAAGTAGTAATAAAAATACTGAGTGTTACACTGAAACTGCAGAATAAAAAACTTTTTACATTACACAACTGTGCAGCAGTACAAAAACAACTATTCCTCCCGGGAACACCAGTGATGGGGCACCATTCCCCCCCCCCTCCCAGGAGAACCAATGAAGGGGCACTATTTCCCCCCCCCCTCCCAGGAGAACCAATGAGGGGCTCTATTTCCCCCCCCCCCAAAAAAAAAACAATGAAGGGGCACTATTCCACCCAACCCCCTGGAACACAATAATGGGGCACTACCCACCCCAAAAATGCTTATGATCATGGGGCACTTGTTATCACAGATATATATATATATATATATATATATATATATATATATATATATATATATATATATATATATATATATATATATATATATATATATATATATATATATATATATATATATATATATATATATATATATATTATACACTGAGTGAATATTTTAGAGCTGCTACCTTGTATCGCAGGTGCAGCTCGGTGCTCACGGCTACTTCTTGCCTCTCTCTCTTCCCTCGAGGCAGCAGCAGTGGGCGGGGCTAAAAATATCAGGGGGGGCTGACGTCCATGAGGAGAAGAGGCGAACGCGCCTGGTCACATGAATGCCGCTGTATTCTCATGAGAATATGGCGCCGGCTTGTACACAGGATTCTAACACTAGGACTGAGGCGGGAATGGCAGGGAGGAATGTGCATGCCATTAGACCAACTAATCGATAATGAAAATGGTAAACAGCGAATTTTATTGATTAATCATTTCAGCCCTAAATACCAGGCACTATCGCCTCTACCTGCCCAGGAAAATGTTCAGCTTTCAGTGATGTCGCACTTTGAATAAAGGACCTGAATAGGGCTCTAGGAGCTTCTGTTTATTTGTAAGGACAGGTGTGCATATTATAATACACACTATTTAAATATTATTAATATTTGGAAACCGTATCTGGGTCCTTCCCCCAACATGCTGGTGGTGGCAGCAGGTGTTGGCACCTGGGATTCCCACAGAGGTTTTATTGTTAGTCTTGGACACGTTTGTGCCAGGGTGTGGGTGGACTGTGGACGTGCGGTAAAAGAGTTCCCCTTTCCCCGTTATCCCCTGGGGAATGCTCTGTTATGGAGCCATTGACCAGGTACCTGGGTAGTAAAAAAAAAGCAGGATAGGGCACTTATGGGTGCGCTTCTCACTGCTGCAAGGGACTCTCTTAAGCTGGATAGTGCAGCTGGGTTTCCGCCGAGGGCTCAGTCTTTTTTGGATCACACAAATCAGACCGCTCTGTGTAAGTTTTCTTTTCCTTCTGTGCCCTTCTTTGATAATTTCTAAGAGGCGGAATGAGAAAAGACGCTGAGGGCTTTTGTAGTCCCTCACCGCCGGGCGGTTCAGTGCCCCTTTGAGGAGAGCCTTTTCAAAAGGTAGGCTTCTTCTCCGATGGTGGACCCTCCGGGTATCATGTATAGGTGACCACTCTCCCTATTGCAGGAACCCTTGTATGGATCTGACTGATGGAAGATCCGAAGTACTGACCCGTTCCATGTTTACCATGCTGGGGTCTGACTTGCGGCCTATTGTGGCCACTACTTTGGGGTCTGTCATTAACGGAGTGAGCATTTTGCACCAGACAGTGGAGGAGCACAGATTCTCTCCCGAAGTTATTAGGCTAGCGGACCAGCTGGTCCAGGGCCTCATATAGGTCTGTGATGCTTCATTGAATGCTGCGCCCTTGTTATCCAGGGCTTCTGTTTCAGAATGGTTTTATGCACATGGTGGTGTAGTGCTTAACTCCATTACTTGGCAGCAAGAGAGTCATTGGTTCGAATCCGGACACTGACGCCAATCTGCCTGGAGCTTGCATTGTCGCTCCCTGTGTCTGCGTGGGTTTCCTCCGGGTACTCCGGTTTCCTCCAAAGGCATGTGTGCATACACCTACATAATATACATACACACTGTGTGTATTATTTAGGGGCAACTCTCCCAGGGCGTCAAAGGCCCAGCTAGGGGACCAATCCGTCCCTGGGTGCGTAAGCCGATCACGCCGGCAACCAAATCCTGCCAATGTATGTAGCCCTCCCTCCCTGTCTCTAGGTGGGAGGGGCGGCTTGCAGGTTCACAATTTGGTGAAACCTCCCTGCTCTCCGACCAGTGGGTCTGCGAGGTGGTCTCTTCAGAGTACTAGATAGGGTTTCCTCCTATCCACAGAACAAAGTTCTTTCCTTGTGTCTTCCTCTCCCGGCCCGTTGATCTGCCTTGGGCTGTGTGGGACTTGCTAAGCTGCGGGGTAATTTTACCTTTCCTGCAGGACGAGAGGTTTGGGGTTTCCTATGGGCCTCAGGCTCTAAATACCTTTGTGAACATCGGGTAGTTCCGCATGGAATCCATTTGTTCGCTGGTAGCTGCGCTCCATCCGGGGGACTTCCTGGCGTCCTCGGACATCAGGGACGCATACATGCATGTCCCGTTTTGCGCATGTCACAGTGTGTTGTGTTTTTTTTTTTTTTTTCTTTTCTGTGCTTCATGATGGTAGAGGGTCTCTGTCAGCCTGTGGCCCTCCCTTTTGATCTGGCGTCAGCACCATGGGTTTTCAGCTGGGAGCTCGCACTTATCCTAACTTTGTTGGGACAGCGAGGCTTTGCCTCATTGGCTACTTGGACGACTGTCTTCTGAGAGCAGCTTCTGTCTCAGACCTAGTGGGTGTGTTATTCCCATTCAGACACTTCGAAGATTCTGGTGGGTGTTATGCCGCGTACACACCATCACTTTATGTGATGAAAAAAAATGACGTTTTTAAAAACGTCACTTTAATTGACTGTGTGTGGGGGAAAACGTTGTTTTAGGTCTTGTAAAAAACGACCAAAAAAAATTGAAGCATGCTTCAATTTTATGTGTCGTTTTTCAAAAGTGCACTTTTTACTTCACAGAAATTGACCGTGTGTAGCAAAAAACGTTGTTTTCTAAGACGTTTTTTCATCCACGCATGCCCAGAAGCTACTTATGAAGCAAGCTTCAATGGTAAAACGTGGTGGAACGTAACCTCACTTTGCAAGATCATTGTGAGAAAACGATGGTGTGTAGGCAACTTCGTCTTTGAAAATTGAAGTTTCAAAAACGTCATTTTTTACTTCACAGAAAGTGTCATTTTTTTTCATCACATAAAGTGATGGTGTGTACGCGGCATTAGACGTTTAGGCCAGAAGGTGTAGCTCAGTGGCAGCAAGCCTGCCTTTCATGTGTGCGACCCAGGGTTCAAATCCTGGGCATGCTAGGTTCCGACTCAGCGTTGGAGTATCTAGGGTTGATCCAGACTCCTCGGTGGCGAAGGTCCTTCTTCCCCCTGGAGAAATTGCAGACTGTCACTGACTTGCTCAACATGGCTATTGGAAGCCAGACGTTAAGTGACCGGGTCTGTCCGACTCGGTCATCTCAACAATGCTGAAGGCACGGTAGTCTTCTTCCGGAGGATCTACCGTCGCACCTGGCAGGCCTACATCTCTTGGTGCGAAGGGATGGAGTGACGTCCTTTCCGGTCACGGCACTTTCGACCAGGGCAATTGGTGCTTTCTGTTTATTTCTTTATCGTACATCACGGGACACAGAGCAGCATAGCCATTACATATGGGTTATATAGTGTACCTTCAGGTGATGGACACTGGCACTCTCCGACAGGAAGTTCCCTCCCTATTTAACCCCCACCCCTAGTGGGAGTACCTCAGTTTTTTTTCGCCAGTGTCTTAGGTGTTGGTGCACGTTAGAGGCTGTGCCTATAGTTGTCCTTGGGACCAGGGCAAGCCGACCGGATCCGTCCAAGGTGCTTCATAGCCAAAGTGGACGGTACCCGGGCCCCAATTCGTGGATGGGGTTTTGCCTATAATGCCTCTCCTTGGGAGGGCTGGACTCTGGGTTCCAGGACTGGTTTTTTTTAACCTATCAATACCTGTTGCCAGCAGTACTGTATAGGTCCAGGTGTGTGGTGTTCCTGGCTTGGACCCCGGTCCCTGAAGGTCTATGACCATACCCACGGAGAAGGGGGAAGATTGGGCCTCTTGCACAAGCAATACCCTGCGGCGTGGAGAAGGTAAGCGGGGGGCTTGCGGAACTTGGTTTGTCAGTAGGCCCCCCCACAGGGGACTCTGGGGTAGCCTACTATATGCCACTGTGCATGGGCAATGTAAACCACAAAGTCTAGTGAGACTGGATGGTTCAGATACCCAGATATAGTTTTTCCCCTGGCTGGTCTAGTGGGCTGCTGCTATTGCCATAGGGTGGGTCTGCTTAAACTGAATAAGTAAGGGACATACCATCCAGTCGGAAGCGGTTAAAAGCGTGTTTCCTGAGTACCTGTATGGGTGTCACTCCAGGAGTCCTCTCCCAGCATGGCTTCCTCTGGGCGACGTCTGGGACGCGCGTGCGCTGTAAATAGAGCAGCGGTGCGCGGCGACGCTGCGTGGGGGGGCGGGAAACGTCTGGGTAAACCCCTCCTTTCTGTATGTCAGAGAAGGAATCTTCATTTAGCCTGTCAGTCTGCCTGGGGCTGTGGAGGGACACGGAGCAGCGGTGCTTTCTAGCAGCACAGGATAAGGTTTGGCCGAAGTCCTTCTGGGACACAGTGACACCCGGTGGCCGAATAAGAGTACACACCTATGCTAAAGAGCCTCTGGCTCAATTCACACACTAGAAAGCCAGTGTACTGAGCAGCAGCCTGAGCGTTTACCCACTATCTGTTGAGGTGCTCTCAGCTAGTCCAGCATTTGGGTGGCAATACTCAACTTGGGAAAGTTGTAAGCCCTTGGGGCACAGTATTGATCTATCCCTCTTTAGGTTGTGGGAAGTCTAGATTTTTTCTAACATTACCCTAGCCTATTTATCTTCACATTTATTTGTATGTGTTAGTCTCCAGCTGTTACAGTCAGTTGTATATCAGCGGAGTACCTCGGGTTTGTGTATTATGGCTCCTAAAGGTGCAGGGAACGCTAAGAATGCTAAAGGTGTAAAGAAGCCAAAGGGTTCCCCATCGGGCTCTGAGGATCTCAGCCAGATTTTAGCTGCCCCTCCCTCCCCGGACAAGCCGGAGGTTGCTGCCCTGGGTGAGCCATCAGGGTTGCTAGTTGCTACTGCTGGCCCTACTCAACCAACTCCTTCCTATGTGACGGAAGAGATGTTAGCCTCCACCCTGGGTGGATTTGAGCAAAGGATGGCTGCTTTAATTTCAGCCTCGTTATCGGGGAAAAAACGCGCTAGGTCCCCGTCTCCTAGGTTTGAATCTCCTGATGAGGAAATCCCTTTCCCCTGAGGAATTGGAATTTCCAGGAGACCGAGCAGAGGATCTCCTGGAGCACTCAGGTTCTGAGGAATCTACGATAGAAGAGCCTTTTCCGGCTTCCCACTCAGAAAAGCTATGGGTCCAGTCCCTAGCAGATATGGTGCGGTCGGCTTTTAAGATGCCGTTGCCTGAGCCTCAGGCTTCCGCTGTATCCTCTTTGGGCTTCCTGAAGGCACCCCAAGCCAACTTGGTGTTCCCGGTCCACCCTTTATTAAAGGACCTGATTTTTCAGGACTGGGCTAAACCAGACAGAATATTTCTTCCTCCTAAAAGGTTCTCTGTTCTGTACCCCTTGGAGGAGGAGTTTTCGAAGAAGTGGGTTGTCCCTACAGTGGACGCGGCCATTTCATGTGTCAATAAAGCTTTAACTTGTCTGTTGGACAATATTCATATGTTCAATAATCCGGTTGATAAGACTTGAGACCTTGTTGAAAGCATCTTTTGCCACAGCAGGGGCAGTGGTTCAGCCGGCTGTAGCCGCCATTGGCGTCTGCCAGGCGTTGAAAGACCAGGCAAAGCAGGCCCTGAAGGACCTCCCAGCTCAACAGGCTCGAGAGCTGGCCGATCTACCTAGAGCCTTATGTTTCGCGGTAGACACTATCAAGGATTCAATCCAACAAGCGTCCCGTCTATCCCTATTTCTGGTTCATATGAGAAGACTCTTATGGTTAAAAAACTGATCTGCAGAAACCCCCTGCAAGAAGCTCTTAACAGGATTCTCCTTTCAAGGAGAGAGAATATTTGGAGAAGATCTAGACAAATATATTCAGAAGATCTCCAGTGGTAAAAGCACCCTCTTGCCTGTTTAAAAAGAAATTCTGAGGTCCCTCTTTTAAACGCCCAACCTCTCCAGTTCCGGGGGGCCTCATCCTCTAGGCAGTATCGACGGCCCCCCGGATGCACAGCTGCAAACAGGCCGCAAGGGCAAGCTTCGGGGAACAAGAGACCGTGGTCTCGCAAGCCGGTTAAGGCTGCCCCTAAGTCAGCCTTGTGAAGGGGCGCCCCCACTCTCGCGGGTGGGGGGGAAGGCTCCGTTGCTTCTCGGAGTTGTGGGAGGCCAGAATTTCTGACCAGTAGATTCTGTCCTCAGTGGCTCAGGGATACAGGCTGGAGTTTCGAGAATTCCCCCCTCCTCACTTTCAGGCGTCAAGACTCCCAAGCGATCCTCAAAAAAGAGTTTCGCTTCTGTCCGCCCTAGATCATCTCCTAACTCAAGGGGTGATTATGGAGGTACCAGCAAAGGAACAGGGACAAGGTTTTTATTCAAATCTGTTCATCGTCCCGAAGCCAAACGGCGATGTCAGGCCAATATTGGACCTAAAGTTATTAAACCGCTTTTTAAGAGTCCGTTCCTTTCGAATGGAATCCATTCGCTTGGTGGCAGCCGCCCTACAAGGGAAAGATTTCTTGGCCCCCATCGATATCAAGGATGCGTACCTGCACGTTCCAATTTATCCCGGACATTACAGGTTCCTGCGTTTCGCCCTGAACCATCGGCATTTTCAATTTGTGGCTCTTCCATTCGGGCTAGCCACGGCTCCTCGAGTTTTTACAAAAATTCTGGCCCCTGTATTAGCCATCCTAAGGGAACAGGGCATCCTGGTCATGGCTTACTTAGACGACCTTCTGGTAGTCGATCACTCAGCGGCCAGCTTGAATCAGGCGGTGTTGCTGGTAGTAAACTGCCTAGAGTCCCTTGGTTGGATTCTAAACCGGGACAAGTCAGCTTTGCAGCCCACAAGGAGGTTGGAATATCTAGGGTTAATTCTAGATACTATGCAACAAAAAATCTTCCTACCCCAGTCCAGGGTAGATTCGATAAGAGAATTAATCCAAGTAGTTCTGAGCAGCACAAAGCCGACTATACGCCTCTGCATGCGCTTGTTGGGCAAGCTAGTGGCCACCTTCGAGGCGGTGCCCTATGCCCAGATCCACTCTCGGAGGTTGCAGAGAGCGATTCTCACGGCCTGGGACAAATGGGTCCAGGCCCTGGATCTTCCCATTTCCCTACCCTATGCGGTACGTCAGAGTCTGTGCTGGTGGTTGGTCCCACAAAATCTTCTGAAAGGAAGATCGTTCAGTCCTCTCGTGGAAAATGGTAACAACAGATGCCAGCCTATCGGGTTGGGGTGCAGTCCTGGACGGATTGACCCAACAGGGGAAATGGTCAAGAGCAGAGTCAGCCCTATCCATAAATGTCTTGGAGATTCGGGCAGCTCGGTTGGCTCTGTCGGGCTGGATGGAGATTTTGCAGGGCTCCCCAGTAAGGGTACAGTCCGACAATGCCACAGCTGTGGCTTATATAAACCACCAGGGCGGCACCAGGAGTCGGGCGGCCCAGAGAGAGGTGGACCAGATATTTTGTTGGGCAGAGACCCATGTTCGCTGCATCTCGGCGATTTTTATCCCCGGAGTGGACAATTGGCAGGCGGATTTTCCCCAGGAGAATGGTCCCTCCATCCCGAAGTGTTTCAGGACATCTGCCGGAGGTGGGGGTCTCCGGAGGTAGACGTTATGGCGTCCAGATTCAATACGAAGGTGGTCAAGTTTTGTGTCTCGGACGAGGGATCCATTGGCCTGCGGGACGGATGCCTTGGTAGGCCCTTGGCATCAGTTTGCGCTAATTTATGCCTTCCCTCCGTTACGGATGCTACCCCGTCTCCTTCGCAGAATTCAGGTGGAGCGCAAACCAACGATTCTAGTGGCCCCGGAGGCCTTGGTACCCCTTGATAAGGATGGCAGTGGAGGAGCCCTGGGTCCTCCCGCTGCGTCCAGACCTCCTCCTCACAAGGACCGTTCTTCCATCCTGCCTTACATTCTCTGAATTTAACGGCCTGGCGGCTGAATCCCTGATTCTCAGAGACAGAGGCCTCTCTGGCCAGGTCATTTCCACTCTAACGCAAGAAAGCCGGTTTCTAGGTTAATATACTATAGGGTGTGGAAGGCCTATATTGCCTGGTGTGAGGCCAAAAAGTGGCATCCTCGCAAATATGTCATTGGGAGAATCCTGGAATTTTTACAGCTTAGAGTCGAAAAGGGTCTGGCGGTTAGCACAATCAAAGGGCAAGTGTCTGCCTTGTCGGTTTTTTTCCAAAGACCTTTAGCTACCCATTCACTGATGAAGTCTTTTTTACAGGGTGTTATTCGGGTTAATCCTCCGATTAAGGCCCCCCTGTATCCTTGGGATCTAAATTTGGTTCTGTCTGCCTTGCAAGGGCAGCCCTTTGAACCCTTGTCTGAGATTCCTTTGGTCCTATTGACTAGGAAACTAGTTTTTCTGGTGGCCATGTCATCCGCCAGAAGAGTGTCGGAGTTGGCAGCCTTATGTAAGGCACCCTATTTGTTACTACATAAAGACAGGGTCGTTCTACGGCCGCATCCGTCTTTTCTTCCCAAAGTGGTATCTAGTTTTCACCTGAATCCGGATTTGATTCTTCCATCTTTTTTTTTTTTTTTTTTCCAAAACCCTCTTCTAGGAAAGAGAGATTACTACATTCCTTGGATGTGGTCAGAGCTGTTAGGATTTATTTGAAAGCCACAGCTTAGATTCGTAAGACTGACGTCTTATTCATTCTGCCAAAAGGGCCCAAAAAGGGTAAGGCAGCGTCTAAAGCCACTATTTTCAAGTGGATTAGACAGTTAATTTATTTATTTTTTTCTAAGGTAGCATGGCGTGGTACACTAAGGACATGCTGCCTGGGGAACAGTCTGCTGAACGCCAGAAGCTGCATTTAGCAGGACAACAGCAGCCTATCTCCGGCTGATCTCCGATTGCCTGATGGCGCTTAAGGACAGGTCTGAGGATGGAGCGCCCGCTCGGATTGAACCAGCTGCAGCATCTGGGTCCCATACTGCCCCTAAGGTAAGCCCTTGTCTGTGGATAGCTTCTACAGCAGGGTATTTTTTTTTTTTTTTTTTTTTTTTTTGTATGGACCTTTTTTGTTTATGGTTCCTGTTTCTGCTTTTTTCTAGGCCAAACCGGTGAAGAAGAAATGTTGAAACTGTAGGACCAGGCTTTCTGATAGTTATAGAAACTATTTTGTGAGGCTTGTATTCTTCCATCCAGAGCTAGTTCAGAGACTTCCTCCTTTAGAGGGTTAATGTTTTCTATGAAGGAGGTAGTGGCCTCCTTTCGGTCCTGTAATGACAGGGTTGCTCGACTGGGTCCTTCCTTGTCTAGGTCCATAGCTCATGAGCCTTAAGCCTTGGCTAGATCCCTTCCTTTGTTATTGTCTGAGACCATTAGTTCACGCAATACCTCTGATCTGGAAGAGGGTGAGAATCCTGGTTCTTCATCTGATGAATCTGCATCAGAGGATGATACGGGGAACTCTTAGGTATCTTTTTCCAGTCAAAAATATTGACAAATTATTAAAGTCAATATATACCTCCAGAGCAGATTGAGATGCCGCAGCAAATCCAATCTGTACAGGATAGAATGTATAGGGGTCTTCAGGGGCGGAAATCAAGAACTTTCCCAGTACACCAGTCACTTAAGGATATGATTCTTTTCATAATGGAAGGAACCTGAAAGGAGGTTGTTCCAGTCTCAAGGGCACAAAAAGATTTCCTTTTAAATCAGAAATTGAGGAGACTTTCTTTAAATGTCCTAGGCTAGATGCCCCTATGTCGCAGGTATCTAAAAGGGCAGACCTGTCTTTTGAAGACTCGGGGGGTCCTTAATGATCAAATGGACAGGAAGGCCGACTCCTTGCTGCATAAGGCCTGGGATACTTCAGCTTTATCCTTGGGTCCAGCTCTAGCATCCATCTGTGTGGCTAGGAATTTGGACGTATAGGTTCAGCCAGGGCCATCTTAATAGCATCATAGGCCCCTGGGCAAAGTAATGCTATGGGGCCACTACAAGCCTGCCCCAATTTACGCACCTACTCTCAAGAATGAAAGTACAATATTTCTACTTTACAGCGTGTCACTTGCCACCGTCACCTGCCACCAGATTCAGTGTGTCACTTGCCACCCTCACCTGCCACCAGATTCAGTGTGTCACTTGCCACCCTCACCTGCCACCGGATTCAGTGTGTCACTTGCCACCCTCACCTGCCACCGGATTCAGTGTGTCACTTGCCACCCTCACCTGCCACCGGATTCAGTGTGTCACTTGCCACCCTCACCTGCCACCGGATTCAGTGTGTCACTTGCCACCCTCACCTGCCACCGGATTCAGTGTGTCACTTGCCACCCCTCACCTGCCACCGGATTCAGTGTGTCACTTGCCACCCTCACCTGCCACCGGATTCAGTGTGTCACTTGCCACCCTCACCTGCCACCGGATTCAGTGTGTCACTTGCCACCCGTCCCCTGTCACTAGATTCAGTGTGTCACTTGTCACCAATCCTGTCACCAGATTTAGCATGTCACTTGCCACTGGTTCCTTGTCACCAGATTCAGCATGTCACTTGCCACGTCGCCTGTCACCAGATGCAGATTGTCATTCACCAAGTCACCTGCCACACGTTGCGGATTGTCACCTGCCACACGTTGCGGATTGTCACCTGCCACACGTTGCCACTTGGGGAGCTGACAGAGAAGATGGGGGTCTGGCAGAGAGGAGGAGGAAGGGGGGGGGTCTGGCAGAGAGGAGGTGGGGGGGAGGTCTGGCAGAGAGGAGGTGGGGGGGGAGGTCTGGCAGAGAGGAGGGGGGAGCGTGCTGCGTTGCTGATCGATCGGCACATTAAGGGGGGGAGGCGATCCGACAATGAGGGATTTGCCACTAAAAGCATGGAGTGCTGGTGGTACCCGGCGCCTTTCTTCCGGGACTATGTTTCCCATGATGCTTTCCCAGTGTCTTCGGATTGGCCCTCTGTTGTGGGCAGGAAGGTGGGCGGTGTAGCTGCAAACAGAGCTGCTCTCTGTTCTTCGCTCGGCTGAGAGGAGAAATGGGGGGGGGGGAGTAAGATGCACCCCCACAGCCCGCCTCTCCCCTGTGTCACATTGCTGCTGCTGGAAAATCAACCCGCTTTACCCCCCCCCCCCCCCCCCGGCCAGCCGCTGCCACCGCACACACTCATAGGAACGCTACCGTCCGTTGCCAGTAGTGCATCTGCATCGCATCCACCTAGATCGGAGTGGAGCCGGCCCCGATGGGGCCCCATGAGCACTTGGGGCCCCCGGGCCGTGCCCGCTCAATAAGACGGCCCTGGTTCAACATCTGGATGATCTTGTTCTTTCTTCCAACGCCCCTAAAGAGGAGATTAGGGAGTCTCTCCCACTCTTTGCCAAATCGGTGGCCTTCTTGGCGGATGCAGCTGCAGTCTCTGTGAAAGCTGCAGCTAGGTCTTCTGCTCTCATTTATTCAGCCAGGCGAGCGATCTGGCTTAAATCTTGGGAGGGGGGGGGGGCCTTACCTCCAAGAACAAACTTTGCGACATTACCTTTGAAGGCAAGCTCTTATTTGGTTCCTCCTTGGTGGAGGTCCTAGCTCGTTCCTCTGAGAAGAGTAAACGGTTCCCTTCTTCTCAAAAGAATAAGCCACAGAATAAGAAGCCTTTCCGCGGTTTACAGAACAAGGTTCATTTTAGAAAAAGTGGTCTTTTAACAAAGATAAGCAAAAAAAGGGGAATCTCTTTGCTCCTTCAGCCCCTTCCAAAAATCCCCAGTGACACCAGGATAGGGGTAGGGGGAAGGTTGTCCCATTTCGCCAAAGAATGGGCCGAAATTCCTTTATTCTTCAAACATTGGAAAGGGGTTACAGGTTGGAATACAAGAGTCCGCTGTACATACCTTCTTATAGTTCTTTTCACCTGGCTTCCGGGTTCTCGCTGCCCTGGGGAGTAGGCGTTTCTTTGAAGATGCGTAGATTGACCTGCCGGTAAGGCGCGTCACGCGTTCCGAAAATAGACGAACTGGGGCTTGGGCTTTATACCGCGCCTGCGCAGTCAGCTCTACACAGCAGGCGCCGTATAGCGCCGAGTCCCATTTCGTCTATTTTCAGGACGCGTGATGTGCCTTACCCGCACGTCAATCATCTACGCCTCTTTATAGGAACGCCTACTCCCCGCGGGAGTGAGAACTCGGAGCCGGGTGAAAAGAACTATAAGACGGTAAGTACAGCGAAAAAAATACCAGCATACTGTAGATGTCAGCAGTATGCTGGATGTAATGGTATATAGATGATTTTTAGGGTGAACCTCCGCTTTAAGCATCCTGAACAAATTTATTCTCTACAGACGTTTCCGGATGGAAAACATTTACCATATTTATCGGCGTATAACACACACACACACACACGCACTTTTTTTTTTTATTCCCCTTAAAATCAGGGGAAATCGTGTGTGCGTGTTATACACCGATCCTTGCTGTCTGAGGGAAGAGGAACGAGTGCTGCTGAATTACATAGAGCCGTGATCTCCTTCCTGTGTATCCGGCGCTCCGTCACGCACAGCCACGCCTCCTGGCCCCGCATTGGACTAATGTACTGTCTATCATATGAGCAGGGGCAGGAGGCGTGGCTGTGAGTGACGGAGCGCCGGGTACACAGGAAGGAGATTGCGGCTCTATGTAATTCAGTGGCACTCTCGCTCCCCCTCTTACCTCTGAGAAAACAGAGATGATCTAACATTGAAAGGTAAAAACTGCAGATTGGCACTGAACGGGCAGAGCATTTTGATAAATGTATAGGCTGCAGATGGGCACTAATCAAACTGCATTGAAGATCAATGCTGCAGATAAGCATAGATGGGGCTGCATTGAAGCTGCCGATGGGCACAGATCAGGCTGCATTGATGCTCAGATACCATTATTATAGTGGTTTATTAAAAAAGGAAAAAAAAGAAAAAATGTTTTTCCTGAAACTTCCCTCTTAAATTGGGGTGTGTGTTATACGCCGATAAATACGGTATTCTGTAAGGAAGCTATTTTGGCCAGAGGTCTTCATGGTTACCCTGGATCTTCAGGACGCTTTTCTTTATGTTCCAATCTGCCAGAGCCACCGAATGGTTCCTCAGATTTGCGATTCTCATGGACAACGGGCCGAGTCATTGGCAGTTCAATGCCCTTCCTTTCGGTCTCTCGGCAGCACCCAGAATTTTTACAAAGATCATGGCCAAAGTCGTGGCCTTTTTTTGGATACAAAGTGTATGAATTGTCCCATATCTGGACGATTTTCTGATCTTTGCCCGAGACAAAAAGTCTCTTATCCGGGATCTGCAGTTGGTCTTGCGAACCTTTCAGAATCTAGACTGCAGCCATTCCAGGGGTGCCCTGGGCCCAATTACACTCCAGACCCCTTCAGGCATTTCTCTTGCGCCACCTGCAGGGAGGAAAGAACTGGGTGCAACATGCTTCAGTAAAAGTTACTACAGACGCTAGTCTGTGGGGCTGGGGTGCGCATTCTCAGGGCTGGCAGGCCCAGGGAGCCTGGTTGTCAGAGGAGGCATGCCGCTCCTCAAATTTCAGGGAACTACTAGCTGTAGGGAGAGAAGAGACAAGAGACCTATTGGTTTTCTCAGACAATGCCACTACGGTGGCGTACCTGAACAAGCAAGGGGGCACTTATTCGGAGTCGCTGCTAACGCTGTCACAGCAGATTCTGTCCTGGGCAGAAATCAATGTCACCTCAATCAGGGCAGTCCACATCAGGGGTTCAGAGAATACGCTGGCGGACTATCTGAGCAGAGTGAGCGTCGGTTCCAGCTGTTGGGAGCTACATCAAGGCACGTTCCGGGAGATTGTGCTAAGATGGGGTCTTCCTGCAATGGATCTCTTTGCCTCCAGTCTCAACAGAAAACTGACGGCTTTCTTCTCACTGGAGAGACAGGGTCCTTGGGGACGGATGCTCTCTCCTTCCTGTGGCATTTCGCTCTGGCCTACTCCTTCCTTCTCTCCTTTTCCCCTCTTACCTCTGGTAGTTCGGAAAATTATTCAGGATCGGGCATAAGTGGTTCTGATTGCCCCCTGGTGGCCCAGGAGGAGTTGGTTTTCCTCTCTGAAGGCCCTCTTTGCGGATCTTCCTTGGCCCCTACCAGATCGGCAGGATCTACTCAATCAGGGACCAGTGTTGTATCCAAGCCCTCAGACCTTCCATTTGACGACCTGGAGGCTGAGCAGCACATCTTACAGTTGAGAGGGTGTTCGGAGAAAGTTATTCAAACTATCCTTGGGCACAAGGAGAATCTTTGGGATAGTTTGGAAAACTTTTTTATTTGCTGGCTAAGGAAATCTGGTTTAATTATTTTTCTCCCTATATTTTTTTGTTTTTTTTTGTTTGTACAAAGGAGTAGAGAAAGGTCTATCTGTCAGCACCCTTAGGGTTCAGGTTGCGGCCCTGTTTGTGTTTTCAGACAAGAGGCTAGCGGAAGATGCTTTAGTCAGGAGGTTCCTTTTAGCCAGATCTAGACATGCTCCCAGGATCGTCAAACATGTGCCTCCTTGGGATTTGTCATTAGTGTTAAATGTTCTAACAAGGGCTCCTTTTGAGCCTTTGCATGAAGCTTCCCTGAAATGTATTTCCTTCCTTTTAGCTATTACATCAAGGAGAAGGATTTCTGATCTGCAGTTCCTTTCCTGTAAAGACCCTTTCCTGAGGATTCTAGAGGACAGGGTAGTGATTAGGCCTGATCCTTTCTATTTGCCCAAAGTTTCTTCTAACTTTAATAGGTCCCAGGAAGTAGTCCTGCCTAGTTTCTGTACCTCTCCCAAGAATGCAGAGAAGGAAAGATTAGGTGTGTGTGTTTGTTTTTTTTTGTTTGTTTTTTTAGACATAAAGAGATGTCTTCTGCTTTACCTGGAGAAATCCAGTGGGTTTATGAGTTCCTCCCAGCTGTTAGTATTTTTCAGTGGCCCCAAGAAGGGGTCCAAAGCGTCTAAAAGCTGTTTTGCTAGATGGATTAGAGAAGCTATTCGTGAAGCTTACAAAGCGTTAGGTCATGTCCCTCCTAGAATTGGGGCTCATTCAACAAGATCCATGGCTACGTCATGAGCTGAAAGAGCGGAGGCATCATGGGAAGAAATTTCTAAAGCTGCCGTCTGGTCCTCCTCTCATGCATTTGTCAAACATTGAGTTCCCTCCCTAAGGTATAGAATCTTGCTTATCCTCTCAAGTAGCTGTCCTGTAAGGTGGGGGGGGGGGGGGGGGGTGTCTTACCGGGAACGGTATTTCCAGGACAGCATCTATATTCCTACCCTATTCTACTTTTACCTGATGGTGGTGTTTTGTTAGGTTTCTGTTTGTTTTTGTTTTTTTTTCTCCTCTGCCGAGTGCAAGGTTTACTTGATCTTCTAAACAACTGAAGGTCAGAGGAAAGGGAGGTGCCTTTTAAATTGTATCTGATTTGTGTTTTCTGTAGAGGGCGGAGCCAATCATCTCTCAAGTAGCTGTCCTGGAAATACCGTTACTGGTAAGTCTAAGGGGGGTTATCCTGGATGCAAACCTTCTCCAGAGTGCTCAGGACCTCAGACTGGGCCAAAGGTTTACCTCCTAAGCACACAGCTAAAATAACAAAGGAGTGACTTCACAACAACTCCGTGACAGGGCTCTGGCTCGGCCATTCAATAACAGACTTCAACCCAATTGAGCATCTCTGGAGAGACCTAAAAATGGCTGTCCACCAACGTTTACTATCCAACCTGACCGAACTGGAGAGGATCTGTAAGGAGGAAAATCCCCAAATCCAGGTGTGAAAAACTTGTTGCATCGTTCCCAAAGAAACTCATGGCTGTATTAGATCAAAATGGTCCTTCTACTAAATACTGAATACTTGGGACCATGTGATATTTCAGTTTTTCTTTTTTTAATCTTCCAAAACTCAACAATTCTGTGTTTTTCTGTCAATATGGGGTGCTGTGTGTACATTAATGAGGGGGGAAAAAATTAACCTAAATGATTTTAGCAAATGGCTGCAATATAACAGAGTGAAAAATTTAAGGGGGCCTAAATACTTTCCGTACCCACTGTGTAGAATGTGTGCCAAACATATGTAGGTGAATATAGATCAGCCTAAACTGATGAAGACATTTATTTATCCTCCTTTTGGGATATTTTTAGCAAAAAAAATAAAATAAAATGTGTGTGTGTGTGTGTGTGTGTGTGTGTATATGTGTGTGTGTGTGTGTGTGTATGTATATGTATATATATATATATATATATATATATATATATATATATATATATATATATATATATATATATATATATTATATATATATATATATATATATATATATATATATATATATATATATATATATATATATATATATATATATATATAATATATTGTACAGGATGCCAGGGTTGGGTCCTGGATGGACGCTTTATTGCACCAATATTTGGATTGTGGTCCTTTAAGGGAAAGGGTTCAGAGTGTCACCCAGAGGGGGTGAGAAATTCCAGGCAATAAAAGTTAATCCAGAGAGGACGGGCCTACAGTCCTCTCTGTCCTTGTTAGAGTGTCATTTGGGGCCTGGAATTTCGGAGGCTCTAAAGTGACGTTCGGGAGGGAAAGAGCCGCCTCTCCTGACCACTGGCAGTCAAGCACACGGGGTTAAGAACTTCCAGAAGAACAGCCTAAAGACAGGAAGTGCTGATAGAGGAGGTGATGATGCGTATGGGAGGGCACCTGTCTGAAGAGCTGTATACATCTTGGAAGCTGATAAAAGGTCAGCAAGGACTGGAAGTTCTGGGGTGTGAAGACCTGCCTAAAAACCGTATGTGCCTTTGCTTTAATTTATTGCTGTGCTGAAGACATACTTTTTTTTGTTTTATGCTGGAGACCAGCAGACCTTTACTTTAATATTTTTCCCTGTGTGCTGAATGAAGTGTTTTTGGTTACAAATAAAACCCTTTTTGGTTCAACTTTAATGGTTTATGCACTTAATCCCGTAGAGCAGTGTTTCTCAACCTGGGGGTCAAATGATGATTTGCCAGGGGTCACCAAATCCTGGGCTGTTCCTGAAGCCTGCACTGTTCTTCCAGGAAGGGAGATAAGAGGGGGAGGAACAAAGAAAAAGGAAGCGAAAGGGAAAAAAAAATAGAGAGCAAGAAAGAAAGTTAAAGGGAAAGATGGGGGGGAAAAAACAAGGAATTAGGACAGAGAGAGATAAAAGGGAAAGAAAGGAGGAGAACAAAGAGAAAGAGTGGTACATCCTAAAATGTACCATAAGGGGTTTTAATATTGTACGAGTGGAAGGCACTCAGGGAGCGCTAAATGTCTGTGGGTTAGGGGCGCAAATTACTTGTCTTGCCTTGGGTGCTTTCAACCCGCGCTATGAAAATAATTTTACTGTTAGGGGTCCCCACAACTTGGGAAATTTTATCAAGGGGTCACGGCACTAGAAGGTTGAGAACCACTGCCGTAGAGTTTAACACCCAAAGTTAGGAGAGAGAGATTTTTTTTTTTTTCCATTTGTAGGGGGGAAGAAAGGATGTAACATTTTTTTGTTTGGGTATTGCGTCGCACGACCACATAATACGTTGCAGTGCCGTATCGCAAAAAATGGCCTTGTCATTAAGGAACAAATCCTTCCGGGGTTGATGTCTAAACTGCTGGCAACAAAAGTGAGTACACCCCTAAGTGAAAATGTACAAATTGGGCCCAATTTGCAATTCTCTCCCTGGTGTCATGTGACTCGTTAGTGTTACAAGGTCCCAGGTGTGAATGGGGAGCAGGTGTGTTTAAAATTTGGTGTTATCGCTCTCATACTGGTCACTGAAAAGTCAACATGGCACCTCCATGGCAAAGAACTCTCTGAGGATCTGAAAGAAAGAATTGTTGCTCTACATAAAGATGGCTAGTCTATAAGACCCTGAAACAGCTGCACCACGGTGGCCAAGACCATACAGCGGTTTAACAGGACGGTTCGCTCAGAGCAGGCCTTGCCATGGTCGACCAAAGAAGTTGAGTGCACGTGCTCGGATTTATATCCAGAGGTTCTTTGGGAAATAGATATGAGTGCTGCCAGCGAAGGGGTGAGGGGGGGTCAGCCTGTCAGTGCTCAGACCATACGCTACAACCTGCATCAATTTGGTCTGCATTGCTGTCATCCCAGGAGGAAGTCTCTTCTAAAGATGCACCAGAGAGCTTGCAAACAGTTTGCTAAAGACAAGCAGACTAAGGATATAGATTACTGGAACCATGTCCTGTGGTCTGAGATTAATTTTATTTGCTTCAGATGGTGTCAAGTGTGTGTGGCTGCAACCAGGTACAAAGACAAATGTCTTGCCTACAATCAAGCATGGTGGTGGGAGTGTCATGTTCTGGGGCTGCATGAGTGCTGCCGACACTGGGGAGCTACAGGTCATTGAGGAAACCATGAATGCCAACATGTACTGTGACATACTGAAGCAGAGCTCGATTTCCCCCTCCCTGCGGAGACTGGGCCGCAGGGCAGTATTCCAACATGACGATCACTGCCTTGCTAAAGAAGCTGAGGGTAAAGGTGATGGACTGGCCAAGCATGTCTCCAGACCTAAACCCTATTGAGCATCTGTGGGGCATCCTCAAATGGAAGGTGGAGGAGCGCAAGGTCTCTAACATTCACCAGCTCTGTGATGTCATCATGTAGGAGTGGAAGAGGACTCCAGTGGCAACCTGTGAGACTCTGGTGAACTCATGCCCAAGAGGGTTAAGGCAGTGCTGGAAAATTATGGTGCCACACAAAATTGACACTTTGGACATTTTCGCTTAGTGGTGTACTTACTTTTGTTGCCAGCGGTTTAGACATTAATGGCTGTGTGTTGAATTATTTTGAGGGGACAGCAAATTTTCACTGGTATAGAAGCTGTACACTGACAACTTTACATTGTAGCAAAGTGTCATTTCTTTAGTGTCGTCACATGAAAATATATAATAAAATATTTACAAAAATGTGAGGGGTTGTATGTGTGTTTTTTTATATATAAAAAAAAATATATAATGCTTTTGGCTACCTACAGCTTTAATCATATTTGTAATAAAGGCTATACCACGTTGTTTTAGGGAGCTGTATCCTGTAGAAATGTTCTGTGCAGTGTTGTCTGTTCTTTCCTGGCTCTGAACTTTTGGTGCTGCTATAGCAAACTGCTTTGGGCAGGTAGGAATACAGATGGTCTGACAGGGACCTCCTTCTTTCCTCCTTCTCCTCCATTGCGAAGTAATTACACTGCTTGTAATGGTATCTGTGAAAGGGGGAGGGAGTTCTCTGACTGAACAGACCCTCCTCCATTCACAGATCGTGTTACAGGCAGTGTAAGCCATGAAAGAGCTTTTCTCAATGGAGGAGAGGACAGGAGGAGGTGGCAGATCCCTGTCTAACCAACTTTACTACTTTTCTGCCCATAGATATGAGCTTGTTAACCGTTAAAGCACCTGGAAGTTTAGTGATTACAGGCATCTCTGTAGTGAAGATTTCTCCAGGATCCGGCTGCCTACTCGGCATGAGAAACACTACCTAAACTTGAGCTTTAGAGGCAGCACAAGTAAAGGACATCATAGAACAGGGAAAGATAAAAACACTCTTGGAAAAAAAACAGGTGGGATATCAACGAATGGGAATATTTACAATTAAAACATCTGCTAAACTCAATACCTTCACCTGATAAGAGATGAAAACGAATTAACAGCACTAGAAAAATTATGTTCTACACAAACCCCACTAAGGCATGTGATATCAAGGGTATATCGAATTCTGACAGAAACAGAGCTACAAGGAAAACCCTATTTTCTAGAGAAGTGGGGGAAAAAAAATAAAGAAATTTGAGGATCAACAAGTCGAAAGAATAATAGCATCCGTACATAACGCTGCAACCGATATAAATACATTGAAATGAACTACAAATGCATTTCGAGATGGCATAGGACGCCTGAAGTGATTCATAGATACAGTAAAGACAAAACCCCATTGTGTTGGAGAGAATGTGGACAGATTGGAACAACTACACATATATGGTGGGATTGTCCAAAAATAAAGGAATACTGGCAGGAAATCCGGGATTACGTGGAAGCAATAACTGGAGAAAAGATATCTAATAGCATACAAGCGTGTGTGTTTCACAAATCTACAGAATCAAAAATAAGTTATAGGAAAACATTAATTCCACATTTGATAAATGCCGCAAAAGGACCGATACCAAAAACTGGCTAAGTACAAGAAAAAACTGATTTAAAAGAATGGTTCGAAACCGTGGAAAACGACAACAAAATGGATACCTATGCAGTAGTGACGCGGGGTCAACTCACAACATATAATAAAAAATAGAAACAGTTGAAAGATTTTTAAATCATTGGAGGAATACCTGGGAAAAATAGAGGATAATAGAAGATGAAAGAAAAAGACAAACAAGGAACAAACCGTTAGGGGACAGGGGTGGGAGGAAGGTGGGTATGGTTTTATAATTAAATTTGATAGATAAAGTAATAAATAGTAGTTTTTTTTTATATATTGAAGTAAAAGATATTTATAAAAATCAACCTTTGGGAAACCACAAATGATGCAAAACAGAAGAGACGATATGAATGAATGAAATCATGAGCAAGTCTCTTGCTGTGGTTGAGTCCAATCATTTGAGTCTGAAGTGGTTTAAAAAAATAAACTTGAGCTTTAATGAAAATTGTTTTAATTTAGCCCATAATTTTTTTTTATGTTTTTATTAATGGTATGGGGGACATGCAATTTTTTAATTATGGGTTCTACTTTTTTTTTATTTTTTTATTAGAAAATAAAGCTTCCCAAAAAGCTGCAAGATTCTTTCCAGCATATGAACTCTATTTGTACGGTGAAGGTAGTTATGCCGAAATGAACAAACAACTATCCTTAAATGGAAGTCCAGTTTTGTTTCTTCCCGGGAATGCTGGCAGTTATAAGCAAGGTAAGTGTGTGTGTGTGTGTGTGTGTGTGTGTGTGTGTGTGTGTGTGTGTGTTTTTTTCCCATGCTATGGAAATGACTGGGAATTTTTTTTTTTTTTTTTTTTTTTTTTTTTTTTTTTTTTTCTTCAACGGACCTGTTTTTTACAGTTATTTGTATCTTCTATTGAAACCCAGTGTGCTAAAACCTTAAAGTGTAATTACAATCAAATTCTGACTTGCGGGGGGGGCCCTTTCACACTACCAGGATTTTTGCTGCGATTCGTGGCTGCGAATTCAGGGAATGCCTGTGTAACTGACATCAAAATCAGACCAAAGAAGTGCAGGGACTACTTTGAAGTTGGAACGACTTCAATTCGTACTAATATGAATGGTTGTCATTGGAAATCGTGGAAAACTAGCGCTGGGACCCAATCATATGACCGGTAGACCTTATGACCTTAGTTAGAATTTGACTGGAATTCCACATTAAAAGAGTGTGTTTTGTGGTTGAAAATTAATTCTGTCTCCAGTAATGGCTTGACGTGGTGTTATCAGCATCTTGTGCACTATAATACTATCTGAATAGCAGAAGAATTTTTAGAAGGTGTAGCTTACAGGTTGAGAGAGTTTGTTTATATGCTGTCAAAATACATTGTTATCCCTGAAAAATGTATTAAGACACTGGGGCTGTTTTCAGGGGCTTTAGCACTGGAATGTCCTCTTAAGTGCCTGAAAACCGCCTCCCTCTTCATTCCAGTGTGGGTTTTCACACTCGGTGCGCTTGCAAGACATCACGAAAAGTCCTGCAAGCAGCATCTTTGGGGCGGGTTTGGAGTGCTGTATTTTGCGCTCCCAAAAACGCCCTGCTCATTAGAACTTTAGCACTAACGGCTGGCGCTTGCAGTCTACAATAGAAGCAGATGCTGGTTCTAAGATGGCATTTTAAACAATAAATCATTGTACACAAAAGTACTAGTGGCGTAAGGCATTCTTTATCGTACATCACGGGACACAGAGCCTAGTAATTACTAAGTGGGTTATATTCCACCTTCAGGTGCTGGACACTGGTGTAATCAATTAGACAGGAAGTTTCCCTCCCTATATAACCCCTCCCATACTGGGAACACCTCAGTTTTTTCGCCAGTGTCAGGGTGCTAGGGCCCGCCTCTAGCAGGTCTAAAGGCCCAAGGTATAGCAGTAAATGGCATACCGAGGCAAACTCCTGCTGATAGGTCCAGCCCATGCTACTGACTGATCTAAGTGTTTCCAGCATGGTCAAGTATCTGGAACTCCTGGGTTAGGATCCCAGTCTAAAGGTACATTCTTTCGTTTGGAAAGAAGCTTGGAATGTTTGGGACACAGCCCAAAAAGGAGCGTTTTTTTTTTTTTTTTTTTTGGCCTCAGACAAGATCGGCGCTATGAGAAAGCTGGTCTATGTGGTCAAGGCAAGGAACAGTTCCTTACGTTTTGCCTTTTGCTTAAGGTGCTAGGGAAGATGGTGGCTTCATTCAAAGTGGTTCCCTATGCTCATTTTCATTCAAGGCTGATTTAAACATTATTCTGTCGGCCTGGAACGAGTGGATCCTAACCTAGCATTATCCAAAGAGTCTGGTCCCAGGGATAAGCTGGAGTTTCAGTTGTTGGTTCTTAACCAAAAGATTGGCAGAAAGGAAGATACTTCATGCTCATTACCTGGGAGGTGGCGGTTTCGAAGGCTGGCCTCTAGGGGTGGAGGCCAGGCTGGAAGAAACCACTGCCCAGGGGAGGTGGTCAGGCTCCAAGTGAGCCTTGTCTGTCAGTATTCTAGAGCTACCGATGGAGCATCTGGCTTAAGGGCCTGGACGTTTAGTTTGCAGGATTGTTCTGTCAAGAGTACAGTCCGACAATGCCACACTAGTGATTTACTTTGTTTAACAAGGAGGCACTAGACGTCACGCAGCCAGATGGAAGTAAGCCATGTTCTGGCTTGGGCAGAGGAGCTTGTGCCTTGCCTATTGACAATCGTCATTTCATGCAATGCAGAATTGGCAGGCGATTCTCTGGCGCCGTCAACAATTGTTCCCCGGAGAATGACCTCTACACCCTGACCTTTTTCTGACCAAATGCCAGAGAAAGTGTACCCTGTACATAAAATGTATTGGTGTCCAGGTTCAACAAGAAGTTGAACAGCTTTGTGTCAAGGACCAAAGGATCCACTCGCATGCGGGACAGATGCGTTAGTGACCCTGTGGGACCAGTTGTCATGGTTTATGCGTTCTCTCCCCCCAGTGCCGCGACTTTCGTGGCTTTTATGCAACATAAAGAGAAGAACAGAAGCCGGCCTAATTGCTCCGGCATAACCCAGACGACCTTGCTGTGCAGGAATAGTAAGGGTGGTAGTAGAGGACCCAGGGTCCCATACATCTTGTCCAGGCCTACTTCGCATGGCGGTATTCCATCCTGTCTTGCAAAATGGGAATTAATGGTCTGGCTGGTATAGCCCGCATTCTTGAGGATCAGGGCTTTCAGAATCGGAGGCAAATTACCTTGATTCATACAGGAGAGCTGGCCTCCAGGACCAGGTATCATAGGATCTGGAAGGCCCATGTTCCTGGTGTGAAAACCAAGGGGGTGGCATCCTTGGAAGTATGTCATAGGTAAATTCTTGCCTTCCTACATTAGGAAAGGCGATGGAATTGGCCTTATGTTCCATGAAGGATCCAATCTCGGCCTTGTCAGTATTTTCAAAGGTCGCTTGCTTTGCACTCTTTGATCCGGGCCCTTATACAAGGGGTAAACGGTATAAGACCGCCAGTTAGGTCGCCCTTGTGCTCGGGGGGATTGAGTCTAGTTTTGTCGGTATACAAGGTCAGCACCTTGGGCAGATGCACCATATTTCCCTTCATCCTTCTAAAAGGGAATTGGTGTTCTTGGTTGCGGTAGCCTCCCAAGAGCGTTTCAGTGTTGCAACTTTCTTAGTATAGAGCCATACTTACTGTATTTATTGGCGTATAACACTCCCTTTTTACCCTGAAAATAGAGGGTAAAACTGTGCCTGCGTGTTAACGCAGGGGGCTGTGGAAAGTTTTTTTTCCTGAAACTTCCATCTTAAAGTTGGGGTGCGTGTTATACGCCGATTTAAATGCGGTAATTATTCATAAGGATAGGGTGATGTTAAATCCTCACCCAGCCTTATTTCCTAGAAGGATCTAGTTTTCATTTGAATCAAGATATGCCTGCCTTTCTTTTTTTCCAGAACTGTTCTGCGGAAGGAAAAGTTTTTTTGCTTTTCTATCAATAAGATGAGAGCAGTTAACAATCCATCTGAATGTTTCAGATATAGGAAACTGACGTTTTTTTGTGCTGCAGAAGACCCTAGAAATGGGTAGGCAGTGTTTAGATCAGCTAGTAAAATGGTTACACTCTCTCTCTATAGGCCTTGACTTTTCTTACTCTATCTGAAGCGGCTGCTCGGATACGGAAAAACTGATGTTGCGCTACCAGGACGGCCCAGGAAAGGGCAGGCAGCGTCTAAATCAACTGTTTTTTCAATGTTGATTCATCAGGTTATTTTTCAGGCTTGTGGGTTTTAAAGAGAGGGTTTCGCCCTGTTGTGTGTTTTTTTTTTTTTTTTTTTTTTTTTTTAGAGTGCACCCTGCCAGGATAGTAAGCGCTTCATGCGTAGTGCATTACCCAAGCCTTTATGACTCAGACTTGCAAGGCCGCAACTTGGTCGTCGGTGCTTACATTCACTAATTTCTATCAGGTGAATGCAAGACGGCAAAGAGGATGCCGCTTTTTGGCGCAGTATGCTGCAGGCAGGCAGTATAGGTCCTCACGTCTGATTGCGGTCTGCGTTTTATTTGTGTCTCCCTCCCCTCAGGGGGCATTGCTTTGGGACGTCCCACTTAGTAATTACTAGGCTCTGTTTCTCGTGATGTACGATAAAGAAAATAGGATTTTTTATAACAGCTTGCCTGTAAAATCCTTTTCTTGGAGTACATCACAGGACACAGAGCTCCCACCCCTCTTGTTTGGGGATATTGGGACACTTTATTGCTTTGCTACAAAAACTGAGGTGCTACCCGTTATGGGAGGGGTTATATATAGGGAGGAAACTCCTGTCTAATAATAAAGAAAAGGACAGTTTCCCAGTGGGGTTTTTAGGCAGCAATTGTTGTTGCTTGTTGTGGGAAATTACAAAGACGTACCAATATTTGTAAAAAAGGTAGAAAAGATATTTATTTTAGCAAGTAGAACAAGTTTGATTATAAAACAATGAGCTCTGGTACAGTTTAAACATTGAGAACACATACATATGATGATAAAGCATCAAAGTTGCATGACATTGATCAACATGATTGGCTGATCTTTAAGTCAAAATGTTCCTGACGCGTTTCGACCCTTGCATGTGAGTCTTCTTCGGAGGAAAAGGTATATGATGCAAACTATACAAAAAATAGATATATAATAATAGAATACATAATATATAGTACAGTCTGAGTAAAAATATGTTTTAAAGTGTATAGTTACCAACTCACAGGTTGTGTTTCTCAGTTTTATTTGGACCAGAGTAGAATTAAAGTCCTGAGGATCCCTGATAACTTGTCTCCATACGGGTGGTCTGTAACCCACACGAGAGTCCTCAGAAATGCCCCTTATGAGTGGCCTACAGGAACTCACAGTGTGAGTGGGAAGGAATCCAAATACAGCCAGGGAGCGTGGGCCGGGCAGGTGGGCAGGGGGCCCAGCAAAGCAAGCTGCCTGAGTGATGCCTATTTAAGAGTTCAAAAATAGAGTGGTATGAGTACCAAATTTAGATATATTTTAAAGTATAAAAATAATAATAAATAAATTGTATCAGTAGATGGCGCTAGACTTGCACATGTACCCCATTATAATAGTATATATGTAAAGACGGATATCTAAAATGCCATATAAAACTTAATTATGTAAGTGCATATGGAAAGTTCAGTGGTGTAAAGGAAGGGGTGATGATGGGAAGGGTAATCGAACTTAATTTCGGTTTGTTATATGAAATACAATACAGATCAAATTAGGATACCAAAAATTATTATATATTGGTATAAAGTGTAGTGAATCAAAACAAAAGTGTATGTATAGGGATGAATTTCTTAGTGAGTGTGAAATGTGTATGTGTGAGTGAATATGTGAGAGACAGGAAAAGTGAAAAAAAAATAAAAATTGTTGGGTAGAAATAAACTTCCTGTCTAATTACACCAGTGTCCAGCACCTGAAGGTAGAATAATAACCCACTTAGTAATTACTAGGCTCTGTGTCCCGTGATGTACTCCAAGAAAAGGATTTTATAGGTAAGCTGTTATAAAAATCCTATTTTTGCAGCCATACATTTTGGGTCCAACTAAAGTCACACAAATAAGTATTCTGGTAGTTTTTAAACTATATAAATATGACTGTGCAGTTCAGTAGCACCAGAGATAGGCCATACACCACTTTCCCCCTTATGTCATGGGCTCTTGTAGTCTGACTGCCAACGGTCTATTCCTGATGACCTGCACAGTCTATGGCCAGGTTTAGACCCCTGTGATCTCGGTAGTATGCACAGAAAATTAGACGCACACCTCCGTATTTTAGTACAAAACTGGGTTACGACGAGTTTCTCTTTTTTTTTTAAATTTTTTTTATCCTCTATAGGGAATGGATGAAAATGGGGTTTTCATCCGTCTGCATTTAGCGGATCATATATCGGTGGCCATGTCACCGCTGACATCCGTTGCTCCATAGGAATGCACGGATCATCCATTCAGGTCCGCCTGAAAAACTGACAGATGGACCTGAACGGTTTGCATGTGTGAAAGGGACCTAAGACTTCAGTCGGACTTTAACACTCTCCCAAGTGTTCAGTTAAATAGAAATGTGAGTGTCAGAGAAGACACATGCTATATACAGTATGGTGAGGTTCTGAGTATGCTATGGAATAAAGTAGGGTGACCAGATGTCCCTGGATTGAGGACACTGTCCCTGGACCAAGTCTGTCCCCGGTTTTGTCCCAGGATGGGATTTGAACAGGGGCTGGGGCAATTTCAATCTGAATTACAAACCCCTGCTCCTACTAGCTTAGGGGAGTGTGTATGTGTGTGTGTGTGTGTGTGTGTGTGTATATATGTGTGTGTGTGTGTGTGTGTGTGTATATATATATATATATATATATATATATATATATATATATATATATATATATATATAATCTGTGACCCTTTCTGATGATCATATGCTGATCGAGGTGGAGAGAATATTTTCTTCAGTTTCCGGTGCATACCCCTTCAGCTCCGCTCACACATTCTTCTGCCTTGGCTCAGGCAAGGCCGCTGGCCGGGACTTATCTCCTTGCCTTTACAGGCGGAGTGATTTTCCTCCGCTCCCCACACAGTAGTAGCTGGGGCCCAGAGAGTAAGACTTGACATGCTGTGACTGGCAGAGATTCGCTAATTGCCACCCATTACTAGTAAAAAATAAATAAATATGTCCCCAGATTAAATACTTGCCCAAGTCCTGGATCAATCCAGTGCTGTGTCGTCTGCAGCAGCACTTGTTCTTTCTCTCACCTCTAATGCCTCGTACACACGGCCGGACTTTCCGAGGGGGGGGAAAAAGTCAGACTGGCTTTTTTTCTCGGAAACTTCGCCGTGTGTAGCTCCATCTGACTTTTTTTGTCGGAAGTCCGACGGATCGTAGAGAACCTTTTTTCTTTCTTTCCGACGGACCTCACGGCCAGGCTTTTGCATGGTCAAAGGTCTGACCATTTGTACAAGGCATGACAGTATCCGAGAACTTCTGTGAGGGAACAGAGTTTGGGTCTGAGCTGGGCTGTGTCAAAACAGAGTGAGCTTGCTTGTGTGCCCCATAGGAAGCACAGAGAAGAGGAAGAGCCAAGGGTGTCTGGAGGACTCCAGAAGAGGTGTGTGTGTGTGTGTGTGTGTATCGGGCCACTCTGTGTGATACCTTTGCACAGAGCAGGCAAGTACAGTTTGTGCTCATAAGTTTACATACTCTGGCAGAATTTATAAATTCTTGTAAAAAAAAAAAATTCAGAGAATATTGATAACACAACTCTTCTTTCACTCATAGTTACGGTTAGGCTGAAGCCATTTGTTATGAAATCAACTGTGCTTACTCTTTTTAAATCATTAGGGCAACAAACTACCTATATGACCCTGATCAAAAGTTTACATACCCCAGTTCTTAATACCATGTATTGCCCCCTTTAACATGAATGACAGCTAGAAGTCTTTTGTGGTATTTGTGGATGAAGCTTGTTATCTTCTCTTATCTTCCTCTTGGCAAAAAGCCTTCAGTTTCTGTAAATTCTTCGGCTATCTTGCATGAACTGCATGTTTGAGATCTCCCCAGAGTGGCTCAATTAAAATTGAGGTCAGGAGACAGATGGCCACTCCAGAACCTTCACTTTATTCTGCTGTAGCCAATGACAGGTTGACTTGGGCTTGTGTTTTGGAACATTGTCATGTTGGAATGTCCAAGTACGTCCCATGCGCAGCTTCCTGGCTGATGCATGCAAATGTTCCTCCAGTATTTTTTGATAACATATTGCATTCATCTTCGCCATCCATTTTGACAATTCTTGTGCTTTTGTAGCTCACACATCCCCCAAAACATCAGCGATCCACCTCTGTGTTTCACAGTAGGAATGGAGTACCTTTCATCATAGGCTTGTTGACTCTTCTCCAAATTTAGAGTTTATAGTTGCGGCCAAAAAGCTACATTTTTGATCTCATCACTCCAAATGACTTTGTGCCAGAAGGTTTGAGGCTTATCTCTGTGCTGTTTGGCATATTATTATAAGCGGGATACTTTGTGGCATTTGCATAGTAATGGCTTTCTTCCTGCAACTCGACCATGCAGCCCATCTTTCTTTAAGTGCCTCCTTATTGTGCAAATTGAAACAGCCACCCCACATATTTTCAGAGAGTCCTTTATTTCACCTGAAGTTATTTGTGGGTTTTCTTTGCATCCCAAACAATTTTCCTTGCAGTCATGCCTGAAATTTTAGTTGGTCTACCTGGCCATGGTTTGGTTTTAACAGAACCCCTCATTTTCCACTTCTTGATTAGTTTGACTGTAGTCCTTTTGCTGATTGGAATTCTCAATTCCTTGGATATCTTCCCCTCCCCCCTTTTTTTATTTTTTTTTTATATTTTTTTTATTTATTTACTATATCCCTTTCCTGTTTTATACAGTTCAACTACCTTTTTCCCACAGATCCTTTGGCTTGCTTTCCCCTAGACTCAGAGACCATAAATTTCAGTGAAGCACTGGATAACAGACTGGGTCTGTCAGGAGTCCAGAAACTCATCGACCTTTATATATATATATATATATATATATATGAGAGAGAGAGAGAGTGAGAGAGAGAGAGAGAGAGAGAGGACCCTCCCTTTAATAGCCATTTGAACCCCTTGTGTGCAAGTTATCAGGCCAAAATCACCAGGATATGTAAACTTTTGATCAGGGTCGTTTTGGTATTTTCTGTTGCCATTATAAATTAAAACGAGTAAAACACAGTTGATAATAAATGGCTTCAGCCAAACACTAACCATGAGTGAAAAATGTTTGTGTTTTTTATTCACATTCTCGAGAAAAAATGGCCAAGAAATCATAAATTCTGCCAGGGTATGTAACCTTATGAGCACAACTGTATAACGTGTGTGTTTTTTTTTTTTTTTTTTTTTTTTTTTTTATATTCCAATTATAAATGCGCTGTGTGTGTGTGTGTGTACACATTATACCCTTTTTTTTTTTTTTTTTTATATAAATTAAGCGGCATCTGGTTTTTGTCTTTTTATGGTAATTCTAAAATGCTGGAGATGTTTAGATTGTTGCCTGGGCCAACCTCCTTATCAATCGAAGGAACAGCTAAGCTGTTTCTAAACCCAAGACAATGGTTTGGGCCATTGTAATTTTATACAGCTTAGCAATGCTGCCTACATTTGTGATTTACTTGCTTTGCTACAAAAACAGTTTGTAGTCCCTTTTGCATAATCCCCCTGCATGACAATATAATTGTTATATCTTTTTTTAAGGGTTTATAATAGTTCTGTGTGTGCCGCTGAAGTAGTGAATGATGTATAGAAGAACAGGTCCAAAGATTAGTAAAATGTTCAAGAAATTGCTTCATCTATTAAAGGTTCCCAGCGACAATGTGTATCTTCTTCTTTTTTTTTTTCTCAGCTCGCTCTATCGGCTCAATTGCTCTTCGTAAGGCAGAAAACATTGATTAATATATACCACTTCGATGTTTTCAGTGTGAATTTAATGAGGAGCTTGTTGCATTTTATGGTGGCAGTTTACAAAGGCAAACCCAGTTTGTAAATATTTGCATTAAAGCAATACTGCATCTTTATAAGGTAAGTACGGGTACTTTATTTGGCAATTATAAAATGTGTGCTCTTGTTGGTTAAATGGATATTTCGATTATTTTCCAGAAGAAAAAAAAAAAATTTATGGAGATTGCCGTAGTAGTTTTAGTTTCTGTCTCCTCCTCATGCCAATCTACTATGGGGTCAAGTCTGTCCCTCTAGGTCAACCAGAAGGACAACAACAAAATAGTGATGGCATCAACGCCCCAGTGTTTAGCAATGGCCAATAGGATAGGACACCTGAGTGTCTCAACATTTTGTGCAAGCATAATTGAGATACCTGTAATATTTGTAGTGGTGCCTTTAGCCTGGCAAATTACATTCCTTATTCAGGTCATAGAAGAATAATCACTCTAAGAACATTGGCTTTGTACTGACTGTTAACATTTAACAAAAAAAAAGCGTAACACTATAGGCTAAGAACATTTTAACCAGGATGGGGAAATGAGACAGACTAATGCACACTGTACAGGCTATGGAGAGAATCTTGTGCGAACAGGCCGAATGAAACCTTCAACTGCAATATGATCCGAAAATTGAGCAGTGGGTATTGCCACTGCTAAATGTGACTTCTTTCCCCCCCCCCCCTGGTTGTTGGGGAGCTGGCATCCTAACAACAAGTGACTCATTCCTGCCCTACACATTCAGATGTCGGCCAGGGATTTCTGACTGACCAGTTGGTGTCAACAGAAGAGCCAGGATTTTACATTTCCAGACTGATGGACTTGCCCTGAAGTTAATTACAGCAGCGACCGGGGGGTTTGAGTTGTGAGGAGCAGTGTTGACCCTATTTATTTTTTGCAAAATCTGTATTTATTTGAAAGACCAATACAAGACAAAGAAAATGACAATACAACTGTACTGTTTGCAACTTTACAGTATTGCATGGCGAGCATATTAGTGCCCTTTTAGACCTAAAACAACCAACCATTGACATTATAATCCCTCTAAGATGTCGCCCGCCGGCACTGACGCCAGCGAAAGGGGGGGCCAAATAAGCCTCCATCAAACCTCCACCAGCACGCGACACTAAACGATACATGTTCTGCACCGGGAGGGAGTAAGGATGACCACACGTCTGTGGGCTCTCCTCACATTCGCTAAACAGTATAACTATATGTCCAATTAGAGCCAACAAAGAAGAAAACCACATCCTAGACCATGTCTCCAATAGGCTACACCACAGATAAAAAGAACTCTTGAAAAAAAAGATAGGGGAAGAAGGAGTAGTGATAGAAGGAGGGGGGAAGGGGGGGGGGAAAGATCAGAGCATACCTGTTAATTAGGTAGAATCCTGTAGATCTGCACTGAGCGGGCCGGGTCCAGGGCCAAGCCATCCTCGCCTCAGGGCGTCCCTCCACGGGGATCTAAGGGTTGGTTCAGCTAGTTCTAATAGTGCCAGGTCTAGGCTTGAGGATATCTCCCCAGGGTCAGTCATATGCGCCACCCAGGTGTCCACACCAAATTAAAGCAGTCCAAGGTATCTTTACAGGTCGCTATCCAATGTTCAGCCTCTCTAATATCATTTACCTTGGCCACCCATTCCTCCCTTGTTTGGAATCTGCGGCGTTTCCAGTAGATGGGGAATATGCGTTTTGCTGCGTTAAGATGTGGTAATGCATTTTTCTTGTATCTACTAACTGGAATTTGAGGGAAGTGGAGCAGGAAGTGCCCTGGGGTAAGAGGGATGTCTAAGCCTAAAATCTTTTATTTGGAGTTTGTCTTCTCAAAAGGGCTTGATTCGGGGGCAAGTCCCACCATATGTGCATATGTGCGGTCCGACACGGAGGGATAAATACGTGCCAAGTCAGCTGGCACCCTATACCAGCACGCTAAAATTGTATAATTCGTTTCTTAAATTGTAGACTCCATAGAACTGGAGTGCGTGAGCCGGTACAGGTGTGTCAGCTGAGTTTCGGAAAATTTAAGATGTAAGTCTCTCTACCAGACCCGTATGTATGCAGGTTTGGGGTCTAGAGTGGCTGAGCCTAACAGACGGTACATTACGGAGATCAGGTGGGGAAGCGGATCATCTTCTACAAAAAGGCGCTCAAATGGTGTAAGGGAGGTGATATCTCTAATAGTGTCCATGGATTTAAAAAAAATTGTGAAGTTGAATACCTCCAAAAAAGCATCTGTGAGCCAGCATGTCTGGCCTGTAAAGACTCGTAACTAAGAAGTTTGCCGTTACTCATGAGCTTCCCGCAAACTGGCGTTATTATACTCCACCCAAGGGCCAAAAAAGGCCATTTGTTCACCCGGGGGGAAACCAGAGAAATCCACCCAACGGAGCCAGTGGGACACCGGGGGGGGGGGGGGGGGGAAGGCTTAGGGTTGCGTTGACCCGGGGTCCCAGACTGAAAGGGTGTGCACCGTCAATGGAGAGGTGGTGTCAGACAACTCCCTGGACAGCCACGGTGAGTATGTTAGGTTTCTCCCAGCTAAACATTTTTCCAGGGAAACCCACAGCTTGAATTGTGTATGGAAATGCCAGTTTAGGATCCTCTGTAGGGCGACCGCTCTATAGTACCTCACTGTCTGGGACTCCTAGACCTCCAGTTTGCTTGGAGCGCTCAATATCCGTAATGCTATGCGAGGGCTTACGCGCACTCCACACAAACCCAGAAAGCATACTATAAAACTCGGGTGAAGAAAACTCTTGGCAGGGGAAATCAGGCAACATTTGGAGAAAGAGTATGCGCGGCACAATAGTAATTTTAATAATATTTATGCGGCCTAGCCAAGTGATGGCGGCCTTGGTCCACTAGGCCAGATCTCTCTTAATCGCTGCAAGGAAGGAGGGGTAGTTGGCTGTATACAGGGTGTCCAAGCGGTCTATTAATTGAATGCCCAAATATTTGAAAAGATTTGGCCCATGTGAAAGGAAAGGCTGTCTGTAGGTTGTCCGTCAGGGATAGGGACAGTTTAACAGGGAGAATCACCGACTTTGAGAAATACATTTTGAAGTTGGAAAGTGCCCCAAACGCTGCTGAAGTTCTCCCATCAGGTTCGGCAATGAAATCGGAGGCTCGGAGAGGTGAAAGAGCACATTGTCAGCATAGGCAGAAAGCTTGTGTTCAGTATTCCAAACCTTCAGTCCTTTTTATAGCTGCATTCGCTCTGACAGTACGTAGCAATGGCTCTAGTACCAAGGCGAAGAGGAGGGTGGGAAAGGGCACACCCCTGCCTTGTGCCATTCCTTAACGGGAAACGAGAGGAGAGCACCCCCATTTACCTTGACCTGCGCGCACGGAGTGGCGTATAGGGCCATAATTGATGTCGGCATACGCAATCCCAACCCTTGGGCCTCTAGCACCGCTCACAGATACGACCAGTCTACCCGGTCGAAGGCCTTCTCGGCATCAGTCGACAGTATTATGTACGTCTTTTGGGCAGGACGAGAACGGGCCCCAGTGGATAAGCTTGTACGGCTCTAATGGAATTGTCCCTCGCCTCCCTCCCAGTGATAAATCCGGTCTGGTCGGGGTGTATCAGTTGGGGTATGATGTGTTTCAGCCTATTTGCGAGGACCTTCGCTAAGATTTTGATATCCACATTTAATAGGGATATAGGCCTGTAGCTCTGAGGGGCCATAGGATCCTTGCCATCTTTTGGTAGCACTGTGATGTGAGCCAGCAGTGCCTCGGAGGGAACCCTCAGCGATGGAGTTGAAGTAGCTACACATAGGGGATACCAGTATGGGTAGGAAAGCTTTATATAGGCCTTGGTGTAGCTGTCCGGGCCCGGGCTCTTCCCATTGGGCAGGGACTTCACTATCAGTTCAATCTCGCCGGGGGTAATTGGAAGCTCCAAGTCAGTGCATGATTCTCGGTCAGGGGTGTAACTCCGGCCAAAGCTAAGTAGTCCCGAATGGCCACTGATCTGGGAGTCTGAGTGTTTAAGGGGCGTTCAGGGGTCAAATTATAGAGTTGTGAGTAATATTCTTGAAACCCTGAGGCAATTTCTGAGGACCGAGTCGCCACCGCACCGATGGGGAACGGAGCTGCTGAACATATGTCTGAGCATGCTTCTTGCGAAGGGCTCGTGCCAACATGTGGCCGCATTTGGTGCCATGCTCATATTACTTGTAGGACAAGTATCTAGTTTGCTTGCGCACTTGTCGGTCTACAGTCTCAATAACATTGACCCTCATTTTCAGTCAGCCTCTTCAATGCCTCAGGGCCTCCATTACGTTTGTTGTGTTTCTGCCTTTTGAAGGGCATCCAACACCCTTTGAAAGTCCGCCTGACGTTCCTTTTTAAGTTTGGAGCCCAGAGACATCAGTCCCCTCTTACTACTGCCTTATGACTTTCCCATATTACTCCCTTACTGATCCCATCTGTGTTGTCTTCCTCGAAAAAGTTAGTGATGACTTCCCCCACTCTGGCTACTGCCGCAGCATCATCCAGCAGATTCTCATTCAATCTCCACGTCCAGGCCCTATGACAGCCCGACGGTTAGAGTGAAAGTCATCTCGATCGGAGGCGTGATCAGAGATTTGTATATTACCGATGGACGCAGACTGCAGGAGCTCCAGCGCGGGAGTGGTCAACATAAATGTGGTCAATGCAAGTGTATACAGCATGCACAGCAGAATAGAAACAAAAGTCTCTATCTGTAGGATGGAGTACCCTCCAACTATCCAATAAAAGGTGGGACTGGAGTGTCTTTGCGGAAGTGTTTTAAGATATGTGTACGAGTGTGAAGGTCGGAGCTAGACGTATCTAGGAGTGGGTCTGGGCTAACATTAAAATCCCCACCGAGGACGACAGAGCCTTCCTTAAAAGTCGGCCAAAAGATCTAGGGTTGCATCTATTAAAAGTTAAAGGGTTGTAAAGACAAAAATATTTTCCTCTAAATTAAAGTCTGATATTAGCTGATAAAGTAAAAAGTAATGTTTTGCATTATAACTAGTTTGATACCTGTTGAAATCAAGCTGTTTTATTCACCTCCAGCACTCCTGAATCGTTATTCTTGCTACATCACAGTCTAATGGGAACTACAGTTCCCATTAGGCTTAGCCTTCATGCCTGTGAGGGATAAGAGAGCATCTTCACGCAGGGCTGTAGTCATAGGGAGGGGTGTGAGCACATTCTGCTTTCCACCATGCAAAACGGCTCAGATGCTGGTGGAAAGCAAGAAGAGGAGAGACAGGAAATGGCATTTTCAAACCTGGATTACTGTATTTTGGAGGTCAAAAGGAAAAAACGAGGTAAGTGATATTTTAAATGCTCTAGCTTACAGCAATCAATTGATCTAATAAAAAATGAACCTTTAGTGTTCCTTTAATTGGTTAGCGTTGGGAGCGTACAAAGTGGCAAACGTGTATTCTTCCCTGCTATAACACCCTTTATGAAAACGTTGCGGCCTGCGGATCAAGTTTGCTGTCCATAAGTTTGAAAGGGGCAAGTTTTATGGATCGCGATCGCAGTACCTTAGATTTAGAAGCCGGGGAGGTACTATGGAACCATGGTGGTGGTGGCAGCATCATGCTTTTTATGCCGTTTTTCTCAGCTGGAACAGGGGCCTTGGTCAAGGTAGTGGAAATTGGTTCCAATTACCATTCAATATATGCACAAAGCCTTCAGGCTTTTGCTAGAAAACTGAACATTAAGAGGACCTTTATCTTTTACCGTAACAATGACCAAAAGCATACATCCAAATCAACAAAGGGATGGCTTCACCATAAGAAGATTAAAGTTTTAGAATGGCCAAGCCAAAGCCCAAACCTGAATAGGATTGAAAATCTGTGGGGAGATCTGAAGAGGACTGTGATCAGGAGATGCCCTTGCAATCTGACGAGTTTGGATTTGGAGTAATTTTGCAAAGAGATGGGCAAATATTGCCAAGATTTGCCATGCTGATAGGCTGCTGTAAAAAATAAATAATCAAAAGGCGCTTCAGCAAAGTGTTCATTTTTAAGGGTGTGCACACTTGTGCAACCATATTTTTAATTTTAATTTAATTTATAGTTTTTGTTGTTCACCTGAGTTGTAATATATAAATAAATAAATATAAAAAAAAATATATATATATATATATATATATATATATATATATATAATTATTGATTGCAGTACAGACCAAAAGTTTGGACACACCTTCTCATTCAAAGTTTTCTTTTATTTTCATGACTATGAAAATTGTAGATTCACACTGAAGGCATCAAAACTATGAATTAACACATGTGGAATTATACATAACAAAAAAGTGTGAAACAACTGAAAATATAATTTCATATTCTAGGTTCTTCAAAGTAGCCACCTTTTTGCAGCAGACACATCTCTAGAACGGTTAAGAGGAGACTGTGAATCAGGCCTTCATGGTAGAATATCTGCTAGGAAACCACTGCTAAAGAAAGGCAACAAGCAGAAGAGACTTGTTTGGGCTAAAGAACACAAGGAATGGACATTAGACCAGTGGAAATCTGTGCTTTGGTCCGATGAGTCCAAATTTGATCTTTGGTTCCAACCCCGTGTCTTTGTGCGACGCAGAAAAGGTGAACGGATGGACTCTACATGCCTGCTTCCCACCGTGAAGCATGGAGGAGGAGGTGTGATGGTGGGGGAGTGCTTTGCTGGTGACACTGTTGGGGATTTATTCAAAATTGAAGGCATACTGAACCAGCATGGCTACCACAGCATCTTGCAGCGGCATGCTATTCCATCCGGTTTGCGTTTAGTTGGACCATCATTTATTTTTTAACAGGACAATGACCCCAAACACACCTCCAGGCTGTGTAAGGGCTATTTGACCATAAGGAGAGTGATGGGGTGTTTGTGGCAGGTGACTACCTCTTGTAGCTCATCAAGAGAATGCCAAGTGTGTGCAAAGCAGTAATCAAAGCAAAAGGTGGCTACTTTGAAGAACTTAGAATATTAAATATATTTTCAGTTGTTTCACACTTTTTTGTTATGTATAATTCCACATGTGTTAATTCATAGTTTCTCTCATCACCTTCCAGGACGGCACCCGAGAGATGATGGCTCCTCCCCACAGGAAACACAATCACTTAACAATTTAAAAGTCCCCACCCTTCCCCTTGATCCTCAGTATTGATTGTGTTTCTCCCGAACACATCGTCACGTTTGTTTTGTTTGAATACCTAGAGACCGGGGAGGGTCGAAGGTACCCCTGTTGAGACAGGTCTTAGGGAGGCCGGGGAGGGCTGACCTAACCTGTAGGCCTTCGGGTCTAACTCACAGGTCGCCCCAGGCGTGCACCAGCGCTCTGAGCTGCGGGGAGGCTTGCCATCGCTAGGGTGCAGAAGAAACGCCGCCATTTGAAGAGCTCTCTTCCCGGGTACTGCTTCCTACTCTTGGAAACATGGCGCTCCAAGCCTCTCTGAGTGAAGGTGGGCTTTTGCCTCACAGCGCAACCCGGAAGGGACGCCGGAGAGAAGCATGGCGGTGGAAGGGTCGGCTTGCGGATAGCCCTTACAAGAGGGTACCGACAGCTGGGGACCCAGCCAAACCTCCTCATGGACAGGAGGAGATGAAGGCAAATGTGACTGCAGGCAGATCCAGTCGGGGCGCAGTGAGTACATTCCCCCTTGGAAAGGGAGGAGGAAAGGGAGTGAGAGTCCTGGTCTTCAGGGTCTGAGTCTCTGGGGCCAGCCAGCCAGCACAGGACTGGTTTTTTACTTCTCACCCTTTCACCTCCCCAGTACAAACCTGCAGTCCTGGGGGAGGACAAGTAATATTATGCATATATGTATATCTCTTGTCTTGCAAAAAAAAACCCCAGCGGATCCCAGGAGACCCCAAATAAACAGTCTCCACGCTACAGGGCATAGCTCCTCATAACTTGGCAGAGAAAGGAAAAACTTTCCATGAAGCCGCCAGGCAGTCCGTAACTTAAGGTCTGACATAGAGGAGCTTATCCCTAGAGAAGACATATCCTCCCAAGAAGGCCTCGTCCCGAACGGAACCTAGTGCCCTTCCCCCGCCCTCACAGTCATTCCCTCTAGTCCAGATAGAGGAAGCTTAAGGAGGACAGGGAGGATATGGTAAGCCAAGCTAAACAGGAGCCATTCACCCTAGAGGGTCTGGTTGGGACTCCTGCAGGCAAATACAGGCCTCTGAGGAGATTATAAAATCCCTAGAATAATCTCATAAAAGGGGGCTGAGCAAGAGCTCAATCCAGTTAGGGCCAGCCCTGCCATGAATCTGACAGGCAGATCACAAGGGTGCAGTTAGGTTTTTTTAGCCAAAAAACTGACCTCCTAACTCTTAGGATAGGCCCAACAGGGGGCATACTAGTGGGTTTATTACCCTTGTGGGGGTTGTTTATTGGTTACAATATCTCCCAAGTTCCAACCGATCACTTCCTCCTTACACTGCTGGTATATCTGTCAGTGTGTTAGAGTTAATCTAAACCTCTTGTGGCTCAGGCAACAAACCATTTAGGTGGTGTGAGAAGCATAAAATGCTAGCCTGCAACCCTTAATTGGGAGTTTCTCTGGTACAAACCCCTGTGTTAAAGCTATGAAAATCAGCCATACAGGTGTCTGATTGCCTCCAGCCTGGAGACTATGGTCACCTCTTCATGAGAAACCTAATTGATTTCTGAGTCTGTGCTCGTTAAGACCTTAAAGGCTTGGACTAGCTCCCACCTGTGGTGGACCAGCTACACCTACTCAGACCTTTGCAATAGCAGAATAGCAGCTACCACTATTGTGGTATAGTCACACACCTCGGATTTCCAGTAATTTGGAACTACCATGTTCCTTCACTGGGATGAAGGATCAATATCTGAAACTCAGGTTATGCTAGGATAGAGCGTTGGTCTGTCCGCACATCAGAAATGCACAACATGGGTTTATCTTGGGTCATTTCTGAGATATATATGTGTGTGTGTGTGTGTGTGTGTGTATATGTGTGTGTGTGTATGTATGTGTGTGTGTGTGTGTGTGTGTATGTATGTATGTATGTATGTATGTATGTATGTGTATATATATATATATATATATATATATATATATATATATATATATATATATATTTGTGTAGACTGATGATCAAGGGATATCCTATGACTCACCAGAAATGCCTAAAATTGATTAGATAACGGTACTCTGTTCCTTATCAAATGCATAACACTGAATGGTGGTTGATTTGTCGGTGACACCTCTATAACATAAAACCGCACACTATGGTTATTCAGAAACATACCACACTGAGTTACTGTCGGTGTAATTTCTGTCGGATACATGCATGTATATTATTGCTTATCAGAGAAGCATGACATTGATTTGTCGGTGACACCTCTATTATATAAACCGCACACTATGGTTATTCAGAAACATACCACACTGAGTTACTGTTGTAAAAATTTCTGGAGGTTACATGTTGGTACACTATTACTTATCAGAAACGCATGACGCTGAGTTACTGATAGCGACACTTCTGCTGGTTATATGACTATACAATTTTGCTGATCAGAAACGCATAGCATTGTATTATTGTTAAGGATATTTATAAATTCAGATATGCACTGCTTTAAGTGTCCTTTTTTTTGCTAGTGACATTTCTGTTGATTAGATGACCCGACAAGGTTGCATTAAGTAACACATTGGGTTGCCGACAACATGCTGTTGGTCATATAAACTTTCCAAGTTTTTTTCTAATCAAAATAATGCACAACTGGTATTGTGGGTTCATGACGGTATACTGTTACTATCCAGAAACGCACAGCATTGAGTTTTCTTGCTAGTGACGTTTCTATCAGGTATATGACTGTGGGTGTTGGAATACACAATGTTACTGTCTGTAACATTTCGGTCCCTTGTCCTATACCCTATTGTTTATCTGAAGTATGCTAATATCACTCTCTGCTAGTTATGACTGCAGGGAGTATAACACCAGCAATACACGGTTGAGGCCGCATATGTCCTTTTGGTCATACTGGCCATGCGACTGTTTTTTTCTATGATCATCAGAGATATACTATAGGTGCTAGTATTATTTTCTGTTGATTGGAAGACCGTACTGCGGTCAGTCAGGAATAGACAACACTATAGTGGTTCTTGTCCTCCTGTCCTGAATCTATTACCTTGGGTCGCTGCACATAAATAAAACACAGCAGTAGAAGGTGTCTGTGTCCTCTGCGTTCTTTATTACTCAGAAAAAAACACCATATTGGCTAGTGGCCTCTCTGTTGAATGTAGGACCTATAAACCTATTAAGCATCAGAAGCTCACACTTGGAGCTTCTGTCCTTTCTCTGGGCTTAGGTTATATGGTATCTTACTACATATGAGAAATACACACCTAAGGTTGGTTGTGTCTTCTCTATCCTACAGGTGTCTGTATATCAGAAAACACAGCAGTGGAGGCTGGGGGTGTCTATCTGTCTTTCCATATTAAGTCTGAGCTTGCTGTCCTTCGGAAATACAAGATCTAGGACCTGTATATCTGGGACATTTTGGTCACTTTATTTCAGACCTTATTTTCCATTCACATGGAAGGAACAGGATTTCTGATGGCGGGCCTTTACTTCTAGGCATGCCAGAGACATTCCCTAGACCTGAACCCAGTAGGGTTATCGGACACTGGAAGGAGGTCATAAAATCACCTAGCAGGTTCTTTTTAGTAGGAAAGGGGTTACGCTGTTAGGGGCTGTTTGCCTAAAAAATTCAGCATCAGGATTTTTTCTGACTGGTTCTCCCGATCCGAGCTTTATAGCTCAGTGTATGTCCTTCATGTCACCCCCTCGGACGAACTGATATGAATAACCAATATTCATCTTTTACTCCTACTATGGCATTGGTCCCTTGTGGTAGGGATCTGCTTAACTTAACACTCCTTGGTGCGTGGAGTGGATCATGACCTCAAACACTGGATTTTTACAGAATACTGTATTCTGTTGGCGTGTGGCACTCATGGGTTTACCCTGAGATTATAGGGTAAAATGTATCTGCATATTATACGCGGGGGGCGGTGAAAAGTTTTCTTTCCCCGACACCTTTGTTGTTTTCTGTTATATACCAATGAATGCAGTGGTTACTCGCAATTTTGTAACAGGCTTCTTTTCTGCGTAGTTTAATGATCGACTCGCAGGGTTATAAGGAGCCTAGGGTATATAGAACAATCTCACATCTGACATGTCGGTATTCAGATGGGAAGGAACTCAGAAATGGGGAATTACCAGGATGGGACCTGCTTGTCAACCGGCTTGCAGAGCAGCTGTTTTGTCCGGTCTAGCAGTGTACGTTGGAGACAGGAGTTTGTCCACGCGTATTGGCGGACGCACGAACGAGCCACGCCAAGGCATCCTGTGGTCCTGACACTGACCAATAAGTGTCCTCGCTATAAAGTCACATGCATTCCAATGAATGGAGGTGGACAGGTGGACTGAAGGGAGTGCAGGAGCACACCAAACGCCCTGCTTGGTCACATACCTGTCCAGTCATTTGAGTGAAGGGAATAGACTTCCCTTAATCTAGTATCCTTGAGTGGGTTTATTTCCTTGTTTCACCAGGACTATGGCAAACAAAAAAGGGGGACCCACAAGGATTGTACGTCGGGAGACCCTGTTTCTTTCGAAACCATTCTCCTGTACAGACTAGTGGCTTAAAACCACATGTTTTTTTCTGGGTTGATCAAAGTAGGTCTTTGTTTCACAGAACAAATCACTGACTAAACTTTGGATGGTCTTATGCAGCTTTGCAGACACTATCAACCACGATGGCTAGAATATTGGCGCAGCCAACCTTTCTATCCTAAAGAATACTCAAGCTCTCAGAATTTTTTTCTTTAAGAGCACGTGCCACCTAGACTCTGCATCCAAAGAGGAGACAGGAGCATAGGTAGAGCAGACCTGCAGGTCATTTTCATGATCCAGCTAGGATACCCTCATCACACACTAGGAAGTGGTGAAATAAAATCAGATTCTGACATCTAGCAAAAGACCTTGCAGGCAAGGGTCCCACCCTAAAGTAGGCCTGTTGGTTACTCGTCTACCCTCTCGGGTGCCGTCCTGGAAGGTGATGAGAGAAAACGGACGTTACTTACCGGTAAGGGTGTTTCTATGAACCTTCCAGGACTGCAGGCCTACTTCCCCCGCCCTATGTGGAGGGAAAAGATAAGCTAAACGCTAGGTGGTAAGTACCTATACGGAACAATGTCCCTTGTGAACCAGTTCAGGACTACTCTAATTCATACTGAGGATCAAGGGGAAGGGTGGGGACTTTTAAATTGTTAAGTGATTGTGTTTCCTGTGGGGAGGAGCCATCATCTCTCGGGTGCCGTCCTGGAAGGTTCATAGAAACACCGTTACCGGTAAGAAAAGTCTTTGAATGAGAAGGTGTGTCCAAACTTTTGGTGTGAGAGAGAGAGAGATTTTACATCACTTATTCTAAATCTTTTTGCCTAGCTTTTCCACAAAGCTGCTGCTCTGCTTGTAGACCGAGCTTGAATCAACAGAGGAAGACCTGCAGACTTGTAGGCCTGCTTGATGGTTTTTAATATCCAAGAATGAATCCTGAGTGGAGCTGTTGCACTTTTGAGGGAAAACTAAAATCCTCTTGCCTGAAAGAAGATATACTTTCCAAGTACACTGATGGGCTGTGAGTAAGAACCAGCTTACCATTCCTGTTCATCCTTTGGCAGCTCTGATAGTTCTGACTTCTAGTTAACATAGAATGGAGATGATGTTGTAGTTAAAGTGGTTACTATTAGTAAGAACGTTATCCATATAAGATGCCACATAGAATACAGTAGCCCCCTCCCCCGACTTCTTGCAAAGTTTTTCAGGCACTTTTGTATGAGGTATTTGAGGCATTTTCAGCTTTCAACTAGGCTTTTATTACTTGCGTGGGTATTTGCAGATGTTCTAGGTCAGGGGTGTCAAACTCTATTTCATTGTGGGCTGCATCAGCATTATGATTGCCCTCAAAAGGGCCGGCCGTATCTGTAAGATTAGATGCCCAGCGCATCCCCCTCCCCTTTACATTAGATGGCAAGAGCCACCCCACCATCAGACGTTTAGTCCCCCACTCTCACTTACATCACAGTGCACCCCCTTTCCTTATGCTGCTGCTGGGAAGAAGCTGGATGCAGAGGAGTAAGGGTCTGGAGTAGGACCAGAGGAGGGCTGGAGCTCTCCAGCTGCAGGAGAGGTGCGAGGGCCACATGAAATGGCCTGTAGGGCCGGATTTGGCCCGCGGGCCTTGTGTTTTGACACCTGTGTTCTAGGTGGTGTCACTTAACATTCAGACAATGCAGTTCAAGCTTCTTGGATTCTGTTGCAGAAACTCTTCCTACGTCAATAAATCCCCCCTCCCCCATATCAAGAGATCGGAGCTCGGCCAATAAAGTAAGACTTTTATTCAGAACTCCTGCTGAATTTTTGAGGACCATTCGAAGTATGAGGAACAGAATAAATACATACAGTATGTCATCTGAAACTCCTATTTCTAAACTAGAGTGTTTTGGGCCAGTGTCTTTAGTTCAATGAAATGAGAGTGGAGCATGGGTAGTCCAGGGTTTGACAAATTTGCTTGGAATCTAGGAGTCAGAAAACGCGCCCCGTCCCGCCAAACTCGCACAGCGAAAGCGAACGCATACGTGAACAGTGCCCGCATATGCTACTTATAATGCTAACGGCCACCACCAAATGGCGCAGGTCACAGAAGGAAGCCTTCCCAAGGCTGCAAAGCCGCGGCCTAAATTACCGGCCGCCGCGGGCCCACCACGATCCTGTGCCTCCGTGTGCCCCTACCTCCCCCGCTGCACGACGGCCGGTAATTGAGGCCGCGGCTTTGCAGCCTTCATTACGGCGGGCGCCAGGTCACAATTTCTTGTCGCAATTGCGACCTGGCTCCCGGATTTTGTCGAGCCCTGGGGTAGTCTAGTATTGAAACTCATAGCCATTGGGTGGTAGAATAGGCAACAATGCATGAGGTTAGAACAATTGGTTTAGGGGTGGACTCCTCGTCCAAAGTGTCAAATGACCTAGAGAGCGCATCAGCCCGACCGTTGCAGGAACCAGGTTTGTACAAAATCATGAAATTAAAATGGGAAAGTACTCCACTTGGCCTGTCTGGGATTTAGACGTTTAGCATTCTGTAGGTACTGTAGATTCTTGTGATCAGTAAAGATCTTTATGGAGTGAGGGGAACCCTCCAAGAGATGACTCCACTTTTTAGTGGCGCCAATTTTAATTGCGAGAAGTTCCCAATCACCGATGGCATAATTTCTCTCTGCCTGAGAATTTTTTGGGAGAAGAACGCACTTGGTTGACGTCTCTTAACGAATTGAAGCACAGCTCACACCCCCATTGAAGAAGAGGCCACTTCAATAAAAAATGGGTCCCCAGGATTTGGTCTCGAGAGGTCCAGAAACAAAGGCCTGTTTCAGGTTGTGAAACGCAGAGACAGCTTCGGCAGGCCAGTCTTTGGCATTCGCACCCTTCTTGGTCAAAGCGATAATAGGTGCAGCAATAGAGTAATTCCTTATGAACTGCCTATAATTTGTGAAGCCAAGAAAGCGCTGTGTGGCCTTGAGGCTGGCAGGAAAAGGTCAGTTGGTAATGGCCAAGTCCGGGATCCATACGAAGACCCAAACTTAAGACAAAGCATCCCAGGAACAGGACCTCAGATCATTCAAAGGAACGTTTATCCAGCTTGCACAGAGATTTTTCTTTCTAAGGCACTGAAGTACAGTGCGGACATGGTTTCTGTGGATGAGCAGATTTTCCAAAAAGATAAGACTCATCCAGATGAGGACAAACTGGTACAGCAGATCCCTGAAGATTTAATTGACAATGTTTTGAAACACAGCTGGGGCATTACACAAACCAAAAGGCATAACCAGGTGATCATAATGCCAATCTCTAGTGTTAAATGCAGTCTTCCATTCATCACCTTCCCGTATACAAATGAGATTGTATGGACCTCCTGAGATCCAACTTGGTGAAAATGGAGGAACCCTTCGAACTGTCGAAATAGCTCATATATTAGGGGTAAGGGGGTATCGATTTTTGATAGTAACTGTGTTTAAACCTCGATAGTCGATGCAGGGTCTCAAGGTACCATCATTTTTGGCAACAATTTCCAGCTGAAACCTCTCTAGATTCTCTGTGACATACTCAGACATGGCCTGGGTCTCTGGGATGGACAGAGGGTAGGTACGACCCCTGGGCAGAGTTGCTCTGGGGACAAGGTCAATAGCACAGTCAAAAGACCTGTGGGGAGGAAGCACCTCAGTTGATTTCTTACAGAACACATCTCGGTAATCGATGTATGCAGCGGGAAGATCAGAAGATACAGATGCGGTAGCAACCGGAAGTCTCCTTTTGGGGGCCACCTTGAGAAGACAGGACGAGAAACATGAGGGACCCCAAGCCAGGATCTGCCCAGAGACCCAGTCCACATGTGGAGAGTGGAGCTGTAGCCAAGGGAGGCCCAATACATTGGGGGTAGAGGCCTGGTGGAGTATCCTTACTGACATCCTAATAGGTAGCGTCTGGAAGCGAATAGGACCCCCTGGGAGAACAGTGCCATGAATTGCCGAGACTACCAGTGGTGTAGTGAGGGGTGAAAGGGTAATCTTTATAGAAAAAGTGGTTCTCCAGTCCATAAAATTGCCGGCAACCCCGGAATCCAGATATGCAAGGGTCGATTTGAGAAATGCCTACATGAAGGAAAACCGGAAGAAAAGGTGAGGTTTCTGGGTCTAATACTCCCACCTTCTATATGTATTAGACCCGAGCGTTTCCCAGACAAAGCGAGCAGGAGTCGCAAAAATGACCTCTGCCCCCACAATAGAGACACAAGCCCAGAGTTCTGCGCCTATCGCGTTCTTCGGGGGTTATTCTGGTCCGGCCCAGCTGCATAGGTTCCTCAGCAGGCAGCAGATGCTCCACAGGATGAAGGGAGGGGAGCTCAGACTGGCTCGGGCCAAGGGTGTGCCAGCGTCCTTCCTTTTTTTTTTTTTTTTTTTTTTTACTCTAGGGACCGCTCCTGAAACGAATGTCTATCTGATAGCATAAAGAAATCACATCGTCCAGACAGGTGGGGATGGCTCTTCCCGCTAATTCGTCTTTTACTCGATCAGAGAGGCCATGTAAAAAGGTTGCGACCAGGGCCTCCTTGTTCCAGCTCAATTCAGCTGTGAGGATACGGAGCACGTCTTTTTTCAAGACTTTTTGGAGTGCGGCTGTCCATCTTTGTCTCTATCCGCATGTGAGGATACGGAACTGAAGAGCATATTGTCCCACTGAACAAGATTCTTGGCGAAGATGTAAAAGGGCACTAGCCACTGAAGAAACCTGAGCCGGCTCCTCGAAGATGTTACGAAAGAGCTTCAAGAAGTCTGACAGGCTGGAAACCACTGGATCATTCGTCTCCCACAGGGGGTAGCCCAGGCTAAAGCTTCACCGGAGAGGAGGGAGATTATATAGGCTACCTTTACCCAATCAGACAGGAAGTTTAGAGGCTGGAGCTCAAAATGAATAGTGCATTGGCTGAGAAACTCCCTGCAGGCCTTGGATTCCCCAGAGAAACAGGACCGAGCTGGCAGTTGTAGTGTGTGTGTGTGTGTGTGTGTGTGTGTGTGTGTGTCTGCGACTGGTGCAATAGGTGCATCCGCTGGTTGTACTTGAGGTTGCTGATTCAGGGTTCCCAAGGAAGCCTTAAAGCTGCGGGAAGCCAGATCCTGGAGAAATCGCATCACCTGAGTCTGATTCGATTTCTGGGTCTCAAGTCTGCGGACTATGCCCCGCAATGGATTATCAGCGGGAAGCGGCATGTCAGCCGTGTCCATGGCTGATCAAACTGTCAAGTCACCTGAGGCTAGATGACAGATGCACACCGTTTTGAGGTAAGGAGTGCACCGCTACAGTAGTGGACCCTACGGTTGACTGCTGCGGATGGAACTCTGGTTGGTAAAGGAAGGCAGGTCCACTAGAGAACCAACACAGATCCCACAGTGAGTTGGAGCATAAGATTCCCCAGGGCATGGAGTCTAAGAGCCAGCAGGTGTTCACCAGAGCCTCTAGTGGTGAGGATGGACTGGGCTACAGCTAGCTCCAGGTCGCGGCCCCCAGAGTCTCCCAGCTCACAATGATGGTAGGCTACAAGAGGATAGTAAGGGGATAAGCCAAAGGTTGGGGCGACTAGCAGACTAGGATAAACATAGGACACGCCCAGGTCAGGGTCACAAGCAAGCGGCGATAGTCGAGAACAAGCCAAGATCGGTAACTGGAATCGGACGTAGGAGACCCAGCTAGTCACACACACACACACACACACACACACACACACAAGCTAAACATACAATGTTGATCAGCAGGGCTGGCTTGCAGTGCCCAGGTTAATATCGAGTTCTCTGTTAGGGCCTGTGTGGAGCCATGCTAGAAGGCGAGATTACTTAAGCAGCCAGGTGAGTGGCTGGCCTCTAAGGTGAACACATGGAGGACAGGTGAGCTGACAAACATCACTGCATATCCATAACACCACTCCAACTTCTTCATCTAGCTAGAAGCTATGCTTCTCTATGTCCGTAAGGATTCGAATACTTTACTGCGGAAATACCTGTTCTATGTACTTTGTAAATTGGGATTTGACAGGGAATTCCCAACCTAGGTTTGGGCCTGGTATTCTACACATAATGCTTCTGTTGGATATGCATGATTTCATTCAGAGCCCTTCTCCATCTTCTGTGGTACTAGGCAGGACTGGCTCTGGAGCATTTGGAAGCTACTCATCAAATGAAAGCACGTTACCTGGCCCTTATTCATACCCTACCTGTGTGTTTGCATATACCCTTCCCTGGATTTATTCTATATTTTCAACTATGCTTTTTCGAAAAAAAAAAATCAGAACTTCTATCAACCCGACATCCTTTCTCCTCTGGCATGGTTTGTCAGGATCTATGCAATTAGAATGTGTATCTTAAGCTCTTCCTGTTTTTTCAAGGTACTCCCCATACTCATTCCTGCGCCTATCTTCATATATATATATATATATATATATATATATATATAATATACGCACACACACACACACACATATATTGCCCAGATTCTCGTAGGAGTTACGCCGGCGTATCTCCAGATACGCTGTCGTAACTGAGTGTGAGGCGTCGTATCTATGCGCCTGATTCTTAGAATCAGTTACGCATTGATTTGTCTTGGATCCGACCGGTGTAAGTCTCTTACGCCGTTGTATATTTACGCTGGCCGTTAGATGGTGCTTCCGTCGATTTATGCGTCGAATATGGTAATGAGCTAGATACGCCGATTCTCAAACGTACGTGCGCCCGGCGCATTTTTTTTACATCGTTTACGTAAGGCTTTTTTGGGCTTAAAGTTACCCCTGCTCTATGAGGCGTACCAATGTTGGGTATGGACGTCGGAACAGCGTCTAATTTTTCACGTTTTGCGTCCTTTGCGTAAGTCGTCCGTGAATGGGCCTGGACGTAAGTTACGTTCACGTCGACTAGGCATTGAGCGGGCGCAATTTAATTTGAAAATTCAACGTGGTACTGAGCATGCGCCGTTCGATAAAAGCGTAATTTACATGGGGTCACATAACATTTACATACAACATGCCCCCTACCAGCCTAGTTTGAATTGGGCGGGCTTACGCCGTATCAGATACACTACGCCGCCGTAACTTAGAGCGGAAGATGTTTCTGAATACGGGACCTGCCGCTCTAAGTTACGGCGGCGTAGTGTATCTGAGATACGCTACGCCCGCCTAAAGATAGGCGTTTTTTTTTTTGAGAATCTGGGCCATTGTGTGTGTGTATGTATGTATGTATGTATGTATGTATGTATGTATGTATGTATGTATATAATATATATATTTTTTTTTATTCATCCGGGGCAGTTGCAGACTTGCAGCCCATATTTTATACAATGGGTGGCCTCAGTGTCCTAAGTACTACACAGCTGCCCAGATGGTGCCGTTGACTACTCCTGCATGCTACCTTGGAACTCCCCGTTTTGTCCTTTTTTAAATATAATGGGTTGTTCTCCCAAAACCATAGACCCCCCCCCCCCCCCCCCCCCATCATTGACTCTATTTAACAACATTTGTTGAGACAATGGGGTACAGTTAAGTATTCTTGTAAAAATAGATTTTCTCATCTCCTCCTCTTGGGTATTTTACATAATGGCAATGGAGAATCCTTTGGCCTTTTACCTTGTGGTCATCCAATATATAATACGACTTTCTCACTACATGGAGTTCTTACCCCTTCACCCCCCCCCCCAAAAAAAAAACTGCAAGACAAAAGTATGAGCTAGTATGCATTGCATACATTGCTCCATATATAGTGGCAATGCCACAGGGTTCAGAGATTGTAGACAAGTCTAAGTTCATTTGCACTTTGCTTGGCAAGAACCTCCCCTGCAAACCTTGGGAAGCATTCCTTCCCTGACCTTACTAAACATGAACAGAACTTTAATTTCTGATTAATCTTTTAGGGACATGCAAAACCATTCTAGAACCTGGATGCAGCCATCTTTTGAATTTCTCAGAGGTTAAAGGGGTTGTAAAGGATTTTTTTTTTCATAATAAGCATCCTTTACCTGTAGACATTCCTTTTTTCACTTCCTCATTGTTCGTTTTTGCTCAGAAGTTGCTCTATTTCTTCTCTGTTCTGTTCGCTTCCTGCTTGTCTGATTTTTACTGACCACCGTGAAGGGAGGGTTTACTGCGGTGGTCAGTAACGTGCTCACCCCCTCCTGGGAACTACATCTGTGCGGCAGGACGCTCTCTACGTGTTAGAGACCTCAAGGAGGTGTAAATTACTGGGCGTGCCGCAATTCATACTGGGAAATGTAGTTCTTACTTGAACGAACGATGCAAACCAGGAAGTGAATGAGAGAACAAACTAGAATGCCGGAGGTGATATAGATGAAGGCATTTAATAGGTATTTACTTGTTTAACAGAATCATTACACTATTCTGTCTGTCTACCTTGCAGACATTTTTTTTCCTTTACAACTCCTTTTAAGCAGCGGCTCATGAAAAACCTTGTACCCATCCTAAACGATACCCATTCAAAGTTTTTGAAAACCTGGTCTCCTTGGTTGGAACATAATCAACATCTCAACCTTGACCAAACCTTGCTTTCTTTATGACTTGCAAGGAGTATTCCTTGAATAGACGTATCTGGCTGGAGTCCCTCTGCTTTCCTTAGCAAAACTCTCCCTTCTCCCACCTCACTTTTTTTTTTTCTTACCCCCATGCTCCATGTTGAAGTCACACAGATTGCTATTTGAGAACAAATTGCTATTTTCTCCCTAGCAGACAAAATTGCTGAAGCCTCTTGCAATGTCGAGTTGAGAAATCTGTAGGTTACACTTAATGCAGCATCTAAAATCCTGCCAGCTTGCGCCTTACAGCATATGTGCAGAAATAAAGAAAGAACTGCACCAAATAGAAGTTAATTTAATTCAATCCTCAAAAAGAAAATGTATTAAAATAACTGAAATATGGCAATCCCAAGGGTGAGTAATGGTGCCAGTATAACATAAAAAAACAGAGTCACAAAGGACCATAGATTGTACAAGTCCAATCAGGTAACACCACAGTGCTTGCAAACCGAAGTGCCCACCACCGTAGATAAAATGGCCACCTACCAAAAATAAGCCAAAACGCACAGTTGGCTATGACCAAGCCGAGGCCTTTAGCTTGTGTACGGTATAGGATGGACCTCAGACCCAATGCGGACACCCTGGACACTCCTCCGGTAAACTGTATGCTATATGACAAACTCTGTAGTAGAGCTACACGATTCTAGTCAAAATTAGAATCGCGATTCTTTTGCTTAGACTAAAGATCACGATTCTCAAAAACTAAATGCCAGAACCCCCCCCCCCCCAATAAATAAACCTGTGATTTATCTGAAAATATGAATATATAAAAAAAAACAGACCAGTGATATGTCTATAATGTTAAAGACCATGTAACTCGAAAAGAGCAGAATCAAACTTTGCTTCCGGTGTAGCATACCGGATTTCTAATGCAGAGCTGCAGCAGCGGTGTGCACAGCACCCGTGCGCCCCCGTCACCAGAGTACCTGTCCATCAGAAGTACCCGCCACCTCACCAGAGTACCCGCCACCAGTCCATCAGGAGTACCTGTCCATCAGGAGTACCCGCCACCAGTCCATCAGGAGTTCCAGTCCATCAGGAGTTCCCGCCACCAGAGAACCCGTTTTCAAAACTGTAATAGGTGGTTGAGAAATGAGATGTGTAATTTATGCTTGTAGAACGCCTGACGGTGCTACTTCAATGTTGGGCCTCTATGTGGCCAGGCTGTGTAAAAGTCTCACACATGTGGTATCACTATACTCAGGAGGAGTAGCAGAATGTATTTTGGGGTGTCATTGCAAGTATGCATGTGCTGTGTGAGAGAAATAACTTATGACAATTTTGTGCAAAAAAAAACAACAAAAGTTTTTTCCCCCACAAGAATTTTGGGAAAAAAATACAACTTAAAAAAACTCACCATGCCTCTTACTAAATACATTGGAATGTCTGCTTTCCAAAAAGGGGTAATTTGGGTCGTAATTGTAATTTCCTGGCTTGTTAGGGTCTCAAGAAATGATATAGGCCTTCAGTACATCAGGCGTGATCAGATGTGATCATTTTTCAATGATTTGCACCATAGCTTGTAGACTTTCACAGAGACCAAATAATATACACTTTTTTTTTGGTTATTTTTACTAAAGATATGTAGCAGTATACATTTTGGCCCAATACAAACTAAAGTGTTTTTTTTTATTTTTTTCAAAAATTTCTTTTTTTCGCTTATGTTGCAAAAAATAGAAAACCCAGCAGTGATTAAATACCACTAAAAGAAAGCTCTGTTTGTGAGAAAAAAATGATAAAAATTTGGTTTAGGTACAGTGTAGCATGACTGAGTAATTGTCATTCAAAGTGTGAGAGCGCTGAAGGCTAAAAATTGGTCTGGTAAGGAAGGGTGTATAAAAGCCCTGTATTGAAGTGGTTAAACACTTGAACATGATACTAAGAAAGCAATGTATTATAGGCATTACTGTTTAATCAGATAAATAGACCTGTGAAACAAACATATTCACTTGCAGACTTTGATCACATCATTTTGTAAGTATAAGGTTAATAATTTACATCTTTATTTGCTTTATGCTTTACTTATCTTTGTGGTATAGGCTGAAATACATATTCCATTTTGAATGATAGCATTATAATTCAAAATGGAATATGTATTTCAGCCTACAGACTTTCGCTGTAAAATCTACAGTGATTGGAAATTACATATTCCTGGTAGCTATAGGGAGCAAAAGGCTGTTGTGTAAGTGGTTTATGTCATTGCTCACTTGTACTCACTCACTTGACTTGACTTGAACTTGGGACCCAGAGATGCAAGGCTAACAACATTGTTTGTGCTGCCATATTTTTTTTTTTTTTTCAATGCCTTGAATAGGTGGTGGATTTTAATACAATTAAAGCTGACCATACACAGATACTCTGTAGCTCCTGCTGGTTTTGCTTCTAATCCCCTTGTGGAGGCTGCCATTTTGTGGATGGACATTTTATGGTTAGACAACCTATCGCATTGCTATACCCTTTTTATATGGACTATAAACTGAAGGACTTATGAATAAATAGTTGTGGAACAAATCATTTGAGTTTCTATTATTTCTTATGGAAAAATTTGCTTTGATATACAAGTGCTTTGGATTACAAGTATGCTTCCGGAACGAATTATGATTGCAATCCATGGTTTTACTGTACATCACTTATGCATAGCAAAGAACAACAAAGTGAAAATCCAAGTGTACGCATCCCAAACCACCTTGTAGACAAGGGTGTCGGTTCCGTTGCCAAACAGTAATGATCAAATAAGAGATCAAAAGCGCAAAAAACAACCATTTGGGGGGGGCTACCACTCAGGATACCACTGCCTCCACTGTCCTTCACTAGTTATCCAAAGGCAGCACTTCAAAGTAATAATGGGTAGCAGAAAGAACAAAGGACCATAAAATAATATGCTAAAATCACAAAAGTTATGAAGTAACAGACAAAACACACCACACCAGAGATCAACAGGTGTATGACATCTTATGCCATTGGCTTCACCCTACAGTACATGCGTTTTTCATCTGGTGCAACGGATGCCTTTATCCCCTAAAGATGTCCATTGCACCAGACAAAACGTGCGTAGGTCGAGGCATTCGATGTTGTTCATCTGCTGTTGATCCCTGGTGTGGTATGTTTTGCCTGTGTTACCCCGCAACTTTTTGTGAGTACTGTATATCTGCTTTTAATCATACTGCTGTATGGTCCTTTTTGTTCTTTCTCCTACCAATTATTGCTTTTGAGCTGCTGGTTTTGATTGCCCAAGTAAAGGTGTATGTTGCATCCACCAGTTACAGTAACCACTTGCAATAAAATGGCATGTTGTACTAGGGGGTGCATGAAAACAATTTTTTTGTGGAGAAGTATTATTTGCTGGACATCTGAGAGTCATTTAGCACCACATCCCTTTTATTTAAGCATAGTACATAAGATTAAGGTGTTGGGATTTTAAAGGTGCAAAAAACATGGAGCCATATGAGAAAAATTTAACAATTGTATTTAAGAAACATTAAAATCAATGTATAGGCATGAAAGGGTCCAAATGACCATACAATACATGGACAGGTGCAAACTGATTGAATCTCTACATGTTTCATCACACCAATGGCTTCTTCAGGATAATTGTTATCAGACACTGGTCACTAAAGGTCAAAAGATTGAATTTTTTCTTTTTGTTTTTGTTTTATACAAATGATATATTGAATCAATCACAATTTTGACATGCAAATATACCTTTTATATTTAATTTCCTGAATCGTTTAAAGAGGTTGAGCAGAAAATTCTGGGTCATGTAATTATCTGTATAGTCGATGGATACATTTGAAAATTCTACAAGCTCTAGAGTCATAGGGATGAATTGGTTGGATCATTTGGTGAAACCATAGAAAGAGGTAGATAATTGCCCACTAAAGGTCCCTCTATGAGGAAGATGACAAATAATATAGCTATGATAGTGATTAAATAAGTCCTAATATATGACAAGAGCGCCTACCTGAGGCTAGCGGTAGTTGACGACAAATCCTAGATACCGTAAACTCGTCCCTATCTACATTCAAATTCACTTCTCAGATAACAGGAGAAGCCACAAAGGGTTGTTAAGGCTCCAATTCATATAGAGCCGCCCCATGAACACTGAAACATATAGCCATAGTCAAAAATCCCAGATCAAACAACCAAAAACTGATTATACTGCATGAGTGTTGCCGTCAAGGAAAATTCATTACCTGCCGTAGGAAGGTCACCAACGTCCCCTTCCTCTCCTATGCTGGACCGTCGCAGCTCACATGTTGCTGGCATCTATAAATACCCCCCCCCCCTCCACCTCTAATGGTGGCAATGGTGCCAGAGGAGATGTGGATGCTGCAGACAGCCAGTGCGCATGTCTGAGTCATGCCGGAAATGACCTCAGACGTTCCATGTGATGACAGACTTCAGCACCATGATGGGAAAATAATGCCCAAGGGAGGCACGGTTAAAGGAATTTCTCCCATCAATATAAAAGGAGAATACCGGAAGTAACATGGGAGTTTTCGTTTCCGCCTCAGTTACAGACTGATGCTCAAAAAAATAAAGGTTACAATGGTTTAGGAGTGATAGGTTGTGTGTTTAACCACTTGCCTACAGGACACCTACACCCCCTTCCTGCCCAGGACATATTTTTTTAGCTTTCAGCGCTGTCGCACTTTGACAATTGCGCGGTCATGCTACACTGTACCCAAATTAAATTTTTATAATTTTCTTTACACAAATAGAGCTTTCTTCTGGTGGTAGTTAATCACTGCTGATTTTTTCTTTTTTTCAAAAATGTTGAAAAATTATTTTATTTTTTACTTGGTTTCTGTCAGTGAATTTTTGTAACCAATTAATTTTTTTCCTTCACTGATGTGCACTGATAGGCTGAACTGGTGGGCATTGATGAGGTGGCACTGATGAGCACTGGTAGGTGGCAATGATGGGCGGTATTGATGGGTGGCACTGGGCATTGGCCAGTAGTGATATGAAGCACTGACTGGCATCACTAATGGGCATGTATTGCTGGTACTAGTGGGCACTGATTGGTGACACTGTTGGTGCTATAATATCAGGGCACTGAAGAAATTTGGAGTGTAGCCTTATATATAAAAAAACATAATTCATAACATACCATCATCCGGATTACTAAGGAGAAACGGGCATGGGTGGGGGCAAAAGAGTAGTTGCTGAAGCTAACCCTGTAGCATTCCCACCCAATGAATTAATAGACTTTCTTGGTACTGATAGAAAACAATATATATTATATTGTAATGTAAAAACAGTTTATTACAGGTAAAAAACAAATCAAATATACAGTTAACATTTTAAAAGAGAAAAAACAGATGCTCAGGGTTCCCCCAAGAGATATATGTGGTTTTCAATTTATAGATTGGTCAGAATCTCTACTAGTTTTGCGGTAAACCGCTTCCTCAGGAGAGCCAATCTATGAAACAAATAATACAGTAAGAAACACAAAATATGGTTCGAAATGAGTAAGATTACAGCATATAATACGTAAGTAGCAAATATAGCTTACCCAATGAATGAAGGGTCATGTGCGGACCCAGGCCGCCTAACTAGATTCCCCCCGAGGCAGACAAGGGATTTTGTGTAGATCTCTGTGATGAGAGATATAATATTGGTGGAAAACCAGATACAGAGTACATGGCAAGTTGTAGGGAAAGGGGCAATAGGAGAAAGGAAGGGGGAGGGAAAAAGGAAGCGGGTAGGAAGGCAGAGAAGCGGGGGGGGGGGGAGGATGAACACTGGCATAAGGAGGGAAGGGAGAGAGAGAAAGGGGGGAGCGGAGGCAGAGAGGGAAAGGGGGGGTTGGGGAGGGAAAGGGAGTGGGCAAGGGGGGAAAAGAAAGAGGAGAGAGGAAAGGAGGGGGGAGGAGAGGAAAGATGATCAGTGCCCTGATTACATGTTTTGTTGCCCCCTGCAAGGAGATTCCTCTGATTTGGCTCTCCTCGCCACACAGTGTGTCAGTGTGAGGCGAGGAGCGCCGATTACCAGAAACTCCGTGTATACATATGACCAGCTATGATTGGACACAGCCGATCACATGGTTAAAGAGCTGTGGACACTACTCTTTTACAGAGATTGGCGTTATGCCGTGTCCTAGCAAAACGGCACTACCGCGATCACCGCGCTGCGTGACTGTTCTGGGATGCCGTCATATGACAACGTCCCAGAATGAGAGCCGCACCGCCCCACCATCGATTGATGGGCTGGCAGCAAATGCTTAAAGAAATATTTGGATGTTGATTGCTGCATTGGTTGGGTTGGTTGTTTTTTATAATCTCTTTCCAGTTTTTCAGTCAGGAAGTGTACACCTTTCCCTGGGAACACACACAATGTGCACAGCACCCCCCAGAGACCAAAGGACTTACTACCTGATCTTAGAGCATTGTTGCCAAGTGCATACCCATCGGTTCACCCAAGAAAGTCTGAAGACATCAGTGTTTAAGGGTCCTCTCCCAGCAGTTAGAGCACATCTTTTGAGTCTCTTGGAAATAATCTGCGACTACAGCCTCCATTGGGAAGAGGCTGGTGTTAGTGGGTGGAGCCAAGTGGGCTGAGAGCCCAGAACCTACAGGTTCAGCTACTTCTCCTCTCTACATGTACCTATAAGTTAACAGGGGAGGGGCAACGACAGAGGGAGCAGAGGCAGAGTTTCTGGGTATCAGAAAGGTGCAGTGGCGTTGCTAGGGGGTGCGGTCCGCACCGGGTGACACCACAGTGTCACTATCTCCGCCCAGGCTGCACAATGTTTTGTCCTCTCCAGCTGCAGCCCGTGACTGGTGAATGTACTACTGTTTGCCTAGCCGCCTGCCCTGCCCCAAGCTGGTGCTGTAATAGGCAGAAGGGTGTCGGTTTTGAGGGGGTGAACGCCGCTGGCCCGAGGTGTGGTGTGGGGGTAGTTGCAATGCTGTCGATACGCCACCCAGTTACACCTGAGAGCTAGTGTGGGACTGGGAGGAGTGTATATGTCTAGCCTCTGCTGGTCTGATAACCGAGGGAGGGGGGTTCGGAGTGGGGGGGGGGAGAGAGAGTAGTTTTTTTTAATATATATATATATATAATATATATATATATATATATAGCCTGGTGGTGCTAGGGGAGGGGAGTCTATGATTATGGAGGGGGGTCTGCACTGGGGGGGGGGGGTCTATGATTATAGAGGGGGGGTCTGCACTGAGGAGGATCTATGCTTATGGAGGGGGGTCTGCACTGAGGGGGATCTATGCTTATGGAGGGGGCTGCACTGGGGGGTGTCTATGCTGATGGGGGTCTGCACTGAGGGCGGAGGTCTACGCTGATGGAGGAGGTTCTGTACTTGGTGGGAGGGTCTCTGCTGAGGGAAGGTGGTCTGTAGTTGGGGAGGGGGGTGACACCAATTTTTTTTTTCGTACTGGGTGACACCAACTCCAGTGACGTCACTGGAAAGGTGCAGTGCTGTGAGGCAGGTAAGTTAGTGTTACTAAACACACAAAAGTAGAATCAGACTATATATGCAGTAAAGCATGCTTGTTATACTCACTGTGGAACCTAAGGGGTCAGTCTTTCGCACTGTGTAAAAAGGCTGTTTGATCCTGTCTTTTATCCACCCCTTTCCACTGTCCCCAATCCATCTTCTGATGGTACAGAGCCTTTGGAGTCACTCTGCACATGCTCAGTTTGCTGTGTATTACTAGAGCCTTTTTTTTTCTCTCTTGGGAGGGTACATGTGATCAGCACAGGGCCAATCAGCACTGTTCAGACAGAGGGGGTCAGGGGTCAAGCAGCCTCATAGGACAGTCAGTGTAGGATGAAAATGCCTCCTACAAGCTTTAACCAGTGCTCGGCTGGACACTAATAGAAATCAGACTGCTATATACTGCTGATGAGAAAAGGTATTTAGCAGTTTATATTTACTAAAATAATTGCATTTCCATGTTCTGTGTACTGTGGGAGACCAGTTATAGTGAATGTATGGTTCTGGGTTTAGTAACACTTTATAGTCAGGGATACAGTAGTAGGCGGTGTTGGATGGCAGGGCGATGCAACGTCCGTTTGCAGAGTGACATGGCTACTGGATTCGTAAAGGCCTGAAGGCAAGAGCTGTGTACGTATTAGGCCCCATGCACACAAGACGCTGTTAAACGCGTGTTCAGAGGCAGTTGGACACTCTTTTTCAACTGCCCCTGAACACATTCAATGTTATCCTATGTGTCCATGCACAGTCTCGTTTTGTTGCCGTTTTTAGGCATTTGCGTTTTAACCTTTTTTTATCAGAAGCAAAAAAAATGGGTTCAGACGCAAAACGCGGCTAAACGCGGTACCAGCATTTTGCCGCCTTTTCGTTTATAAGCGTTTTTAAAGGTGACCTATTTTTTTTTACATTAGAAATCTCAAGAATTATGGCAAATGATGATGAAAAACCATAAAATTGCTTGCATTGTGTACGATCCACAAATTGTGGCAGGTAACGTGGCAAATGGACAATCCACAACTTGTGGCAGATGATGTGGCAAGTGATACGTTTAAATACAAGTACACTGCTGCTCTCTCAGCTGCTGCTACTCACTCTGGTCTCACAAAATGGCTGAAATGGTTAAATAATACTGTTTTTTTGAGCTTAGGGAGGGTCTTATGATGATTCTTAACTAAACGCAAACGCAGTAAAACGCGGCTACAATCACGACAAAACAGGCGTTTTATAAATGCCGGTTTTCAGCCTTTAAAAGCGTGTGTTCAGCAGAGTTTGCATCGGCGTCTCGTGTGCCTGGAGCCTAAGCCTGCAAGAAGGCTTCTCTGAATGAACGCCACCCAATAGGGTGTAGGCTTTGGAGTTTAATTAGGGTAATTGGAGGGTGTTGATAGAATTTAAGTCATTAGAAAGCACAGAAGTCAGGAGGTGTATTGTGCAGATTTCTGAATTCCTTTAGGCGCCTTCCATGTAGTGGGTGGGAAAGTTTATGGAGCCAAGTAGTTCTTTACCTGTGTTTTTTTCTTTGGGAGTTGCTTTGCATTATGCACACCTAAACTTTGGGATGTACTTGCGAAACCTGTTTGGGCTTCCTTCCCAAATTCCTATATATTTTTATTCTAATTTCCCTGTCCATATCCCCAAATGCGTTTTGTGAATGCCCTTATCACCTTGTTTCTATGGCACTCTAAAGCCCTTAGGTTTTCACTGGACACATTGTAGCTGCCACTCTATTTGGGGTGGTCTGCCATTGCCAGATTTACAAAAGTAGTAACATCCTCCTAGGTGGTGTCTATAGACTGGTGGCTATTCCCATAGCTCAGTATTGCAGCCATGGAGAAGGCAGTGGTCCCTGTGTGAGGCTCACCAGCCACATACTCAGGAATGCTATTCCTATTGATACTGGAATCCCTATCTTTGGAATATTTTTTACGATTTACAGACACTGGGCCATATTCTCAAACAAGTTACACCGGCGTATATGGAGATGCGCGGCGTAAGTGTAAAGATGCGCCGTCCTATCTATGCGCCGTAGTCACAGAACCAGATCCGCCAGAAATCAGGCTACTCCTGTCCGTCTTAACTAGTTTAAGTTTACGCAGCGTAGGCGTATATTTCAGCTGATGGCATCCTAGGCTGCCATAGAATTAGTATTCAAATATGCAAATGATGTAGATGCGCTGATTCCCGAACCTACGCGCGATCGGCTTAGGCTACGCGCCGTGCGCGTAAGACGATTGTCCGGCTGAAAGTTACCCCTTATAAAGCTCGGTTAACTTTGCTCCAGACCTGAGTAAGTTAGCTTGAAAAAAGCAAATACAGCAGCACCATCCCGGACGAGCTGAGCAACCAAATTTTTCGGACAACACATTCGTATGCCAACATGCCAGGGGCAGGCGTGGTCTTAGCACTGCTAGTGTGTGAGGAGGAAGAGGCACTTAGAAGGAGGAGGGCACGGAGGAGGGCACGTGAGAGGATCTACCCACAGCGCATTAGCCTCTTTGGCATGGCTGATGTGGATGTGTATCACCGTTATAGATTCAACCCTGATGCCATCCTTGAAATTACCAGAGCCCTGAAGAATGACATCAGCAGCCCAACACAACGATCCCATGCAGTGCAGCCACTGGTGAAGGTCCTGGCAACATTGCATTTTCTTGCCACAGGCTCTTTTCAAAGAACCAGTGGAGACGTGGTTGGGATATCCCAAACCAGCATGAGTAGATGCGTGCACCAAGTTGTCCCCGCAATACTCCGACGCATGTCGCACCACATAATCAGACCCACCCAGGAGGACATGCGGCTGAAGGCAATGACAGATTTCTGCCTAATTGATGGTTTCCCACGCACTGTGGGTGCAATTGATTGTACCCATGTGGCAATACAGCCCCCCCACGAGACCGAGCACATATACCGCAACAGAAAACATTGGCATTCTATCAATGTCCAAGTGATCGTGGATGCACATGGCCTCATATGGCACGTCCGTGCAAAACACCCCGGATCCAGCCATGACAGCTTTATATTCAGGCAAAGTGACATCCCAAGACAATTTGAGCAGAATGTGTATGGGGACAGCTGGCTGGTTGGTGAGTGACATGGGTGTCAGGTATGACTGTCCCCCCCCATGATGCAGACATCACGAGGGGCACATGCATGACTAACATCCTCCTGTCTTTTCCCTTCCAGGTGACTCTGCCTATGCACTGGGACCTCATCTCATGACTCCATTCCGCAATCCGCAAACACCAGGAGAGAGAAGATATAACGAAGCACACGCACGCACCCGTGCAGTGGTTGAGCGAACATTTGGCATCCTTAAGTCACGCTTTCGATGCCTGGATAAGACTGGGGGTACCCTGCTGTATTCCCCCAACTTCGTGTGCCAAATCATCGCTGCATGTTGCGTGCTGCACAACTTCGCAGTGAGAAAGGGCCTGCAGATTGACCTACGTGATGACCTGACCCCCCAACCACCATGTCCCCCCCTAACCGAGGCTACCCCGTCTGCTGATGGTACAGCAGTCAGGAGATGTCTCGTGGAGCGAATCTTTGAACGTTAAACACACACATTAAACATGGCACACAGAAAATGCACGCATGCACACCACTGTGGTCCCTAGCACACACACCCCACATGCACATCCCATTGGATTAGACCGAAGTACACCGCACGGTACTAAGGAGCAGCAACGCCGCGTCAAGGCTCCAATGATGTTGCTGTCCATTCATACACCTTTCACACGGACCTGGGGAGAACTTATCCCCAGCGACCGAGGGTGACACCCCTTACTGGCAGGAGTGTCACCCCCCCCACATTCACACACCATTCACACTGTGCTATGCACTACTTTGTGCAGCACAAAAAATACAACAGCTCTTACTTAGAGCATAAATAAAATAATATTAAAAAGCTCTTACTTAGAGCATAAATAAAAAAATAAATAAAAAATCATACTTAGAGCATAAAGAAGCCCAAATAAATCACCGGCCCCGGCGCGGACTCCGCCTGGTGCCCAGGTTCCTGGCCCTCGCTTGTCTGGGGGGAGCCCCATTTGGGGGTGGTGGGGCATCAGGTGGAGGAGCCTCCCTCGGTGGATTAACATCCCCAGGTGCCTCCCTGGCTGGCTGTCTGCCCTCTAGTGCCACTGCTATACGGCTGAGCAGGGCCTCCTGGCATGCAGTCTGGGCCTGCACAGCCATCCGCAGGCCCCTGACCTCCCCCACAAGTTCGGCTGTGGTGGTTTGCAGCTCACCCAGACTTGTAATGGTGGCTGCAGAGTTTCCTGCCACATCCTGCAGAGCGTCGGGCACTGCTCCAGAGGAGGACAGGCTATTATTGAGCCGCCTCAACTCCTCCAAAATGTCCCCCATATGGCGGCTCTGCTGGTCCTGCTGCCTGACCAGCTTTTCCTGCAGGACTCCTGCCACACCCCTGGTCTTATGGGTGGCCTTCCTGGGGACAGGAGTGCCTGGGGCCCTTGAATAGGGGGAGGGCCGTGAGGGGCTGGTGGTGAGGGGCATGGGACGGGAGGGGCTGGAGAGGGTGATGGAAGACCCTGAGGGGCTGGAGATTCGGTGGTGGTGTGATGTTTCGGGCATCTCATGTGAGTCGTTAAGAAATAAAATGACCTCCTGCACACTCTGGGCCACCTCCTCTTCATTGCCCACCACCTCCTCATGGGCAATATCCTCCTCAACCACCTCCTGTGCGGAGGACTGGCCACTCCCCTCCAAAAAGGCCTGTAGGCTTCCCAAGGGGTCAGCCACTGTAGCAGACTGCTGGGGGGATGGTGTTGGACGGACAGCAGAAGACGGCCCAGCTCCCTCCTGCACACCTGTGGATGACAGAAAAAAATCCCATGTTGGTGGACCCACACACTTGTCACATGTCCCCCCCCCCCCCCAAACATGCTACACACCATATAGAAGATAAAACACACTTACCTGTCCTCATGGGTGGGTCACTGGAGTCATGGCCCTCCAGGCCCTCCACCTGCTCCCTCCGCAGGCATCTGGCAATAATTTCCTCCTCCTCTGACAGCCGGATCGGACAGGGTGGCCCACCTCCAGTGCCCCTGGCATGTTTGGCAATGGTGGCCATTTTATTTCTGACCACCCCCCGCAGGTCATTCATTTTTTTAATGATGTCCTGGGGGGTCCTCACCTCATGGCCAAGGGCATTGACCTGTGCCGTCACTTTGCGTAAGATTTCTTTTTTTAATTTGCTGGTATTACCACTCTCAGCACCATGGAGCCTGGCATCAAAGCGCTCCATTGCTGAGATAATAACTTCCCTCTCAGCAGGGCTGAAGTTTTTTTTCCTGCGGTCTTTCTTTGGCATAGCAGCAGCAGCAAAGTGAAAACTCCAATAGGGAAATACAAGGGAGTCACTTTGCACTAGCTGGGCGGATGCTTGAAGCTTTTATACACTGGGCCGGCCCAACTCAGCATGGATTTACGCCTATTGTCATTGTGCGCATGCGCAGAGGGCGGAGCACGTCCGGCACATGCGCCGTTCGGTCTGGACATCATTTGCATGGGGTCACGGATCATTATAATGCTTCACGCCCACATCCCTCCTACCGTCACTTGCGCCTACTTACGCCAACACATTTAAGTTACGCGAGCGCAGCGTAGGACGCAGGTGGTTCGGGAATATGGTTCGGCTCTCGCCAAGTTAAGCCGGCGGTGCGCATCGGAGATCCGCTCCGCCTCACTAAATATGCGCCGATCTACGAGAATATGGCCCACTGTCTTCAGATTATTCTAGAACCAACTTGAACCATCTCCTCCCTAAAACTGGTGTACCTCAGAACTTAAATAATTTTATGGTATGACCATTCCACATGGTCCACAATGGGCTAATGTTGCATATCTGTGCATCTGAAAAGTATTCACACAGCTTCACTTTTTCCACATTTTGTTATGTTAGTCTTCTTCCAAAATGGATTAAATATTGTCCTCAAAGTTCTACAAACAATTCCCCGTAATGACATCAAAGAGGTTGGTTTGAAATTGTTGCACTTTTATTAAATATAAAACATTTAAAAAAAATACCATGTAGGTATTCATGCCATGACACTCAAAATTGATCTCAGGTGCATCCTGTTTCCACTGATTATCTTTAAGAAGTTTCTACAACTTGATTGGAGTTCACCTGTGGTAAATTCAGTTGATTGTACATGATTTGGAAAGGCACACACCTGTCTATATAAGGTCCCACAGTCAACAGTGCATGTCAGAACTCAAACCAAGCCATAAAGTCCAAGGAATTGTTTGCTGATCTGGGGAAGGATACAGAAAAATGTCTGCAACATTGAAGGTCCCAATGAGCACAGTGGCCTCCATCATCCATAAATAGAAGTTTGGAATAACCAGGACTCTTCCTAGAGAGGGCACGCCCCCCCCCCAAATTGAGCGATCGGGGGAGGGGGGCCTTAGTCAGAGAGGAGTCAGAGAGGAGAATCTGCCAGAAAAACAACCATCTCTGCCAGACTCCACCAATCAGGCCTGTATGGTAGAGTGGCCAGACGGAAGCCACTCCTCCAATAAAAGGAACGTGACCGCCCGCCTGGAGTTTGCCAAAAGGCACCTGAAGGACTCTGACCATGAGAAACAAAATTCTCTGGTATGATGTAACCAAGATTGGACTTTTTGGCCTGAATGGCAGCACCATGTCTGGAGGAAACCAGGCATCGCTCATCACCTGGCCAATACCATCCCTACAGTGAAGCATGGTGGTGGCAGCATCATGCTGTGGGGATGTTTTTCAGTGGCAGGAACTGGGAGACTAGTCGGGATCGAGGGAGAGATGAATGCAGCAATGTGCAGAGTCACCCTTGATGAAAACCTGCTCCAGAGCGCTCTGGACCTCAGACTGGGGTGATGGTTCATCTTTCAACAGGACAATGGCCTCAAGCACACAGCCAAGATAACAGTGGAGTGGCTACTGGACAACTCTGATTTTGTCCTTGAGTGGCCAGACTTGAACCCGATTGAACATCTCTGGAGAGATCTGAAAAGGGCTGTGCACCGATGCTCCCCATCCAACCTGATGGAGCTTGAGAGGTCCTGCATAGAATAATGGGAGAAACTGCCCAAAAATAGGTGTGTGTAAATTTTAAAAACTTTGATTTTCATTTTTTTCACATTGTTGTGATTATGGGGTATTTGTAGAATTTTTAGGAAAATAATGAATTTCATAAATTTTGGGGGCTGTAACGTAAAATGTGGAAAAAGTGAAGTGCTGTGGATACTTTCCAGGGTGCTTTTAACCAGTTGCCATCTGCCCACTGTCAAATGACCGAGGGGTGGGGTGGCTCTCGTTCTGGGCGTGGACCTCGTATGACGTCCGCCTATTCAAACAGGGCATGCGCGCAACCCTCACTGTCGGTGTCGGCGTGTCCCTGAGACACAGCTCGTCACCCTCGTTTACCACGTGATCGGCCGTGGTCCAGTAAAGGCCGATCACATATTGTACTTCCCCTTTGACACATTGCACATGTGCGCGATTGTGAGCATGCTGCGCATGCCGGTCGGTGGTGGTGTTTTTTTTCAGGAACACAGCTTGTCACAGAGAATGGTAAACAGCCAATGGCCGGTGGCTGTTTACAACGGGATTGGCCGTGACCCATTCACATCCAATTGCAAATGTAAACACAGTCCGGTAACTCACTGTTACCAGCTCTTCTCACACACTGTTTCCACACCATTTCTCTTCGCACACCTGTCACCTAACAATTCCCACATCAGTGCACATCAACTGCACCTGTCACCCATCAGTGCCCATAAACCTGCCCATTACCTGCCACCCATCACACAGTCCATCAGCAGCATGTCCAAAAAGTTTTTACCAGTAAAGAGATGTTCCAAAGCCTCTCCATGACTGATGCGGGGAGTTCTCATCAGATTCCAATGCCAATTCCAATACCGAATCAAATTCAGCATTTGAACCGATTGATGGCAGTGGATCTGCAAATTATTTGGAGGAAGAATGGGTCCCTCCTAAAAGAGCGTGGTTCTCTGGAAACCAGGCAGCCGTCAGCAATAGACCCCAGGATCAAATTCCCAGGCCCAGCACCCATGCTGCAGTATCACCCAAAGTACCAGCACAGGAATTTCAAATCCCCCAACTACCAGCACTGGAGTTGTCATGTCCCCCCAAGAGTCAGGGTCAATGCATACCTTCCAGATGCTCTTGTCAACCCAACATGGCTGCCTTCCGACTTGGGATCAGCAAGTATTCCCCCTTTCACCACACAGCCAGGAGTGCAGGCCAATACCCCAAATTTCTCAAATCGTTTTTATCCATTTTTGCCCGACACCTTGCTGCAATTTATCGTGGACAAGACCAATCTATATGCCCAGCGGTATATTACCAACAACCCCTAATCATCATATGCCCGTCTGTTTGAGTGGAGAGATTTGACCTTGGAGGAGCTCAAATTGTTTATGGGCCTAACAAAAAAAAAAGGACATGCCTACTGGTCCACCAACCCCATCCACCACATGCCTATTTATTCTGCCGTAATGTCCAGGTACTGATTTTATGAGATAATTATGCACTTCCTTCACTTCAGCGACAACACCCAGTGCCCTCCCTGAGATTATCCAAATGAGGCAAAATTTGCCCCTCATAAAAAAAATTCCCTAATCCGCATATGTGTAGATGAGTCCCTGGTACCCTTTTCAGGCTGGAATAAAAACAATATATTCCTAGCAAAAGGGCCAGATACGGAGTAACATTTTAAAAGCTTTGTGAGAGAGTCACAGGATATCTGTATGCATTCCGCATATATGAAGGAAGAGATTCCCAGCTCTAGCCCCCTGAGTGCCCGACCTACATGGGCACAACTAGAAAAATTGTATGGGACCTGACATGCCCACTGCTTTACCAAGGTTATTGCATATACCTGGATAACTACTACACCAGCCTGCCCCTTTTCAAACGCCTATATTTGGCAAAAACCCTGGTCTGTGAAACCTCCAGAAAGAGCAGGAAGGGCTTTCCACAATCCATAGTAAATAAAAACTGCGAAGGGGGGAAAAAAGCTACTTTTGAGAAGCAAAGACATGCTGGCCTCGAGGTGGAAGGATAATGGGAATGTGTACAGATGTCCCCCATGCATAATGACACTACAGTTGAGGTTCAAAGAAGAGTAGGTCACATTGAATAGACAACATGCGTCCAAGACTATAATCTCTACATGAGTGGGGGGGGGGGGGGGGGAGTGGGTTAACTTCAGTGACCAAATGCTTCAGTCATATTTGGCAATAATGAGGTCCCGTTTTCTGGTACAAGAAAGTAGCAATTTTATATCATTAATTTGGCCATTTAAATGCATACATAATTCTACACCAAATCGACGGAAATTCATCAAAGTTGCCACATCCCTCATCTATCAACAGAGACCCCCCAGGAAACCTTTGCTCTGATGCTGTTAGCCGACTTCAAGAGCGCCACTTCCTGGACAACATTCCATCATCTGAAGCAGGTCGAAGACTGCAAAAAGATATCGCATATGCAGCAAAAGAGAATTTTCAGAGATGCCAGCTACCATTTTTCCCAGTGCCCCTCCCAACCCGACCTTTGCATTGGTGAATGCTTCAGATTTATCACACATCCCCAAAATATTAGCTCATATGTTTAACCATTTCCCCATTTTCATCATCTGTGCAGCCCATTTTCCATGCTTCCTCAAATAACCATGCCACTGCCTTCCACTTGAAATGACCCTGACCTGGTTTTCGACTATGCCTCTGCCTATCGCTTGGACTGCTTGCACTTGAACTGACCCTGGCCTGTTCTATTGACTATGCTTTTGCACCCCTTGTACTGATCTGTTGCCCTACTACTGTAGTATACAGGGAACTTGCATATGTGAGGGGCTCCAGAATTGTTTTTCCGGATGGAGAAAAACATTTTTTTTTTCTCTGGGTTTCGTAATTCCTGTATTTATGGTCCTGGAGTCTGAAGGCTTCAAAGAGATTTGGGGGGGGGGGGCCCTCTACCCCTGTGCGCAGGTCTTACCTGACTGAGGCCCTCTGCTGCTGACTTGCTGCCATCATGCCTCTCTTCCACATGAACTGACCACACCTCTGCCTGCTATCTGTACTATGAAAATAATTGGCTATGGCAAGAAGCAGTATGTTTCTGAAGGGATGGAGAGTGGTACAATAAGTGTCTGGAGGTAACCGTTTACTGGGACCAATATTATGGCTGTGCTGGCTGTCTCTGCCTGGACAATTCCTATGGACAAATGCTTTGGCTGTGTCGACAATATCCTTGTACTGACTATGGAGAATATTCCTGCCTGGATAATTACTATTGTCACTAAGCACATCCCTGCCTGCTACCTGGATCAAAGCTCTCCTCTGTGCACACTAGAGCTGCACGGTTCTGGCTAAAATGAGAATCACAATTTTTTTTTGCTTCGAAGATAGATCACGATTCTCACGATTCTCCTGGCGTAACATCATCTTTCACATTAAGGGCCCTTTCACACGATCCGTGATGATCCGCCCCATGAACCTCCGCTTGCTCATCGCGGATCGATCCACTGAGCCGGCGGATGACAGGGTGGTCCCCGCACACTGTGCAGGGACTGCCCTGTCAGATCTCCGCTCTCCCCTATGGGGGGATCAGATGAACATGGACCGTCTGTTCGTGTTCACCCAATCCACTCTGCAGACGGATGGAATAATAGGATTTTCCTCCGTCTGCAGAATCGGAGGTTTGCAGACACTGATGAGATCAGGTGTCAGCAGATGTTCATCTGCTGACACCCGCTATCTCATAGGGATCAATGTATGTCCCTTTTTCATCTGTAAAAGGATGGTTTAAAAAGCGGACATACGGTCCGCATGTGTGAAAGGGGTCTTAAAGGGGTTGCAAAGGTTCGTGTTTGTTTGTTTTTTCTAAATGGGTTCCTTTTAAACTAGTGCATTGTTGGTTCACTTACCTTTTCCTTCGATTTCCCTTCTAAATGTTTTTTTCTTTTTCTTTGTCTGAATTTCTCACTTCCTGTTCCTCCTCCAGTAAGCTGTTCAGTAAGCTGTTCTGGCTGACTAACCAATATATATATTTGTAGCACTACCCCCGGAGGAGCTGCTGTTTTTTTTTTTGGTGACATGTTACCTCATGGCTTCTCCGCCGTCTTAGGGGTGTATGATGAATGTAGCGGTAACGGAATGCCCACGACGGGTGTCTTTTCTGTGCTCTTTATTACCCAGCCAGGTAAAAACAGTAAACTTGTGGTGAAAGGTAGAGTTGAAAGGAGAACAGCAGATTCAGGCGTAGTAATAGGGAAACAGTCCTGCTCCCATGTGTAACAAGTGGACTTAATGTACCTGGACAGGCCTCTCTCACTTACCTGGCAGTATCACTCGAACCTTTAGGGAAAAGTCTCTGCCACAGACCCTCCTGAAATGAACTTGAACCTTTAGGGAGAAGTCTCTGCCACAGACCCTCCTGGAGTGGACTCAGGGAAAAGCCTCTGTCCCATAAATACCCTCCCCCAGCATGCACAGTGAGGAAACTCCCTCCAGATTGGCTGCTAGGGAAGAGCACCCAAACCTCGACTCCACTGCTGCCACCTATTGTCCTGGGGTGGGAACAGCACCCCAGAAGCAACAGAATGAGCCCACAGCCAAGCTGAGACAGAGACCCAGATTTAAACATATTAACTGGATCAGAGTCAGTTAACACTCTGATCCCCCTCTAAATTTAACTTGCACCGGTACTTTGAAGTAACCAGGATATATGTCGGAAAAAGATTTGGACTTTAAGTGGTTAAACTTCCTGCATTTACACACAGACTTTGCTCTGAGGAAGTTGGATACAATGTTTCATGTTGTTAAAAAAACTTGCCAGATTACCCAGACTTTCTTTACATACAGAAGTTTAGCAGATAAATTCTCTCCACTGTTATATGAAAGAATCGGCAAACTCTGCATTGGAAATCGTCAGGGGGGTTAAATCGAAATCATGATTTTTTAACGATTAATTGTGCAGCTCTGGTGCACACTACTAAAACCCACGGTAATACTATTTTATAGAATGCCAGGAAATTAGATGTGTAATTTATGCTCATAGATTGCCTGACAATACTACTTGGATGTTGGGCCTCTGTATGTGGCCAGGCTGTGTAAAAGTCTCACCTATGTGGTATCACCATACTCGGGAGTAGCAGAATGTGCAATTTATGCTACGTACATGCTAATGCAATAGAAATATTGTATAAATAGACAATTTTGTGTTTCCACGTTTTCCTAAAAGTTGTGGAAAATTGACATGTTCAAAAGACTCCTTATGCCTCATAGATTATACGTTGGTGTTTTGCTTTCCGAAATTGGGTCATTTTATGGGAGTTTGCATTGTCCTGGTGCTCCAGGGCCTTCAAAAGTGTGATAGGTCATCATGAAATTAGTTATGTAATTTTTGCTCCTAGAGGTGCTCCCTGCATGTTGGGCCTCTCTGTTGCCAGGCTGTGTAAAAGTCTCATGCTTGTGGTATCCCCATACTCGGGAATAGCAGAATGTATTTTGGGGTGTAATTGCAAGTATACATATGCTGTGTGTGAGAAAGAACTTGTTTAATATGACAATTTTGTGTTTTTAAAAAAAAAAATCTTGATATATGACCGTGTGCTTTCTGGACAGCATATGGCCTCCCAGCTGTGGGCAAGCTAAAATTTCAAACAAGCCCTCCCAGACCGCTTTAAAGGATTTATCTGTTTAGCTGCAGATTTTTACTTTGAACCAGATTGCCCTGAAAACCCATTGCAAGGCATTCTGTGGCAACCAGTTTCATGTGTTTACATAAATCCTACCTGAAAAGCAAGCAAAACGATTAAATCTTGAGTGCTAAAGAGGATCGTTTTTTTTTTTTTTTTTTTTTTTTTTCTCATGGAGATGGTTGCCAGGGAGTGCCTTACACCTTTTTCCAGAGATGGCTTACCTGAATGTAAGGTACTGTTGCAGGTTATGAAGGAATCCCTCTTGGTACATTCTTCTCTTGACAGACTCCCTAACATAGGAAATTAAGGCTTTTGAGACTACCAGATGCACTACTTGCTATGAAGATAAAGAAAATGTATGCTATTTGTATTAGTTTTTTTGTTTTAACTGGAAAAAATTGAAAGTTTCCGTTAAATGGAAAAATTGCTGTTCACTTGTTAATGTAAGAAAAGTTTACAATGGACCAAAGATACGTGCAGTGCTTGTAAAATAAAGAAAAAAAAAATCACACGGATTCTGTGAAAAATAAACCATTTAGACATGTAAAAAAAAAAAAAATCTTCTTTTTCCCCAAGAATTGGGAGAAAAAATTACAACTTCAAAAAACTCACCATGCCTCTTACTAAATACCTTGGACTGTCAACTTTACAAAAAGGGGTAATTTTGGGGATATTTTTTACTGTCCTGGCTTGCGAGATAGGTTATCAGTACATCAGGTGTGATTAATTTTCAATGATTGGCATCATAGCTTGACATGAACATAACCCTACGAAGAAAAATGACTAGTGCTGGCATACACCAGGGTTCGACAAACCCTGGGTGACAGGTCGCAATTGCGACTGGAATTCGTGACCTGGTGCCTGGAGTGGCACAGCTGGGGTTATCGTGCGTCTCCGTGCGCCCCCGCTGGGCTGGCCGGTAATTGAGTAATATATACGTATGCGTTCGCTTCTGTGCGTGAGCTTGGCGGGACGGGCGTGTTCCTGGCTCCTAACTTTTTTTTTTTTTCTTTTTTTTTTTAGCTGGCTCCTAGATGCCAAGCAAATTTCCAACATGTGTTTTTGGGCACAAATTTTGCATTTCGAAAATGTACATGTCCAGCATTATTTGCAAAATGTTACAATAGAAACTAAAGTGTTTTATTTTCGCTTATATCCACAAAAAATAAAAATCCCCAGCAGTCATTAAATACCACCAAAAGAAAGCTCTATTTGCGTCAAGAAAATAAGAATTTTATTTGGTGCTGTGTTGCATGACTAATTCTTTCAAAGTACCGGGCACTTATATACCCTTCCTGTGTGTAAACACACAGCTCCCGGTTCTTTCAGGGGGAGAAATTACTGATCGTCTGTTCATACAATGTATGAACAGCGATCTGTCATTTCCCCATGTCAGTCCATGTCAGTCCCACCCCCCTTCAGTTAGAACAGAATGAGGGAACATTTTTAACCCCTTGATCGCCTCCTAGTGTTAACCCCCTTCCCTGCCAGTGACATTTTTACAGTAATCCATGCATTTTTAAAGCACTGATCGCTATAAAAATGCCAATGGTCCCAAAAATGTGTCAAGCGTCCGATGTGTCCGCCATAAGATCGCAGTACTGATCAAAATCGCAGATCGCCGCCATTACAAAAAAAAAAAATGCCATAAAACTATCCCCCATATTGTAGATGTTATAACTTGTGCGCAAATCGCACAGGTGATCAAATACCACCAGAAGAAAGCTCTATTTGTGGGAAAAAAAGGATGTAAATTTTGTTTGGGAGCTACGTCGCTCGACCGCGCAGTTGTCAGTTAAATCGACGCAGTGCCGAATCGCAAAAAGTGGCCCGGTCATTGACCAGCAAAATGGTCCGGGGCTGAAGTGGTTAAGTGGTTAAACTATATGTAAACACTTACCTTGTGAAACCACCCATTCAGTTTAACCGCTTGCTGCCCGCGTTGCGTCATATGATATTGTGGACTTTGAGCGGTGATCTCTGAATAATGCCTGCAGCTACAGCTATCATTCAGATATCATATTTTAGAGCTGGCGATTCCCTTCACCATAAGAATGATCATAGCGGCTGTTGTGTTTTTTTTTTTTTTTTGTTTGTTTTTTGATTTCGGGCTTCCCAGCCTAAAGGTGAGATCTGAGGACCTATTGACCTCAGATTTCACTGTAAAGAAGACCTGTCAAGCATTATTCCTATCACAAGGGATGTTTACATTCTTGTAATAGAAATAAAAGTGACCAAAATATATATTTTTTAAAAAAGTGTCAAAATGAAAAAGTAAGTTCCCCTGTCCCCTCATGCTCCCTTGCAAAAGCGAATGCATAAGTAAGTCCTGCCCATATATGTAAATGGTGTTAAAACCATACGTGAGATAATGCGATGAACGTTTGAGCAAGAGCAAAAATTTTAGCACTAGACCTCCCTGTAACACAAAACATGTAACCTGTAAAAAAAAAAATGTAATCGCCGCCTATGGTGATTCTTTTTAACCACTTCCATACTGTGCAAATTGACACTTCTCTCCTACATTTTTTGCTAGAAAATTACTCAGAACCCCCATAATATATATATATATATATATATATATATATATATATATATATAATATATATATAAATACACACACACACACACACAGGCTGGAAAGCATCAGATCACATAAAATTTACCATCTGATGCTTTTCTAGTTGAGATTTCAGCTTTGTTTACTTGTGCGGCCCGGACGTGACGTGATAACGTCGCGCCTGGGCTCCCCGTCACTGCTAGGAGCGATCAAACCGCTGAACAAGCCCCTATGATCGTTCTTATTGCGCTCAGAATTGCTGGCTCTAAAAAACGATATCTGGATGATGCCTGTAGCTGCAGACAACATTCAGATATCTCCACTGAAAGCCGAGGATGTCATATGGTGTTCGGCGGTATGGAAGTGGTTAAGTACTGAAGTTTGGCACCATTCCACGAGTGTGTGCAATTTTGAAGTGTGACATGTTGGGTATCTATTTACTCAGCGTAACATCGTCTTTCAAATTATTATTATATTTTTTAAATTTTTTAACCACTTCAGCCCCAGAAGAATTTACCCCCTTCCTTACTAGAGCACTTTTTGCAATTCGGCACTGCGTCACTTTTAACTGACAATTGCGCGGTCGCGCCCAAACAAAATTGATGTCCTTTTTTCCCACCTGATCACCTCTGTGTTTTTTATTTTGGCGCTATAAACAAAAATGGAGTTTAGAAAAGAATGCAATATTTTTTGCTTTTTGCTATAATAAATATCCCCAAAAAATCTATAAAAAAACTAAATGTTTCCACAGTTTAGGCCGATAAATATTCAACATTTTTGGTAAAAATCGCAATAAGTGTATATTGATTGGTTTTCGCAAAAGTTATAGCGTCTACAAAATAGGGGGTAGATTTATTGCATTTTTTTATTTAGTAATGGTGGCGGTCTGCGATTTATTTATTTTTTTTCTTGTGACCGTGACACTTTGCGACGGACATATCGGACACTTTTGGAACCATTCACATTTATACAGTGATTGGTGCTATAAAACTGCACTGATTACTGTATAAATGTGACTGACAGGGAAGGGGTTAATACTAGGACGCTGAAGGGGCTAAATATGTTCCCTAGTGAGTGATTCTAACAGGGGGAGAAGACTCACAAGGGGAGGGGACGATCTGTGTTCCTTTGTACTGGGAACACACATTGGTCTCCTCACCTGACACACAGATCCACAGTCCTGCTGTGATTGCGGGCAATCGCGGGTGCCTGGCGGACATCGCAGCCGCCGGGCAGGTGCACTGGGTCCCGAGCAATGTCGTGGGTGCGCGCATCCCCTAGACGGCCGGGATGGGAGATCCCATCTGTGGATGTTGGGTAGGGAAGTGGTAAAGCATGAAACACGTAGAAAATTTAAAAAATTGATGCGCTAATACCGTGCGAGATAAAACGACCGCCATTTTATTCTCTAGGGTCTCTGCTAAAAACAAATAAATAATAATTTATATATATATATATATATATATATATATATATATATATATATATATATATATAATTATGTTTGGGGGTTCTGTGTAATTTTCTAGGAAAAAAATATGATTTTTACATGTAGGAGAGAAATGTCAGAATTGGCCTTGGTAGCAAATGGTTGAAATAGAATTGAAGGTAACACATGTGTGTGTGTGTGTAATATGTACATGCCAAATAGATAAATGGGCCACCATAAATGTACTGATGCACCTTTTTATTTAGTTTTATATTGTAACATCGATTTCTCTTGTTTATAACTGATAGGATTTTACTAGATCTTTTAAACTGTATAATGTTGTTTATTTGGGCAGTTGCATCAGATGTTCACATAAAGGTATTTAAACATTTTTGTGATTTCAGAATCAGGAATTTCCTCCACAAAGTGTTATAATTATTGGACATTCAATGGGCGGCCTTATTGCAAGAGCATTATTTACATTGAAGACTTTTAATCCTCAACTGATAAACCTCATTATAACTCAAGCTACACCCCATTTAATGCCAGTGTTGACCATAGATTATTACCTCACTGGTAAGTGATATTTGTTAGCATGGTTTTAAATAATTAAATGGTGTGTGTGTGTGTGTGTGTGTGTGTGTGTGTGTTTTACTATGCAAAGTTTTAGGCAATGATGGATGCTTTAAAAAAATGCAATGGATAATTCCCATTTATCAATAACAACTTACAAAGTACACAAAAGAAAAATCTAGATTAAATAAAAATTTGATTGGTTCATCTATTGCCTTTTTTTTTTTTTTTAATGCCCTCCTGTATGCAGGCTGCTCACATCCTGGAAATAACCCCCATGGATTTAGGCTGCATCAGTTTCTTCTGTCTCTCTTCATACCCTTATTAATTTCATTGAAGATTGCCCCCCGTTTTTTTTTCCTAATGGTTTTGGTTGTATGTATTTTTAGTAATTGCCCTGCCGTAGAATGAATTTGGGACCAATGCAATGCCTCCCTGGTGTTATTGCTGATGATGATTTTCAGCATTGAGTAGACCAAATTCCCAAATCCTTTTGCAAAGATGCAGCCCCAACCCTACGAGGAACCTTCACAGTGCTTCACTGTTGCCTACACATGCTTATCCTTGTGCAGCTTTTTAGGTCTTCAGCAATCTGCCTTCTGTTAGGCCTTGTTCACATGGCTGCAGGCGGCTGTCACTGTTTATAAGCATGAGGAAATTATTTTCGAATTTGAGTACCCAGTCCAAAGCACCTGCTGTCATTTTGCAGCACATTTAAAGGAGCAGTAAAGGAAAAATTGTTTTTGATGAAATGACTGTTTACAGGGTATAGAGACATAATAATTAACTGATTCCCTTTAAAAATGATTAAAATAGATAAAAACCAATCATATAATGTGCCTGCAGTTTATTTTCGTTTTTAAACTAGTTTCATGTTTCTGTGAAGTACAGAGACACACAGAACAAAAACAAACAAACACAGGGCAGTGTTTGTTTTTAAAATTATTCTGATTGGTTCTGAGGAGTTTTAGACACACAGTAATCACAATTTGATCATGGACCACAGTGAGAAGCTTGCATGAGTTTTTTCATAAAGGAGCCAGACAAGCAGGAAGTGTGGAGATCAGAGAATGATTACAGCTAATTCAAAGCAAAAACAAACAATGAGGACATGAAACCAGGACTGCAGTAAGGTAAAGGAAGCTATTTAGCGAAAAAAAAAAAAAAATCTTTATCGTACATCACGGGACACAGAGCCGCATAGCCATTACATGTGTGTGTTATAGAGTCTACCTTCAGGTAATAGACACTGGTGTAATCAATTAAACAGGAAGTTCCCTCCCTATATAATCCCTCCCCTACTGGGAGTACCTCAGTTTTTTCATCAGTGTCTAAGGTGTTGGTCACGAGTTAACATGTGCTCTTAGGAGCTCCACCGGAGAGATCCATGCTGGATGTAAAAGGCCTCCATAAATCCGGATCCGTCCAAGGTGCTTCATAGCCAAAGTGGACGGTACCCGGGCCTCGGTACGAAGAACGAGGTTTAGCCTAGAATGCCTCTCTGCGGAGGGCTGGATTCTGGGTTCCAGAACTTTGTGCCTTCTAAGGACCAAATGTTTTTTCTGCTGCCAGGGTGCTATATGGGTCCAGGGGTGTGGTGTTCCTGCCATAGACCCCGTTCCCTGAAGGTCTAGGACTATACCCACGGTGAAGGGGGAAGATTGGGCCTCTTGCTTGGCAATACCCTGCAGCGTGAAAAGGTAAGAGAAGGACCTACAAGTCTTCTGTAGGGGACTATGGGTCTCGCCTATATTATGCTTCTATGCATGGGCAATGTAAACCACAATGTCTTCTGTGACGGGATGGCTCAGGGCACCCATATACCTCCCCTAGCCGGCATGTAGCCTGGGCCACTATGTCTGTTCAGACAGGTTGGCTGTAGTACCCATATATCTCCCCTTGAAGGGGCTGGTACATAAAAAAAAAAAATGCCCTTAATCCTATGCAAAGGATTGTCTTCCATGAGTAGCTGCAAGTCTTATCTGTTTTTCCACTACTATGGGCAGTAAAAGACATGCCTGATGTTTCGCTTACCATGCTTTCCAAAGAAGGAAGCTTAAGTGTTAGCTGGTCTATTGTGCATCCCACTTCCTCAGCTTCAGGCTCTACCATGTCGCACGTGCTCACCGGCTCAGTGCAGTTGCAGAGAGGGCTCTTCAAAAAAAGGCCCAGACATCAGAGCTCTGTAAAGCTAGGGGGACACAAATGTAAGCACCTTGTGTGAGTTGGATACAGATTAATCTGAGGCCCCATACTCACGAGCAAACATGTCTGCTGAAACTGGCCCGCAGGCCAGTTTCAGCAGACATGTTTGGTCGTGTGTGGGCGCGAGCGGGCCGAATTCCAGCAAACATTTGCCCGCCGGGCCTTTTCCCAGCGGGCAAATATTCCTGGACTTGTTTTAAAACAGCCCGCTGGAATTCAGCCCGCTCGGACATGTACGGTCGTCAGTACAGACCTACCGTACATGTCCAGGCGCCCGCCGTCCCTCGCATGCGTCGAATGACTTCGACGCATGCGTGGAAGCATTTTAAAGGCGGGCCGCCCACGTCGCCGCGTCATTGTCGCGGCGACACCGCGTCATCGACGCGGCGACACCGCGGACACGCCCCGCGTATTGTTTACGCGCGGACTTCTGTACGATGGTGTGTACAACCATCGTACAGAAGCCCTCTGGCAGACATGTATGGTGAAAACGGTCCGACGGACCGCTTTCACCATACATGTTTGTCCGTGTGTACCCGGCCTAAGACGCCTACTCCTCATCTAGCTGTGCAGATTAGCAGGCATTGTTGCTGCCAGACTAAGTTCAGCTGTTGATGCACCTGGGTTAAGTTCCTCTGCTTTTAGCTTAGGACGTTTGTCTCCCCATTGAATAAGGTCAGGGGTAGGAATATAAAAATGAATCGCCACCTGAACCTGGTGGCCCCTTATTCTCCCCTGTAGAGACTTAAACAGCTCACAGATTGCGCCATCAGACCTGTCAGGCAATGCAGCCTCCCCCAACATTGCAGCCACTCTGCATGTGTTTTGTTTTTTGCATCACATTTGTTGTTCTACAAGAGGTTAACTGCTATGTTCGCAGCATCCTCACAAGAAGCGAAAAAAAAAACAGGGTGTGCCCCATTTTCCTGCTTTAATCCTTAAACAAAGGGATTAGAAGAGCTGGGGATGAAGGTTCACTGTCAGAGGACAGGAGACAGGAGCTGCAGCCTAACGAGGAGAAGCTATCAAAAGCCCTACAGGTTCTCAGATGGATGGCGGGCCATAGGAGAGGGAGGAGTCTAGAGATGGCGCGGTCAGTGTGGAGGAGTAGCTAGACGGGATGCCTGCTCTCCAGCCATGCTCCGAACCTACGCTGAATTGAGTGAGAGCCGGATCCCCCGCTCCCTCCGCTCCCTCCACTAGGGCGCTGGGGCGTCCCCCCTCCCTCCTCCCCCCCTCTCCGGAACATAGCTCCTGGCCGGCCGGAGCGGACCTGCACGGGTCTCCCCCGAACTGTTTACCTGACACGTGGGCTGTCACGTGGGCGGCTTCCTCGGTTCCCTTGACTCTCCTGGCTGACTGGCTGGTGGCGGTGCTGCGTCTCCCTCGTCTCCCCTGATTCTCCTGGCTGACAGGCAGCGGTGCTGCGTCCCGGTGCTGCGTCTCCCCGGTCTGCCCGGTTCCCTGGAGCGTGCGGGTGGATGCGCTGTGGAGGCGTGCCGCGCGGCTCCGGGAGGGGGGCGGCGTCACGCAGTGCTAGGTGGCTCTGTGGCTCTGTAGCCTTGCAGCCCAGCGAAGTGGAGCACCAGTCCTAGACTAAGAGGACCTAGTCTGCGGCTGGCTTTATCATCACAGCCACAATAGTAGGTAGGGAAACATCTTGGAACCTATTACAGCAGCTCGTAAGCTCCTCTTATTTAGACAACCATTGGACTGGTGAGTACATACTACGAGTGCACTTCAACCATCGAAGTGGTGAGTACAAACGTCCTTTTTTAAAAATAAGAATTAAGAAAAAGAAATATACAAATGGGACACCTCTCTCTGAGGAGACTGACAAAAGGTTGGGACTGACATGAAAGCATGAAACAATGTGACATAAGGGACATGAGTTCAGCACTGTCTTTTTGGGTTTCTGTAAGGAGGTCGGTAACCTCATAGTTTCTCCTGTGGCCCCCTCTTGATACTTTCCTTCTTCCTATGGGGATTAATTGGTGCACAAGACATACGGAACTCTTCTCGCACTATATTTGATAGACGGACACTGGAGTCGGATAGAAGAGGGGGGCCAGTATACATGCCTATGGTTCTGAATACCTTTATCTAAAGCTAAAGACAAAGAACAGAAATATTACAGCAACCTTAAACTGCGATAAATGAAACATCAAAAGGCACAACGGTAAAAGCAACGGTAAAAGCATTGCACACACTGCAGGTAATCAGACTACAGAGCCAGGAAAACCCGTAGGAGGAGGTCCTTGAGATATACGGGCGCTGGAGACGGACAAGAGAGGGGAGGTCAGTATACGAGCCGGGTGCCCCGAATAGCTCCAAGTCAAAGCTAAAGAGTAGAAATACTATAACAACTTTAGATTGTGATATAAGAAACATCAAAAGGTATTGTCTTTTGCAGTACACACCTATCACAAGTGCAAACGGTTTTCCCATAGAACCTCTCTAAAGTGACGTAGTTACAACTCAGGCGCAAGGATGACCACAAGGGGAAAAGTAGTGAAAGGTGGGGCAATCCCAAAGGTTCCCCGTTTAAGTCAAAGCCCAGGCCCGATGTGTAAATTTGTGACCCATGGGACAAATGGTGATAACCAGCACATAGAAAAACCATCGACTGGCAGAGCAGGCCAAGCAGAAAAAGAAAAGAAAAAAGATAAGAAAAAAGGGCCAGTTAATACCTTGGCGGACTCAGAAATACTCTCAGAATCACTCCTAGAGAGCAGAACAGACCAAGACAGAGAAACAGACAAAGAAATAGACCTAGAACAGGGAAATAAGGAAGAAACGCAGGATATGACACTTTTGCCAACAAAAAGGGAAATGGAAGGAATGTTCGCTGCTTTAGAAAGATCACTTAAAACGCAAATGGAAAAAATGGAGAGAAATATGGGGCATATATTGGAAAGAGTGGAAGAAGTGGAGAAAAAAGTTGATTACAATGTAACCTCAGTTAAAAAACTAGAAGATGAAATAAAAGCATTAAAAATAAACCAACGAGAACAGGCGTATAAATTAGAAGATCAAGAAAACAGAGATAGAAGGAAGAATATAAGAATACGCGGAGTTCCAGAAACGACACAGGCTGAGGACCTCCCAGAAATAATAAGAAAAATCTGCAATCCAATATTAGAGAGAGAAACAACTTCCCCGCTAAGAATAGAACGAGCACACAGGATAAGACGTCCTAGGGAGAGAGCACAGGACTACCCAAGGGACATTATTGTGCGTTTTGAAAGTTGGGAAGAGAAAAACCAGCTATGGAGAAAATTGAGAGGGAAGTCGCCGTTAGAATATGATCAACATAATATTCAAATTTATCAAGACCTGTCACAAGAGACGTTAAAACGAAGAAGAAGCTTAAAACCATTGCTAGGTGTTCTGCAGGAGCATGATATTCAGTATAATTGGGGATTTCCAGCGTGCCTAATAGGCAGGAAAAATGGTGTTTCGGCAAGACTGAGGTTTATGGAGGAAACACCAGAATTTTGTCATAGTTTAGGCATCCCAATACCAAAAAATTATTAGTGTTGACCGGCCGGGGAGGGGGGGAATGGTGGGGGGGGCTGTGGGCGGGAGGGAGATGGGGAGGGTCAATATAGTAAGCAATCGGAGTGGGACCGGGGAGAGGGGAGACCCAGAGAGTGCTTCTTCACCAGTTCCCCAGTATAGGGGGATAGGAGACCGGGCTAAAATAGAACTCCACCTCAGCCTGAGGAGCAAAAGAGCGCCAGGAGCGCCAAATAGAAAAAGCTCTAAAATGACCAGAAGGTCAGGGATCGATTGGGGGGAAGAGGGGGAGGGGAGGAGAAAGCCCCAAATGAAGAACAAGGGGGCAAGGTACGAGTGGAGGGGAGGGGGGGAGGGAGAAGGGAGGGGAGGAGGAGTTTGGGCGGGAAGGGAGAGGGGAGGATTAGGGAGGGGGGGGGGGAAAGGGATTCAGATCTGTGTGTCATGCAGCAGGAAAGAACATATATACCCAAGAAAGATGAAAAAAAAAAAAAAAATATGACAAACATAAATTTCTTAACATACAATGTAAGAGGTCTCAGTTGCCCTGAAAAAAGGCATATGGTACTAAGAGAAGTTGAAAGGTATTCCGCTGAAATAGTTTTCCTGCAAGAGACACACATAACGTTGGATTCTAATGTTAGATTGTATTCTCGGGCAGTTCCCATTTGGTACTATGGGGACTCCCCAAAGAAGAGAGCTAAGGGGGTCGCCATAGGAATAGGGAAGAATATCTCTTTTACAGTAGAAGATAGGAAGGTAGACCCGGATGGTCGTTATTTGTTCCTAAAAGGAGTACTCCAAGGGAAAAAATACACGTTAGCAAATATATACTGCCCAAACAGCCAACCACATAAATATCTGAGGGGGATTTTGAATGCTTTAATGGACTTTAAATTAGGACATGTAATACTAGCAGGAGACTTCAATCTCTCAATGGACTATCAACTGGATAGTACATCCGGGGCTCAGAGGCGAAATATTAAACAGCTTAGAATATTAAGAAAAAAAATGCATAGCTACTGTTTAATAGATCCTTGGAGGATTCCAAATAAAAGAGACTATACCTACTATTCTTCCGTGCACGGAACATACTCAAGACTGGACTATATAATGGTAGACCACGAGTTATTGGAAGAGGTAGTTAAAACTTCAATAGGGGTATCTACAATCTCAGACCATGCTCCTGTAATAGTGGAAATTAGATTCAAAGAAATAGAGCAAAGAAAAGGATCATGGAACTTAAATGAAGAACTTATAGAGGATATAGAGGTAAACAACACAGTGAGAATGGATTTGGATCAATATTTCACCCTTAATAATACACCTGAAGTAAGGGTAGCTACCGTATGGGAGGCCCATAAGGCATACATCAGAGGGAAACTAATCTCAATAGGAGCAGGGAAAAAAAGATAAGGAAATTAAACATGAAAAAATTAACAACTGAGCTATTTGAACTGGAGCAAATGCATAAAGAGCGAGGAGAAAATGAAATATATCAAGAAATTGTTGTAAAGAGGACCCAGCTTAGAGATCTGATGAAGGTTGAAACAAGAGACATATTCAAAAATGTTAGAAAGGAGAGGTACAAATGGGGGAACAAACCAGGGAAACATTTAGCTAGAATATCTAGGCAAAAAAAAAAAAAAACTACATCGAAAAAATAAAAAATCAAGACGGCCTTATGAAATATAAGACGTCTGAAATCGCGGAATCCTTCCGGACTTTTTATAGCTCATTATATTCAATAAGAACCAAGGAAACCCAAGAGCAAGAAAAGATGAGAAAAAGGAAAATCAGGGAATACTTAGAAGTGAAATTACCTAAAATTTCCCAAAACGACATTGAATCCTTAGAGGCCCCAATAACTCAAGAAGAGGTATACAGAGCCTTCCGGGAAACACCGTGTGGGAAGAGCCCAGGCCCCGATGGCTTGCCGATTAAATATTACAAAACATTTAAAGAACTCTTGGTCCCAGAGATGTGTAACTATTTTAACAAAATAGGAGAGGAAAAGGAAATAAGAAAAGAATCTCTATTGGCAAATATTTCTATTATCCCTAAAACGGGAAAAGATGGAACGTTGTGTTCCAGCTATCGTCCAATAGCATTGTTAAACGCAGACCTGAAAGTATATGCGAAAATATTAGCAACTAGGATAAAAAGTTTAATGCCGCAATTAATAAACTCAGATCAGGCGGGCTTTGTAGCAGGCAGAGAAGGAAGAGATAATAGTATAAGGACCCTGTTACTGTTACAACGAGATCCAAAAAAGAAACCCCCAGTCGTACTCATGTCCTTAGATGCCGAAAAAGCATTTGACAGAGTCGACTGGGGGTTTATGATGGAAACTTTACAAAATATAGGCCTGGGACCAAGGTTCATGAAATGGGTAAAGAACCTGTATAGCCACCCGACGGCAAGGGTGAAGGTCAATGGGAGTGTGTCGTCTGTGTTCAACATGGAAAACGGAACCAGACAGGGGTGCCCGCTCTCACCTCTCCTATATGTAAAAGCTCTGGAACCGTTGTTAGCAAAAATCCGGGAAAACCCGGGGATAGGAGGGGTGAGAGTGGGAGATGAAGAACACAAGGTGGCGGCGTATGCGGACGACATACTCCTATATTTGACCAAACCTAGAGTCTCTCTCCCTAATGTCATAAAGGAAATAAAAAGATACGGTGAACTTTCAAACTTTAAAATAAACCCGATAAAAACAGTAATCTTGAATCTGGGGATAGAAAAAAAAGAAGTAGAAGAACTACAGAAAGAGTTTCCATTTACATGGGAAAAAGAAGCTATAACGTACTTGGGTATAAAAATTACATCTACAGTTGAAAAACTCTACTCGGCCAACTTTGTCCCCTTAATTAACGACATTAACCAAGACCTGAAAAACCTAGCAAAAAAACATATTTCCTGGATAGGTAAGATTAATGCGTTTAAAATGATGATATTACCGAAGATAACATACAAACTTCAAATGCTCCCAATAAAAATACCGCAAAGCTTCTTTAAAGTAATTAAAACAGTAATTTTGAAATATATATGGGCAGGTAAAAAGGCCAGATTAAGCTATTCATTGCTGAGCATGAAAAAAAAAGGAGGGGGGTTGGGGCTCCCCGATATAAAAAGATATTATTTTGCTGTAAACTTAGCCAGGTTGGTAGAATGGACAAATGCATACACAAAAAAAAAATGGGTACGTATGGAAGAAATATTAAGTAGGACACAATTAAATAGAAATGTATGGATACCACCGAAATTGAGGGAATTGAGCACGAACACACATAACATAACAAGGAACGTATTTAGGATATGGGACACAATATTTAGACGGGAAAAATGGGAGTATAACTCTCCATTAATCCCATTAGCAGGCACAAATTTTTTTTCACCAGGTAATGGAACACGTTTTGGAAAGCACCTAGGGGAGAAAAAATTAAAAGATATTGTTACACAGGGAAAAATTAAACTAAGACAAGAGATAAAAATAGGGGAAGGGGAACAAAGCATGAGTGAATGGGAGTATTTGCAGTTAAAACATTTTGTGAGTACACTACCACAACCAATTAGGGAAGATAAGACACTATACCCAATAGAAAAAATATGCAGCATGGACAAGCCCCTGACACACGGTATATCAAAGGTATACGGGATATTAACAGAACTCGAGACTCAGGAAGCATTGCCCTTTTTAGAAAAATGGGAAAGCGATATCGATAAAAAAATTGATAAAACACAAATGATAGGTGCAGTATATAATCATGCCGCGGACATTACCACCATAGAAGCAAACTATAAATGTATGGTGCGATGGCACCTGACCCCATCAAGAATGAGTAAGATTCACCCAAGAAATTCAGAGCTATGTTGGAGAAACTGTAAACAAAAAGGAACAACTCTACATATATGGTGGGACTGCTCGAGAATGCAGGAATATTGGAAAGAAATCTTGAAATATATTGTAGAAATAACAGGGGAGACGATTCTATGTAGCCCGCTGCCCTGTTTGTTTCACGGAACTGAAAAAACAAAAAAACAATATGGAACAACTCTGGTCCCAGTGTTGTTAAATGCAGCTAAGGCTCTGATCCCAAAAAATTGGCTACATCCAAAGAGGCCATCAATTAAAGAGTGGATAGAAAGGGTGGAATATATAGAAGAGATGGAGTATCTTGCCTGCAGAGAGATAGGAGAAGAGGACAAATACAGGGTGGTTTGGGAAAAATGGAAAGTGTTTAAATCCTCAGAAAAGTTCGCCCAGGGAATGACAGAAGCAGATAGCTGAGAAACCATAAAGAAGATCGCATGGCACACAGATCTGGGGGGGGGGGGCTAATTATGTTATGCTAGCAAGGAATGCAGTTAGACTTGTTAAGCGGGAAAAGATTAATTAATAGTTTAAAAATGTTAAATCCGTAATGTTAAAAAAAAAAAAAAAAAAGAGCTTAAACATATGAAAAGGAAAAAAATCCACGAATGATGCGAAGCCGCAAGAGAGACGCTAAGGGCGGGCGAACCGTGAGCTAGCCTCTCGGCTATATGTGAGCAGAGTCTGACGTGAAAGAAAAAAAAAAAAAAAAAAAAGAGAAAAAAATAAATAAATAAAAAAAAAAGCCCTACAGGTTCTGATTGCACCTGCAGTCTTTTCAGAGATTCATGCTGCATATAACTTCCCTCTGCCTACTCGGCCAAAGCCTCTATCTTCTCCTTAGAGTGTAAAGAGAGGTTTTCCTATAGGTGGCTAGTAAGACCTCCATATGGTCCTCAGCCTGGTGTCGGCTTCAGGCTAACCAAATGCACATCTGAGGGATGCACAGTTGCTGGTACACATTGCTAACGTCTCTTAGTTGAGGAAACGCACATCTACAGAGGATAACTTCCTCTTTGCCAGTCCGCATGTTGCATAAGATACATGAGTTTGGAATGCATGTGGGATAAAAACAAGTAACAGAGCATGTTTTATTGTGGATCGCATAAGGATGCATGTTTCTGTCTGTATGGTGTTGCATGTTTGTTAGAGTTGCATAGAAATGCTTGTGCATAAAGATGCTATTTACCTGATCACTCAATTCCTGGATTACCCAAAGATATTTGGTCACACAGAGAAACTTGTTTCCACAGAAAGGCCTAAAATCGCATAAAGACGTTTGTATGCATAAAAATGCTGGATCACACATGGTTACCTGATCACCCGAATCCTTGATTACCCAAGGATATTTGGTCACACAAAGAGGCTTGTTTCCACAGAAATGCCTAGAATCGCATAAAGAGGCTTGAAGGCATAAAAATGCTGAATCACACATGATTACCTGATCACCCAAGTCCTTGATTACTTAAGGATATTTTGGTCACACAGAGAGGCTTGTTTCTACAAGAATGCCTAAAGATCGCTTAAAGATGCTTGAATGCAAAAAGAAGCTGGATCACACATGGTTGTCGGATCAACAGAGTCCTGGATTACCCAAGGATACTTGATCACATAGAGAGGCTTGTTTCACAGAAATGCCTAAAGTCGCATTAAGATGCTTAAATGCATAAGGAGGCTGGATCACACAGGGGTGCTTGGTCACACGAGTCCTTGGTCACACAAAGGTTCTTGTCCGCACAGTAGTGCTTAAAATGCATAAGATGTTGATCGCATGGAAGTTGCTGAATCGCATAAGGATGCATGATTACTTTAAAGTTGCATATGGCGGCCTAATTAAGCAATACAGGATTCCTTGTGTTTGCATAGAAATAAGTGTCTGCATGGGTTCATGTTGCACATTGTTGCATAACACGTTTATAGCGCATGCTTGCTTGCGAGATGCTTGTTCCAGAGCACACATGCTATATGCATGTTTTGCTTAAAACATATTTATATGAATTCATGCTTCCATGAACACACGCTGCCATGTACCCACACTTCCATTGAGGCATATGGCTTTAACACTTGCCACATACACATATGGGGAGCCAGTTGCATATGTGTTTATTTACTTGGGTCTGCAGAAGTTGTCTGCGTTTCGCAGGGGAACAGCACTATCTCCAGTTGGTGGTCTTGCCCTTTTGGGTTGGCCTCCGTGCCTGGGTTGTCAGGGTGCTAGGGCCCGCCTCTAGCAGGTCTGTAGGCCCAGGGTATAGCAGTAATGGCATACCGAAGCAAACTACTGCTGATGGGTCAGTCAGTAGCATGGCTGGACCTAAGGGTGTCCAGCATGGTCAAGTATCTGGAACTCCTGGGTTGGGATTCCAGTCTAAAGATACTTTCTTTCTTTTGACAAGAAGCTGGGTATGTTTGGCACAGTCCAAAAAGGAGAGTTTTTTTGGCCTCAGACAAGACCATCGCTATAAGAAAACTGGTCTATGTGGTCACGGCAAGGAACAGTTCCTTACGTTTGGCCTTTTGCTTAAGGCACTACGAAAGATGCTGGCTTCATTCAAGAGTTCCCTATACTAACTTTTATTCAGGGCTGTTATAAACAGTATTTTGTCGGCCTAGAAAGAGTGGATCTTGACCTAGCATTATCCAAAGAACCCGGTCCCAGAGATATGCTGAAATTCCTCTTGGTGATTCTTAACTAAAAGGGTTTGCCAGGTCAGGAAGAGACCATGGCCCAGGGGAAGTAGTCAAGCTCCAAGGGAGCCTTCATCTGTCAGCTAGAGGTACCGATGGAACATCTGGCTTAGGGGCCTGAACGTTCAGGTGGCAGGTTGGTTCTGTCTGAGTTCAGACTATGCCATACTAGTGATTTACTTAATTTACCAAGGAGGAGCTTGTGCCTTGCCTATTGACATTCGTCATTTCATGAAATGCAGAATTGGCAGGCGATTTGCTGGAGCCGTCAACAAGGGTCTCCGGGAGAATGACCTCTACACCCCGACTGTTTTCCTGACCAAATGCCACACAAATAGTACCCTGTACAGAAGTACCTTGTACATCACGGGACACAGAGCTCCCGCCCCTCTTGTTTGGGGACATTGGGACACTTATTGCTTTGCTACAAAAACTGAGGTACTCCCAGTAGGGGAGGGGTTATATAGGGAGGGAACTTCCTGTTTAATTGATTACACCAGTGTCCATCACCTGAAGGTAGACTATATAACACACACATGTAATGGCTATGCGGCTCTGTGTCCCGTGATGTACTCCAAGAAAAGGATTCTACAGGTAAGCTGTTATAAAAATCCTATTTTTCCTTTAGTGACCCTTTAATCCGGTTTCCATGTTGGGGGGGGGGGGGGTTGGTGTATGGATTTTTAACTGCAAGTCTTCCACAAAGACTATTTTTAACTAGGTCTCTGGACTATAGCTGTACCATCCTTCCTTGACTTGCTATCCACCAGATGTAAGTGAGGGGATCCCAGTGGCTACTCGCATAGGAGAACAGCGAGTGGCCTATCAAGTCAACCCCTCATGCCACTTGAGGACCTATGGGCTCCGATCCGGGATCAGAAAAAAGCTACTAACCTGATTCATCTCTGTCACAGTAGAATTAAAAAGTTGCTGCCGGGCCCACCAAAAAGTCTGTCGCACATAGGCACCGTTCATGAAAACGCCACTAGGTGGCGACAGTGATAATCGTCTCACACTGCATAGGACTGACAGCTGAAATAAATGCCTGTGACACAAGCAGAATTATATGCCATGAGCTATTCTGTACACACAGAAAACTCTACTTGTCCAAGCCCAGCTACCTCATGTAGAAAGGGCAGCAAGACCAAAGAACAAAAGTCTAAAAAATAAACGTAACAGAACCTTTTCTGCAGGCCCTTACCAACCTTCAGCTATTAGAAGAGCTGCGATATGTAAAGGGGGGGGGGGGGAACGTACTTCAGAAATTTGGTCACACCTACTTGGTTCACCATTGCCCTAGACCTGTATAGCACTCTACATCTAACTCTCATGCATTGGACTGTGTGTGTGTGTGTGTGTGTGTGTGTGTGTGTGTGTGTGTGTATGGGCATTGATATTGAAAATACGACTGGTCATGCCAAAAGAAAATCCTTTTAGTTAAGGATAGTGATCATATGAAGCAATGCATTATCACATAGTTGGTTTGGCGTCTATTTAAATCCTAATAACAGAAATCACCCAAATGGCCTTGATCAAAAGTTTACATACCCTGGAATGTTTGGCCTTGGCGCAGAGACACAAGGTGACACACAGGTTAAAATGGAAATGAAAAGTTTATTTTCCCACATCCTGTGGCTTTTTAAATTGCAATTAGTGTCTGTGTGTAAAAAGTCAATAACTCTTACATGGGTGCACTGAGAAGACTAGCTACTGAGCCATGAGAAACGGTAAAGAACTGTCAAAAGTGTCAAAAGACCTGCGTAATAAGGTAATAGGACTTTTTATAAAGATCGAAAAGGATATAAAAAGATACGCAGTGCCTTGAATATGCCAGTCAGTACTGTTTAATCATATAAGAAATGGTAAATTCAGGAATCTCTTGATACCATGGTAGACCAAAAAAAAGTTGCAGTCACAGCTGCCAGAAGAATTGTTTGGGATACAAAGAAAAACCCACAGGTAACCTCAGGAGAAATGCAGGCTGTTGTAGAAAAAGACAGTGTGGTTGTTTCAAGGAGCAAAATACGATTTGGAGCGGTTGTGTACCTACAGGATAAGTTCACCTTTTTTTAAAAATGTTAGATCTGTGTTTAGTTTTTAACATGTAACATGTTCCAGCAGCTGCAGCCTCTCTCCCCTCCCTCCCTGAGACAGCAAGCAGGGGATCTTCTCCCCGAACGCACTATTGCCATTGGAAAATAACTTGACCCGGCGGGGCTCTGCCCACCATCAACCATTGCGGCTAATGGCTTTTTGTCCGCCGCAATGTCGTAGTCCCGGTTAAAAAAAAAACGCAGATTGCCGCAATTACTAGTAAAAATAAAAATGCCATAAAACTACCCCCTATTTTGTAGACGCTATAACTTTTGCACAAACAAATCAATACATGCTTATTGCGTTTTTTGTTTTTTACCAAAAATATATAGAATATTGCATATCGGCCTAAACTGGGGATTTTTTTGGGGGGGGGGAAATGTGGGATATTTATTATTATTATTATTATTATTATTATTATTATTATTATTATTATTATTATTATAGCAAAAAGTAAAACATATTGGGGGTTATTTACGAAAGGCAAATCCAGCTTGCACTACAAGTGCAAACTGCACTTGGAAGTGCAGTCGCTGTAGATCAGAGGGGGACATGCAAGGAAAATAAACACTGCATTTTAGCTTGCACATGATTGGATAATAAAATCAGCAGAGCTTCCCCTCATTTCAGCTCTACCCTTCAGATTTACAGTGACTGCACTTTCAAGTGCACTTTGCACTTGTAGTGCAAAGTGGATTTGCCTTTCGTAAATAACCCCCATTGTGTTTTTTTTTTTTTTTTTTTTTTTTAAATTGTCGCTCTTTTGTTTATAGCGCAAAAAATATTAATCACAGAGGTGATCAAATACCACCAAAATAAGGCTCTATTTGTGGGGAAAAAAGGATGCAAAGTTTGTTTGTTTGGATACAGCATTGCAAGTCTGCAATTGTCAGTTAAAGCGAAGCAGTGCCAATTGTAAAATATTCCAGGACTGAAGCAGTTAAACAGACTTATTCTGCAGATCGAAGTTCATCGCTTTGATCTGCAGATGAAGAAAAACCGTAAGATACAATTTATTTTTATCTTTCCAATTGCCAGTTTACACTTCAGCTGTTAACGGGAGAACCCAACTGACAGCTAAATAAGTCACCGGTTGTTAACCACTTCAGCCCTGGAAGATTTTACCCCCTTCCTGACCAGAGCACTTTTTACAATTTGGCACTGCATTACTTTAACTGACAATTGCGCAGTCATGCAATGCTGTACCCAATAAAAATTTGCGTCCTTTTTTTCCCCCCCAGAAATCAAGATTTCTTTTGGTGGTATTTGATCACCTCTGCTGTTTTTTAAAATTTGCTTTAATAAATATCCCCAATTTTTTTTTTTTTTTAAAAACATTTCTTTATCAGTTTAGGTCAATATATATTCTTTATTTTTGGTAAAAAAAATCGCAATAAGAGTATATTGGTTTGCGCAAATGTTAGTGTCTACAAACCATGAGAAAGATTTATGGCATTTGTATGTTTGTGTGTGTGTGGTGTTGTGTGTGTGTTTTTTTTTTTTTACACTAATAATGGCGGTGATCTGCGACTTTTAGCGGTACTGCAACATTGTGGCAGACAGATCAGACACCTTTTGACACATTTTTGGGACCATTGACATTTATAAAGCAATCAGTGCTATAACAATGCACCAATTACTGTGTAAATGTCACTGGTAGGGAAGGGGATAACACTGGGGGCGATTTAAAGGCTAACTGTATGGGGATGTGATTGACTGGGGAGGAGACATATCATTGTTCCTACTTGGTAGGAACAAACATCATGTCTCCTCTCCCCTGACAGAACAGGGATTTGTGTGCATCGGGTCCCCCGCCGTACAGCGCGCACCCTCTTACGGCACTTAACAACGTACCCATACAGGGTTTCGCCCAGGAGAGACATTCTGCCAACGTACATTGGCGTGAGCTGGTCAGCAAGCGGTTAACAGCCGATAACTGCTGGCTCCCCCCCTCCCAAAAATATCAGAGCCTTTGCACAAGTACCAATACTCGTGCAAATGCTTAGTATCGGTACCGGTATCAGTGCAACCCTAGTAGAGGGGATTGTGTTAATTGAAGTTTGGAATAATGTAAGCTATTTTTACTTAAAGGGGTTGTAAAGGTTTTTGTTTTTTATTTTCTAATTATGTTACTGTAAGCTAGTGCATTGTTGGTTCACTTACCTTTTCCTTAAATTTCCCTTCTAAATGTTTTTTTTCTTTGTTTTCTTTGTCTGAATTTCTCACTTCCTGTTCCTTCTCAGTAAGGTGTTCAGTAAGCTGTTCTAAATGTCTTTCCACCGCTCGGATGATGGTGGAAAGCTTACTGAGGAGAAACAGGAAGTGAGAAATTCAAACAAAGAAAAACATTTAGAAGGGAAATTGAAGGAAACGGTAAGTGAACCAACCATGCACTAGCTTAAAGGAGCCTATTTAGAAAATAAAACGCAAACCTTTACAACCCCTTTTCAAGAAAGTTTACCACTTACGTTTCTAGGTGGTGTTGCTCATAGTTTATGTATCCATGTCTTTACAGATTTTTATGCCACAGTGAATAATTACTGGATTCTGAATGCCAAGAAACTTCAAAATGTAACAGTACTTTCTGTTGCGGGGGGATTTCGGGACTTTCAAGTTCGTTCCGGATTGACGTTTTTACCAGCTTCAGACCTCTACACCAGTGCCTTATCTCTAGTGGTACTGTATTTTCTTTCTTTCTTTCTTTCTTTCTTTCTTTCTTTCTTTCTTTCTTTCTTTCTTTCTTTCTTTCTTTCTTTCTTTCTTTCTTTCTTTCTTTCTTTCTTTCTTTCTTTCTTTCTTTCTTTCTTTCTTTCTTTCTTTCTTTCTTTTTTTCTTCTGACATTTTTGTAAATATTTTATCTTTTTATGTAATAACAGTGAAGAAATTACAATTTACATTGTAGCAAAGTAGTGAGCGTACAGCTTGAATAACAGTGTTTTCTGTCTCCTCAAAATAACTTCACATGGCCATTAATGTCTAAACCGCTGGCAACAAAAGTGAGTACACCCCTAAGGGTCAATATTTTGGATGGCCACCATTATTTTCCAGCACTACCCTAACCCTCTTGGGCTTGGAGTTCACTAGAGCTTCACAGGTTGCCACTGGAGTCCTCTTCCACTCCTCCATGACGACATCACTGAGCTGGTGGATGTTAGAGACCTTGCGCTCCTCCACCTTCCGTTTGAGGATGCCCCACAGATGCTCAATAGGGTTTAGATCTGGAGACATGCTTAGCCAGTCCATCGCCTTTACCCTCAGCTTCTTTAGCAAGGCAGTGGTCTTCTTGGAGGTGTGTTTGGGATCGTCCTTATGTTGGAATACTGCCCTGCGGCCCAGTCTCCAAAGGGAGGCGATCATGCTCTGCTTCAGAATGTCATAGTACATGTTGGCATTCATGGTTCCCTCAATGAACTGTAGCTCCCCAGTCTTTGCAACACTCATGCAGCCCCAGACCATGACACTCCCACTAGAAAGTTTGATTCTCTAACAATGTTTTCTATCTTTTACAATGTGTGCGCCCCGCAGTGCAGGTGCGGCTTGGGGAATTCTGAAATTGGAATGCATTGGCGTCTCACTGACCATTCCCTGCGCTGCTCTGCTGATGGAGTAGAGTGCCGGCAAGAGAGGCTTTGCGTGCCACTTGCGGCACCAGTGCCGGTGGTTACCTACCCCTGGAGTATACAAAGAAGCATGGGGGAGCTCATGTCCATAATGGGGGGGGGGGGGGGGTATTGACGTAGCTGCAATTGATCCAAAATGGCTCTAAGGTGATATGGTCCAGAAATATTTAGACAGAATAAAGGTGGATAAATCACCTGGACCTGATGGAATCCACCCACGGATCCTAAAATAATTGAGCTCTGTAATTTTAAAGCCATTGTATTTAATTTTTAGGGACTCATTAATGACGGGAATAGTATCACTGGATTGGCGCAGAGCGAATGTGGTACCTATATTTAAAAAGGGAACAAAGTCTTTACCAAGTAACTATAGACCTGTTAGTTTAACTTCTATAGGTGGGAAGATACTGGAAAGTTTAATAAAAGACCACATGGATGAGTTCTTGCTGGGGAAAAAAATCATTTTAAGCAACAGACAGCATGGATTCATGAAAGACAGAAGTTGTCAGACAAACCTGATTTCTTTTTATGAAGAGGTAAGTAAAGCCTTGGACAGAGGGTTGGCTGTGGATGTGGTATATTTGGATTTTGCAAAAGCGTTCGATACAGTTCCACACTCATGTGTAAGGTAAAGGCTACAGGCTCGGAAATATCAGTTTGTAAATGGGTAGAAAACTGTCTGAAAGACAGAATTCAGAGTAGTGGTTAATGATTCTTACTCTGAATGGTCTAAGGTCATCAGTGGTGTACCCCAAGGTTCAGTGTTGGGATCCTTACTTGTGGAACATGTGGAATAGACTCCCTCCAGAGGTGGTTCTGGCTAGCACAGTAGATTGCTTTAACCACTTAAGGACTGCTTCCTGCACATATACGTCGGCAGAATGGCACCGCTGGGCACAAGCACGTACCTGTACGTTCTCGAAGCTCCGTGACCGCGGTACCCGCCGACCCGATCGCCACCGGAATCCCGCAATCGGTCACAGGAGCTAAAGAACAGGAAGAGGTGTGTGTAAACACACCCTCCCCGTTCTTCACTGTGACGCTGTCATTGATCGTCTGTTCCCTGATATAGGGAAACACGATCAATGACGTCACAAGTCCAGCCCCACCCCCCTACAGTTAGAAACGCATATGAGGTCACACTTAACCCCTTCAGCGCTCCCCTAGTGGTTAACTCCCAAACTGCAATTGTCATTTTCACAGTAAACAATGCATTTTTATAGCATTTTTTGCTGTGAAAATGACAATGGTCCCAAAAATGTGTCAAAATTGTCCGATGTGTCTGCCATAATGTTGCAGTCAGGAAAAACATCGATGATCGCCGCCATTAGTAGTAAAAAAAAAAAAAATATTAATAAAAATGCAATAAAACTATCCCCCATTTTGTAAACGCTATAAATTTTGCGCAAACTAATCGATAAACGCTTATTGCGGTTTTTTTCTTTTACCAAAAATATGTACAAGAATACGTATCGACCTAAACTGAGAAAAAATCAATAATAATATAATATATAAGATAATGTATAATATTATTAACCACTTCCCGCCCAAGGACGTCATATGACGTCCTGGACTTTTAGTGGGGATATCTGAAAGATGTCTGCAGCTACAGGCATCATTCGGATATCCATCTCTTCAGCCGGCGATTCTGTGCACCATAAGAACGATCATAGCAGCGGTTCCGCCGCTTAATCGTTCTTATAGGCGGCGGGAGGGGACGACCCCCCCTCCCGCCGCAATCCGGTGCTTCTCCTGGCTCTCCCTTGCCATCAGAGACCCGGAGAAACGATCCGCCGGCGTCGGATGGAAAGCATAGAGTAGACTGGTGACCAGATGGTCACCAGTCATCTCTATGATCGTCTGAGGCCCGGGCGCGATTTTATGACGTCACACCCGGGTACCGGAATGTAAACACAGCCGTAATCGGCTGAAAGCATTAGATCTGTGAATTTTTTTTCATGATCTAAGGCTTTCCAGCCTGGAGGAGAGATGTAGGGTCTTACTGACCCTGCATCTCTCCATAAAGAGTACCTGTCACCAGGGCTGGTGCAAGAATTTTCGACCCCCTAGGCGAAACCTCATTTTGCCGCCCCCTTGGCTCCGCCCCAACTCCACCCCTTTGCCCTGCCCATGTATATGGTGGAGGTGGCGGGTGGAGATTTTTTTTAATCCCCCCCCCCCCAAATGTAATCACCTGTGTAATACCTCCAATGTACAGTATACAGGTGGGGTGTGCAGTATACAGGTGGGGGTGGGGTGTGCAGTATACAGGTGGGGTGGGGGTGTGCAGTATACAGGTGGGGGTGCAGTATACAGGTGGGGTGGGGGTGTGCAGTATACGGGTGGGGGGTGCAGTATACAGTTGGGGTGGGGGTGTGCAGTATACGGGTGGGGTGTGCAGTATACAGGTGGGGGTGTGCAGTATACGGGGGGGGTGCAGTATACAGGTGGGGGTGGGGGTGTGCAGTATACAGGTGGGGGTGGGGGGTGCAGTATACAGGTGGGGGTGGGGGGTGCAGTATGCAGGTGGGGGGTGCAGTGTACAGTACACTCCCCTGCGCACAGTCAGTATGCAGACAGCTGTGTAAGAAGGTCGGTATCCCCCTGGCAGTAGTTCCTCTCACATACACACTCACACAAGGCAGTCAGTGTGTATAGGTGACTCACCGTCGGGCAGATCAGATAACAAGCAGTGTGATGAGTACGGAGCCCCATCGCGGCTCCTAACATTACTGGACACTGAATTTGCTCTCCTCCATTACTGACTGACTCCGCCCTCTTCTCTTCCACCACTCCGGAGTCCGGACCGTCCAACCCCGCCTCCTCAGCGACGTTCTAACACAGCTCTGCCCTTCAGAGCTCATCTTCTCGCCTAATCTGGGCTGTACAGGACTCCGCCCCCTGCAGATCGCCTTTTGAGGTCTCGGAGGTACTGAGCGATCTGAGTGGACGGCAGTGCGAACGAGGGGGGAGAGAGAGGGGGGTGCCTCTGACTGATCAGAAGGAGCGGGACAGGAGGGGAGGCAAGGCGCGCCATCGCGATTCAGCTGCCCTGCCGCCAATTATTTCAACACTCCTAATGGTCGTGGCTGCGCCCTAGTATACGGGTGGGGGTGCAGTACGCTCCTAGGCGGCTGCCTAGTCCGCCTTGTGGTAGCGCCGGCCCTGCCTGTCACAAACCATTCCTATTACAAGGGATGTTTACATTCCTTTTAATAGGAATAAAAGTGATTAAAAACAAATTTTACACTTTTTTTTTTTTTTTTTTTTTAACGCCCCTATCCCCGGTAGCTCGCGCTCTGAAGCGAACACACACACGTAAGTCCCACCCACATATGTAAACTCCATTCAAACCACACATGTGAGGTATCGCCGCGTGCGTTAGAGCGCCAACAACAATTCTAGCACTAGACCTCCTCTGTAACTCTAAATTTGTAACTTGTAAAAAAAAAAAAAAAAAAAAAAAAAAGCGACGCCTATAGAGATTTTAAGTACTGATGTTTGGCGCCATTCCATGAGTGTGCGCAATTTTAAAGCGTGACATGTTGGGTATCTATTTCTCTGCGTAACTTCATCTATCACATTATACAAAAAAATTGGGCTAACTTTACTGTTTTGTTATTTTTTAATTCATGAAACCGTTTTTTTCCCCCCAAAAAAATGCGTTTGATTAATTATTGCTCAAATACCGTGGGGGATAAAAAGTTGCAATGGCCGGCATTTTATTCCCTAGGGTGTCTGCTAAAAAAACATATATAGTGTTTGGTGTTTTTCTAGCAAAAAAATGTTTATTTTTGCATGTAGGAGAGAAGTGCCAAAATAGGCCCGGTATGGAAGTGGTTAATAATAATAATATTTTTTTTTATGGTTGAACTAGTTGGACTTGTGTCTTTTTTCAACCTGACTATGTAACTGTGTTATGTCATACCATGAATGCAGGAATTCCCATCTTCCTGTATGGTTTTATTTTCATTACACAAATGAAAAGATTTAAAAATATGACTTCATTAAACTTGCTGGTGTGTAAGTTTTGGAGATTTTGGAGTCTTTCCTGCAGAACTTGTTTATGTCCAACCTCATTTTACCTTTTGTTGTGTAACAAATGTATGTGTTGTATCAACCATGTTAAATGGATGCTCCTCAGCCTTTGGATTGGGACCTGTAATGTAAATGATGTGCCTCATATGTATCTAAAACTAGTCTTTAATTTTACAGAGTACTTCCGTTCCAAGAACATGGGCATCAACAGACCATCTTTCCATAGTTTGGTGAGTAGAATGTAAAATGATTAAATGTTTTTATGGGTACAGTATCCATTTTATTTATTTTTATTTCGTACAGTTTATTGGGCTATTAAAAATATACTGAGCTCTAGAAGCTGTCACTAATAAAGCCAGGCAGAGGGAAAAGGACTAACCAACAGTATTTCCCATGGTTTTCTTGCAACTGATCTCTTCCCCATTACTGACTTGCCATGCCTTGTTCTGCATGGTTTTTCTGTGTAGAGGTGGCCATCTTGATAAAGGCAGGGCGTTGCTTCTTCATATCGGAGTCTTCAGCTGTTAAAATCTTGAGCAGCACACTAGTGACATCAATAAATATCCTGAGACTAGCAATCAGACACACCAGTGACCTTTTACAGATAAACCGCCATGAGACTTGTAGGCACACTTGCAAAAAAGCAAAGCAAAAAAAATGGGTTCAGACATCAAAGATTTCCACGTTTCAGATGCCAAACGCGGTAACCCACGTTTAGCAGCGTTTTGTTTGTAGGTGTTTTTTTCGTTTTTGCCCATTTAAAAAAATTAATACATTTTAAACGCTTCTAAAAGCAACAAAACGGCTCTAAACGTGGCATGTAAACGTGGCAAAACAGACGTATTAAACGTGGGTTACTATCTGTCAAGTTAAATCGTTCAGGAGCAGTTGTAAAAACGTCGCATGTACATGGAGCCTAAAGTGACTGAAGCAAGGAGCAGGACTATAAAAGTGAAAAGGGTTTTGGGGAATGACAAAACCGAAAAGAAAAGTAGGGTCATTGGACATACCAGAGTCCTGTGACTGGCCTTTCCTCCAGTCTGAGTTATTCTTGCCGTGGTAAGCAAAGAGAAATTTGTTACATACTGCAGATTTTACTCCGTGATCTGCATTAAGTGAATAGGCAATGACATTCACAGTTCAGTGTACAGTATCACTGAGGAGGTGAGTGAACTGTGGTATCTAATCCCCACTATGTTTGGACTCCTAAGGCTCCCATTTATTATGCCACGATCCAATGCAAACTCTTTTACATGTGGTATTTCTTTTTTTTATTAGGTGTAAAGAGTTGATTTTAGCCACAGCAAGAGCTTTATTTGACCTAATTGATGAGCAAACAAAACAGGTTGGTATTACTATTTTCTTTTTTTGTAATTGTGTTTTATTTCTCACCTACCTAATTTTGAATTGGACCATATAATCTGCCTTAAAATAATTAAAGTGATTGTAAACGATCATCTTGTAAAACAAATTCATTTTGAAAATGCAGGTGAAGGGCAAAACATTTTTGTGTATATTGAATTTTTTTTATAAATGCCTTTTTCCCCCCTCACCTTCCAGGACAGCTACTTGAGATATGATTGGCTCCTCCCTCTACAGGAAACACAAATCAGATACAATTTAAAAAGCCCCTCCCTTTCCTCTGACCCTCAGTTGTTTTGTGTTTCCAGAACCTCCAGGAGCACCAACACATTTTTTGTTTTTCTTGGGTCTGGTAACTGTGGTTGGTGGACCCCCCCTTCTCTGGCATCATCCAGTACTACTGGTTGTCGCCAAGTCTTGGGTGTTTAGTCCCTGTACTTTCTGCCAGAAGGGTTCCCTATTTGGAGGTCCTTGCTTACCTGGGGAAAGTGGTGGCAACTTCCTTCAGATTTTTCCCCAGCTCTGCCTGTGTGTAAACCTTGTCATTGTCGTGCTTCGCCGAGGTGTACCAAGATGGCGTCGGAGGACTTCCGGGGACGCGGCAAGATGACGACGAACTGGAAATCACATGATGCACTTCCCCGCACCATGTGTTTATAAGGAACACAGCGTGATACACTGAGGACATGCTGCCTGGGAAACAGTCTGCTGAAATGCTGGACAGGCGCATTTTAGCAGGACCACAGCAGCCTATCTCTCTGGCCGATCTCCACTCACCTTATGGAGCTTGAGGACAGGTCTGAGGTTGGAGCACCCGCTCGGATTGAACCAACGGCAGCCTCCAGGTTCCATACTGCCTTCAAAGTAAGCCCTTGTCTGTGGTTTTACAGCAGGGGACCTTTTTTTGTATGGACCTTCTTTGTTTATGGCTCTGGTTTCTGCTTTTTTTTCTAGGACAAAACGGTGAAGAAATGTGGAAACTGTAGGGCCAGGCTTTCTGATAGTTATAAAAAAGACTATTTTGTGAGGATTGTATTCCATCCAGCTAGGTCAGAGACTGCCTCTTTACATGAGTTAATGTCTTCTATGAAGGAGGTTGTAGCCTCCTTCCGGTCCTTTAATGACAGAGTAGCAGGGCTGGGACCTTCCTCATCTAGTTCCATAGCTCAAGAGCCTTCAGCCTCAGCTACACCCCTTCCTCTGTTAGTATCCGAGACCATTAGTTCACACTATACTTTTGATCTGGAAGAAGGTGAGAACCCAAGCTCTTCATCTGATGAGGATTCCGCATCAGAGGAGGAGACTGGTACCTCTAAGTATCTTTTTCCAGTGGAAGATATTGACACACTTTTAAAGTCAATGTATATCTCGGAACAGATTGAGATGCCACAGCAAATCCAATCTGTACAGGATAAAATGTATAGGGGTCTTTAGGGGTGGAAATCGAGAACTTTTCCGGTGCACCAGTCACTTAGGGATATGATTCTTTCAGAGTGGAAGGTACCTGAGAGGAGGTTGTTCCAGTCTAAAGGGTACAAAAGAAGATTTCCTTTTTCTTTCTGAGTTTGAGGAAACTTTCTTTAAATGTCCTAGGCTGGATGCCCCCATGTCGCAGGTATCCATAAGGTCAGACCTGTCTTTTGAAGACTCGGGGGTCCTTAAAGAGCAAGTGAACAGGAAGGCCGACTCCTTGCTGCATAAGGCTTGGGATGCTTCAGCTTTATCCTTGGGTCCAGCTGTAGCATCCACCTGTGTGGCTAGGAATTTGAACATATGGGTTCAGCGCCTGGATGATCTTCTTTCATCTGACACCCCCAAAGCGGAGATTAGGGAGTCTCTCCCACTCATTGCCAAATCAGTTGCCTTCTTGGCTAATGCAGCTGCAGTCTCTGTGAAAGCTGCAGCTAGGTCTTCTTCTCTCATAAATTCATCCAGACGGTTTATCTGGCTTAAATCTAGGTAAGGTGACCTTACCTCCAAAAATAAACTCTTCCCTATTACCTTTGAATGCAAGCTCTTATTCTGTTCCTCCTTGGTGGAGGTCTTAGCTCGTTCCTCTAAGAAGAGTAAACGGTTCCCTTCTTCTCAAAAGGATAAGCCACAGAATAAGAAGCCTTTTCAGGGTTTCCAGAACAAGGTTCATTTTAAAACCAACAGGCGAAGAAAAAGTGTTTTTTTTAACCAAGATAAGCAAAAAAGGGGGACGACTCTCTTTGCTCCTTCAGCCCCTTTCAAGAATCCCCAGTGACGCTAGAATAGGGGTAGGGAAGGTTGTCCCATTTCGTCAAAGAATGGGCAGAGATTTACGACAATTCCTTTATTCTTCAGACATTGGAAAGGGGTTACAGGTAGGAATTAAAGAGTCTCTCCCCCCCCCCAGAGATTTTTTTTACCCATCTGCCGAGAGACCAAGAGAGATATCAAGCCACGTTAAATCGAATTTCCGTGTGGGAAATAGAGGGGGTTATATCTCCTGTTCCGGGAAAATCAAAAATTCCAGGGATTTTATTCCCACGTCTTTCTGGTTCAAAAAAGCCTCCGGTGGCTTCCGTATGGTCATCAATTTAAGTATCCTTCTCTACAGACGTTTCCGGATGGAAAACATTTATTCTGTAAGAAATCTACTGTGGCCAGAGGTCTTCATGGTAACCCTGGATCTCCATGATGCTTATCTTCATGTTCCAATCTGCCAAAGCCACCGAAGGTTCCTCAGATTTGCGATTCTCATGGAAGACTGGTTGAGTCATTGGCAGTTCAATGCCTTTCCTTTCAGTCTCTTGGCAGCACCAAGAATCTTTATAAAAATCATGACCAAAGTCATGGCCTTTTTTCGGATGCAAAGTGTATCGATCGTCCCATATCTGGATGATTTTCTGATCTTTGCCCGGGACAAAGAGTCCCTTATCCAGGATCTGCAGTTGGTTTTGCAGACCTTTCATAAACTGGGGTGGAAAGTCAACCAACAGAAATCTTGTCCGGTGCACTCCCAGAGCATACTTTTTCTGGGTTATCTAATAGACTCTGTTGCCCAAAAGATTTTTTTGATACTTCTTCTCTCTGTGCAGGCCTTCAAATTGCTCCCTCAGACCTCTCTTCGGCGTATCATGCAGTTATTAGGGTTAATGACTGCAGCCATCCCAGGGGTGCCCTGGGCCCAATTACATTCCAGACCCCTTCAGACGTTTCTCTTACTCCATTGGGATCGCAGGAAGGGTTCTCTAGATCAGCTGGTGCAGCTGCCAAGAGGATTTTCTCAATCTCTCCTGGTGGGAGCAGTGGGAACACTTGCAGGGAGGGAAGAACTGGGCGCAACATGCGCTAGTAAAAGTTACTACAGACGCCAGTCTGTGGGGCTGGGGTGCACACTCTCAGGTCTGGCAGGCCCAGGGATTCTGGTTGCCAGAGGAGGCAAGTCGCTCCTTAAATTTCAGGGAACTACTAGCTGTAGGGAAAGCTCTCTTGACTCTGCAAGAGAGGGTCTATTCAAGAGACCTATTGGCTTTCTCAGACAATGCCACAACAGTGGCGTACCTCAACAAGCAAGGGGGCACTCGTTCGGAGTCACTTCTAACGCTGACACAGCAGATTCTGTCCTGGGCAGAGATCAATGTCAATTTGATCAGGGCAGTCCACATCAGGGGATCCGCGAATATGCTGGTGGACTATCTGAGCAGAGTGAGCGTTAGTTCCAGCTGTTGGGGAGATACATCAAGGCACGTTCCGGGAGATTGTGCCAAGATGGGGTCTTTGGGGACGGATGCTCTCTCCTTCCCGTGGGATTTCGCTCTGGCCTACGCCTTCCCTCCTTTACCCCTCTTACCTCTGGTAGTTTGGAAAATTATTCAGGATCGGGCAGAAATGGTTCTGATTGCCCCCTGCTGGCCCAGGAGGAGTTGTTTTTCCTCTCTGAAGGCCCTCTCTGTGGATATTTCCTGGCCCCTACCAGATTGGAAGGATCTACTCCATCAGGGGCCAGTGTTGCATCCAAGCCCTCAGACCTTCCATTTGACGGCCTGGAGGCTGAGCGGCGCATCTTACAGTTGAGTGGGTGTTAAGAGAAGGTTATTTAAACTATCCTGGACAGCCGCAAGTTGGTCACAAGGAGAATCTATGGAAAAGTTTGGAAAACTTTTATTTCCTGGCAAAGGAAATCCAGTTTAGATTCTTTTTCCACTCCCTGTATATTGGACTTTTTGCACGAGTAGAGAAAGGATTCTCTGTCGGCACCCTTAGGGTTCAGCTTATGGCTTAGGGAAGCTATTTGTGAAGCATACAAAGCGTCAGGTTGCATCCCTTCTTCTAGAATTAGGGCTCATTCAACGAGATCCATGGCTACGTCATGGGCAGAAAGAGCAGGGGCATCATGGGAAGAAATCTCTGAAGCTGCCGTCTGGTCCTCCTCTCATGCATTTGTAAAACATTATAGAGTTCAGATGCTTTCCAGCCAGGACCTCTCCTTTGGTAGGAAAGTGCTTCAGGCTGTTGTCCCTCCCTAAGGTATAGAATATTGCTTATCCTCTCAAGTAGCTGTCCTGGAAGGTGAGGGGGGGAAAACCCCTGTTGGACTTGCCGGTAACGGTATTTCCAGGAACCTTCCAGGACAGCATCTATATTCCCACCCTATTCTACTGGTCGACCTTGTTTACCTGGTAGTGGTGTTTTTTTATGTTTCTATTTCAGAGGAAAGGGAGGGGCCTTTTAAATTCTATCTGATTTGTGTTTCCTGTAGAGGGCAGAGCCAATCATCTCTCAAGTAGCTGTCCTGGAAGGTTCCTGGAAATACCGTTACCGGTAAGTCTAACGGGGGTTCCCCCCCCCCTCTTCTTCTTCTTTTTTTTTTTTTTTTATATACAAGTGATCATATACCCTCTGTTAACTCTGTTCTCAACTGCATAAGAGTTGGGGGAGGAGAAGCAACAATACACTGAGCTTTCTATTGATTGACTGTGCAGGAGGAGTGTGTCAAGACAAGCTTGATCATTGGAGGAGAGCAGGTTGAGTTCCCATCACAGCTAGCAAACTGACCATGGTGTATTCTCCTGATTAGTGTGGTCAGTTTTTAATAGAAAAGCAAGTAACTGGCAAGGACACTAGGGTTATCACACAAAGAAAGCAATACAAGGAGAACAGGATACTTTTCATACAAGTACATGATACGCGTCGTCAAGGCCCCCTAAAAATCCCCCCCTTTTCACTACATCTATTTCAGACTATACATCCTGTATTGGTCTGAGGATTTTTATTATTACACTTCTACCAAGCACATTGGAGTGGGTGGACTATATCACCTTTCCCCACTAGAGAGCAGCAACAGCACACTCTTGGGCTCAAACAACAGACGAAAGGCAGTGTCGGCTCTAGCAGTGTTCATCCCCTCGGACGGTAATGGCGTCGCAGACGTGTGACGTCATCCGACACGGAGGAAGCGTGCGGCTGTCTCCCGGTCCCAGCCGTGTCATAGCCCCAGTCAGCGCCGTTTGCGCTTGAAGATCTCCCCATCCAGCATTACGGTGAGCCACCAGCTGTATGGGAGCACAGCTCAGCTCAATTGAGGATTTGATCATCCACCTCTCCACCATCGCTCACACACAGTCAGCCCGAACAAGGTACTGTTTACTGTTTTTCTCCCATTCGAAGAACTGCTCTCTGAGCCCTGGATACCATAACCCTTTGTCCTCCATGGTAGCTGTTTGCTGTACACTGTATTTATTTCATATGTGCTTCATGACCATACATGGACAATTCCCATTTATTTTACTTTTTGTTTGGACTGCTTCCACTAATAAATGGACTTTGTTAATTAATTTTTGGTATTCATATATATGAATTTTCTTAGAGCCGTGAGCACGGATTTTTAGTGTGTTCCTATGTCTCTTTGGTACTTCCGGGTACTATATATTCTTTTGCAGCTCTGGACTCTCCCATATAAACCCTTTCTAGGAGAGATAAGGTTCTTACTCTTATTGTTAATCATACTACCATTGTTCAGCGCCAGTGTATTTTGTTGTGTTCACAGGGTAGCTAGATGACCACCTTAGAAACACCACTTGATTCCAGCTATCTGCATGCATCCACAACACTGTTCAGATACTTCAAGCTTTTAGTTGAAAAAATGTGCTCTCCAACCTTCCCTTTTATCTTGAGTACTTGGGTCTTGTTCTATACAGCCTAATCAAAAGTCTTTCTTGCAACAATCAGGTTGTATTTTTTCACTGTATGCTTTTGCCTTTAACCACTTCCCGACCCCCGCATGTACATATACGTCCACAATATGGCACGTACAGGCACATGGGCGTACACGTACGTCCTCGCCTATTAGCGGGTGGGGGGTCCGATCGGGACCCCCCCCGCTACATGCGGAGGTCGGGTCCGCTCGGGGAGCGATCCGGGACCACGGCGCGGCTATTTGTTTATAGCCGCTCCGTCGCGATCGCTCCCCGGAGCTGAAGAACGAGGAGAGCCGTGTGTAAACACGGCTTCCCCGTCCTTCACTATGGCGGCGCATCGATCGCGTCATTGCCTTTATAGGGAAGACACGATCGATGACGTCATTCCTACAGCCACACCCCCAAACAGTAAACACATACTAGGTGCACCCTAACTCCTACAGCGCCACCTGTGGTTAACTCCCAAACTGCAACTGTCATTTTCACAATAAAGAATGCAATTTAAATGCATTTTTTGCTGTGAAAATGACAATGGTCCCAAAAATGTGTCAAAATTGTCCGAAGTGTCCGCCATAATGTCGCAGTCACGAAAAAAATTGCTGATCGCCGCCATTAGTAGTAAAAAAAAAATAAAAAATAAAAATGCAATAAAACTATCCCCTATTTTGTAAACACTATAAATTTTGCGCAAACCAATCGATAAACGCTTATTGCGATTTTTTTTACTAAAAATAGGTAGAAGAATACGTATCGGCCTAAACTGAGGAAAAAAAATGTTTTTATATATGTTTTTGGGGGATATTTATTACAGCAAAAAGTAAAAAATATTGCTTTTTTTTCAAAATTGTCGCTCTATTTTTGTTTATAGCGCAAAAACTAAAAACCGCAGATGTGATCAAATACCACCAAAAGAAAGCTCTATTTGTGGGGAAAAAAGGACGCCAATTTTGTTTGGGAGCCACGTCGCACGACCGCGCAATTGTCTGTTAAAGCGACGCAGTCCCGAACTGTAAAAACACCTTGGGTCTTTAGGCTGCATATTGGTCCGGGGCTTAAGTGGTTAAAGAATTATCTCACTGTGAGATTCCCCATCAGAGTTATGGGCCCCATGATGGCCTCCCTCAAGGCTGTTCCATTTTCCCAATTCACACAAGGCCTTCAACACATTTTGTTAGCATGAAACATATCCCCTCTTCTCTCCTATGCTCCTATCCAGCCAAGCAAGGAACTCCCTACCTTGATGGATTTCCAGCCCATCCTTGACAGTAGAGAAGTTTCTACCATACCACTGGAAGGTGATAACTGCTACTCGACTCGCCACTGGATGGAACACTCCTCCCACCATGGGTCACTAGGGTTGGTGGCGCCCGGTGTGTTTAAAACATGGTGTCACCCCGCCCCGCCAACCATAGTCGCCCCTCAGTACAGACCCCCCCCAGGACAAACCTTCCCCCTCCATCAGTATAGACCTCCTCAGAACTAACCACCCCCTCTATATAATATAGCTGTGTCCAGCAGCAAAAAAAACTAATCATCAAGCCCACCACGTTAACGGACCAGAAAAGGGTGCCAGGCACAAACACTCCTCCCTCTTATCACAGCAGCTCTGAGCGACTCGGGTGTAACTGGGTTTCTACACCATGCCAACCCCCCACCTGTCACCACACCTCACCTCAGGCGGCGGAGTACATTCCCCCCCCCCCCCATCGCAAGCCGACACCCCCCCCCCCCCCCCGCCTGCTACCACACCAGCTCAGGTACACAGAACACCTAGGTGGAAACTGGAGAGGCGAGGAAAGTGTGCAGCCGCACTGCCCAGACAGGGAATAGATAGTGACAGGCTCAGGCAGCAGCGCAATAGTGAGAGACGAGGGAGGAGGTGGAAAACACAGGAACACCCAGGCGGTGCTGGATGAGTGTTTCAGCTGAAAAAAAAACTGCCAACGGGAGCCAGGGCTTTCGTCACCCTCTGGATCGTGTCACCCCTGTAGCAATAGGCATCCGGGTTTGGACCGCACCCCCCTAGCGACGCCACTGGTTCCATCCTCTCATAGCTCGGGAAACCTTGTTACCTAAGGAAGCCAAGCTCCACATCAACATCTTTAAGCTCAGAGCAATAAAAATGTCTTCACAACACCTCTAATTCAAGGACACCCAATCGGGGTGCAATCAGACAATGCTGTGGCACAAATCGGTCATCAAAGGTCATGCAGCCTTAAAGGAAGCAATCCTGATCATCTCGTGGATGGAAAACACAAAGTCTAGCGATCTCTGCTGTCCACATCCCAGGAGTACACTATTGGAAGGTGGATTACTTAAGTCATCACCGCCTGGATCAAGAGGAATGGACCCTTCAGCTTGACACATTGCTTCTCTCTGCATTGCAGAAATCTCACAATGGAAATAACATTGTTTTTAATGGTGCCCGTTTACACCAATGCCACTCAGCAGGACGCATGTTTAGACTACTTTGATGTGATTCCAGTGAGATTTTGGCCCCATAGAATATGCAAACCATGTCCAAGGTACACTACATAATCACACTGAAAATCTTATCAAAATCTGATCATAACAGTGTGAAGCTAGCCTAAAGCTGTCCATAGGGGTTGGAATCTCGGTCGGTTCAGCAGGGACTGGCAAAGATCCCAACAATGTATGGACGGCTGATTGTACCCAAGTCAGTCCATCAATTGACTTGGGTACAACCAGCATGTTGGATTTCTAGGATGTGATTGACAGAGGCTATAGCTGCTAGCAATAATCGGTGTTCTCCTGGCAGGGAAGGCTCCCTGCGACCAACCCCCCCCCCCCCCCCCCCCCCCCCCCCCAATAACACAATAGCTCTGCAAGAGGGATTCCCCTTAACACTGACTGACTTTGTTGATGGGGAAATCAAGTGATTGTACTTTCCTGCAACCATGAATCACATATGGCTGGCTTAAAGTGGTTGTAAACGCAGAAGGTTTTTTATCTCAATGCAGTCTACTGTGGGGGTACACCACAGGAGGGAGGGGCCAGGAGAGCCGAAGAGGGATCCGGGCTTCCCTGTGCAAAACCACTGCACTGGGCAGGCAAGTATAATATGTTTGTTCTTTTTAGAGAAAAAAAAATAGACTTTATAATCATTCTAAGGGCCCTTTCACACGGAGCGGATCAGTAATGATCCGCTCCGTGTGTCCGCTTTGCTCAGCGGGGATCCTCCGTAAAATCCCCGCTGAGCTGGCAGCTGACAGGGCGGTCCCCAGCACACTGTGCAGGGACCGCGCTGTTTCCTCCGCTCTCCCCTATGGGGGATTGGACGAACACGGACCGTATGTCCGTGTTCATCCGATCCAATCCGGCAGACGGAAGAAACATAGGATTTCTTCCGTCCGCAAATACGGATCTTTGCGGAGGCGGACAAATTACGGGTGTCAGCGGGTGTTCATCCGCTGACACCCGTAATCACATAGGGACCCATGTATGTCCCGTTTTTATCCGCAAACGGACGGATGAAAATGCGGACATACGGTCCGTACGTGTGAAAGGGCCCTTAGGCTTCATGTACACTGCTGCTGGTAAACGGACGTTTAGGAGCAGTTGGGCATTTTTTCAGCTGCCCCTAAACTCTCTTCTGTTATCTTATCAGTACATGTACAGAGGGTCGTATCTAGGCAGTTGAGTTCAGAAACATTTTTTGGAACGCAAAAAAATGCGTTCAGTATGGATGTTCAGAGGCATTTGAAACGCTAAATGTCTGTAACAGCTTGTAAACTTGTGTTTTAGCTGTGGGTGTTTTAATGGAGGTACATTAAAAGCACTTCTAAACGCAAACGCTGCATTTATACGCGGCAAAACTGAAGTTTTTAAAACGTTATTTACTATCAAGTTAAATTGTTTAGGGCAGGTTTTGAAATGCCCCGTGTACATTAAGCCTAAGTGTTCTGCCATGTCTGCCGATTAATGGGGCTTGAATGCAATCCAAGTTTTATAATTGTATTACCCTTTTATTGAACTGTGTAAATTGTCTTACCAATCAATGCCTCTTACCTTACAGTTTTTTTATTTTTTTATTGCATAGATCACAAACGATCCTGAAAAAAGAATGACTGTTTTAAGTCATCACTTCGTGAGACATCCAGCAAAGCAATACGAGTCATCATATGAAACAATCACAAGTGTTCCAGGTATGTAAAATTTCTATATGTCCAGTAAAATATTTCCAGTGAATCTGGATTAATATTAAAAAAAAAAATATGGAAAATTGTGGGTTAAGTCATTTAAATCATTCTCAAGTGTACAGCTTCGGTAAAACATGCTTCTGAGCTGATTTCTGCTAAGGGATCGTTTAGTTAACCACTTACCGACCGCGCCATAGCCGAATGATGGTTACAGCGTGCCTCTAACTCTGGGAGGGCATACATTGACGTCGGCCCAGAATCGCGCGCACACGATAGTATACGTGACCACCGGGTTCAGAGGTCCTGACAGCGGGCATTTACCACGTAATCGCTTCATCAAAAGACTCATTATGCCTCATAGATTATACGTTTGGGGAGTTTTCTTTTCAAAATTGGGTAATTTTTGGGGCATTTCCATTGTCCAGTAAATTAGATGTGTAATTTATGCTCCAGAACGCCTCAAGGTGCTCCCTGCGTGTTGGGCCTCTGTATGTTGCCACGCTGTGTAAAAGTCTCACATGTGGTATCGCCATACTCGGGAGTATAAGTAGAATGTGTTTTGGGGTGTAATTTGTGGTATGCATATGCTGTGTGTGAGCAATAACCTTGCTAATATGACAGTTTTTTGTGTTTTTTTTTTTTTTTTTTTTTTTTTTTTTTTTATTGATTTTGCAAAGAATTGTGGGGGAAAATTACAACTTCAAAAAACTCACCATGCCTCTTACTAAATACATTGGAATATCTACTTTCCAAATCATTTGGGGGGTATTTGTACTTTTCTGGCTTGTTAGGCCCCTTTCACACGGGGCAGATGAGTAATGATCCGCCCCGTGAACTTCCGCTTGCTCAGCGAGGATCGCTCCGTTGATCCCCACTGAGCCGGCGGATGACAGGGTGGTCCCTGCACACTGTGCAGGGACCGCCCTGTCAGATCTCCGCTCTCCCTTATGGGGGGATCGGATGAACACGGAGCGTCTGTCTGTGTTCACCCGATCCGCCAGACGGATGGAAAAGTAGGTTTTTCCTCTGTCACACTTTGGCGGGTCGGATGTCAGCGCTGACATCCGTGGCTCCATAGAGGAGCACGGAGCGCCCGTTCACGTCCGCCTAAAAAACTGGCAGGTGGATCTGAACGGTCCGCCAGTGTGAAAGAACCCTTAGGGTCTCAAGAAATGGCTCGTCAGTACTTCAGGTGTGATCATTTTTCAGAGATTGGCACCATAGCTTGTGGACTCTATAACTTTCACAAAGACCAAATAATATACACCAAGTTGTACTTATTTTTACCAAAGATATGTAGCAGTATAAATTTTGTCCAAAATTTTTATGGAAAAAAAATACTAATTTGCTAAATTTTATAACCGAAACAAAGAAAATACATTTTATTTTTATTTTTTTACAGAATTTTTAGTCTGTTTTTTTTCACCAAAAAAAAAACACAAAAAAAACCAGCGGTCAACAAAACCACAAAAAGAAAGCTCTATTTGTGGGAAAAGAGGACAAAAAATTCATATGGATACAGTGTTGCATGACTGAGTAAATGTCATTCAAATTTTGAGAGCACCGAAAGCTGAAAATTGGTCTGGTTAGGAAGGGGGTTTAAGTGCCCAGTGGTTAAACTTAACGGTCAAAGACTACTATTTGCTTGATTTTTATAGGTAAAATCAATTTCTTTTTTTTTTTTTTTTTTTTAAATCAGAAAAATTGTTTATTGTGCCAAAAAATAAGACATGAAGTCAGGTACATGAATATAGATCAACATTCAAAGCATTGTACAAAGCATCATCACATAGATATTAGTACCATACACGTGCCAGAACCGTGGCACCTGAAGAAGAAACATTGTTGTCAATAGCACAATTAACACAGTGTCGAGAAGGCGAGAACCGCCTCACCCTCCCACACAACCAAACACTTGGCCAACGGGCCATGCCCAGAATTCCGCGTTCCACACTCTGCCCAAATAATTATAACACCTGCCTGTCCTTGGTGTGCGTTCTTGTATCCACATTATAATGTTCATTATCACAGACATTACTATAGACACTCAGATTCTACTCCTGGGGGGAGAATGTCACCTACATCTGCAACAACCGAGTCATAATCAGTCTCGGAGGTGCTAATCCAGGCGTCTCCAGCCAGGGCTGCCAAATGGAGTTGAATCTCTTGGACGCATTTCTGTGCTGATATGTTTAATGTTCCCTCACAATGATGAGGTTCACTTGGTCTATCCACTGTTTTTTAGTCGGGACATGCGGGGACAACCAAAATCTAGCTATCTGTTTCCTTGCTAGATATAAAAGCCTGATCACTGCGATATTAACTGGTGGAGGGTATACCTCTTCGTCTACCGCACCCAATATGCATATCAATGGGTCCAGCGGGACCCTGACCTGGAACACCGAGGAAACAACCTCCGTGACACTCCTCCAGAACCGATGCAGCTTGGGACAGCGCCACATTAGGTGAATAAGCGATCCTTCCTCCCCGCATAGTTTGGGACACAGAGAGGAGTCCCTCCTGCCCCATCGGAACAGCTGAATGGGTGTGCGGTAGACCCTGTGCAACAGAAACAGGTGAGACAATCTATGCGATTGTGAAACTGAGGTCAAAGGCCCCGCTTGTAAACAGGATTCCCATGTCTCACCGTCAATGTCCCCCAGGTCCTCTGCCCAGCCTCTCCTACATGGTAAGGTCTCTGAATTTTGTATGGACGACAAAAGGGAGGAATACACATGAGATATCATGCCCTTTTTGTCTTTACCATGGAAAGCATCTGTTATCAGCCTGTGACTGGATAGTCGCAGAACAGATGTCCGACCCTGTGCCTGTAAAGCATGCCTGAGCTGTAAGTATCTGTAGAATTGATGTCTAGGTAGATCAAACTCATTTTGTAGGTCTTGAAATGACTTAAGTGTGTTATTATGATAAATCTGGGCAATATTTTGGATCCCCGCTAATTTCCAAGATAGGAAACCCTCAAGTCTGGATACTTCTGTCAAATTTAGATTATCCCACAGAGGGGTGTAACGGACATATGCATGCTGCCTGGACATCGATAATCTTCATGCAGGGAGGACTACAAGGAACTGCATGGCTTGTCACAATTGGATGTACCACATTGTATTCTGAGCTCAAAGGGTTAATTGGACAATGGTCTCTTTCACTGCTGAATGCTAATGTACCCTTCGCATAGCTAATGAACTCTCTTTTGTGTAGGTAACAGCCTCCTGTGAGGTGTATGCTGATGGGGATTATGTGTGAGTGATAATTGTTTTAAAGGTTAATTGAATTCTATTGTCTGATCAAGCTAAGTTTAGGAGCCAAAACTCTTGCGGCTGATTGGCTCAAGGGAATGTCATTGTTTCAAAGTATGTGTATTGAAGTCCCCCCTGGGGGGGGGGGGGAGTGTCATTTTGTTTCTGTACAGTTTGTAACCAGATATAAGGAGGTAAAATGTGGCATTAAAAGTCAGTCCTGCTTGACTCTGCAAACGTAGCCCGTCTCGTTTCTTGAAAGGGCGTTCGATGGGATATACCGGCGGTACCTGCATATCGCAGCTTGCCAGGGAAAAGGACGTCTCCAACGGCTGAGACCCTCTCACTATATGGGTAGCCGTTACATTGGTTGGCAGCAGTGGGATGGTCCTTTTATCCAAAGAGCAAGTGCTGAATGGAGTCGCAGTACGCCAGGCTGAAAAGATCCACACTAAAAGATCTATTGGAGAGTCGTGGTAGGAGTGCCAGCAACAGACCACGGAGGGAGCTGATAGCTGAACTGCTGGGGCTGGACGAAATGGATGGATCCATGGAAGGAACTGAGCCCCTTGCACCGGTCAGCAAAGAAGATGTAATTACTGGGATTGTACAGCGGAGATTATCCTTGTATCCAGAAACGTCCGTGGAACTAATAAACCAGCTGTTCCGGGAAGCAAGGGAGGAGATACAAACGAAGAGGGGACAAGAACTGGAACTGGTAAGAGCGAGACAGCCCATTACACCTGCAGTTCCTACCCCCCCACCTGCTGCTACAGGAAAGAAAATACCGTTCACTGCATTTAAAGCTTTTGTAGAAAGTGAGGAGGAAATCGATGGATATTTGGCGGATTTTGAGAGGCAGTGCTCACTACACCAGGTCCCACCAGACCAATGGGTCACTATTTTGTCGGGGAAATTGTCGGGCAAAGCCAATGAAGCCTTTCGGGCTCTCGCTCCAGAGGATATTTTACAATACCAGCAAGTTAAAAAGGCGCTGCTAACCCGATACGCCAGAAGCCTACCGCCGGCGCTTCCGGGAGTCCAAGAAGATGGCTGTGGACTCCCACATGGAATGGGCCAACCAGTTACAAAGGGTGGCATCCCTTTGGGTCCAAGGGTGCAAGGCCAACACCGGGGAGGAAGTATTGCAGCTGTTCCTAATGGAACATTTCTTCCAAGACCTGGCCGCAGACATACAAGACTGGGTACGAGATCGCCGTCCCGCTAACTTAAACGAGGCGGCTCGGCTAGCAGATGAGTACGCGGAGACAAGGAAAGTAAGCCAGGGTACTATGCGGCTGGCTCAGAAGGTAAAACCGCGTACTCCAACCGTCACCCCACGCCCAGAGTTTCGGGCTCCAGTCCCACCACGTCCTCAGGGGCCTAGCAACTACCCCCGGGATTCGCCTAGGGTGACGTGCCATCACTGCAGCGACACGGGACATATTGCTCGTTATTGCCCTTTGAGAACTACAAATAACAATTGGAGACGCACAACACCCAACACAGAGGTCACTCCATCACGTCCCTCTGCGGCCCACTGCCTGGAGACCGAGGGGGGCCCTGAGGAATGTCTGGGAATTTGGTATGAGGCAGACCCAATACAAGCGGACTCTCCGGATAACCGTCAGGAGGAACGAGTGAATGGACAAGTAGCACAAGGCTTAAGAGATTCTGGGACTACTATTACTCTGATTCAAAAACATCTGGTAAAGCCAGAGAACGTGTCCACTCGCACAGTTGCCATCCGGGTCGCAGGGGGTGCTGTATTTCGCGTACCCACCGCCCGGGTGCACTTAGACTGGGGAGCCGGGTCAGGAAAGACCACAGTTGGTATCATGGACAACCTACCTGCCGAGGTGGTGCTGGGCAATGACATTGGCCCTCTGACTTCGGCTTATTTACCTACACCTGCTCATGCTTGTCCCGTGACCACCCGCGTTGCTGGAATCAACCCGCTTGCTGCTGAGAACCGGGTAAGACTACCTTCCCCGACATGTACTGTAGATCCGGCACAATATCACAGTCTAAAATGGGAATGTGACAAGTTGGCCAGTGAGAAATCAGAGATGCACCGACACTATGTCATGTATTATGAGATGTCCCGTGGCTTGAACATTGAAATACACAAACAGGCGGAAATTGTCAAAAGATTAAATGGGATTTTCATCCAGGTGGTGCCGTATCTGTCCCAAGAGCATCAGCAACAGGTTTTGGGAGCCATTGAGAGAGCAAAGCAAGTGACTGTTCCAGAACTGAATTCTATTATTCACCGTCACCATCAGCTACCGACCTGGTAAGCCAATGGGAAGGCCGACGGACTGTCCAGGCAAACGGAACTTTTACCCTAACAGCAGACCGGACATCCCCAAGTTGGTCCGAAAAGGAACAATCCGGGTCTGCCGGAGTGTTCCACAAAAGGGGAGTAGTGTAACGGACATATGCATGCTGCCTGGACATCGATAATCTTCATGCAGGGAGGACTACAAGGAACTGCATGGCTTGTCACAATTGGATGTACCACATTGTATTCTGAGCTCAAAGGGTTAATTGGACAATGGTCTCTTTCACTGCTGAATGCTAATGTACCCTTCGCATAGCTAATGAACTCTCTTTTGTGTAGGTAACAGCCTCCTGTGAGGTGTATGCTGATGGGGATTATGTGTGAGTGATAATTGTTTTAAAGGTTAATTGAATTCTATTGTCTGATCGAGCTAAGTTTAGGAGCCAAAACGTCTTGCGGCTGATTGGCTCAAAGGAATGTCATTGTTTCAAAGTATGTGTATTGAAGTCCCCCCTGGGGGGGGGGAGTGTCATTTGTTTCTGTACAGTTTGTAACCAGATATAAGGAGGTAAAATGTGGCATTAAAAGTCAGTCCTGCTTGACTCTGCAAACGTAGCCCGTCTCGTTTCTTGAAAGGGCGTTCGATGGGATATACCGGCGGTACCTGCATATCGCAGCTTGCCAGGGAAAAGGACGTCTCCAATGGCTGAGACCCTCTCACTATTTGGGTAGCCGTTTCGGGATTTCTTGTGGACACCCCTTGTAACGCCCACAGTCGACTTAACCATGGACCACAGCTTTCCAAGGAGGACCACCGTGGGTGCTGCCCGTGGAAGGTGTGGGAACCCAGCCTCCAGACACGCCAAAACCGACGCATTCCCGGACCCACCCCGCAACAGTGTGTCAATGGAGTCCCTGTTGTTAATCCGCCCCATACCACATAGGTGCTGCATTTGGGAGGCCAAAAAGTAAAATTTAGGATTGGGTACAGCTGCACCCCCTTGGTCTTTGCCGTATTGCAGTGTAGACAAACGGATACGGGCCACTTTCTTTTTCCAGATTAATGATCTAAACAAGGAATCTATCCGGGTAAACCACCGACGGGGTATCCACTGAGGGGAGTTATGCATAATGTATAGAAGCTGGGGGCCCCACACCATTTTAATTAAGTTTATTCGTCCTATCACAGACAACGGGAGTTTACACCAGGTATTACAAGTCGACTGCAAGCGTTTAAAAAGGGGTAATAAATTCTCTTCTAGATATTTCTGTGAGTTTACTGATACCTGAACCCCCAAATACTTGAAGGATTCCACCACCTGTAGGGATCCTGCAACCACTGGTAGAGATCCGATCGGGCCATCCACGGGCAAAAGAACGGATTTACTCCAATTAATCGAGAAACCCGAAAGGGAGCCAAAGCTTTGAATCAACTCCATAGCTGCTGTGAAGGGATGTGTCTACATCTCCCAGATACAATAGAGTATCATCCGCGTAGAGTGAAATCTTCTCTATACATTCGCCTCTCTGAAATCCAGCTATCGAAGGGGAGGACCGTACTAACGCCGCCAGTGGTTCCAGGGCCAGTGCAAAAAGCAGGGGCGACAAAGGGCACCCCTGCCTTGTGCCTCTATACAAAGGAAAGGGGTCCGTGAGGTCCCCATTCACCCGCAGCCTGGCCGTGGGGGCAGCATACAGCAGGCGTACCCACTTAATAAAATTCTTGCCTAACCCAAAGCGATCCAAAACCTCCCACAGATAGGGCCATTCGACGCTGTCAAAGGCTTTGGCAGCGTCTAATGACAGGATCGCTCTCTGTCCTTCATTGTCAGCAGGTATCTGTAGGTTCAGGAAAAGGTGCCTGATATTAATAGCCGTAGATCGGGAGGGGATGAAACCCGACTGATCAGTGTGTATGAGTTTATTTATAACTTTAGCTAGCCTTGTGGCCAACACTCTGGCCAATAATTTAACGTCAGTCGTCAATAGCGATATAGGTCTATAAGAATCCGCCCACTGGGCATCCTTACCCGGCTTCAGTAACAGCACTATAATGGCCTCATTCATAGATTGAGGCAGGGAGCCTTGCTCAAATGCATCTACGAATACCTCTTTCAAAAGGGGTATCAGGCCATCCGAGTAGCGCCCATAAACCTCCGCCGGCAAGCCATCCGAGCCCGGAGACTTACCGGGAGAGGAGAGCGCCAAAGCTTCCAGCAACTCGTCGGCCGAGAGCGGCGCATTTAATTGCGCCACATCCCCGGCCGATAGACGCGGGAGATGACATTGGTCCAAAAAGGAGGAAATCTCCTCCGTCGTGGGCGAGACCTTAGAAGAATACACATCAGCATAGAAATCCTTGAATGTGGACAGAACATCCGCATGGGATGACACCGTTATCCCCGAGACATTATTAATTGACTCTATATGGGCCGAGCCCCTCTGTGAGCGCACCATCATAGCGAGCATGTGCCCAGTACCCTCCCCATCCTCGAAGTATTTCTGCTGAAGGAAAAATCTTTTGTTCTCAGCTCTAGACAAAGTCACATGTTTAACCATATTCTGAGCCTCATTCCACGCTCGTTCTGTATTCTCAGAGGGGGAGTCCACATAGGCTGACTCAGCCCTCTCAGCCTCCCGAAGCACAAATTGTTCCCAGGACCTTGTCCCACTCTTAATGGAGTTAATGGATCTAATAAACTGACCCCTCAGAAAGGCCTTTAGGGCGTCCCAGAGGACACCAAGCCCCGTGGAGTTCCTGTTGATTCTGATAAAATTCACAAGTTCAGTGCGAATGGGATCTGGGGTTGGGAACAGCGACATCCAAAATGGATTAAGCCTCCAGCAGGTACGCTTAGTAATGCTAGATGCAAGTAGTTCTATACATAGAGGTGAATGGTCGGACACAGTCCTAGCCTCATACCTTGCGGACGAGACCAGGGGAAGCATCTCACTGTTACCCAAGCCCAGATCAATCCTGGATAGACCCCTATGCGAGGCCGAGTGACATGAGTAACATTTCTCCCGTGGGTGGGCCAACCTCCAGACATCCCTCAACCCCAGCTCCTGCAGAAGCCGAGCAAAAGGCGTCTGGCCCCCTCTCGGGGTAGTCGCCAACGCCCCAGGAGAAAACTTATCAAGTCTGGCACATAAAAAATTATTAAAGTCCCCCACTACAAGAGCAGGGATACCTGGGTGTCGTGACAGAAAGGTGGCCAGGGTCTTAATGACCTCTACTGAGAAAGGGGGTGGTATATACATGTTAGCAATAATGCACTGCCTACCGTACAGCATGCAAAGCAAAAAAACAAAGCGACCTCCAGGGTCTATAAGGGAGGAGGTGAGGGCAAACGGGACATTCACACCAATAAGCGTACTAACCCCTCTGGCGTATGACGAGAAGGTAGAGTGGTACTGATACCCATATAGTCTAGGGGAGAATGGTGATTCCTGATCCCGGAGCATATGGGTCTCTTGCAAGCACACCACAGAGGAACTCAAACGCTTAAGCACATGACCCACTGCCAAACGCTTCACTTTATCTCCCAGACCTCTTACATTCCAACTAGTCAGCACACACTGCGTAGCCATTTCTTATACTCATAGATAGTTGTACCAGATACAGTAGAAATGCATGCAAAGTAAATCGGCCATGGCAGCCCCATAAATAGTAAGGACCTTCCTTCCCGGGTAAAAACGAGTGCAGAAAAATAAATCGGTGCAAAAAAAAAGATAAGAGAACATGTCCATGACTGTGGAGAGCGCAGCAGACAGAAAAACATCTTCCTGATAACCAAGTCCAGGCAACCTGGGCATAACCTGTGAAAGCAAAAGTTAGGCAGAATGTAGAGATGTCGTCCAAGTGGACGAATGTTAAACTCAAAAAAATTCAAATATAGAAAAAAAAGTGAAAAACAAATAAAGAACCATCGTGTCCAGGAGGGACCCATTTCTAGGGGGCTAAGTTCACTAGCCAGCATAAAGGCCTCCGCAATTAGCAGGTCTTTTGTCAGGGTGGAGCAGTACTTATCCAGACAGTGTAAACACTTCCTGTGGAAACAGTCCTCCGCCTTGGTAGAATAGTGAAATGAAACATCATTGTCGACCCTCCGACAGAGCAAACACACATCAGACAGGCACCAGTCACTCATTCCTGCGTCTTCTCCCCTGCTCTTCTCGCAAAGATCGTTCCTCCCTATCCATCCACTGCTAAAATCAATTTCTACATTGTTTAAAGGGGTTGTAAAGGTAAACATTTTTTTTCCCTAAATAGCTTCCTTTACCTTAGTGCAGTCCTCCTTCACTTTCCTCATCCTTCGATTTTGCTTTTAAATGTCCTTCTTTCTTCTGAGAAATCCTCACTTCCTGTTCTTCTGTCTGTAACTACACACAGTAATGCAAGGCTTTCTCCCTGGTGTGGAGAAAGCCTCTTGAGGGGGGAGGGGGCCAGCAGGAGGGTCAGGACGTTCTCTACTTTGCAGATAGAGAAAGGAGCTGTGTGTGTGTGCGTCCTGACACTCCTGCTCGCCCCCTCCTCCTCCCTCAAGAGGCTTTCTCCACACCAGGGAGAAAGCCTCGCATTACTGTATGTAGTTACAGACAGAAGAACAGGAAGTGAGTATTTCTCATAAGAAATAAGGACATTTAAAAGAAAAATGGAAGGATGAGGTAAGTGAAGGAGGACTGCACTAAGGGTAAAGGAAGCTATTTAGGGGGAAACAAATGGCTTTACAACCCCTTCAGCCCCAGAAGGATTTGCTCCCTTCCTGGCCAAGCCATTTTTTTGCGATTCGGCACTCTCACTTTAATTGACAATTCCACGGTCGTGCAACGTTCTAGACAAACAAAACGTATGTTCTCCCCCCCCCCCCCTACAAATCATGCTTTCTTTTGGTGGTATTTGATCACCTTTGCATTTTGTTTTGTTTTGTTTTTTGCGCTATAAACAAAAATGTGCAACAAACGGCTACAAATAGCCATTGATTACTGTATAAATATCATTGACAGGGAAGGAGTTAACACTAGTGGGCAGTCAAGGGGTTAACTGTGTTCCCTGGGTGTGTTCATTCTGTAGGGGGGATGGGATTGACTAGGAGAGGAGAGAGATCAGTGTTATACTTAGAATGAACACACAATCTCTCTCCTCTCCCCTCACAAACGATCGCTGGTGTCCGGCGGTCATCGCGCCCGCCGGGCACACGCATCGGCTCTGCACCTTCTCTCACGTCTTAAAGGAGCGACGTACAGCTGTCGATTTGCCGAACAAACCTGCCGCAGTATAATGGAGAAGACCCTCGGAGCTGACTAATAAATTATTTTAAAAACCTGTGTTGTGCGTTTATTTTATTGACGCTTTTCCTCCAGGTGAATGGGTAGGGGTACACCCACCTCCCCATGCGGCTTGGTACGACTCCCAAGAGGGGGGGGGCGCTCACTCGTCCCCACTCCTTTCCTGACCGGCCGGGCGGCGTGCTCGGATACGCGTCTGGTATGGATTGTGGGGGAACCCCCACACCGTTTTTTCGCCGTAGGGGTTCTCCTTACAATCCATACCAGACCGAAGGGCCTGGTATGCTCTTGGGGGGGGAAACCCATGCCAGTTTATTATTTAAAATTTGGCGTGGAGTTCCCCTCATGATTCATACCAAATGCCGCGTCTAGAATTGGCGGGAATCCAAGTCGGACCCCCAACGCTTCTATGTCGCGCTCGCTGGAATGTGCTTTTCCTATTTCAGCGAGTGCGAGATGTCGGCACCCTGTCCCCGAGAATCAGCGTGATGCCGTCGTGCTGGAAACACATTCTCGGCGACAGGTACTGTAGTTCCTCCATTCCAGACAGTTTCTCACCACTATTGCAGATAAAGGAAAGAAACCTCTTACGGCAAAAGTAAGAGGTAAATTAGACTTGTATGATCAAATATGGAAATTGTGGGATTACTAATTTTATGGCCTGCCCCGCTCATGCCTCACCCCTTCTTAAATACTTTTATACATTGCAGAATAAATAATTTCTTTCACTCTGGCTTTATTTTTGATGTTGTGTTCTTGGAATAACATGCTGTTCAGTTTTGTTGCAATACTCATAATGCATAGATAGTTCTTCCTTAAGGCTCTGTTCACACCGAGACGTTTGGAATCGTGAGCGGAATCGCTGCATTTCTGCCAACGATTCCAAATCCCAGAACATGCTTGTGGTTCCTTTTACTTCCTAATGGCGCCGCAAAATCAGTGCGATTTTATTTTTTTTTTTTGTGAAAAATCCTGGGACGCGTGTCACCCTAAAGAAGTTCTAGAACTTCCTGCGATTTTGTTTGTGCAATTTTGTCACATGACAACTGCAGAAAAATAACGCTGCAATTGAGGTGCCATTAAAAAGTAATGGCATCGCAAAGACATTCTAAGTTTTGCCGCAAATTAGCAAAAGCCTAGGTGTGAATGGAGCCTTAATGTTTTCCATTATTTTCTGTATGTTTTATGTTCTCTTTAGAAACGAGATATTAATGTCAGTCTCAATGCTGCAAGTTTCTTATTAGCGTAGAAGAGCAGAAGCTGCTTGGAAAAGGAGCTCCTCAGAGGAAAACCACACCATTTATAAGAAAATAACCAAGAAATATCACAAAAATCTTTATGGCCAAAAAAATTATTTCTCCAACATCATCGCAAATGCCCTAAACCGCCCCCGCGAACTCTTAAAGCTGGTCACTCAGACTATGAATCCTGCTTGTTTAGAGGCCCCCAATTCTGATTCACAAGAATTTTGCAACGAATTATCGGATTATTTCATTAATAAAATTGAAAAAATCTGTGATAGTATTCAGCAAAATAGAACCGTCACAAACCCCCCCCCCCCCCAAATCACAAACCTAATACCCACATAAATCCGCCACAATCACCAAAATTAATTCTAAAACCCATTTCCATCAAGGCCACTAAAAACATCATCGGTACTCTGCGGAACAGCACAGCACCCAATGACCTCATCCCCACTAAACTGCTGAAAGAAAGTGCCGATATATTGGTGCCAGCTATCGTGTAGCTCATAAATCAATCATTCAAGGAGGGCACGGTGCCCACCTTGCTGAAACAAGGTACAATAAAACCAATTCTAAAAAAACCTACCCTCGACCCCAAAGATCCTAACAACCGGAGACCCATAACGGGCCTAAATGTCTTATCCAAGGTAATGGAGAAAGAAGTTGTACAACAGCTACAACAGCATTTAGACACCCATAAATTACTCGATCTGTTTCAATCAGGGTTCCGTCCCGGTCACGGAACAGAAACGGCGCTGCTTAAAATATGGGATGATGCTCTAGAGGCTGCAGACGAAGGAGAATCTTGTCTCCTGATACTGTTGGACCTAAGCGCGGCCTTTGACACTGTAGCCATGGACTACTACTGACTAGACTAGTTGAACTAGCCAGAGTCACGGAAGGTGATTTAGCTTGGTTCTCCTCTTTCTTGGAAAACCGATCACAAATAGTGAAACTGGGGTCTTTCACTTCTGAAAAACGCACGGTATCATGCGGAGTCCCTCAGGGATCCCCCTTGTCGCCCGTACTGTTCAATATCTATCTCCGCCCTCTCTTTGAAATAATCAATAACCAGAAGTTACTTTACCACTCCTATGCAGATGACACAACTGTATTTCCGCATCTGCGACAAAAAGGATCATTCTCTTGGACTAGAGAAATGCCTTACTCTGATAGATAACTGGATGACAAACGGCTATCTCAAACTCAACGGTTCGAAAACAGAACTTCTCCTGTTTCATGCCAACCGAAAAAATCAACCCGCCTCAACATGGACTCCCCCGCCCATTCTGGGTAAAACTATCACCCCTAGCACCAAAGTCAAAAGTCTCTGAGTCATTTTCGACACCTACATGACAATGGATGCACAAATAGGGTCAGTAGTCAGCGGATCGCACCATCTGCTGCGCCTACTACGCAGACTCACGCCCTTTATCCCAAAAGAAGACATAGCAGTCGTGGTGGGAACAATCATCAATTCCAAACTTGACTATGCAAATGCCCTCTATCTAGGACTCCCCAAATACCAAATCACTCGCCTGCAAGTCGTTCAAAATACGGCCGCTCGATTAGTGACGGGCAAAAAAACATGGGAATCAATCTCACCTTCACTGAGATCCCTTCATTGGTTGCCAGTAAAAGACAGAATCCCTTCCAAGGCACTCTGCCTAATGCATAAGTGTATTCAAGGTAACGCCCCCCAATATCTATGCGAAAAAATAAAAGCCCATAACCCCAATCGCATTCTGCGATCCACCAATCAAAACCTATTCCAGATACCCAAAGCCAGATACAAGTCCAAAGGAGATCGAAGATTTGCAGTCCAGGGACCTCGACTGTGGAACGCGCTACCAACCACCATCCGATTGGAGTTGGACCACTTGGCCTTCAGGGGAAAGATTAAAACCCATCTCTTCTGAGGTCAAGAGGTTTCCTTACCCTGAAAATGGATACAGCGCCCATAGGCGATTCAGTTCGCATGTGTTGCGCTATATAAGTTTCTCACTCACTCACTCATTCAGTAAACGTACATATTGGATCCATGGCGGATAATTTCTTTAGGGTTTTGTCCCTCCCTGGATCTTGGCTTATTCAATTAGCAGACAACATATGCATATTCTCTCTATTCTGAATTTATTTATTGCTGTCTACAAATTTGGAAATTAAAATGTTGGATAATGTAGCAATTTGTATTGTATAGAACTAAAAGGATATATTCCCTGTTATATCATTCCTCTTCTTCTCTTTTTTTTTTTTTATATGTACTGTGCAACCTAACCCATATGTCAGTGTATATGCAACTTCGTGTTTTATCTTTTTGAAACTCCTAAAAATACAATGATAAAAAAGGGTTGTTTTGTTTAAATCGGTCTTCAAAGATTAACCCGTTCCTGTCAGCATAGCACATATACACTATATTACCAAAAGTATTGTGACACCTGTCTTTATACGCACATGAACTTAACCAATTGCCACCCAGGCTAATTCTGACATTTCTCTCCTACATGCAAAAATCATAATCTTACACAGAACACCCAAACATTATGTGCGTGTTTTTTTTTTTTTTTAAACTTCGGTACTTAAAAATCCCCATAGGCAACGCTTAATATTTTTTTTTACAGAGTACATATTTTGAGTTACAGAGGAGGTCTAGAATTATTGTTCTTGTTCTAACGTTCGCAGCGATACCTCACATGTGTGGTTTGAATGCCGTTTACATATGTGAACACGATTTAGGTATGCGTTCGTTTATGCGAGCACACAGGGACAGTGGTGCTTTTTTTTATTTGTATTGTTAATTCTACTTTTTTATTTTTCCGATCACTTTTATTTCTATTTCAAGGAATGGAAACATTCCTTGTAATAAGAATAGTGCTTGGCAGGTCCTCCTTTACAGTGAGATCTGGGGTCAATAATTCCCCAGATCTCACCTCTCATCAGGCCTGAAAAGAAAAAAACCTCAGCTTCCCAGCCGAGGCCGCGCGTGACGTCATAACATCGTGCCCGGCCTCCGAACGATCATAGAGACTCCGGGGACCATCTGGCCCACCAGAAATTTCTGTCAGCTTTTGGGGCCCGTCGGTGCCTTCTCCAGTTTGCCGATGGCAGGGGCTATCCTGGAGAAGCATCGAGGGGCAGTGGGTGTAGGGGGACGCCCCCCCCCGCCAGGGCAGGACTTAGGGTGGTGGGGGCCCCTGGGCTTGAGTGTTGAAGGGGCCCCCTGGAGCCGAGAATTGGGGGGAGGGATTGAAGATGTTGAGCGAGGGGGGGGGGATCATAGTTGTTGAGTGGGGGGGGGTCGAATTGAAGTTGTTGAGCGGGGGGGCGCATTAAAGTTGTTGAGTGGGTTGGGGGGTGCGCATCCTCCACACACTGCTCCGGGTTCCTCCTGCGTCCGTGCTGCCTCCTCTTGCAGTGCGGGAAAATTAACCCTTTTGCGGGACTGCGGGAAGAAGCTGTCTGTGCGGGAAAGAATCCGTGCGTGTTGGGAGGTATGCGCAGGGCCGCCATCAGGAATTCTGGGGCCCCTTACACAGCTTAAAGGGTCACTAAAGGATTTTTTTTTTTTTAGCTAAATAGCCTCCTTTACCTTACTGCAGTCCTGGTTTCATGTCCTCATTGTTCGTTTTTGCTCTGATGTTGCTGTAATTCTGCTCTGTTCTGGACACTTCCTGGTTGTCTGTTTCCTGAGGACCACAGTACTGGGAGCTTTTAGTTTAGTTTTCAAAAGCATCACTTCTCTATGGCTCTATACAGCACAGAGGCAGGATAACATGCAAAAACAAAACTGAAACTACAGGTACATTATATCAGTGGTCATCAACCCCCGGTCCGCGGCCCACTACCGGGCCGCAGCCCTTCTACAGCCGGGCCGCGAGTGCGAGCAGGCGGCAAGAGACTTTTCTTACTCCTGCTGTCGCTCTGTAATCCTCACAGAGCCGACAGCGGGAGGCGGAACAATTCTGGGTGGAGGGCGGAGCTGCCCGAGGTTATCAAACAGGCGATTGGCTGCTAGGACTGTCCTTCATCCTAGCAGCCAATCACCTGTTTGTTACCTCGGCCCTCCATCCAGAACTGTCCCGCCTCCCTCCCTGCAACACCTCTCCTCAGTCTCCTGTCCCTATCCAGACATGCTGTGCACAGTCCTCTCCACTGCCCACATCGGCACCGCCTCCTTCGGCACAAGCAGGGACTATTGTGACTGTGATCTCTCGGCGGCATAGAGAGGGTGTGACAGCAGCAGGGACATGGTCGTCTGGTGTCTGTTCTGTATACCTGCTGGATCGGATCAACGGCTGCCGACCGAGTGCCCGACTCCTCCTCCTCCCACCCATGGCCCGACTCACTGAGAGACCATACACCAGAGGGTGTGAAAGGTAAAGAAATAAGTCACACAGATGGACACTGATGAAGGTGACAAGTGAATTTACTGAGGGGAAGGTATTACAGGGTAACATGGGTGGCAAGTGACATGGCGGCAGGTGGCAGGCTGTGGGTTACAGGCTGTGGTGGCAAGTGACATGGTGGCAAGTGACATGGCTGCAGGTGGCAAGTGACATGGCTGTGGTGGCAAGTGACATGGCTGCAGGTGGCAAGTGACATGGTGGCAAGTGACATGGCGGCAAGTGACATGGCGGCAGGTGGCAAGTGACATGGCGGCAGGTGGCAAGTGACATGGCGGCAAGTGGCATGTGACATGGCGGCAGGTGGCAAGTCACATGGCGGCAGGTGGTAGGCTGTAGGTGGCAAGTGACATGACTGTAGGTGGCAAGTGACATGGTGGCAGGGGCAGGTTGTAGGTGGCAGGGGCAGGCTGTGGGTGGCAAATGACATGGCTGCAGGTGACAGGCTGAAGGTGGCAAGTGACATGGCTGCAGGTGACAGGCTGTGGTGGCAGGCTGTAGGTGGCAAGTGACATGGTGGCAGGCTGCAGGTGACAAGTGACATGGCTGTAGGTGGCAGGCCTGGAGTGTGGGGGGAGGGACTGTAATGTGGGGGGGCCTGAAGAAGTTAAATTGGGGTGACCAAGAACTGTCATGTGAGGGGGGCTGAGGATATTAAAGTGGAGGTTGGGAATGTAATGTGGGGGGGGTAGGCTGCCACTGATTCTGCATTATGGTGGGTTTAACTATTTCATTTATTACTACAATGTAATAGAAATAATGCGCTGACAAAGTGCCCGCAAAAAATCGCTTACCCCCCGCATACCATCCCCAACCTCCCCCCAACCGGGCCTTGGCAAAATTTTCTTTCATGCAGCCGGTCCCCGGTGCCAAAAAGGTTGGGGACCACTGCATTATATGATTGATTTTTATCTATTTTTAATCGTTTTTAAAAGGAATCAGTTAACTATTATGTCTCTATACCCTGTAAACAGTCATTTGAGCAAAAATGTTTTCCTTTACAACTCCTTTAAGGCATGGGCCCCCTGGAGCAGAGAACCGGAGGGGGGGGGGAGTGCTGCCGCCTGAAATTGAGAAGCGGAGGGGCTGCTGCAAATTGAGAAGGGGGGGGGGGGGGCTTTACGAAATAAAGAAGAAAAAAATATATATATATATATATATATATATATATATATATATATATATATATATATATATATATATATATATATAAAAAAAAAAGGGAGGGTTGCTGTCCGGGGCCCATGGGCTTGAGCCCAGTCAAGCCCAATGGTAAGTCCGGCCCTGCCCCCCGCTGTCTTTAAGAACTGCCGCCGTGATCATTCTTGTGAAGGGAATCGCTGGCTCTAAGATGATATCTGAATGATGACTGTAGCTGCAGACGACATTCTGATATCGCCGCTCAAAATCTGCAACCTCCTATGATGTTACACGGGCAGCAAGGGGTTAATGGCATCCCAGTCTTAGTCTGTTGGGATCAATATTCAGTTGGTCCACCCTTTGCAGCTTTAACCACTTCAAATCTTCTTTGATTTCCTGTTCCAAGAGGGTCAGCTCCCAATCACATGAATTCTGTGGTAGCCTGCGATTGCATGTCACAAATATAAACTGCAAGGTACGACGAAAATCTATGAAGCGGTAGGATGGACGATGGATCCTCTGATCTACATTGCGCTGTGTGTGGGAGTGTGAGTAGTGTATAAAGTAGGAATCGGGTAGGTCATGTAGGTCAGGGTAGTGGACAGGTAGGTAAGTGTAATGGTCAGGTAAGTCGGTTTAGGTAGGTTAGTGTAATGGTGAGGTAGGTCACATGTGTTGCATGGACAGGGAAAAGAGGGTGAGTCAAAGGTGGAGCCAGGGGGCAAAATTAGGTTTTGCCTAGGGTATCAAAAATCCTTGCACCAGTCCTGCTGACGATTGCAGCATTTCTACATATGTGCATTGTATTTGTACCCAAAGTAGAGCCCAGAAACAATTTTGTGATATCGTGTTTTGCGTTTTTTTTTTCGTTCTAGCAAGGAGAAAAATCCGCAATGTGTATTATATAATGTATCTTGTATCAATATGATGTATTATATAATTAAACTTGTAATACAATGTTTATTTTTTTTCATTCAAGAGGATAAAAAAAAAAAAAAAAAACACATAGCCTCTGGCTATCACAGTGATTAAATAGAGGGGTCTCAAGGATTCCCCAATTAACCCCGAAACTCCAATGAAGTAATGTGGGCAGGGAGGACTATACCGGTACTTGATAATTAGGTTCAAAAGCCTGAATAATTCATATTTACGAAAGCATTTATTAACAAATAAACATTGAAAACAAGAATAAAAATACAATACATAAAAACATTACAAAGAATATAAACTTGACCACAATCAGGTCACCGGTTGTGCAATCCCCATTTAACAGACGGGGTAAATGTCGGTGAGAAAATTGAAATCATGAGACCATTAGTCTCGAGTCTCGACTAGTTTTGCTTTCGCTTCGTCAGGAGACGGTTTAAAAACACAACATAAAACAAACATCAGGCATTTAAAAACAACACAGTTTGTTATTAATAATGGGTCTTTTGTGTAAAAAGACTACCCGGTACATACTATAATACCCAGGGGGATTTTTTGTCCAATCATGTCTCATACCTAGAGGCACACGGTCTCTTGTTCCCAGAGAGAGGGTCCCAGTTGAACGATAGGTGCATGTGAACTATGACCAAGTCTAATGAAACAGACCTGGATAATACAACAATACATAATAAGTTGATTGTATATATACATCTCAATTGTGAAGGAGCTTCTGCAGGGTGCAGAATGCATGCAGTGATGTGAATGAAGAGAAAGATGAAAAAGCAAGGGAAAAGAAGGGAGAAAGGAGGGAAAGAGGGGGGAGCACAGGGGGGAAAACAAAGAAAAGTGGCGGGAAATTGTGAACTAAATGTATATTAAGGCTGTGACCTAGAAAAAAAGATTAGGTCCAGATCAGGTCCAGGAGAAATAGGGCATATAACAACAAATAGTGCATAAAAAGACTGTGAAGAGCATAGTGAAAGCCACCTAAGACATAAGTGAGTGGGATGCAAAAGAGGAAGGAAGGGGGGGGGAGAACGAACAAAAGGGGGGGGAGGGGTGGGGTTTGGGGGGCCAGGGGAAGGAGAGGAAGGAGAGAGACCCATTAGGGTAAGGGGCTATCAAGAAAAGGGGGGGGGAAAAAGGGAAAGAAGACACAATAGGGTTGCATGGAGGGGAGGAAAGATGCGGGGAGAAAAGGGGAGGGGGGGGAAACGGACGGGGGAAACGGGGGGGGGGGGGAAAGAAAGACACCGTCAGAATACATACTAAGAGGCCTTGGCCAAGAAGTGCCATGGAAAGCGTAGTGAAAAAATAAAGCTCAAAATGACCAAGCGGTCCACCAAAGTGTATAATGTGAAGATGCAATAGTGCCAAGAAAAAGAGATCATTAAACCCGAATTCCGTGAAGAGGCAGTGAAGAATATAGCAAAATATCGATACCTCTGTGCCCGATAGGGCATTCAAATGTTAAGGGGGTAGTGGGTCCCAGGACATAAAGGTCCTGTAAACCAAGGAGTGCTCACAGTAGTGGCCAGGTACAGGAGGCCAATGCAGGAGGCTGGTAATATATCAGTTACCAGTCAGTGGGGATAACCAGCAGGTGAGCCTAAAAGAGTGATGGCAAACAGTCATCAAGGGGTTAATATCCATGTCCAGTCATCCAGTGTTAAGTGGGGGTACAGTGCCCCCTCTATGGAAGTAGCCTTGTACTTACTTTTAGGTGTTTAGGATGTATGTATGTCCTGGGACCTGGGACCTGGCTCCGGTGCACTCTCTCCAGCAAGGAGCTGCAACTAAATAGTTCCCCATATGCGTCTCAATCAGGAACGTCCTGGACGCAGAAACGTGCCGACGTATGTGGGGGCGGGCTTACAGAGAGACCAACTATCTCTCTAAGCAGGGATAGACCTCAAACATGTGATTAAGCCCTCCAATACCCGCATCACATGAAGCTAGGGGAGGAGCCGGCCACAGAACGTCTCCGCCCGCTCCGTGTCTCGCTATGCTAACACAGCGAGCAGGGAGAGAGGGCGGGGGGGGGGGACCGGGCGGGCTCGCAGAGGTGGCATTGACTCCCTATACGTGGGCGGATCTGAACCTGCGAGGCTCAGCCGTCCAATTGTGTACCCGAGTCGCATGCGGCCAGGGGAGGAGCCAGCCGCAGCAATCTCCACCTGCTTCACACGTCGCCATATAGACGCGGCGAGCAGGGGGGGGGGACCGGGCAGTGTTGACACTGCAACCATGGTGACCGCTGGCAACTGCAGAATCATGTTATGACATCATTTACACATTGACTGGCGATTCAAGGCACTATTTTACATGCCTCACTTGGTGACGCCCACCGGCGGTCACCATGGTTGCAGTGTCAACACTGCCCGGTCCCCCCCCTCCCCTGCTCGCCGCGTCTATATGGCGACGTGTGAAGCAGGTGGAGATTGCTGCGGCTGGCTCCTCCCCTGGCCGCATATACACATATATGCAGCTCCACTGATGCAGGCCCACTTTTGTGAGGCTGTGTATGTGTACAGTCAGCAGGAAAGGGTTGAGGTAAATTACTAATGGCTAATAAAATGACATTTACTTGCTATGTAAAGTTCACTCAATCCATGATCTAGAACAAGGGTCAACAAGCTTTAGATCCTGATCTACCAGTAGTTAGGGGACAGGTGACTGGTAGATCACGGGCTTGCTGACCTGCCATCCCAGTGCATCAGGGTGCAATGCAGAGGGACTACTAATAAAGTTGGCGCTGTAGTAGGGAGCACATAAGCCAATGCCTCCTCCTGTAGAGCTGGCTCCTGTCCCATGTGGTACCAGCTGCACTTCACCTCTTTTTATCCCTGCGTTCTCCAAAAGGGGTTTCAGCAGCGGGAAAGAAGAGATCTTCAGGTCCGTGTGAAACCATACACTGGGCATAACAGTATAGGGCTGCTTTCACACTGATGTGCTGCAATTTACCCACACCGTGGGTGCAGTGCACCTGCAGGTTCCCTGCAAGCTTGTTGCGATTAGCCATAGACTTCTTATATCCTACAGGTTTGGTGCACTTTTTAAAAGCGCACAGAAACTCCTGAATACAGGACTTTTGGTGCGCTTTCAGAAACACCTGCAGGATAATATAGAGGTCTATGGCAAAGAGCAGCTAACCCAGGACAGTCACAAATGCACTGCACTGCACAGGTAAACAGCAGCATATCGGTGTGAAAGGCCCCATTTATTTAAATGGGTTGCGATTGCCAGGCAGTAGTGCCTACCAAAATCAACAGGGGTTTCAATTCCTGTTGCGTATGTGTACACCTTTGACCTTTTGAAGGGGGTAAGGATTGGGAATTGTAGACTCAACCACAGGGTTTTGCCACCCCCCAACTTTACGGGTGAACAAGCCCTAAGGGTGCCACTGCAGAATGCAACTGAGGGCTCATTCACAAGTGAAAAAGGCACTGCTGCTCCTCTGAAAAGCGAGCAGAGCATGCTTGACAGGTGGTGAGGCAATATGCTACCTCCCCACCACCTGATTTAAACCCATGATTGCCATACTACCATGTCACAACCGCATATATTGCACAGCAATTAAAGGTTTAAATCAGGTGTGAGGAGCCAACACTGTGCCCAGTAATCTTTGACTTCTCCCATGTTGTTCAGGTAGCTCTCTAACCTCTTTAACCTCTTCCCATCCTGCCCATAATCATATGACGTCCGCAGGAGGATTCTCTCATCCTGGGTGGGTGTCATGACGTCCTGGACTTCCCGGCTTTCTAGGGGGCGTGCACCCACCACGTCGCTCTGGAGCCAGTGCACGTGCCTAGCGGCTGTGATGTCCGCCGGGCACCCACGATTGCCCATTAACACAGCAGGATCTGTGTGTGAGCACACAGATCCACGTCCTGTCAGGTGAGAAGAGACCGATGGTGTGTTCCCAGTACAGAGGAACACCGATCGGTCTCCTCCCCTTGTGAGTCCCCTCCTCCTACAGTTAGAATCACTCCCTAGGACACACAACTCACCCCTTTATCGCCCCCTAGTGTTAAACCCATCTTTACCAGTCACATTTATACAGTAATCCATTTTTTAGCACTGAACGCTGTATGTCCGCCGAAACGTCAGTCACGATAAAATCGCAGCCATTACTAGTAAATAAAAATGCCATAAATCTATGCCCTATTTTGTAGGCACTATAACTTTTGCGCAAATCAATAAACGCTTATTGCGATTTATTTATTAAATTTTCTTTACCAAAAAAATGTAGAATACATATCAGCCTAAACTCAGGAAATATTTTTTTTTTTTTTTACAAAAAAATTGGATATTTATTGTAGCAAAAAGTTAAAAAAATCATGCACACTGCAGCTCAAAAAAAGAAAAGCTGCTTTTTATATATTTTTTCAAACTTGTCACTCTTCTTTTGCTTATAGTGCAAAAAATAAGAACCCCAGAGGTGTTTAAATACCACAAAAAGAAAGCTATATTTGTGAGGGAAAATTTGGGTACAGTGACAGCGCTGAAAACTAAAAATTGGCCGGTGCAGGAAGGGGGTGAAAATGGTTTCTTACAGCAGCTCAATGGCAGCCTTCCCTCTATTCTGTTTTTTTTTTTTTTTTCCCTACTAAATTCTTTCCCCAAGAGATTCCCGTTATTTTTCTGCAACTCTATTAAGTTTCCTACTCGTTGGCTAGGGCTCATGCACACTGCAGCTCAAAGACACGGCTCCTACAGGTTTTTGAGATCTTATTTCTGCCTAGAAGCTCCTCCTCTGTGTTAGAAAATGTGTCCATGCAGACTTTGGCATTTTCAGGCATATGCTCCTACAGGCAGAACCCACCCTGCACCAATTTGAGTTTTTGAGAGGACTAATGCCGCAAAGAGCTCCAAAAGAGCTTGAAAAAGCTTTAAAATATTTTGTTACAGATGTCTGTTTTGTTTATACAGTTTATAAAAAAAAATGCCTATCTAGGGGGCTTTGTTAAAAAATGCTTATGCTCAATGAAGCTCAAAGGCGCTTGAAGGAGCTCAATAAAAACGTGCACAAGAGCACAAAAAAGCACAAGCTGCTTCAAGCCTTAAATAAAAGCTCAAATGCCTGTAAAAGCAGCTTTTCTTTTTTTGAGCTGCAGTGTGCATGAGCCCTTATAATTAAGGTTGGTGAGTTATATAGCACATGACCAATGTTGCATGATGAGTGATGTCACTGTACTGATGTGTTAAAAAAAATTCAGGTGTATCAATGGAAAAACTGTAATTTTAAAATGTTTTCAATTCTATTTTACATATATACATATTTTTATTTTATCTTTTTAGTGTTCTCAACATGGGTTTTAGTTGAAACAAGAAAGTGGAAGCACTCGGTTACTGGTGTAAGTTGTGTGTCTTTTTTTTTTTTTTTTTGTCTTTAGGTGATCTTGTATTTCCTCAAAAGCTATAAAAGGTACTTTTTCGATCTGATCTTGCAAACTATTCTTAATAATAATAATAATAATAATAATAATAATAAAAAAAAGCACATTTTAGATAACTATAGGCAAATTTTTATTTTTTATTTTGGATGTCGCAAGGAAGGGTTATAATCCATGTCAAAGTTTATTTCGCCAGCGGATTTCACTTCCTGTCCCATAACCAAACAGGAATTTTCCTGTCACCAGAACTAGTGTACCCATTGAAAGATTTCCCCTTTTATTACTTTTCTGAGGACATTTGGGTAATCTCTTTTGCTTTCACTTTCAATAATGATGATAAACAGGACTGGAGAGGGTGAATCTCCCTAACATGGGCACAAACTGCAATACAAACTGGCAGGTATTTTAATCCCTCTCCACTCTATTCAAAACAACAAAAAAAAGTTTTGCCTATTAGTTATACCTTAAAGGTATCATTGATTCAGTGTGATCAACTGTTATCCCTAGCATGGGTGATATTCCTGTTCCTTGTTCATGAACCACTGGTTTCCTTAACCGTTGTGGAATCGTACACAACTTTTAGGATCGTCAGGGGAAGAGGAGATCAGTCACCTTCGAAACCGCTCACCAATAGAGACAATCAGATTGACAACAGAACAGGAGGAAATGGAAAAAGAGAAATGGTATATGAAAACAAACATCCGCTCTCTTCCAACCAGAATTGATATAAACCAATATGTTCATAGGTTGGAAACCTCATATAAAATGAAAATACAACATCTATGCAAAATAGACATAATAGACACGAGAACGAAAAATATGGAACAAAAATTGATACAAGCGGAGGGACAAATACAAGAGCAAGACCAAGACCAACACCTAAAATGAGCTATAAATTCTATAGACGATCAGGAAAATAGAAACCGAAGAAATAATATAAGAGGTTTACTGAAAATGTGAATTCAAAAGATTTAATAACAACATTGCAAAATCTATTTAACCACTTGACCACTGGGCACTTAAACCCCCTTCCTAACCAGACCAATTTTCAGCTTTCGGTGCTCTCACAATTTGAATGACAATTACTCAGTCATACAACATTGTGCCCATCTGAAATTTTTGTCCTTTTTTTCCCACAAATAGAGCTTTCTTTTGGTGGTATTTGATCACCTCTGCGTTTTTTATTTTTTGCGCTATAAAAGAAAAAACACTGAAAATTCTGTAAAAATAAAAAAAAAATTCTTGTTTCTGTCATATTAGCAGGTATGGGGGGTATTGCAGAGTATGGGGGGTATTGCAGAGTATTGCGCAGGGAGGGATGGCTGGATCTGTGACTGCATTTGTCACAGATCCAGCCCACAGCAGCTGCTGCTGCTTCCGCTCTCCCCCCTCTCCTCTCACACTGTACCGTGATCGTCATTTGACGGAGCAATCACGTGGTAAACGCCCGCTATCGGCGGCAATTTACCACGATCTGTGATGCGACCCGGCGGGGGCGCGCAAGAGGAGGATTCTGGGAGGACGTCCTCCCAGAACAACTCGACCGCGCTGTAGACGTCTTTTGTCTATGGCGCGGTGGGAAAGAGGTTAAAGTGGAGTTCCACCCTGAAAAAATACCCGAAAACTTACCCGAAATAGCTGTTGCTATGCGGAAGTCCCGAATCTGCCTCTTCATCCTCCGCGGTGGATTCTCTTTCTCCTCCTACACTCGGTTTCTTCTTGTGAATGGGGCGCGCTGCATTCTGAGAACTGTGTGTATCCCAGAAAGCAGCTGGCCCATTCACAAAGCTCCGCGCTGCTCGCGCATGCGCAGTAGGAAACGGGCAGTGAAGCCGCACGCCTGGAGCTGCCAGGATCGAGGATCGGCGGGGGCCGACATCGCTGGCGACGAGGACAGGTAAGTGTCCTTATTAAAAGTCATCAGCTACAGTGTTAGCAGCTGCTGACTTTTAATTTTTTTTTTTTTTTTTTTTAACTGGACCTCCGCTTTAAGGAATTAATACAGAACCCATCTTCAACTGAAATATTAATTGATCGAGCACATAGAGTAGTTGGAGCAGGAAGATCAGCCCCTAGCAGACCAAGAGACGTCATATGCAGGATGTATTATGCTCAAACAAAGGATACAATTATGATGGCTGCTCGACAAAATAAAAATATACAATATGAAGGGATACAATTAAAATGTTTTCAGGAATTGTCTAAACATACACTGGACATGAGAAGAGCATTAAAGCCCCTGTTGGAACAACTTATAAAGAAGAATTTTCAATATAGATGTAAATTTCCATTTCAGCTTCAAGTTCAACACAAAGGACTAAAAAACATTCTCACCTAAATGGGCAAAATTAAAACCTAGGGTTCCTTACAACAAATACGCACTGATATAACATAACAAAATACTAGAGCATTGAGGGCAATGGGGATTTTTTTTCTTTACTAAATGGGTAAAATTAAAACCTAGCTGTCACGTACCTGGTACAGAGCAGAGCCTGGCGTGCAGGGAATGGCAACTCTTGCTCCTCTGACTCCGGAACCCCTGGTAGAGCAGACAGGGAGCGCTAGAGTTCAGAGTCGCACAAGCGCCAGGTATGGTGCTGTGCAGGTTTGCGGTGGTCTCCTGAAGACTCCGAAGATGCTGTACAGGAACTGCGGAGATGCTGGAGGGTAAGACAGCAGACAACAGAAGCTTGGTGCAGATGGCTGGAACAGGCAGCAGGTGGGAGGTGTACTGTAGTACAGATGCTGGCAGAGTCAGGCATGCCGGGTCAAACACAGGTGGGCGGATCAGGTACAGAGGGGGAACCAAAGCAGAGTCGTAGTTCAAGCCGGATCAGTAACAGGCGGGCAGCAGACCGTTTGGAAGGAGGAGACGGGAGCGAAGTCAGACCAGGCGGAGAACAGCAGGGTCAATGGTAAGCCGAGGTCGCAGGAACAGGAGCCAATCGGGTAACAGGTATCAGGTAGGGTAAACAGGAACGCTGTTGACTGAGCAGCAAGAGGCTATGGGATGAGCCCCATTAAATAGCCTAACTGGCGCCAAAATGGCGTCATCACGTGCCCGCGCGCGCTACCACGCGTGCCCGCCGCTGACGCTATTGCGTGCACCCGTGCCGATATGCTGCGAGTGCGCGCTCCCGTGCGCGCTAATGCGCTATTGCGCGCCGGTGCGCGATTAGCACCACCTAGTGGCCTACCAAGTCCATGACATTGCCCCCCTCCAATGGGCAGCCTCCGGATGCCCAATCGAGACATCTTGAGTGGGTGAGCGTTCTTGAAGGACCGAATCAATCTCTTAGCGTGGATGTTGCGTTCAGGTTCCCAGGAGTTTTCCTCAGGGCCGTAGCCCTTCCATTTCACCAGGAACTGAACCTGATTGCGCCTCTTTCTGCAATCAAGGATAGACTCCATCTCGAATTCTTCCTCGCCGTTAACCAAGACCGGTTCGGGTGGATCAGTGCTTCGCCCCGGAAAGGGGTTGGCGATGTCAGGCTTCAGGAGGGTGACATGAAAGACCGGATGGATGCGGAAAGAATCTGGTAATTCGAGTTCATAGGCCACACTATTGATCTTCCTCTTGATTGGAAACGGCCCCATAAACTTAGGCCCCAGTTTCTTAGACGGACAGGCAAGTCTCAAGTTCACAGTAGACAACCATACCAGATCCCCAGGTTCCAGGTTGAGTTCTCCTCTCCGCCTTTTATCAAATACCTCCTTATTATGCTCCTGAGTCTTTGCCATAGTTTCTTGGAGTAGCCTGTTGTTAGTGCTGAAGAAGTCTAATGTCTCTTGGACGGCGGGCACCGTACATTCCGGGACATGGTTAGACAAAAATAGCCGTAATTTGCAAAGAAAGGGGATTGTTTGGTAGCAGAGTGAATTGAATTATTATATGCGAATTCCGGCAGTGGTAATAGAGAGACCCAATCTTCCTGAGAGAACGAAGAGAAACAGCGTAGGTATTGTTCTAATGTTTGGTTTGTCCTCTCAGTTTGGCCATTTGACTGTGGGTGATAAGCAGATGAGAACGACGGCTCAATCTTGAGGGACTCGCAGAGCGCTTTCCAGAACCTGGAAGTAAATTGTACTCCACGATCTGTCACGATATTTGCGGGGATGCCGTGTAACCGCACGATCTCCTTAATAAAGACTTTGGCAGTTTCGGGAGCAGAAAGTGTACCCTTCATGGGCAGAAAGTGTGCCATTTTGGATAGTCTGTCCACTGTCACAAAAATGGTGGTGAAACCCTCAGAAGGAGGAAGCTCAACAATAAAATCCATGGAGATCATTCTCCATGGTCTCTTTGGTACGGGCAAAGGCTTCAACAGTCCCCAGGCTCTGGATTTGCTCCCTTTACTTCGGATGCACGTGGTGCACGACTCCACATAACTCTTACAGTCTTTCATAAGCTGGGGCCACCAAAACGTGCGCTGCAAGAGTTCCGAGGTCTTCTGTACCCCAAAATGGCCAGCCAGCTCATGATCATGACAGAGACTCAGGACACTGACCCGTAAGTCTTCTGGCACAAAAATCCTGTCTTCATGCCACAACAAGCCATCTCTGAGTTGCAGATTTGTATCCGAAGAGGAGGCCGTTCCTGCAGAGGCCTGTTTGATTCGAGACAATAGGTCATCCTGAAGCAACAGAAAATTTCCCGATGATAAGATGGTGTCCGGAGGAGCAGGGGTTTCAGAATTGCAGTACATCCGGGAAAGAGCATCGGACTTGGTATTCTTCGACCCTGGCCTGTACGTTATATGGAAGGTGAACCTGGTAAAAAAAGCGCCCATCTGGCCTGACGTGGTCTTAGTCTCTTGGCTACTCTCAGGTATTCTAAGTTCTTGTGATCTGTATAGATCAAGATTGGGTGAGCTGCACCTTCCAATAAGTACCGCCACTCCTCCAGCGCTGCCTTGATCGCTAAAAGTTCTCGGTCACCCACGTCATAGTTCCTTTCCGCGTCAGATAGTTTGCTGGAAAAAAAGCAACCGGGTGCAGAAGGGCCTTGGGCCCCTGTCTTTGGGAAAGCACTGCCCCAACTGCCGTCTCCGAAGCGTCCACCTCCAAGATGTAGGGCAAGCTGGCATCAGGGTGTCTAAGGACCGGTGCAGACGTAAACTGCTTCTTTAACGTCTCAAAAGCTTCTTGGGCTTCAGGGGACCAACGGAACCGGACAGTTTGTTTGGTTAGGCTGGTTATGGGGGCGATGATGTTGGAAAACCCCCTAATGAACTTTCTGTAGAAATTGGCAAACCCGATAAAGCGTTGGATGCCCTTTTTATCTGTGGGCGCAGGCCAATCAAGGATTGCCGTAACCTTCTGCGGGTCCATCTCGATGCCGTTTACTGAAATAACAAGTCCCAGGAACTGTATGCTTTCACATTCAAACTCACATTTTTCAGGCTTGGCGTATAAACCGTGTATTCGGAGTCGCTTAAGCACGCTTTTGACGTGTTCCCGGTGTTTGACAATAGAAGGGGAAAAAATGAGGATGTCGTCAAGGTAGACTACGACAAAGAGGTCAAGGTAGTCCTTAAAGATGTCATTCACGAAGTGCTGGAATGTGGCAGGCGCGTTGCAGAGCCCGAAGGGCATCACCAAGTACTCAAAGTGGCCGAAGCAGGTGCGGAAGGCCGTCTTCCATTCGTCGCCGTCCCGTATTCGTACCAAGTTATAGGCCCCCCGCAAGTCCAGTTTCGTGAAGATGACCGCTGCTCCCAGTCTTTGGAACAGTTCCGGCACCAGCGGAAGGGGGTATCGATTCTTTATTGTTACCTTGTTAAGCTCGCGGTAATCCACGCAGGGGCGGAGAGAATGGTCCTTCTTCTCGACAAAAAAGATTCCTGCCCCTGCTGACGAGGTAGAAGGGCGGATAAACCCCTTCTTGAGGTTATCGTCGACATAAGTCTTTAGATTTTCAAGTTCCAGTTCAGTTAGGGGGAAAATTCTTCCGAAAGGGATTTCGGCCCCAGGGAGGAGCTCAATCGGGCAGTCGTACGGCCGGTGAGGGGGAAGGGTGTCAGCCCCCTTTTTGCTGAAGACGTCCAGGAACTCATGGTACACCTTGGGGACGGATTGGCGGATTTCAACGTCTGAGTCCATGCAAAGTAAAGAAGGGGGAGATGAGATCGCCTGCAAGCAGTGTTGGCAGTAGGTACAACAGAAGCAAATCTCACCGGTAGTCCAATTTATCTGAGGGTTGTGAGCCTGGAGCCAGGGTATGCCCAGGATTATAGGGAACAGAGGGGATTCAATAACATCCAAGCATAAAAGTTCTCGATGACTGTCCGAGATGGTAGTGGCGATGGGCAAGGTTTCTTGGGTGACTGGCCCGGATTTCAAGATAGACCCATCGGCCAAGTGTACAGACAGCCCTTGGGCGCAACGGAATGTGGTGATGAGTGGCAAAGGCAGAGTCCAGAAAACAGCTGCAGGCCCCGGAATCAAGTATGGCGCTGGTCCGTATATCCCTTCCTGGAAGCTGCAATAAAACGGGAACAGCCAGATGAGCAGATTTGTTGAAAACAACGGGTGAGGGGACAGATGACATGAAGGTGCACTTACGGAATTTTGCTGGACAGGTCCTTACATAGTGGCTGGACTCTCCGCAGTAGAGGCAAAGGTTGTTTGTCCGGCGTCGAAGTCGTTCCTCAGCAGTGAGGGAAGGGCGGATCAGACCCAGCTGCATGGGTTCTGGAATGTCTCTAGAGGCAGTGATCGGGGTTGGAGGAATCGGGTTAGGGTAGGCGGGTACCCGAGGCAACATCCATGCTGGACGATTCAGACCGGTGGCACGTTCAGTCCTGCATTCCCTCAAGCGTCTGTCAATCTGGATGGTTAGGTTGATAAGAGCCTCCAAGGTGTCAGGGACCCCTACACGTGCAAGTTCATCCTTGAGTGTTTCTGAGAGGCCCAAGCAGAATTGATAGCAAAGGGCCGCATTGTTCCAGTTAGTGTCCGCACTCCACCTTCTGAACTCGGCTACATAATCCTCAGCGGGTCTGCGACCTTGCAGGAGAGCATGCAAAGCGGCTTCCGCAGTAGCGGCCTGATGAGGGTCTTCATACAACAAGGACATAGCCTGAAAGAACGTGTCCAACCGATCAAGAGATAAGTCCTTTTGCTCCATCAGACGGTGGGCCCACGCCTGTGGTTCACCCGATAGGAGGGCAATAACAAAGCCAACTTTGGTGGCTTCTAGCGAGAAAGTCCATGGCTGAAGCACAAAGTAGAGCTCACAAGCATTCCGGAACGCTCTAAACTTGCTTCGTTCTCCTGCAAATCTTTGACATGGGCACCTTAGGCTCAGGAGGCAACATAATAACTGAAGGTGAAGCGGATGCGCCAGAAGAAGTGGATGGAGTATAGCCTTCCTGCAGGGCCCTGACTGCTTGGGTAAGGCCATCCAGATGGCAACAAAGTTCCGTCATAGGATCCATTCCCTGCGCAGGCTCAGACATGGCTGCTCAGTACTGTCACGTACCTGGTACAGAGCAGAGCCTGGCGTGCAGGGAATGGCAACTCTTGCTCCTCTGACTCCGGAACCCCTGGTAGAGCAGACAGGGAGCGCTAGAGTTCAGAGTCGCACAAGCGCCAGGTATGGTGCTGTGCAGGTCTGCGGTGGTCTCCTGAAGACTCCGAAGATGCTGTGCAGGAACTGCGGAGATGCTGGAGGGTAAGACAGCAGACAACAGAAGCTTGGTGCAGATGGCTGGAACAGGCAGCAGGTGGGAGGTGTACTGTAGTACAGATGCTGGCAGAGTCAGGCAGGCCGGGTCAAACACAGGCGGGCGGATCAGGTACAGAGGGGGAACCAAAGCAGAGTCGTAGTTCAAGCCGGATCAGTAACAGGCGGGCAGCAGACCGTTTGGAAGGAGGAGACGGGAGCGAAGTCAGACAAGCCGGAGGTCAGGGCAGGCGGAGAACATCAGGGTCAATGGTAAGCCGAGGTCGCAGGAACAGGAGCCAATCGGGTAACAGGTATCAGGTAGGGTAAACAGGAACGCTGTTGACTGAGCAGCAAGAGGCTATGGGATGAGCCCCATTAAATAGCCTAACTGGCGCCAAAATGACGTCATCACGTGCCCGCGCACCGCTACCGCTATTGCGCGCACCCGTGCCGCGAGTGCGCGCTCCCGTGCGCGCTAATGCGCTATTGCGCGCCGGTGCGCGATTAGCGCCACCTAGTGGCCTACCAAGTCCATGACACTAGGGTTTCTTACAACATATACACACTGATATATCACAATAATGATATTAGAGCACTGAGGGTAATAGTTTTTTTTTTTTTTTTGTCTCTCTCCCTCCCCCTTCTGTAGTATCAATGTGGAGGGTGATGGGGAAATTGATAAAGAATTATGAAAGATTAGGAAATGTGTATATGGTGGCTATGGATGTTTGTGAAATGAAAGGGAAGACTATAAACGCAATAAGAATGGAGACCAGAGCTAGGATAAAGGAAGGAAAAAAGTAAAGGTATGAATAAAAAACTGTTTAATAAAACTTTTAAGGATATGAGAAAGCGGCATGTATAATCTTGACGGGCTGCAGATCAGAACAGCAGCCCTGGTTCCCCCTCAGTACGGACCTTACTAATAGTAAGAGACTTGATTAAAGTCAATAAAGATTTAGTAGAGAGAGAGTAGATTTGTATATATTGTGAAGTGAGTGGGTGTCCCCCCCCCCCCCTCCAATACGGAGGGGGGGGGGTTACATTGTGTTCCTTCAATGCAAGAGGCCTTAATTCCCCTTCTAAAAGATCTCAAATCTTAAATGTATTTCAGAAACAAAAGATCTGAATTATTTTGTTTCAAGAAACACACTTTCATTCAGATCACATTCCTAAAATAAATACAACTTAAATCTCTCCCATGGATAAAACCTCATCTAAGACCTGGAAAAAAAAGACTTAACAATTTTTGTAGCAGCTACACTAAAAGTATTTTCAGAATTAAAAAAAGGGAAACTCTCCTCTATGATTGGGCCTATGACCCCGTTATTCTCCAATCGAGATTTTCCACCAGCTTTGGTAGCCACAAATTATTTAAAATTGAATAAATTGGAGAATGCAAGATTCGCTCAAATCCTAGTGGATGGTAAACTTCCAGAATTGCAGGATATGGGACCTGAATACATAAATGGTTACAATACCATCAATTAAAAACATATATTGACTCAAAAATACAATTATCTTTAATAGGCCAACAACTAAGTTCGAAAAAATTGTAATAGAAAAACAAAAACCGACTAAAAAATTGTCTAAGGTTTATAACCTACTGCTTTCCTCTGAATCTCTAAGGCCGCATACACACGGTCGATCCATCCGATGAGAATGGTCCGACGGACCGTTTTCATCGGTTCACCGCTGAAGCGGTCTGATGTGCGTACACACCATCAGTTCAAAATCCGATAGGGTCAGAACGCGGTGACGTAAAACACGACGTGCTGAAAAAAACTAAGTTCAATGCTTCCAAGCATGCGTTGACTTGATTCTGAGCATGCCCGGGTTTTGAACCGATGCTTTTGTGTACTAACCATCGGTTTGGACCTATCGGTCAGCGGTCCATCATCGGTTCGATTTTAAAGCAAGTTCTCTAATTTTTGTCCGAAGGACAAAAGACCGATGGGGCGTACACACGGACGGTTTGGACCTATGAAACTGAACTTCGGTTCGTTTTCATCGGTTTTGACCGACCATGTGTACGCGGCCTTAGAGCACTAACAGGGATGAACAAATGGGAGAAGGAAATGGGAAACTCAATATCAGAAATGGAATGCAGGAAAGCTTTCTCAATAATACATAAAACAACGATGGCAGTTAAACATCAAGAGAAACTATAAAATTATGATGAGATGCTATAGAAGCCCAGTAATTTTAAATAAAATAAATAAGGATAATGACGAGATCTGTTAAAGATGTCTGGGAGGAAAGGGGACGATGGATCATATCTGGTATGGGTGTCATATGGTGAGGGACTTCTGGAATAAGATATTTGACATTTATCGGGTGTGGAAATAAACCCAAATATAAAAGATTTTAATACTGACCATAATGTCAGGCTCAATAAAAGCTATTAAGACGGATATTCTCCACCATATGATAACTGCAGCTAGAACAATTGCTCAAAATTGGAGAAGTATAGGAATCCCAACTATAACCGAATGGATATGTGAAATTAATGAAACTTAATACATGGAAAGGCCGATAAGGGAAGAAGGGTATATAAAAAAATCAAATGCCAGAAATATGGCAAAGATGGGAAGAATTTTGGTCCTCAATAAAAAACAATAGCTTATTTATAATAATGAATAAATAACCCCAAGGGGAAGGGGGGTAAGGAGAGATAAAAAAAGGGAAGGAATACAATTTTAACTTTTTGTTTTTGGTTGGTGGTGGTATGTTAAACTGTTGGGAAAATTAGGTGAAAAAAACATAGGAATAAGGAAAATCTATATAATAATTGTGGTCCCTAATTGGCTAATAGGAGATGGAATGTGTGTATAATGTAACAAATGTTATATAATTGTGGAATTTTTTGGTATAAAAAGGAAATTGAAAACAAATACCACCAAAAGAAAGACATACATTTTATTTGGGTACAGTGTGGCACGACTGCGCAATTGTCAGTTAAAATAACCGAGTGGTAATGGCTGGACAACTAGGTAAAAGAAAACTCTGCAACAATGTCCAAGTATTGCAAGCGAAATGTTTTTCTTTTTGTGCCCAATACCGCTTTAAGCTTGCCATAGATGGGACAGTTTGCCCAAATCAATGAGCTATAGGTGACTGTAAAAACTGTAATCATCTTGGAGCCCGGGAGGGACGCGCCCTTCTGCTTGGGTCTTTCTTATGCCCTTCCCTTGCCTTATCCTCTCCCCCGTTCTTTCCTCTCTCCTTTCTTTCTTTCTTTCTTTCTTTCTTTCTTTCTTTCTTTCTTTCTTTCTTTCTTTCTTTCTTTCTTTCTTTCTTTCTTTCTTTCTTTCTTTCTTTCTTTCTAATATTACTTTTCTTTTGCTCTTCTCTCCCCCCTCCCCCCTTTTTTTTTCTCTTCCTTCCCTTTGGAATAGCGGGACACGTAAACGTAAATCGCGGACCTCACTAATGGTCTGTTTTGTGAGAGAAGCCTGCACTATAATTACTTTAGCGCTACTTTGGTCTGATACGCAGTGCTTTCCCTTGTTGACTCCTGTCTGTATGTTAATTTTATACTATGTAGACCTCCGTGTCCTTTCCAGAGCTGATGGCGACTGCTAATTCCCCTTTACTTTTGTAATGTTTTGTTTGTTTTAAACCCAATAAAAATTGTCAATTTAAAAAAAAAAAAAAAAAAACTGTAATCATACAAAAAAATGTATATTGCTATTCAAATATGAAAAAAATCTGCAAATTTATGATCTTCTGTAAGTGGTGGCAGTCCCACCCTCGACAGAAGTGAATAATTTGATCAGATTCTGTCAAACGGACAAGTTGGAAAACCTTTTCGCGATCAGTTGCTGTAATGCTGTCAGAATACAGGGCTTAATTTAAATTGGAGATTGCAAAATCTGGTGCAGCTCTATATGGAAATCAATCCGCTTCCAGGCTTTTTTGTCAAAGCATAATTGAACAAGCTGAAGTTTTAGTAAATCAACCCCACAATGTCCTAGCCAGGGGAAAGGAGGGATTCCAGTTCCACTATCCACCTTGTTTGTGTGGATCATCAGCCTGAATGTAGACAAAATAAACAGCACATCCAGCTTAAAGGGGTTGTAAACCCTTGTTTTTTCACCTTAATGCATCCTATCCATTAAAGTGAAAAAACACCTTGCCGAGTCTACCCCCCCCCCCCCAGCCCCGATTTTACTTACCTGAGCCCCGAATTTCCGTGGGTGCGATCCAGCGTCGCTTTCCCCACGGCTTGTCGGCTCTTCATTGGATAGATTGGTGGTAGCGCAACCATTGTCTCCCGCTGCTGCCAATCAAATGCAATGATGCACCTGCCGGGGGGCGTAGCTGAATCATACATTCGGCGGCTATGTATACATAGCCGCCGAGTGTATGACACAGGAGCGCGCCCGCAAGGTGTTCACCCTAAGGAGAGAGCTTCCCAGAGGGGGTTATCTATTGCAGGGAGGAGCCGTGGGAGCCACCGTGGGACCCCAGAAGAGGACGATCAAGGCCACTCTGTGCAAACAAACGGCACAGTGAAGGTAAGTATGACATGTTTGTTATTTAAAAAAAAAAAACTGAACCTTTAATATCCCTTTAAGATTTTCATGGGAACATCCGTCCCCATTGAAAGATTTTCACACTCTTCCTGCTTTCGTGGCAGTTCAGAATTGTGGGTTTACCCTCACTTTTATTTCCAGCGATATTGGTGAACAGAACAATTGGACATAGATGGCAGTAAAACAAAAAAAGTGACAGTAGTTCTAACCCCACACCATTCTGTTCAAATCTAAAAACAACTTATTTGCCTTTTAGTTATAATTTAATAATGCAACTTGGCTATAACGGGAACTGTCATTTCAATGTACACCATTACCTGTGTTGACAATCAAGTTAAGATTACAGGTTATTCTTCCATCATGCCTAATATTAATCCATGATCGTACCCTTTCTAAAGTGCGCGTGCGCCAATAACGTCGGCGCAAGCATATACGGTAAATATCTCCTAAACCGTGCAAGTTTCAGAGATATTTCCAGTACCTACAGGTAAGCCTTATAGGCTTACCTGTAGGGAAAAGTGGTTTGTAAGGGTTTAAAACCACTTTAACCCAGTACATAGGCAGTACTTTGTATCTTTTGCTGGTCTCCACAGCACAGTGAAAGACCAATCCTACTCATGACTCTTATTGGTCAGTAGATTTCACTGTGCAGTTAATGTGCCCCTGACTGTCCAAGGCACTCATCAAAAAAATGGCCCAATAAATGCAAGTAATTCTCAAACATAAAAGCAGTATGTTTTGCAGTTTTAGCTGAATGCTGATGCTAGTCCTTACCTGTGTTTTTTCTTTTTCTTACAGGCATGCAGTGAAACCTATTTTGCCTTTCCTCTTCTAGATAAAAGAAATGTTCATAGTCATTTTCATTGCCGAAGCACACACTTGGTAAGGGTTTATTATGCAAATACCAATTTTTGAGAAAACTCATGCATTTTATTTTCATTCAGGCATTTTATGGATTAAAATGGATTAAATTCATTATTTTCCTCCAAAATTCGTCAAACAATACCCCATAATGACAACGTGAAAGAAGTTTGTTTGAAATCTTTGCAAATTTTATTAAAAATGAAAAAGATCACATGTACATAAGTATTCACAGCATTTTCTCCCACTTCTGGAACTTTTGGCTGCCTTTGATACGGTTGACCACCCCCTCCCCAATAAACTTTACTCCCTCGGTCTCCATGACTGTTCTCTTCGCTAGCTCTCATCCTACCTATCCTACTGCACCTTCAGTGTCGCTTACAATTCTAGTTTCTCCTTTTCTCTTCCTTTCTCTGTCTGGGTCCCCCAGACAGAGAAAGGAAGAGAAAGTTCTGTTCTTGGACCTCTTCTATTTTCAATCTACCCCTACTTCCTGGGTCAGCTGATAGCTTCCCATGGCTTCCAATATAATTTCTACACTAAAGACACTCAAATCTATCTCTCCACCCCTCAGCTCACTCCATCAGTCTCCTCACACATCACTAACTTACTAACTGACATATCTGTGACACCACTTTCTCAAACTCCACTTCAGAGCATTGGCACAACCATCCACCCATCCCCGCATTCCAGGGTCCTAGGTGTTACCCTTGACTCTGAACTCTCCTTTTGGCCCCACATCCAATCCCTTTGTAAAGCTTGCCACCTCAACCTCCGCAACATCTCCAAACTACGTCCCTTCCTAACCAATAAAACTACAAAGCTCCTGATTCACTCCCTGGTAATTTCTCGCCTCGACTACTGCAACCCCCTCCTCATTGGCTTACCTTTTAAATAGGCTTTCCCCTCTTCAGTCCATCGTGAATGTTGCTGCCAGACTCATCCGCCTTACAACCACTCACCATCGGCTACCCCTCTCTGACAATCCCTCCATTGGCTGCCACTCGCCCAACTAATTAAATTTAAAATACTAACAATAACTTACAAAGCCATTCACAACTCTGCCCCCAATTACATCATTAGCCTAGTCTCAAAATACCAACCTAAAATCGTTCTTTGTTTCTCCTAAGACCTCCTGCTCTCTAGCTCCCTCATCACCTCCTCCCATGCTCTCCTCCAGGACTTCTTCCCGAGCCTCTCCCACCCTGCTCCAATCTGTCAGACTATCTCCAAATCTATTCACTTTTATTTCTCTTTAGAGAAGCCTATTCTGCCTCCACCTAACATCTGTGCTTTAATTTTCATCATCGGCTCATCCTCCAACAATTTTTTCCCTTTTGTATCACAAGACCCTACCTCCCAGATTGTAAGCGCTAAGGAGTGGGGCCCTCTGATCCCCCTTTATTGAATTGTATTGTAATTGTATTGTCTGCCCTAACATTGTAAAGCGCTGCACAAACTATTGGTGCTATATAAATCCTGTATCATAATACTTTGTTGAAGCACCTTTGGCACCAATTACAGCCTTTTTGAATATGATGCTACAAGCTTGGCACACCTATTTTTGGGCAGTTTCTCCCATTCTTATTTGCAGGACCTCTCAAGCTCCATCAGGTTGGATGGGGTGCGTTGGTTTACAGCCATTCTCAGGAGATATCTGAACTGTTCAATCAGGTTCAAGTCTGGGCGCTGGCTGGGCCACTCAAGGACATTCACAAAGTTGTCCTGTAGCCGCTCTTTTGTTATCTTAGCTGTGTACTTAGGGTCGTTTTCCTGTTGGAAGATGAACTTTTGCCCCAGTCTGAGGTCCAGAGCGCTCTGGAACAGGTTTTCATCAAGGATGTCTCTACGTTGCTGCATTCATCTTTTCTTTGGTCCTGACTAATCTAGTTCCTGCCCCTGAAAAAACATCCCCACAGCATGATGCTGCCACCACCATGCTTCACTGTAGGGATCGTATTAGCAGTTTCTTTATTTTTTAATAAATTTGCAAAGATTTCAAACAAACTTCTTTCACGTTGTCATTATGGGGAATTGTTAGTAGAATTTTGAGGAAAATAATGAATTTAATACGTTTTGGAATAAAGCTGTAACAAAATGTGGAAAAAGTGAAGCGCTGTAAATACTTTCCGGGTGCACTGTACAGCAACCATAGCCACTAATCAGATTTTAGATACTTTTATTCAAAACATTTTTTTTTTTAATAAACTGACATATTTGCAAGGGTGTTGGTGTGCTATGCTTGCTTGCCAATCTATAAATGAAATAAGACAAAAGCTGAATAACTCAAACCTTGTATTCCTGTTACACTGCTGGACTGTAGACTGCAGTGCATGGCAGTGGCAAAGATGCTAATGTGTACCTACATGCAGGACCTATCTGTAAAATCTTTTATAAAGTCATGTTCTGTTCTTGGGGTTTTTCATACTTGCAAGACATTTATGGCATGTTAAGGTACCCATATACAGTAAATGAGGGTTGTCGCCTAAAATAATAGTGTGTGCATTTAGGTTTCCAACACTGTCGATCTGTAGGTTCCCAAGGTTGTGTGCTACATTTGTACGTGGTGCATAGTCTTTTATCCAAACATGTTAAAATTGCTAGTAAAATAAACCTAGGTAGAAAAACCTAAATGTCTATGGTGCAGTGTATATATTTGAAAGCCAACTTAATAACCAATCTGTGTTCTAACAGGAAAAGTGTCCATATACAGCTTTATTTTTGGGCAGACTGTTTGTTTTTAGACCTTATCAGTTTGTAATCAACCTTTTTTAAGGTGCAAAGACAGCTCACTTGCTCTTCCACAGTCCATTAGAAAAACAAGTATAGAAAAACTTGACTGCTGACTGGACCACCCCAAACCTCATATTTCCAATACCCTTGAGAATTAAAAAAAAAATAATTGCAACCTGTTATGCCACATCTGCTGCATATCCTGTTGTTTGATCTGAAGGTGTATTGCAAAATGTAAGCAATTTACTATTGACTAAATATTTAAAACATTTACATGTATTTTACAAAGTCGATGATTTGCTTTCCGACACCGATAATACAACGCTGCACATAACCAGGCATTTCCAAGTACACAGAGATGTATTACTCTTACACGATTCTCATAATTTCACACAGTCGCACTTTAAAAAAAATAGGATTTTTGTACTCACCGTAAAATCCATTTCTCTGAGTTCATAGACGGACACAGCCTTCTTTGACATTAGGGTTATGCTTCTTCCTACCAGGAGAGTTTGGGCAGAATTTAACAGCACATAAAGTGTTAAAACCTTTCATTCGTGCCGCTCCTCCCAGGGGGTGTGGCTCCCCCAGGCATAACCCACACCCTGCTCTAGGAGCCTCAGTCCGTAACAAGCAGTACAAACCAAGGAGGGGGTGGGTGCTGTGTCCGTCTATGAACTCAGAGAAATGGATTTTACGGTGAGTACAAAAATCCTATTTTCTCTTCCGTTCATAGATGGACACAGCCTTCTTTGACATTAGGGACGTCCCCAAGCAGTGTCAAAAAAATTAGAGTGGTGGGAAAATAACACAGCAAACCAGGTTACACCCCAAACAAAAACCGGAGTTGCTCAACGGAGAAACTCCAAACATAAACTGCCGCCCGTAACACCTGCGGCTGAAGGAGGCATCAAAAGATGCACACACATCCACCTCGTAAAACTTTGAAAAAAGCGTGGATCGACGACCAGGATGCATCCAGACACCGCTGCAACACAGAGGCATGATGCCGGAAAGCCCAAGAGGCCCCGATCGCCCTGGTCGAATGCGCCATAACCCGAAAGGGGGGCGCAGGCCCCTTTAGGGCATAGGCCTGAAGCACAATCCGTCGGAACCACCTACGAACGGTGGCCGAAGAGACCGCCAGGCCCTCTTGTAGGGCCAGTCACCGACACGAACAGTGAGTCCGACTTCCGGAACGGAACCGTAACATATAAGTACACCCGTAGGGCCCGAACCACATCCAGAGGATGCAAAGTGGCCTCCTCCTGGCATTTCGGCCGAGGACATAAGGATGGAAGAACAATGTCCACCACAATGTGAAAAGCCGAAACGACCTTAGGGAGAAAAAACGTCTGCGGCCGCAGCACCACCTCATCCTCACGGATGACCAAGTAGGGAGCCTTGCAAGACAAGGCCGCCAGTTCAGACAGACACACGTCTGATCGAGGTAATCGCTACCAGAAATAAAATCACCTTTTGTGACAATAAACAAAAAACCTCCCGAATGTCCTCAAAGGGAGCATCCCGAAGCACCGAAAGGACTAAATTCAAGTCCCATGGGGGTAATGGAGGGCGCACCGGAGGGGCCACCTGCCAGACCCCCCGACCCAACGTACGCACCCAGGAGTGCGACGCCAAGGGTCGCTGCAAGAAACAGCCAGAGCGGAAATCTGGCTCCTAACGTACTTAAGGCGGGAGCCCGAACCACTCCCTGCTGTAAAGACAGCAGAACCCTGTACACCACGTATGTACGAGGGTGCCATTTCATCTCCTCACACACAGAGATGTAAGCCTTCCATGTATGAGGAGAAATCCTACGTGAGGTAGACTTCCGTGCACGCAGCACGGTAGAGACCACCGAGCCCAATAGGCCTCGGTCCTTCAGCCCCTGGCTCTCAACAGCCACGCCGCTAAAGCCGGTGGCTGTGAGACAGGGTGGAAGATCGGACCCTGTAACAGAAGATCAACTCCCAGGGGAAGACGATAGGGGGCGTCTGCCACCAGACGCACAAAGTCCGCGTACCAGGAGCGACGCGGCCAATCTGGGGCAATCAGCATTGATAGAATCCCTACAGCTTCCACTCTGCGCAGCAGGCGAGGAAGAAACTTTTAAGGAGGGAAGGTGTAAATTGGGCGATAGTGACCCCAAAGGAGCCACCAACGCGCCTGACGCATCCGCCCACGGGTCCTTAAACCTGGCCACGAACCGTGGCACCTACCGATAGAGACGGGACGCTAAAAGGTCCACGTCTGGAGTGCCCCACTTTCGGCACAGACCCCGAAACACCTGTGGGTGGAGAGACCACTCCCCTTGGCCCAGTGTAGTGCGACTTAGGAGGTCGGCCAGCCAATTCCGTACTCCGGGAATGTACCCGGCTGATAGAGCCGGAACGGACCCTTCGGCCCACCGAAAGGATGTGCGTGACCCTCGTCGCTGCAACAGAACTCCGTGTGCCTCCCTGATGATCAACCTACGCCACGGCCGTGGCGTCATCGGACAGGATCCTGACCTGTCGGCCCTGTGGATCCAGGGACCACCTGGCAAGGCAAAGCTTGATTGCTCGGAGCTCCAGAACGTTGATCAGTAGGCAGGACTCCACCTGAGTCCAGTGCCCCTGGGCTAACTGGGTGCCCCAAGCGCCCCTCCCCAACCGGAGAGGCTGGCATCCATCGTGACCACTGTCCAGTGGCCTGCAGAAAAACGACTTTCCGGCCCGAAGCACCGGAAACGCCAGCCACCACACCAGGGGAGACATGATCAGATGACTCAATTGAATCTGGTAATCCAGAGATGACGGAAGCCAGTCCCATCGCGACAGCAATCCCCTCCGTACCCTGGCGTGGAATGGGACATACGGAACTGCATTCGAAAGAGGCCACCAACGGACCCAGAACCTTCCTGCAGAATCGCAGAGATGACCGCTTCTGGGTCGTCAACTGCTGCACAGCAGATGGCAGAGTCTGAAGTTTTTCCGTTGGGAGAAAAACACTCCCGCCCCTGCGGAATCCAGGACTAGTCCCAGGTATTCCAGTCCCTGAGACGTAATCAACCCTGATTTCAGGACAATCCAGAAACCAACCGGACTCTCAGAGAGCCTGACACATGATAGACACGGCTCCACCAATGCAGAGCTCGAAGAAGCTCGTAGGAGAATGTCGTCCAGACCTCCCATGATAACAACCCCAGCTGTCACAGCCGGGCCAGTATCGGGACGAGCACCTTGGCGAAAACCCGCCGAATGGGAAGGACACCAATTGAAAATGGTCCCCCCCGACCGCAAAGCACAGAGTCTCTGGTGCTTTGAGGATATGCGAACATGCAGGTACACGTTCCATGACATCCAAGGATGCCAGAAAATCCCCCTGATGGAGTGCCGCTATTACCAAGCAAATCGACACCACCTGAAAGTTCGCACCTTGACAAAACAAACGAGGGACTTGAGGCCCAGTATTGACCGGGCCCCATCCTCCGTGGGGACACAAACAGAATGGAGTAAAACCCCTGAGACCGTTCCAACAAGGGAACTGGCACAATCACTCCCCTGACCAGAAGATCCTGGACAGCCCCTGACAGAGCTAACCGGCGAACCGGAGGAGGCCAGAGGCCGGAGGGAAAAAACCTGTTTGGCAGACAAGAGAGAAACTCAATTTTGTACCCCAAGGAAACCACTTTGCAACCCCAACGGTCGGAGAGGAGAGACCTCCACCGAGCCACGAATGTGCGAAGCCAGTCTCCCACCCGAGACATGGGCGGAAGCAGGTATGTCCGCAGACTTGTTAGGCATGCGGAATCAGGTGCACTGCTACCCCGCGGCGGGGATTTAAGCACCATGTAGACCTACCCCCACCGCACAGGGTGGGCGAAAAAGCGCTCGGAGGTAGTCAAGGAGGGTCCTTGCACAGGGCGAGGTCCCTAGCCCTTCCCAGACTGTGGGAACAGCATGCGCTTTCCACCCGTGGCATCCTCAATGATGCCATTCAGGGAAGTCCCAAAAGGACCGTTCACCTTTAAAGGCCATCACCAAGGCCTCCTTAGAGGACTAGTCCGCAGACCAACCCTTCAGCCACACAAGGCGGTGCAGAACCACTGCATAGACGGAAGCCCCGGATCGTATCCATGGCCGCCACGCAGAGAAATTTCTGACCCTGAACCAATTGTTCAGCCAGGTCCCAAGAGGACTCGGAAGCGTCCCCTCTTCCAGCTCCTGCAGCAGGAGCTTCGCCCTTTCAGTCCGGGCCTGACCAGGGCCCTGGCCAGAGCTGGCCTCACCGCCGAACCCACCACCGTGAATAGGGAGCGGGCCACGGCCTCCACTCTCCTATCAGCGGGATCCTGAAATGCAGGAGCCCCTTCCACAGGTAACGTGGTGGCCCTGCTCAGTCTGGACACAGGGGGGTCCACTGGCGGAGGAGGGACCTACTGTTTTTTTTTTATTTATTTTTTTAAAGTCCCCCTCAAGGGGGTAACGGGTTGCAAAGTTTTTTTTTTTGCAAACTCTTTGCGGTGCATCCCATTCCTTGTATAACATATTGTCCAAATAAGGAACACAAGGAAACACTTCAGCAGTGCGTGGCGGTCTGCGGAACCCCAAAAGGTACTGACACGGAGGTGTCTCCGCCACATCCTCAATTTTTAGAGTCTCACGCACCGCAGAAACAAGAGCTCCAACAAATTCTTGCCAGCAACTGACTCTGCAGCAGAGTCATCCTCACTATCCATAGGGGTTAAGCCCGCAGCCTCTGACATAACAGAACCAGAAAAAACAGCGATTCTGTGTCAGACATCCCCAGAAGCAGGCTCAGGGAGGGGGCGCTTTTTACCCCCCATCCGGGCACTAGCTGCTTCAAACCTGGCAAGAAACCCAGGACAGCCAACATAACAGATGTGGCAGGGGAAGGGGCGTTAAGGGTTAACTCAGGCATAGCTGGAGAGGGAGACCTGGCTCAGGTTCCATAGTGTCAGCGCTGAGTCATTCACCCTGCAAGACGGGACAAAAAAAACCCACTGGTCACCTCCTTGCTGCTATTGCAGAGTATGGGGGCCCCTGGTACTCACCACCCCACCCAGCTGCAGAGAGAGCTGAAAGCCTGAGGTGTGCTCTGATGTGCTGGCTGTGATGTGTCTGTCAGTGTTTCACAGCACTAAAACTGTCACAAGAGACCAAGAGATTTCCAAAATGGCTGCCGTCTGAGGTAAAAATCACCTCATAGAACACAGCAGCACCCCCCAACACAGTCCCCCAACAACACACGGGCCCCGGTGGTAATAAAGAAAACCCAGGAGGCCCCCCATTCACAGCCACTACCAGTCAGGGGAAGGAGGGAGAGGAAGGGGAGAGAGGAAAGCAGGGCGGACCCTCAGTCGACCTCCCCAGGGAAAACACCAGCCAGACCACTTACCTGAGTAAGGGGCCACTACTTACCCGTCCTGTGACTACCCGGCTGGAGGTATCCCAGACAGAACCAACGTCCGTAAACGGCATGGCTGTCGGCCAGACACACTGTGACAACGCCATAGAGACCGGTGTGCCCTAGAACCGAAGTTCCCCGGCCGCCCCTGGAGCAACGGGGCCTGTCGTGGACGTCCCAAAGCTGAGCTAAGGGCTGGCACACGCTCGATGGCCGAACATGGGGGGACTACAAGAGTCAAGATCCAGCCTGTCACCCAGTCGGCTATTGATAGAAGAATCACAGGATTCAAAAATGCAGGAACAAAAAAATAAAAGCGAGAAAAATCGCAAGAAAAAAACTCCAGAGTACAGGGACTCCAGAAGTGCCTGACTCCTCTCCTGTCGTTAGGCAGAAAAAGACTGAGGCTCCTAGAGCAGGGTGTGGGTTATGCCTGGGGTAGCCACGCCCCCTGGGAGGAGCGGCACGAAGGAAAGGTTTTAACACTTTAAGTGCTGTTAAATTCTGCCTAAACTCTCCTGGTAGGAAGACGCATAACCCTAATGTCAAAGAAGGCTGTGTCCGTCTATGAACAGAAGAGAAAATAGGAGTATCAGTAAAACTTTAAACTGCATAATTCTAAACTAGGGGTGCAACGGATCAAAAAACTCACGGTTCGGATCGTTCCTCGGATCAGGAGTCACGGATCGGATCATTTTTTGGATCGGCAAAAAAATAATAATCTCCCCCACTGTAATATCCACATGTCCCCCCCCCCCCACCAACTATAGTACCCCCTCGGTGCAGACATCCCCCCTCCCCTCAGTACAGTGACCCCCCCTCCTCTCAGTACAGTAACCCCCCTCCTCTCAGTACAGTGACCCCCCCTCCTCTCAGTACAGTGATCCCCCCTTCTCTCAGTTCAGTGACCCCCCCTTCTCAGTACAGTGACCCCCCCTTCTCTCAGTACAGTGACCCCCCCTTCTCTCAGGACAGTGACCCCCCTTCTCTCAGGACAGTGACCCCCCTTCTCTCAGGACAGTGACCCCCCCTTCTCTCAGGACAGTGACCCCCCTCCTCTCAGTACAGTGACCCCCCCAGCTAGTACCGACAGACACTCCCCGAGCGGTGTGTCCCACGAGTGCGGGCTCCTCCTCTGTGGGTGTAAACAGAGGAGGGCCGCCGCCGGGTGTACCAAGATGGCCGCGGCTCCGGAGCTAGGCCGAAGCCGCGGCCTTTCCTAATGTTACGGCGGCGACTCCGGAGCTAGGCCGAGGCCGCGGCCTTTCCTAGCGTTATGGTCGCGGCTCCGGAGGTAGGCCGAAGCCACGGCCATAACATTAGGAAAGGCTGCGGCTTCGGCCTAGCACCGGAGCCGCCGCCGTAACATTAGGAAAGCCCGCGGCTTCGGCCTAGCTCCGGAGCCGTGGCAATCCGCGGATCACAGTGTGTTCCGATCCGAAGGGGGTGACCCGTTCGGATCACGGATCAACTGTGATCCGTTGCACCCCTATTCTAAACACACGTTATAGGATGCTGCATACAAATAAAAAATAAAAGTACTAAAATGTTTGCTTTCTGCTGCCAAAATTTCAAAAATATAAGCAATTAAACGTGAGTACTTTTTGTTTTTACAGTACACGAACAGTTGGATTTTTGGCTGTATAGAAGGTTCAGCTAAATGGTGAGTTATTCTAGGTTTAATTATATCTTACACTCTGCTCCACTGGTGAACAGTAAAAAAAAAAAATAGTACTTGGCTTTTAATCTACTAACTTTCTTTCATATAAATAAAACTTACATTAACAATGACCTAAAAATGTTATCCACTTCAGCTCACACCCATGTACTCCATATGGACCAGAGCATTTTTTTTACATTTCTGCTATGGTGCCTTGTTGATTCGGCATTGACTTTGTAATTGCTTAAAATAAGGTTCCAATTCTTAAATGTGGTGGCTGCATTAGGGTTTTTTTTTCTCCCCTTTTAACCTGGTGACTCTAACAGTGAGTCTGTTGTTTTTAAACTTCCTTTAATAGACCAAGCTGTCCAGCAAAAGAAGCGGTTAAAGGGTTGAGACAGGCCATATTCCACTGACAGAGGTGCTTACAGTGGTCCGTTTTTATAAAACCGTCATCCCAAAAGGATGAAAACTGTTGCTGTACTTGCTTAACAAGTGTTAGGTGGAGTACAGGTTTCATTTGTTAGTCAAGTCCATCTAAATATGCTAGTCTATCTATCCCTACCCTATTCAAAGACTGACAATGCTGCTGCCAAAAGGTGGCTTTACTTCATCCAGAGTGCAGACATTCTATGACAGGAAGTGTGTTACTGACTGAATCACCAGGTGGAAGAAAGGAAAGGAAATCTAAACAAAAAGCAACGCAGCCACCACATCTAAGGATTGTTATGCTTAAGTATAATTTTTTGTTGTAATTGTACAGGACAGAGTATTTATACACAGTTAAGGGTATGTAAATTCAGGAGATTTGATACTTCAAAGCTTTAGAGGACATGCGCCTTCTCTAAAAACCTACTCCATATTCTCCGAGTCCTCCGTTTTAGACTAGTTTATGAAGGTGGTAGACCTTTTCCCCTTCATGGAGAAATACACCTCTGTCTTCTACTGTCTTTTAATGCCAGCAAAGAAACGGTGTATTTGGATCAGTGCAACCTTGCACCGATCCTTGAGAGCTGCAGAGTGCTATACAGGTTCAGGGCCATGACTCATCGTTATGGAACCCAGTCTCTAAAAACCCCTTTGGTTGCATAGTGCTATACAGGTTCAGGGCCATAACTAATCGCTGTAGAATCCAGTCCCTAAAGACCTCTTTGGGGACAAAGCCTGGACTTTATATACTGTCCAGCATCATGGACAGGTAAGACAGGGTCACCCCATATCTATGACGGTTGTTGTAAGAACTCAACCCACAAACCTTAGTCTCCGGTGGCTGAACAGGTTTTACATCACAGCACTGGTCACGCACTTTGCCACAACTTCCTCCTAGAGCCCAAATAAAGTACCCAGGTGCTTCTTCTTATCCTTTTGCCATACGGATTCATTACAGGACGGTCTTCTGGGCTTGCTTCTCATATACTCCGCACCCAATTCTGTGAGTAACCAAAGGGAATAACCTCACTTGTAGCTATGGCAGAGTCCAGGTGAAAGGGAGCCAATGCAGATTCATAGGTGAACATTCATTCTCCCAAAGGCCCTGCACATCACTCCACCTCAAGGTGATGTATCCTTAGAACTGGCTCCTGCTCCAGTGCATCAGTTTCTGCTTCCAATTTGAACTTTATTTCAATCACCTAACAAGGGGCCTATTTGACTAAAGCAGAATTATCTGCATTTATATGTCACATTTCCTTGGACAGATTAGTGTTACTACAGCCATGCTTCATCCAGGGCTCAAACAGGCAGTGCCACTTCTCATACTCCTGCTTCTCAACCTGAATCTGATCCTGATTGGGCAGTCAAAGAGGACAGAGAAAAAAAAGGGAACGAAGAGGATATTGAGACTGTATTAGAAAAATCTACTGATGACTTTTATTCCCCCAGATTGTCACTATATTTATGAGGAAGCTTCACACCGTGTGCTTGCTAACATTGAAAATCTCATTACCTCTGTCTGAAAAAGCATTGGTATTGTGCAAACTGACTATCCTCCATCTCACCATGCACTTTTGGGTACAAAAAGACATGAAAAATCCAGCAAAACATTGCGTGTTCGTGAAAGAGTACGCGCAGTCTACAAGAACTGGATCACTTCAGAAATCTTTACTGGGCCGTATGGAGTTGAAAAATTGTTCTCAAAGAAGTGGGCTATTTCTGTGGATGATCTTGCCGCCTCTGTCCGAAACAAACTTCTCACTGTACCTACTGAAGATGAGCCGCCTTTCAAATATTCTGTGGATAGACATTTTGAGACGTTCCTAAAGGCTCTTGCAACTAGCTCTTGCTGTCATTTCAGTATGTCAAACGACAGCCAACTGGACTAGGGTGATAAACAACCAACAGGGCACTGTATTTCAGGATTGTGCTGCTACACAGCAACTACAGCAGTGTTTTTCTCCTCTTGTTTTTTGTGTGGATGCCCCAGAACCTGTAATCGGCCAAATTTCCAGAATGGCTCTAATCTCCATTTACATAGGCAGAATCTTATGGCTGAAAGCTTAGACATCTAAAGCTTTCTTTTGTCCCAGGGAGTTGTTGTGCCAGTATCACAGCAAGACAGGTTCATAGGGTTCTATTTGAATCGGTTTATGGTACCAAAGCCCAAGGAGGGTGTTCTTCCTATGTTCTTCCTATTCTGGAATTAAAATCTCTTAATAGATTCTTTCACATTCCAAACTTTTGCATAGATCCTGCATTGAGAAAAGGGAAATGCATGGCATTGGTGGACATCAAAATGTCTAGTTGCACGTTTCCCTTTTATCCACCTCATCAGTGATTTCTGTGCTTTGCAGTGGCAGACAATCACTTCTGCTTTGTCACACTACCCTTCAGCCTCTCATCTGCTTCCAGAGTTTTTAGCCCCTCTGTTAGTACTCAGAATTTATGGCATCCAGGTCACAAGCTTTCTAGATGTCCACCTTCTGAAGGACTAATCTCCTTTCCAGCTATCCGAAAATGTCCACTGGACAATTTAGTTGATTCAGGACTTCGGCTGGATGATCAATTGGAACAAATTTGCTTTCCGACTTTCCAGGCACTTGTAATACTTGAGTCTGGTCCTGGAAAAATCCCAAGGAAGTCTTTCTCCCCAAAGAGTTCTTTCTCTAAGAGCTTATGCTTGAGAATTGAGATGCAAGAGACATCCCACAATAAGAGTCTCAAAAATATTCCAATTGCACACCTTCCTGGAGAACGGGCAATAAGAAAAGAGGGTGCTGAAGCGATCACCAGCTGGGAACTGGAAAAGCGATCATGTAGATATATTCGCCAGCACACCGAGGATCATTTAGAAAAACGTCCAAAAAATTATTATTGCATAGAAACGATCGCAAAAAAGCAACGTTTCGAAGTCGCACAGGACCTCTTCGTCAAGGCACTCTAAGGGCCCATTCATACCATAGAAACACAGTCCGGATGCATTCCAGATGTTTTTCTGTGTTTTTGACGTGTTCCAGATGCAGTCCAGTGCATTTCCCCCCCCCCTTTTTTTTTCTTTTAAAAAAGGACGTGTTTTCCAGTGTGTTTTTGATGCTTTTTACAGCATTCCAGTACAGTACAGTACAAAATGCAGCATGTTCTACTTCTTCTTTTTTTTTTTTTTTTTTTTACTGCAACTGCAAGCAGTGGTGTGAACCATGCCATTGGAAATCCTATAAGCTACTTTCCATGCGTTTTTGATGCAGAAAAAAATACACTGGCCTGCTTGTGGTAAGAACTGGCTAGCTCCATTTTGTCGACCTAGAAAAAAAGCATGCTTTTTTTTCCCTCGATTTTGCCCATGCTGCTCTCCAGCCAAGCAAGGAATTCCCTTACTTTGTTGGATCAACAATCTAGCCCTGACGGTGGAGAAATCCCTTTCTTTCCTATCATTGGAATGTTATTGCAACTAACACAAGTATCTGAGGTTAGTGAGGGTTGCTTTAAATCACTAAAAGTCCAAGTAACATTTTCACTGGGGGAAACCAAGCTCCCTATACACATATTGGAGCTCAGAGCAGTTTGGTTGACCCGGCAGAACTGGACCACCCTCAGAAGGGACATCCTATCAGGATGCAGTTACAGTGCAGTGGCATACATCAACCATGAAGGGGGCATAGAGAGTCTGACTGCCTTGAAGGAAGCAATCAGAAATCACTGTCCACATTTCAGGAGTGGACAACTGGAAAACAATTACCTTATCCTCCACTGGATCAAGGGGAATAGGCCCTTTTTAATGCGCCCATTCCACCAAATTGCTGGGAGTATCCTGGGCATTTCGAGTCCAAGCCCCTGTAGGCCAGTTGTGTATGCCACCACCTGGTCTTCTGTTCACACTTTTTCAACATTTTACGTGGTGGGCGTCCAGTTTCCGTTTTTGCAGCAGCACTCTGAAGTTGAGGCTTCTGACCCTTGTCTGTGACTGTTGGCACAGTTATGTGTGCCTGATTGTTGCCCACCATTCTCTTTCATTGCTTGGGGATGACCCATGGCTACCTGTGTTTTGTACTGTAATAATGAAATAAAACAAATGCCATATCTTGGAGTACAGGATACAGGCCACCCTCCGTTCCAGTCCTTGGTTTATTCTCCATTGCTTGCTGCGAAACGGAGGACTCGCAGAATTGTGTGGAGTTATAGGGGAGGCACCCAGGATGCATGTGCGATTTTTAAATTTTGCCAGTGTCCTGTCACCTGAAGTTAGGAACCTTTTAAACCATCATGTAGGAATACTCTGCCTGGGCCCTGTACTGTACTCCAAGATTTTGTTTTAAAGTAGAACTAAAGACAAAACTTTTTTAATTTTTATTTTAGTTTTGGATTGAGTGGAGAGGGAAAAAACACTTATCCATTTTCTATTACTGTCTTGGCTATGGGACAGGAAGTGAAAGGAAATCTCAATGGGACATAGGTTGCAAAAAAACAAACAACTCATGAGTAATAATCCTCCCTTGCTCGATCCAAAATTGGGGGGGGGGAAACATTTTTGCCTATAGTTCCACTTTAAGCTCCCAAGTGCAACAAAATTAAATTTTATAAATCATAAACTTAATTTGCCCTCTAGATGCCCTATCAAACGGGTCAATAAAGTCTGGTTGTAAGTTGGAGGCATCCTTCGATGGCTGTTATTCCACTACATATAGCTTGGTGTCGTCTGCAAACACAGAAACTTTACTTTTGCTACCAAACTCTTTATAATTTATTAATGGGTTAAAAAGTAGGGGTTACTACACTGAACCTTGGGGTTCAGCACTAATAACCTTAGACCATTCAGAATTTGAATCTTTGTTATCCACTCTCTGAATACAGTTGTTTAGCCAGTTTTCTATCCATTTACAAATTGCAATTTTTAGGTCTATGAACTTTTAGCTTGCCCATAAGCCATGTACGGGGAACTGTCAAACGCTTTTGCAACGTACAAGAATACTAGATCCACAGCCTCCTTTTTTTGTCTGTTTTTTGTTTACTTATAAAAAGAAAGCAGATTTGTTTGACAACATTTTATCTTCCATGAATCCATGGGAAGTATGGCTAAAAATGTTTTCTAGCAAAAACTCTTGTGGTTTTTTTTTTTTTTCAAATAAACTCTAAGTATCTAGATTATTACCTAAACTAACAGGTATGTACCATATTTACTTGTTAAAGAACTTCATCTGTTTAATATAGACACTCATTGGCCTTGTGCCAATATAGTGGTACTGAGCTAGTCATTAAAGAGTCTCTGTGTTAATGAGTTCTGATCTTTGAGGACACGTGTGTGTGTGTATGCCACCCTTTCACTGGCAAGTTCAAATTGCTTCTGTGTGTGCTATTAAACAGAGGGCTTATCAGTTATTGGAAGGACAGAACTTTTCACTATCCTTTCTTCAAAACTATTTATATTTGTTACAATTCTAGAATGCATCTGCCCATAACGGTTAGATGTCAGTTTTTGGTAGATACTAGAACATTTACATACCTGCCTATTATTGGAATTCCTGTAAAATTCTAACACAGCCTGAACCTACTAACCGATGCTTAAAGATGCTTTTGACGCCCAAAAATAAAATAAAAATAAGAATGAACTAGAGCTGGACATTCAGAGCTTGCTCAAATGATGGTTTTAGTGTTTAGTGGAAAACCCTAGGTTCTGGTACATTGGTACATTTGTGTTCATATTTTTAAAACTTTGATTTTTAGTTTGAAAGTTGAAGACTTGTCATGGAACACAGAATTACTACCTTCAGCAAAGGTAAGGGTAGGTTCCATAAAATGGAACCTACATGCTTTAAATTTAGATATACAGTAAATCTGATGGTAGTAGTTCTAGAGAAAGCATAAAGAAGTGTGTGTGTGTGTGTGTATACACAATATATTTACAAGCCCAGCAATCCTGCATCTTAATACCCAAGTAACATAACAAAATTGGTATTAAAACCAAAAGAACAATCCATTGACAAATGCACTCAGATTTTTTTATGTTGCGCTTTTTGCTATACAGTGTATTTTGCATACAGTGGCATAGGATTTTCACATATTGATACTGTATATGTCGATGGCAGGTTGTTGCACCATAAAATGAGTGCATTTGTTAATGGCTTGTTTTGGTTTTAATTTAAGGTGGTTTTTAATGAAATTTAAACCTTATATCATTTTTATATATAGATTATTATTATTAATCTTTGTTACCTGAAAAATATTTGTGTGCAATAAGACTTTGAGGTGGCGTGTGAAAAGAATTGTTTCAAAAATTACTTTTCCTACAAAGCGCATTTGACCTGAAAATTTAAGTCGGATTAATATATATATATATATATATATATATATATATATATATATATATATATATATATATATATATATATATATATATATATTATGAAAAAGTGAAAAAAATGGTATCTCGTGCCTTTTATATTAAAAAAAGGTTAAATTAAATAAAGCTGCACCCCAAAACTAGTGGAAATACCAATAGTGTATTAGTGCAATGTAAGTAGTGTGAATGTGGAGGCGCTAAAGAGTTACATAAAACATTTTTTTAATTACTGAACCCTATAATTATTGGGGAACGGGCAAATGCCTGTCCTAAAAAATATTTATAGTGAAAGAAGACACTGCACTATATCCAAATGCATTAGTACACATCTACCAAATGTGGCTGGACATCACAATGGTAAAATAAAAATAATAATATAGAACATAAAGTGCATGTGCTAGTAATGAAACAAATCCTAAATCGAATTAAGCAAAGTCCATAAATCAATAATAAAATTGCGATTCGGCACTGCGTCGCTTTAACTGACAAAAGCTCCGTGACCTCGGCCGCGGGACTCGTGGACCCCATCGCCGCTAGAGTCCCGCGATCGGTCCCCGGAGCTGAAGAACGGGTAGAGCCGTGTGTAAACACGGCTTCTCCGTTCTTCACTGTGGCGCTGTCATCGATTGTGTGTTCCCTAATATAGGGACGTACAATCAATGACGTCAGACCTACAGCCACACCCCCCTACACTTGTAAACACACATGAGGTCACACTTAACCCCTTCAGCGCCCCCTTGTGGTTAACTCCCAAACTGCAAATGTAATTTTCATAGTAAACAATGCATTTTAAATGCATTTTTTTGCTGTGAAAATGACAATGGTCCCAAAAATGTGTCAAAATTGTCCGAATTGTCCGCCATAATGTCGCAGTCACGAAAAAAATCGCTGATCGCCGCCATTAGTAGTAAAAAAATATTTTTTTTATAAAAATGCAATAAAACTATCCCCTATTTTGTAAACGCTATAAATTTTGCGCAAACCAATCGATAAATGCTTATTGCGATTTTTTTTACCAAAAATGGGTAGGAGAATACGTATCGGCCTAAACTGAGGAAATTTTTTTTTTATATGTTTTTGGGGGATATTTATTATAGCAAAAAATAAAAAATATTGCATTTTTTTCAAAATTGTCGCTCTATTTTTGTTTATAGCGCAAAAAATAAAAACCGCAGAGGTGATCAAATACCACCAAACGAAAGCTCCATTTGTGGGAAAAAAAGGACGCCAATTTTGTTTGGGAGCCACGTTGCACGACGCAATTGTCAGTTAAAGCGACGCAGTGCCGAATCGCAAAAAGGGGCCTGGTCTTTTACCTGCATTTTGGTCCGGGTCTTAAGTGGTTAAAGGGGTCAAAATCTTGTGGTAAGCTGCCATCCTTTTATTGAGCACATCGGGTGTTATTATACTGATGGTGAAGGTGTTCAAGATTTGTCACTGGATTTGCATCTGCGGATTGTTTTGGAAGTTTATTAAGGATTATACCACTATCCATTTTATTTAGGGCTGCGGAAATTAACGATTAATTCCTCGATGAATCGTTAATTTCTTTGATCGATCAAAATAATTTTGATCGGGACAAATCGCAGATTGAGCTCCGCGGTCTCACCCATAGGAAAGACCACAGCTTCGGCCTAGCTCTGGAGCTGCGGCCATCTTTGTACACCCGGCGGCGGCCTAGTAGCGGCGCGAGCAGGGAGATGTGGACATTGCAGTATTGGGGCAAGATGTGGACATTACGATAGAGATGTGGATATTACAGTATGGGGGGGGGAAGAGATGTGGATATTACAGTAAGGGGGAGATGTGGACATTACAGGGGAGATGTGGATATTGCAGTATGGGGGGAGATGTGGATGTTGCAGTATGGGGGGAGAGTTTAATACAAAAATTGTAAAAACTGTGCATTTATAATTAATCTAAATTAGTCGATTAATCTATTAAAAAAAACAATTAATCGAACACAAAAATTTTAATCAGTAACGGCCCTAATTTTATTATTGATCTATGGACTTCGCTTAATTCGTTTTTATGATTTTGTTTCATTACTAGCACATGCACTTCATGTTCTATATTATTATTTTTATTTTACCATTGTGATGTCCAGCCGCATTTGGTAGATGTGTACTAATATATGTATATGTATGTATGCATGTAGGAGTCTGAGGTAAAAAAGGACCTTTCTATTTTGACATATTTGTGAAAGTAAGAGTATTGGTTATACAGTACAGGACATAGGCGGAATGTTCATACACCACAGGTTAAAGGCAAGTACCTTCAGATGATTGGACACTGACAAAGCTTTAGAGGCAATGCCCTGGACACCTCATTTTGTGAGTCCTCTGTTTTGTGTTGGTGTGATGACCTTTCTCCTTCACAAAGAAAATCACCCTTCACTTTTGTTTATTTTTCTTATTTTCTTTCTTCCAATTCTTCAATCAAACCCACACTGTCTTCTAATGCTAACATAGAGTCAGTGTAGGTGGATCGGCTCAACCTTGGTAAAGCCTTGGAAGCTATACCTGGACCCCTGTAATGTTGCTTTAGACCCTGGACCCTGCATTGGCACTCACCATGGCACTTGATGCAATGTGTGGAGCCAGTGACACTACCCACGCTGCTTGAATGTGCTGGATGTGGAGGGAGAGCAATTTCTGCTGTCTGCACTGACCGCTCTATAAGCATTGCACTATCAAGCTAAATGTGAGTGTAGCTATCCAAAGCTCTTTTTCTATTGTCCCATAGCAAATTTGCGCAATGATGATGTCCTCATTTTTTCTTTGAGAATCACTGCATTCGGAGAAGTCATGATATATTTATCCACTATATATGAAGATTATCAGTCTCTGATGTGAACTCCACTCTCAATCAAGATAGATGTGTGTGTTTTTCCTTTCTCTTGGCAATCACCTAATTAACTGTTAGGTGAGCAATACACCCACTAACTGGTAGTGGTAAATATTAGTCACATATTGGACTTTCACGGCTACTTTCTAATTTTAAACCTATCTTTTTTTATGCCATTGGAATGTGTATAATTGTATGTAATATTGTAAAGTTACTTTTAGCGCATTCTTACTTTATTAATGTGTGGAGTTAGCAGTGGGGTGCTATGCAGGTCCAGGCCTGTGATCTATTGCTATAAAACCTAGTTACTTAAAGCGGTGGTTCACCCTGCAGAACAACATTTCAGCATAAAATCCGGCATAGTAGCGCGAGCTACAGTATGCCGGTCTTAAATTTTTTATCCCCGTACTCACTGTTATATCGTACATAGACGATTCCGTCTGCCGCGGGGAATGGGCGTTCCTAGCAAGAGGGAGGGTGATTGACGGCCGGCTCTGGCACGTCACGCTCCCCGAAGACAGCCGGAGTAGGTCTCGGCTCTTCACGGCGCCTGCGCACAGGCTATGCGCAGGCGCCGTGAAGAGCCAAGCCTATTTCGGCTATTTCCGGAGAAGCGTGACGTGCCAGGGCCGGCCGTCAATCACCTTCCCTCTCCATAGGAACGCCCATTCCCCGGAATCTTCTATGTACGATATAACAGTGAGTACGGCGATAAAAAAATACAGACAGGCATACTGTAGCTTGCGCTACTATGCCGAATTTAATGCTAGAGGGAAAAAAAAAATATTTATTTTTTTATATAGGGTGAACCCCCGCTTTAAGACCCAGTCAGGGTATACCCACCATAATGAGCAAAGCATGGACTTTATAAACGGTCCTATTTCGAGGATCAGTAAGACAGGGTCAGAGACCAGAGAAAAGGGAGCCAATTCAGGAATTCAGGATTGCAGGTGAACATTCAACATCAGAGTAATAAAGATGATGAATGCCCTCTATCTAAAGTACTGTGCAAAAGATTTAGACAGGTGTGAAAAAATGCTGTAAATTAAGAATGCTTTCAGAAATAGAAGTGTTAATTTTTAACAAAATGGGAAGTAAATGAACAGAAGAGAAATCCAAATCAATATATGGTGTGACCACCCTTTGCCTTCATAACGACATCAGTTCTTCTAGGTGCATTTGCACACAGTTTTTGAAGGAGCTCAACAGGTTGTTCCAAACGGATCTTCTGTGGATGTAGGCTTCCTCAAATGCTTCTGTCTCCATGTAATCCCAGACAGCCTTGATGTTGAGATCAGGGCTCTGTGGGGGCCAAACCATCACTTCCAGCACTCCTTTTTTTTTCTATAGCCTGAAGCCGGTTCTTTGGTGTTTGTCCTGCTGCAGAATAAATTTGGGGCCTCCCTGATGGTATGGAAAAATGTTTAGGTATCTGCCTGATTTTCTCATCCTTTCTCTGGGTATCAGATATCGTAGATCTGTGGGTTCAGTCTGTGGTTTCAAAGGGGTACATAATAGAGTTTAAAACTCTGCCACCTTATCGCTTTTTTCTTTCATATCAGCCATAACCTTCTCAAGGACAATTAGATTTGCATAATTCCTTGAACTACCTTATGTCCCAAAAGGTTATTGTTCAAATTCCAGCCACAAGACAGGTTCAAAGAAATATACTCAAACCCATTCACTTTACCAAAGCCGAACGGGGTATTCTTCCTATTCTTGATTTTAAATGCCCTAACCAATCCCTTCAAATGTCAAAATTTCCCATGGTCAGCAATTGCCTCCCTGAGATAAGTAATACATGGCATATATGGACATCCAAAATGCCTATCTCTTTTTCTTTAACCAACTCATCAGTGCTTCCTGCGCTTCGCATTAGCAAACCACTGCTTCCAGTTAGCTGCACTGGTCTTCAGCTTATCTTCTGCTCCCAGAGTGTTCACACAGGTTTTAACACTCCTGCTTGCCCTGCTCAGGATTTAAGGCCGTCAAGTCATAGGCGTCTTCGACCTTCTTCTGAAGGACTCCCATCTATTCTGGTGATCAGAAAATGTCCAATACTTTCTGCTGGGTGGTAAAGTTCAAAAAATCTTCTCCCCACTTTTCCCTTTACCTGGAATACTTGTGTCTGGTCCTGGACACATCAGCACCAAAACTGTTACAAAAGAAAGCTCTTTCTCTGGGAGCACAAGCTCAAAAATTGAGATCCAAGAGACCTCCTGCATTGATATTCTCGATGAGAGATCACCATAAAAAAGTGTGTGGGGGGGGGGGTGCTATATAATTAGGTAAATTGTCTTTAACTTCTTCCCGATGGCCATACGCATATCTGCAAAATGGCCGACGGGTGGGCTTTAACGCTGAGAGGCCGCATATATGCGTCCCAAATGTAAACATTTCTGCAGAGTTACTGGCAGGTACCGAAAAGCTCCAGATGCCTACTTGCAATTATTTTCATTTCCATTGAATTCAATGGGAAAACTCACTTTGATATGCGAGTACTTTGGATTACGAGCATACTCCTGATCGGATTATGCTCGTAATCCGAGGTTCAACTGTGTGTGTGTGTGTGTATGTATGTATGTATGTATTGTAGCAGAGCGTCCCAGAGAGAGCCTGGAAAAGTCCTGTTCGGGGTTTACACCTCTCCCAGGCTCCTCTCTTACACGTTCAGGGATCTCTGAGCTCTGATCCAGTACGGGTGTTGGCCCTCTCCCCCAGGCCAATTTAAGCTCACCTGTGCAGACAGTCTTTGCTCTGCCCTGGGACACACAGATAGAGTTGGTCTGTGAGAGCAAGAAGGTTGGTAAACAAAACTGTTAAGCCTGGTAGTGAGGGCATGCATATGGTATAGTTAGAGCCGGGACACGGCTAGGCTATTGTTTAATTACTTTTGTTTTGCTTTTCTGCACACTGTACAGCACCTGTAAAAAGACTTTGTATATAGCACCAATAAGCACCCCACTGTTTGTCACTTATATTATGGACTTGGTATCTGTGCCTGCTCATCCCAGGGAGCTTTTGTACCTGCTACCTATCCCCCAGCTTACAGTATGTATGTATGTATGTATATGTATGTGTGTATATGTGTGTGTGTGTGTGTGTGTATATATATATATATATTTCTTTATCGTACATCATGGGACACAGAGTCTTAATCATTACTATCTGGTTATATTCCACCATCAGGTGCTGGACACTGGTGTAATCAATTAGAACAGGAAGTTCCCTCCCTATATAACCCCTCCCATACTGGGAGCACCTCAGTTTTTTCACCAGTGTCTAAGGTGTTGGTCACGAATTAACATGTGCTCTGAGGAGCTCCACTGGAGGGATCCATGCTGGATGTAAAAAGCCTCCATAAAATCCCGATCCGTCCAAGGTGCTTCATAGCCAAAGTGGACGGTACCCGGGCCTCGGTACGAAGAACGAGGTTTTGCCTATAATGCTTCTCTCTGAGAGCTGGACCCTGGGTTCCAGTACATTGGTCGATGTCAAAGACCAAATATTTTTTCTGTTGCCAGGGTGCTATATAGGTCCAGGGGAGAGGTGACCTGCTATGGACCCCAGTCCCTGAAGGTCTGAGACGAAGCCCGCGTTGAGGGGTGAAGGCTGGGCCTCTTGCTTTGCAATACCCTGCAGCGTGGAAATGTAAGCGGAGGTACCTACGGGACTTGGTCCGACAGTGGGTTCTCCATTGGGGATTATGGGTCTCGCCTATTTTATGCTTCTATGCATGGGCAACTTAACCACAAAGTCTTTTGAGACAGGATGGCTCTGGCACCCATATACCTCCCCTAGTGGGTCCTAGTCCTCAGCTGAAGGGGCTATTGGGTCTTGCCTATAATGCATGTGTGCCTTGGCAAAGAAACCACTATGTCTGTTGAGACAGGATGGCTGTAATACCCATAGATCTCCCATTCAGGAGGTTGGTACCCCTACATGAGTATGTCTTATCTGTTTTCCACGAAGGGCCCTAAGAGGACATGCCGGGTGTTTCGCTTGCCATGCTTTCCAGAAACAGAAGCTCAAGGTTAGCTGATCTAGGGTGCGGCTTACTGCCTCCGCTTCAGGCTCTGCCACGATGGGGGGGGGGGGTCCCTCGTAGTCTCTACGGCTCCTTGGGGGATCTCCCTCTCCCCCCGCCTCCACCATTCCCCTACGCGTGCGTGCATGAGAGGGGCGCGCTTTGAAGGCGGGGGGACGATGTGGTTGCCGCTGGCGCACGTGCGCTGGCTCATGGTGCAGACGTAGGGCGGCCCCTTCAAAAGGCCCAGACGTCAGAGAAGCCAGGGGGACACGGTAGCTTGAGCACGTAAGCACCTTGTGGAAATTGGATACAGATTCATTTAAGACACCTACTCGGCATCTAGCTGTGTTAGCAAGCATTATTTGCTAGACTAAGTTCAGCTGTTGATGCACCAGGGTTAAAGTTCCTCTGCTTTTTGCTTAGGACTCTTTTGTCTCCCCGTAAAAGAGGGTTCAGGGGTAGGAAGGGGTATCACCACCTAAATCTGGTGGCCCTTTTTATCATGCTTGCATGATACTATCCTCCCCTGTAGAGACTTAAGATAGCTCACATAATTAGCTATCAGCCGCCCTGTCAGGCGTGAGCCTCCCCCAACATTGCAGCACTCTGCATATGTTTTGTTGCATTGCATGTATAGGTCTATAAGAGGTTAACTGCTATATTCACAGCAGCCTCACAAGCAGAAAACAGGGTGTGTCCCTTTCCCTGCTCTAAATCCTCAAACAAGGGATTGAAAGACCTGAGGATGAAGGTTCACTGTCAGTGAACAGATAACAGGTGTTAATGAGGAGAAAACTATCAGAAGCCCCAAAAGCTCTGGTTGCAGCTGCAGTCTTTTCAGAGATCCAAGCTGCATATAACTTCACTTAGCCTAGACGGCCAGAGCCTCTGTCTCTTTAAAGTCCTCATCCTGGTGTTGGCTTCAGGCTAACCGAATGCACAACAGGGGGGGTGCACATTTGCTGCTGTGCACATGGCTAACGTTGCAGGTTTGCGGAGACGCACATCTGCAGAGCATAACTGCCTCTTTACAGTCCACATGTTTGCATGAAGTACATGAGTTTGGAATGTTCAAAATGCATGTGGGGTAAAAACCGGTAACAAAGCATGTTTTATTGTTGATCACATAAAGAGACATGTTATTTTGTTCGTATGATTTTATATGTTCACATAAGGGTGTTTAATCACAGCAAAGTGCCTAAAATCGCATAAAAATGCTTAAGTGCATAAAGATGCGGGATCTCACATGGTTACTTGATAACCCAGGTCCTTGATTACCCAAGGTTATTTAGGTCACACAGAGAGGCTTGTTTCCACAGGAATGCCTAAAATCGCATAAAGATGCTTAAGTGCATAAAGATGCGGGATCACACATGGTTACCTGATAAACCAGGTCCTTGATTACCCAAGGTTATTTAGGTCACACAGAGAGACTTGTTTCCATAGGCATGTCTAAAATCGCATGGAAATGCTTAAGGGCTTAAGGATGCGACATCACACATGGTTATCTGATAACCCGAGTCCTTGATTATCCAAGGATATTTGGTCGTACGGAGAGGCTTGTTCTATACAGGAGTGCCTGAAATCGCATAAAGATGCGGGATCACACATGGTTACCTGATAACCCGAATCCTTGATTACCCAAGGGTATTTGGTCACACAGAGAGGCGTGTTTCCACAGGAATGCCTAAAATCGCATAAAGATGCTGGAGTGCATAGAAATGCGGAATCACACAGGTTTACCTGACAAACCACAATCCTTGATTACCCAAGGATATTTGGTCACACAGAGAGGCCTTTTTCCACAAAAAGGTCTGAAATCGCATAAAGATGCTGGAGTGCATAAAGATGCGGGTTCACACATGGTTATCTGATTACCCGAGTCCTGGATTACTCAGGCATATTTGGTCACACAGAGAGGTTGTGTCCACAAAAATGCCAAAAATCGCATTAAAAGGCTAAATTGCAAAAAAAAAAAAAAAAATTGCTGGATCGCACAGTGGTGCTCGATCATTCAAGAATCCTTGGTCCCACAAGGGTACTTGTCCGCACAGGAGTGCTTAAGATGCATAGATGTTGGATCGCATGAAAATTTGCTGAATCGCATAAGAATGCATGTTTGCCTAGAGTTTTACTTAGGAGGCATTATAATTAGGTTTCCTTAATTATACAGGATTCCTTGGCCTTACATAGGCGCATACTTGCTTGCAGGATGCTTGTTCATAGCTCACATGCTATATGTATGCGTGTATACAGCACGCCCCCTTTTTCGTGTGTTTGCGGAAAACATATTCTTATGAACTCACGCTTCTATGAACACACGCTTCCATAGAGGCATATGGCTTTAAAGGTTGCCACATGCACATAGGGGGAGCTATTTGCATGTGTGTTTATTTACAAGGCTGCTAGGGCCCGCCTCTAGCAGGGCTAAAGGCCCAGGGTATAGCAGTAATGTCATTCCGAGGCAAACCCGTGCTGACAGATCAGTCAGTAGCATGGCTGGGCCTAGGGCAGTCCAGCATGATTAATTATCTGGAATTCCTGGGTTGGGATCCCAGTCTAGAGGGAATATGCTGTCTTTATTCAAACACAGTTCCCTATGCTCAGTTTTATTCAAGGCTGATATAAACTTTGCTCTGTCGGCCTGGAACGAGTGGATCCTAACTTAGCATTATCCTAGGAGTCTTGTCCCAGGGATATGCTGGAATTTCAGTTTAGGGTTCTTAACTGAATGATTGGCAGAAGGGAATATCCTTCATACCCGTTACCTGGGAGCAGGTTGCGAGGACTGGCCTCTAGGGATAGAGTCCAGGCCTGGAAGAGACCACGGCACAGGGAAGGTGGTCAAGCTCCTAGGGAGCCTTATCTGCTAGCTTTCTAGAGCTACGGATGGAGCATCCGGCTTAAGGACCTGAACGTTTAGGTTACAGGGTTGCTCTGTCTGAATACAATCTGACTATGCCTCTCTAGTGGTTTACTTTGGTTACCAGAGAAGAGCTTGTGCCTTGCCTATTGTCAATTGTCATTTCATGGAATGCTAGATTGGCAGGCGATTCGCTGGAGCCATCAACAATCGGGTCCGGGAGATTGGCCTCTACACCCCGACTTTTTTCTGACCAAATGTCACAGAAACGTTACCCTGCACATAAAGGGTGTTGACGTCCAGGTTCAACAAGAGATTGAACAACTTTGTGTCAAGGCCAAAGGATCCACCCGCATGTGGGACAGATTTTTTAGTGACCCTGGGGGCCCAGTTGTCGCTGGTTTATGTGTTATCTCCCCCCAGGGCCGCAACCTTCGTGGCTTCCATGCTACATCAGAAGAGAACGGAAGCTGGCTTAATTGCTCCAGCATAGCCCATACAACCTTACTGCGCAGGGACAGCAGAACTGATCGTAGAGGACCCAGGGTCCCTTACAGCTTGTCCAGGCCTGCTTTGCAGGGTTACATCCTGTCTTGCATACATGTGTATTAATGGTCTGGCTGTTATAGCCTGCATTCTTGAGGATCGGGGCGTACAGAATCAGCGGCAGTTACCTTGATTCATACAGGACAGCTGGCCTCCAGGACCAGATATCCTAGGATATGGAAGGCCCATATTCCTGGTGTGAAACCAAGGGGTGGAATCCTTGGTAGTAGGTCCTAGGTAAAATTCTTACCTTTCTGCATTGGAAAAGAGATGGAGCTGGCCTTAGGTTCCATCAAGGGTCCGATCTCGGCACACTCTTGATCTGGGCCGTTATACAAGGGGTGACAGGTATAAGTCCGCCAGTTAAGGCGCCCTTGTGCTCGGAGGATTGGATCCAGTATGCTAGCTTACAGAGTCAGCACCTTGGGCTGATGCACCATAAATATTTCCCTTTATCCTTCTAAAGAGGGAATTGGTGTTCTTGGTTGCGGCTGCCTCTGCAAGAGAGTATTGGCAACTTTCTTTGTATAGAGCCATACTTATTTATTTGTACAAGAAGGGTGATGTTAAATACTCACCCAACCTTATTGGCTAGAAGGATCCAGTGTTCACTTGAATTAAGATATTCCTGCCTCCCTTTTCCTTTTTTTCAGGACCTTGATCCGCGGAAGGAGAGGTTATTGCTTTCTCTTAATAAAGATAAGAGCAGTTAAAGATCTATCTGAAGGCTTCAGATATAGAAACCTAACGTTTTGTTGCCAGAAAGCCCCTAGATGGGGCGGGCAGTGTTCAGATCGGCTATTTAAAATGGCTATGCGCTCTCTCGTTATAGTAAGAGAGGTCAAGACCTATCTGAAGCGGCTGCTCGGATACGGAAGACTGATGTTGGTGCGCTACCAGGAGGCCCCAGCAAGGGGCAGGCAGCATCTAAATCAACTATTGTCAAATGTTGATTCATCAGGTTATTATTCAGGCTTGTGGTTTATAGAGAGGGCTTCCCCCTGTTTCTTTTTGGGGTACACCCTACCAGGATAGTAAGCACTTCATGCGGGGTGCATTACCAAGCCTTTATGACTCAGATTTGCCAGACCTGCAACTTGGTCGTTTGTGCTTACGTTCACTAAATCCTATCAAGTGAACATAAGACGGCAGGAGGATGCAGCCTTTTTTTGTTGGCACAATATGCGGCAGGCAACATTAGAATTCCTCGTGTCTGATGGCAGTCTGCATTGTTGGTGTCTCCCTCCCCTCAGTAAGCATTGCTTTAGGACATCCCAGATAGTAATGATTAAGACTCTGTGTCCCGTGATGTACGATAAAGAAAATAGGATTTTTATAACGGCTTACCTGTAAAATCCTTTTCTTGGAGTACATCACGGGACACAGAGTCCCCACCCCTCTTGTTTGGGGATATTGGGACACTTATTGCTTGGGACAAAAACTGAGGTGCTCCCAGTATGGGAGGGGTTATATAGGGAGGGAACTTCCTGTTCTAATTGATTACACCAGTGTCCAGCACCTGATGGTGGAATATAACCAGATAGTAATGATTAAGACTCTGTGTCCCGTGATGTACTCCAAGAAAAGGATTTTACAGGTAAGCTGTTATAAAAATCCTATTATTTATATATATATATATATATATATATATATATATAGGGTTGTCCCGATACCACTTTTTTGAGACCGAGTACAAGTACCGATACTTTTTTTCAAGTACTCGCCGATACCGAATACCGATACTTTTTTTAATGTCATGTGACAGTGGCAGTATTTTTTTTTTTTTTTTTTTTACTATTTTTTTTACTATGTTTTTTTTTTTTTACAGTGATTTTAATTTTAATTTTTTTTTAGGGGGGTGGGGGGTGAATTGTCAGTGTGTTTTTTTTTTTATTTATTTTTTTACATTTTATTTATTTTTTAATATTTATTGCAATTTTTTATTTTAATTTTAATCAGCCCTGTTGGGGGGCTTTGGTGAGATTTAAGGGGTCTTAACAGACCTCTGGCATCTCCCCTTTAAGACAGAGAAAGGGACTAGGGAAACATTCCCCAGTCCCTTTCTCAGCAGCTTCAGCTGAAATGAATGGAGGGAAGCTCCTCCATTCATAAACTGAAGCATCGTAAACACAGGAGGTTACGATGCTCAGTTATATGAATGGACAGAGTCGGTAATCACCGACTCTGTTCATTCAGAAAAGGTAGGAGCCGGGCTTAGCGGCTCCTACCTCCGCTCTCCCCCCTGACAGATTGAGGGGGGAGAGCGGCACGGACGGGGACGGGATGGATGGAGAGAGACTGCAGGGACGGACGTGGGGGGGGGAGAGAGAGAATGGGATGGACGGACGGGGAGGAAAGAACACTGCATGGATGGGGGGGAAGAGAGAACGGGACGGACGGGGGAAGGGGAGGAAAGAACACTGCATGGACGGGGGGGGAGAGAGAACGGGACGGACGGGGAAAGGGGAGGAAAGAACACTGCATGGACGGGGGGGGAAGAGAGAACGGGACGGACGGGGGAAGGGGAGGAAAGAGCACTGCATGGACGGGGGGAGAGAGAACCGGACGGACAGGGGAAGGGGAGGAGAGAGAATGGCACGGACGGACGAGGGGAGGTGAGAGAGCAGCACGGACAGGGGAAGACAACACTGACCATGGGGGAGAGAAGATTTGCAACTCCCCTGCCTGCCCGCTCAAGTATCGGCTGAGGCATCGGGAGCATTTCCCCGAGTACAAGTACTCGGGGAAATGCTTGGTATCGGTCCCGATACCGATACTAGTATCGGTATCGGGACATCCCTATATATATATAGGGATTATATATATTATATAATTATATTTTTAAGGCCAACGACCTTCGGACCAAAATCCACTGCAAAGTTGGATGGAAGTCCGATCGTGTGTACGAGGCTTTAGTCTACTATCTTAATCGTACAGTACAGGGCACAGGCTGACTTATCATAAACCGTTGGTTATAGGCTGCTACCTTCAGGTGATTGGCCACCTTCCCCTTGGGCATACCCCTTTAACCCTACCCTACTCCATGGGACCTATTTTTTTGCTAGTGTTATCAAAATTATAGACCTGTTCTCCCTTGTATGGAGACGTTTCTTTTATTGGGAGACTGATTTCTCAGTTGTCATCGCCCTGGACCAAGGTGAATTATCCCTTCATCTTCAAACGCCTATAAATTGGACTCCAGAAGTGTACAACATTGGCCTCCAGATTCAACAACAAATTACCCCTCGTTTGTAGACAGTACCAAGATCATCTAGCACTGACATAGGATGTTCTGGTATTTCCATGGACCCCAGTCAGGTTAATGTATGCCTTCCATCCAGTACAAATTCTTAAAAAGCTCTGCAAAACGGGAAGATCCTCTTCTTCTTTTTTTTTTTGTATATATATTCTTGTTCCACCAAACTGGCCCAGAAGAACCTAGTAGACAGGCAACATATTTCAAAAGGTTTATAAGATAACTGGTCTCTCCCAAACAGGCCAGACCTACTGTCTCAAAGCCTTTACCGTTCTTCTCCATCATGGGCTTCAACGACCTGTTGACTCTGGTCTTGAAGCACAGAGGTGTATCTAACTCAGAAAAGTAATTTCGAGAAAAAGCTAATGTACCTGGAGATCCTTTTTTTGCTTGATGTTAACATTGGTATTTCAACCACAAAGACTACGAAGGACCTCACATTCTGGCTTTCCTGCAGTTGAGATTTAACCAAAACTTGGCTTTTAAGCAACATGTTTTGGCCTCATCCATTCTATAACAAAAAACCTTTGGCTTCACGATCACTGGTAAATACATTTATTTAATAACCACTTCAGCCCCGGAAGAATTGGCTGCCCAATGACCGGGCCATTTTTTGCAATTCGGCACCGCGTCGCTTTAACTGACAATTGCGCGGTCATGCACCCAAACAAAATTTACGTCCCCTTTTCCCCCCACAAATAGAGCTTTCTTTTGGTGGCATTTGATCGCCTTTGTGTAGGCCAACTCACACCAGTTCTAGGATGTGGAGGACCCTACCTGGGAGGGAAACCTTGCCTTTTCAAGTAGAAAATATAAAAGCCCTTAAAACCTAGGGCACCATTAGTACTAGGGTTGTCCCGATACCACTTTTTTAGGACTGAGTACAAGTACCGATACTTTTTTTTATGTACTCGCCGATACCGATACTTTTTTTTAAATGTGTCCCCAAATGCAGCCATGTCCCCAAACATATGCAGCCATGTCCCCAAACATATGCAGCCATGTCCCCAAACATATGCAGCCATGTCCCCAAACATATGCAGCCATGTCCCCAAACATATGCAGCCATGTCCCCTGTATATCCAGCCATGTCCCCTGTATATCCAGCCATGTCCCCTGTATAACCAGCCATGTCCCCTGTATAACCAGCCATGTCCCCTGTATAACCAGCCATGTCCCCTGTATAACCAGCCATGTCCCCTGTATAACCAGCCATGTCCCCTGTATATCCAGCCATGTCCCCTGTATATCCAGCCATGTCCCCTGTATATCCAGCCATGTCCCCTGTATATCCAGCCATGTCCATGTCCCCTGTATATCCAGCCATGTCCATGTCCCCTGTATAACCAGCCATGTCCCCTGTATAACCAGCCATGTCCCCTGTATAACCAGCCATGTCCCCCGTATATCCAGCCATGTCCCCAGTATATCCAGCCATGTCCATGTCCCCTGTATATCCAGCCATGTCCATGTCCCCTGTATAACCAGCCATATCCCCTGTATAACCAGCCATATCCCCTGTATAACCAGCCATGTCCCCTGTATAACCAGCCATGTCCCCTGTATAACCAGCCATGTCCCCTGTATAACCAGCCATGTCCCCTGTATATCCAGCCATGTCCCCTGTATATCCAGCCATGTCCCCTGTATATCCAGCCATGTCCCCTGTATATCCAGCCATGTCCCCTGTTTATCCAGCCATGTCCCCTGTTTATCCAGCCATGTCCCCTGTTTATCCAGCCATGTCCCCTGTATATCCAGCCATGTCCCCTGTATATCCAGCCATGTCCATGTCCCCTGTATAACCAGCCATGTCCCCTGTATAACCAGCCATGTCCCCTGTATAACCAGCCATGTCCCCTGTATAACCAGCCATGTCCCCTGTATTCATGTCCCCTGTATAACCAGCCATGTCCCCCGTATAACCAGCCATGTCCCCCGTATATCCAGCCATGTCCCCTGTATAACCAGCCATGTCCCTTGTATCCATGTCCCCTGTATCCATGTCTCCTGTATCCATGTCTCCTGTATCCATGTCCCCTGTATAACCAGCCATGTCCCCTGTATCCATGTCCCCTGTATCCATGTCCCCTGTATCCATGTCCCCTGTATCCATGTCCCCTGTATCCATGTCCCCTGTATCCATGTCCCCTGTATCCATGTCCCCTGTATCCATGTCCCCTGTATCCATGTCTCCTGTATCCATGTCTCCTGTATCCATGTCTCCTGTATCCATGTCTCCTGTATCCATGTCCCCTGTATAACCAGCCATGTCTCCTGTATCCATGTCCCCTGTATAACCAGCCATGTCCCCTGTATCCATGTCCCCTGTATCCATGTCCCCTGTATCCATGTCCCCTGTATCCATGTCCCCTGTATCCATGTCCCCTGTATCCATGTCCCCTGTATCCATGTCCCCTGTATCCATGTCCCCTGTATCCATGTCCCCTGTATCCATGTCTCCTGTATCCATGTCTCCTGTATCCATGTCTCCTGTATCCATGTCTCCTGTATCCATGTCCCCTGTATAACCAGCCATGTCTCCTGTATAACCAGCCATGTCCCCTGTATCCATGTCCCCTGTATCCATGTCTCCTGTATCCATGTCTCCTGTATCCATGTCCCCTGTATAACCAGCCATGTCCCCTGTATCCATGTCCCCTGTATCCATGTCCCCTGTATCCATGTCTCCTGTATCCATGTCCCCCGTACCTACTGTTAATCACCGCGGCGCGGGGAACATTACAGACAGCGTTAGTTTGAACAGCTGTTTTCCCCGCCGCGCATAGACACTCCCCCTTGGACGGATCTGTCCAATCGCGAGCAAGGGGGAGTGTCTATGCGCGGCGGGGAACATTACAGACAGCGTTCGTTTGAACAGCATAGACACTCCCCCTTGCTCGCGATTGGACAGATCCGTCCAAGGGGGAGTGTCTATGCGCGGCGGGGAAAACAGCTATTGAAACGAAAGCTGTCTGTAATGTTCCCCGCGCCGCGGTGATTAACGTGGCAGCGGTGGCGTTGGCGGCGGGGGGGGGGGGGTATAAGTATTCTATTTTAGTATCGGCGGTATTAGCGGGAGTACGAGTACTCCCGCTAATACTCGGTATCGGTACCGATACCGATACTGGTATCGGTATCGGGACAACCCTAATTAGTACTGAACATTAGTGAGAAGCTCTATATAACAGCAATACTTCCATCTTTTAACCAGTAACATCCTAGGGCCAGATCCAAACATCTGCTCGAACATCTGTTAGTACCAGGAGTACCATGTACATGAAAAATTAAATGGGGAAATCAAAGAATAGAGAGCTACTGGAGGAGAATGTAAAAGAATAGTAGGTCTAGGGAGGGGGGTCAGACTCTTTTGAGCCTGGGGGGGTCAAATCTATGTGTCTGGTACCTGCAAATAGCTAAGCCAGGGAGACCAAATTTTTTCAAAATGCGATTGCTTGTCCCGTAAGGCACTTGCAATCCTTTTGTTCAGCATGATCTTGATAAGTTTGCGCTTCATAAATGCAAGATTAATCACCAGTTTTCCAGGCAGATGCAATAGAGATTTTAGCCGCTAAAAACATAACGTAAATCAATGTCTGTGTGTGTCTCTTGACTTCCTCAACCGGCTTGTTTAACAGGGCTTTGCTCGCGTTTTGGTGTGTACTGTTAAGTCAGGGCTGTGATTCAGCAAGGAGTTTAAAAACTGATACATTTCCTCCCATATACCCCATGTCTGTAGGTGCATACATTGTGGTCTGAGCTACCCTTGGCTCCCCAGATGAATTTAAATATTTGTAACTGGAATTGTCGCATAGGAATAATGGAACCTGAATGGGCAAGGTTTTAAAGTAATATAGCAACCTGGGTAGGACCGTCATTTTACCGCGGCAATCCTCCCTATCCATGATAGTGTCATAGAAAAATTAATAACGCACGTACATAATCAATAATCAGAGAAATATTAATATCGCACGTGAATAATTAAGATAAGCTATAAAAATCTTTTTGTCTATATAAAAATTAAAACAAAGAATAGCGCTGCGAAAAAGAGAAAAGTATTACATTTATTGATACAGAGAAGAAACTTGTATTACTCTAATATTTACAACTATAACATAAAGGATATCACTTGTTAAAAACAGAGAGGATATTGCTGAATGCTGATACAACATACATTTATGGCTATAGAGAAGTCAACAATAAGTAATGCTAAGTGGTAGAGAGAGACGGAGAGAGACGGAGAGAGACGGAGAGAGAGAGAGAGAGAGTGAGAGAGAAAGAGAGAGGGAGAGAGGGAGAGAGAGAGACAGAGGGAGACAGAGAGAGAGAGAGAGAGACACAGAGAGAGAGAGAGACAGAGGGAGAGAGAGAGAGACAGAGGGAGAGAGAGAGAGACATTACATCACCAGTCTTTTAGGTCAGCTCCTTCATCATGCTTCAGTCTGCTTGGTCAAGGCATCATACACTGAACTCTGTCAAGCTGACTTGACTGGCTTTATACCCCTCAGACTACACCTTTTCTCTCAAGTTCCCGAGGATTCGATTGGTTGCCTCTATGAGTCTTTTCAGTAATGACCCCCAACCGGTAACCTCCTCTTGACACCTACCAACTTCCCTTGTGATCACCCACTCACATATTTCCCACACTTAGTATCTCACAAGGACATAATTGGGCATGTTCAATTAACACAGGGAGACCTATTGTGTTCCTTAATCAGACAGAAGATGAAAGTAACCTCTCTTAATATACACACACCTGGTATTATTATCTAATTAACACAGTTCAACTAAATGTGGTCTTCATACAGGAGGTTGCAGGAAATTCTCTTAATTCAATGAGGGACAATTCCTATCAGATTCCCCCCCCCCATGGAGATAACATCCTTATGCTAACGTAGGTTCAAAAGCCTGTTGTTTGGTGAACTTTAACACTGGGTCACGCTGTTGACAAAAAAAAAACCTGTCCCAGTCATATTAATAAAAAACCTTGTAAACGAACGACATATACCTCTTCATACAAATCTTTAGAAATATGGATATGAAAAATCTCTACCACAGTTCCCCCTGAAGTTCATCCTTGAACTTATGTCCTCCTTCAATGATTCGGTACCCACCCACAACGGCCCAGAAGCCCCAACCCTTCCCCCACCACCACTGCGGCCTCTTCCTTTCTTGAACTCGCCGTAACTCATCAAGGTAGACTTGAGACAGTCCTGGTGCCTTTGAGACTTCCGATCCGAACCCTGAGTGTCTGTACTGCAATGTTTCATCGCCCCTCTGCATTGGAGGAGTGGAATTCCAACATTGATGGCGGGATCCTTATATGTAGAATTACTTTAAGACATGAAAACCTGGATGTCCAGGGATATTTTGGTCAAATGGGTGTACAATATGGCACTGGCGGGCAGGAATTTTCTCACACGCCTTAGAAACAAAATATGACTGAAGTTCTAGTTACATTATCCTGAGAAGATGTATGATAGAAGCCAACAATAAACTAATATTAAAGGAGGAAAGGAAGAGAGGTGAGTAATGAAAAAGAATATGGAGAATAGAAAAAAACATAAAAAATAAAAACTACAGATTTAATGCTGCTCCAACCAAGCTCTCCAGTTTAGATTCCACTTTCGATTGTTAAAGAGCATTGAATCGGTATTCAAAAAACGTAATAAAAAATAGAACATTGTTCCGTTCAAAAAAACGACTCCTCTCTCCTACTAGTAATTGGTGGTATTTTTGCTGGTCAGGTACACAGATAATAACGAGAGAGAGATGATTTAAATTTGTAGAATTTGGGTAAACCTGACCGCATGTTATTATTCCAAATTGAAGAGGCTTATTCCTAGATCAACAGGAAAAAATATAGTTCTAGGGTCCTCTATTAAAAAAAATTGACTCTTCTGCCCTATTGGTGTTCAACAGGTGAACATGATCATGGTCACTTAACAATGTACAAGTCGGGTTAAAAACATAAAAATGAAAATATTAAAATGAACGGCTAAACAATGGTTGCCAACAAACTTTGTAGACTTTAGTCAAACCCAATTGTACTTCTTACTAAAAAAAATTTTTTTTTTTTTTTTTTTTAGAGGCTCTTCCCCAAACCAAAGAATAATAATAAAAAATAATAATATATAGTTCTCCAATAAAAGGGCAATTAAAAACAATGCATTATTTATTCTTTTCTTTCCCGGTCTATGCACTACTCCCCCCCTTCAGGTGGAAAAAGTTCAAACCTTTTGGAACCTTTCTCACCTGAATGAAAAAAAAAAAAAAATAACTAAAAAAAAATAATGAAAAAAAATTAAAAGTAAAAAAATTATAACCATAACCCTTCAGGGAGAAAAATGAGAGAAAAAAAAAAAATAAAAAAAAAATAAAAATTAAAAATAAAACTGACAAAAATAAAAATGAGAAATGAGAAAAATTGATTAAAAGTTACTAAAAATTGAAATAAAACCGAGAGAGAGAAAAAAAATAATAAAAAAAATAACTTTTACAAAAATTAAAATGTATAAAAATTAAAAGTAAAAAATTGTAATGGATAAAAAATGAATAAAAAATAAAAAATTAAACTAGGAGTATTAAAAAAACGGTACATTTGTACTGGTCTGGCTTGGAACAGGCTTCCTCAGAAATTTGTTTCTGAGTCAGTGGCTTGTTTCTCAGCATCTCTCAGCACATTTAATATTTAATCCTGTTGTCCAAAATCTACCAGCCAAGCCTTTAACTCAGCCCCAAATCCCAGAGGAAGTTTCTGTAGATGTATGGGGGTGTCAGGTTTGATATCAAGCCTTTTCTCTGGGGTAACAGGGGTACGTCCTTGTGTCCCGGCTATATCTATTCCCAGGACCGGGGAAGATGTACAGTTCAACCCGTAGGCAGAATATTTGTTCCACCCCCTCCCCTTAGCGTATAAATCCCTTGAGACGGGTCTTTTTATTCACGCCTTGCACAAACTGTTGGCACCATTTAAATCCTGTTGCCCGACGTTTGACTGCCTAACTTTTTTAATTCCTCCCCGAATCCCCACGGAAGTTTCAGTAAGTGTAAAGGGGATGTCAGGTTTGCTAAAAAAAACTTTCTTTGGGGCAACTCGGGGTGTAACCCGGGGTTCCGTCTATATCCATATCCATCCCAAGGACAAGAGAATAGGTACAATAGACTCCCCAAGGTAGTGTACCCTGCTGAGTACAATTCAACCTAATGCTGACAACAGTGCATCACTAGACCATCACCCATACCCCAGCATTCGGTATTGAGTACAACAGCACATATACCGTTGAAACAATGATAAAACCCACAAAAACTCCATCCCCGTGACTTGATTTCAGTGACCATGCACCCTAGTTCCATGACTAACACCCCATCGGTATCCTCTAGTTTGGCCAATAGACACCCTATCATGCATAGATGCCAGTCTCCTGTGTACCTGCACCACATACATTTATGTCATACTAGTCACCCATTCCAATATTTCTTTGAATTCCTGTTTGGACTCACAACCCTCAGAACAGGAATGGACTCCAGGGTATAACCCAGTAGAGTCAGATAGGATAGTACCCAAATTGACCGTGATATATGCACAAAGTTCCGTCCATGCCCAAAGTTCCTTCCCTTAGGGATGAGAATAGAACGAGTTGGATTTACCTAACCCTTCCCTGATATGTAGCCCAGGGCCTCCCAATGTGTTCCTGATTATCTCCAGCTCTATAGTGATTACGGTACCCAATCTCCCATCTCCCAAGACAGTCGCCATTGAGCCTCTCTTTATTATGGGAAATAGTCTGGATACCCGGATTGAAAACCACCTGCCACCAGGTACACCCAATCCCTCATAGAGGCTGCACACTTTCTCCCTCCTCTATCAATTCAGTAATTAAACTATGTGATTCTTCATCCCTACAAAACACACTGCCTTCACCATTCAGACAGGACTCCCATGAAAGACAGGAGTCTAGTGCCACCCTGGGGCACTGATATTCTTGGCATGCAAGTCACAGACCACCAGTTAAGGCACCCAAGTAATCTAGGACAGGAAGGACACCTATGGATATTAACTGAGGAGAATACTGCATGCCCACATATATATCGGAAGTGAGGGCCTCTGGAACAGCCAAGAGCTGATATCACCCCATACAATCTTCCTGCACACCTTTTCTCCAGACTCAACCCAAAAACTATACAATACGAGGCCATACCTATGCACTTTCAACTCGTATGCCACCAGGCAGGCCCTCGTACTACATGTCTGCCGGTAACTCTAAAAGAAATTGGAAAACATGAATTGCATAATGTGTATCCAGCTCAAGGCAACGGGTGCTGACCAATAGACTAAGAAAATTCCCTTGTAGCACTGAGGCGCCGGGATCACTGAACAGTAGGGGATACACGAGCCGACCAGTGTGCCTGGACACACACAGCTATTCATTAGGCAATTGGTAACAACTAGCCACCACAACTGACAAAAATAAAAACTCTAGGAGAGAAAAAAAATAAGTGTCGCATGGTGACACGAAAGGAAACCGCTGTGAACTTAATTTGGGGACATACAGATAGCTAGGGACATTAGCATACCTTAGCCTGAGGCAATGCAACCTTGTACAGCCAGGCTTAACAGCGGGGGGGGGGAGTTTAAGAAGTCCTAAAAACACAAGTCTGGCCAAAGTAGCATCAGGATTTTATCTATTAGATCTATGGAACTACACGTGTCAGCATGGCTGATCTTCGGTAATAAGAAAACAGATATGCTACGGATCTATGGTCGATCCATTTCAACCTCTGGAGAATACCCCAAAACCCTTTTACCACTAAGTGTGGTACCCCTGAACGCTACTTAGCCTAATATATGTGTTAGAGTGCCAATTATCCCTTGCAGTCTTACTCAATTTTTCATAAAAAAACTAATACACGGACCTCAGTTAGTTGGTTCTGCTATTCAGTGGATCAGCACATGTAACCCCCACTAGGTGGTCCAAAAACATAGCCAAATGGACTGACCACTAGACGTTCCAACTAGATAATGGTCATGAAAACCTAAACCTTGTGAAACCCGACCGACTAACCAACCTAAAGATTTCCTCCTATTCTGAAATCCTGAAAAACACAGTTATCGATTCTGAGGGATAAAACACAAAATAAAAGTTTAGTAATAAACATTCAACTTTTTCTTAACCTGGAAACAAAAAACAATGGTTATATATCTGTAACAAGACATTATCATATAAAACACAAATATACATTACATTATATTACATAAACCGTGCACTTTCTTTTAAAATACCAAAAATTGTTGAGCTCAACGTTTCATTAATATGTATTACTATAATACATATTAATGCCATATGGATTTTTGTTCTATGGTATACCAATAATTCCCCCCTAAAAATGTATTCACCATGGTTAAAAATGAGCAGTTTTAAAACAAACACATTTTTTATAAGTTTCCCTTTTGTCTTGCAAGACAATCATACTTACCTATTCTGAGTACATTGGAAAACTTCAAAAAGAAACTTCTATGGAAACAAAGATTACCGTTAATACAAAAAAATACACACATATATACATATATATATATATATATATATATATATATATATATATATATATATATATATATACACATACACATAAGGCATCTTACTTTCGCTTTACCATTCACTCGGCTCACTCAATTTGCATGACAATACAGCTGTTTCACACACCCTCACAAAATTTATCTAGGTCAAATATGACCTCAAGACCTTACATGTTCTATATCCTACTTACCCATCAACTCTGTTCATCATCACTTCTCTGGGGATGTGGATTCCCTATTAAAAATACTCACCTCATCAGTTCTGATATCCTACCATCCCTGCCCTCCAAGCATCTTTTTTTTTTCATTTGTTCGTATCATCTTCCCGTGGTGACTGCACCACAGGGCTTCCCAAGCGCTTGGCTTGAAAGTACCCTTTTTCGAATATTGCTTTCCTGTCCACTGATCCCAATCTTTTATATATTTCACAACCCAAGGTCCATATTCATCTATCATTTCTTCCTTCGGAGTCCAGTGGTACGGCTCCCCACAGTTCGACATCCATTTTGAAGCGATTTGATTTCCCATCCTTTTTGCGGACGAAGGACCTTGAGCTGATCCCGCAAACCCTTAAAGGTCGCTTTTTCCCAAAGTTAGCTACGCTTTGACTCCTGATTGAGTGGACCGGTACTGCCCCTCTGCTGATCTTTTTTCACTACTTGTCAGAACAATGACTGACTATAGTCCTTCAAAAAATTAGCCCGGGGATTTTCCCAACTAAATTAGTTGTCCTCCCGTGAACTTTTCTGCAACATTCTAAAAGAAATGCTTACTTATTAGATTGTTATGATTGCTTGCAGTGCAAGAGGCACCTAATTGCACTAATTTAACTGACGCTTACCTAATAATGATTTTTAGCAGTTACAATATAGTCAGTGTTTACAGATCTTATTACACCGCTTACCATCCCCAGTTATTTGTTTAAACAGAGGAATAGATTCACATACATCCAGATAATTCAGTGTGATTTTAGTTTCCGTTTCCACTGATGTGATTTGCCATGCGACGTTGGACCCAAAGTCGCATTACAAATCGCAGCCCATTGATTTCAATAGCACCCATTCCAATCTATGTGGCTCAATGCTGCAGCGACCGATAAAGGTACCTACACCATTTTGATGCGACTTCTGGATAAAAAAAACGCATTCAAAGCCACACCACAGTCGCACTAAAGCTGCATTTCCAAATCGCACCTTGAATCAGGCCACATTGGAGTTGCACCAGTGGAAACGCAGCCCAAAAGCATAGGTGCTGACAACAACTGAAAATTAACATTTGTGAGATGGATAGGGAAGCTTTGCTCAACAAGAAAAAGCTTCATTAAGCACCTACTATGGATCTGGCCTTTATCACAGTATACAGCAACCAATACCAACAATTGGAAAAGATCTTCAAAAAGTATTGGCCCATTTTCAGAGAGCACAGAACTTTAGTAGCGGTATTGCCATCACGACCCAGACTCACCCACCGCAGAGCACCAACACCACTAACACACCCCGTCCACAATGCACTCGATCCCCCCAGGGAAGCGAACACCTGTCCAGAACCTGAAGGACTCCACGGATGCCAGAGATGTCCACCGTGCAAAACAAATAAACCCCAGCCTCTGAGAAAAAACAACATTCAAGGCCCCTGTACATAATAGAGAGGTTTAATAACCACTACACCCACACCTTATTGAATATTAATCATTATAGCGGCGCCATCGCCCCACTGTTTATTTACCAAAGCATAGGTGTGTTTCACTCACAAAGATTGGCCTAATCTCATTCAAAGGGTCAACTGCATAGACGCACACAGGCCCAGATTCCCAGTCAGCGGGGTAAATTTGTGCGGGTGTAACGTATCCGCTCTACGCTACGCCTCTGCAACCCAGACGGGCAAGCGCTGTATTCTCAAAGCACTAGCTCTGTAAGTTGCGGCGGCGTAGCGCAAATCAGCCGGCGCAAGCCCGCCTAATTCAAATTTGGATCAGGGGCGTGTTTTTTTTTTTTTTTTTAAATCTACTGTGACTCGACGTGATAGGCGTTTTTGCCGAACGGCGCATGCGCCGTCCGTGGAATTTCCCAGTGTACATTGCTCCAAAGTATGCTGCAAGGACGTCATTGATTTTGACGTGAACGTAGATGACGTCCAGCCCCATTCACGGATGACTTACGCAAACTACGTAACTTTTTCAAATTTCGACGCGGGAACGACAGCCATACTTATGCTTCATATACCAGGGGCAACTATACGCCGGGAAAAGCCTAACGTAACTTTACTGCGTCGGCCGGGCGTACTTTCGGGAATTCGCGTATCTAGCTAATTTGCATACTCAACGCGGAATTCGACGGAAGCGCCACCTAGTGGTCAGGAAAAAAAAAAATATGCAGTTACGATCCGACGGTGTAAGAGACCTGCGCCTGTCGGATCTTATGGATATCTATGCGTGAGCGATTCTAAGAATCAGGCGCATAGATACGACGGCTCGGATTAGGACCCACGGCTGCGCACCTGGCGTTGCGCCGTTTTAAGTCCTTTCTGAACCTGGGCCACTGTCTCCAAGATTCCAAACAGAAATCCCTGCTACAATTTCATTCTATATATATATCTACATTATTCAAAATCAGTCTCATAATCTGAAGGTCGTGAGTTCGATCCTCACACAGGGCACCATCTTGTCATAGAAAAATTAATAACGCACGTACATAATCAATAATCAGAGAAATATTAATATCGCACGTGAATAATTAAGATAAGCTATAAAAATCTTTTTGTCTATATAAAAATTAAAACAAAGAATAGCGCTGCGAAAAAGAGAAAAGTATTACATTTATTGATACAGAGAAGAAACTTGTATTACTCTAATATTTACAACTATAACATAAAGGATATCACTTGTTAAAAACAGAGAGGATATTGCTGAATGCTGATACAACATACATTTATGGCTATAGAGAAGTCAACAATAAGTAATGCTAAGTGGTAGAGAGAGACGGAGAGAGAGGGAGAGAGAGAGAGAGAGAGTGAGAGAGAAAGAGAGAGGGAGAGAGGGAGAGAGAGAGACAGAGGGAGACAGAGAGACAGAGAGAGAGAGAGAGACACAGAGAGAGAGAGAGACAGAGGGAGAGAGAGAGAGACAGAGGGAGAGAGAGAGAGACATTACATCACCAGTCTTTTAGGTCAGCTCCTTCATCATGCTTCAGTCTGCTTGGTCAAGGCATCATACACTGAACTCTGTCAAGCTGACTTGACTGGCTTTATACCCCTCAGACTACACCTTTTCTCTCAAGTTCCCGAGGATTCGATTGGTTGCCTCTATGAGTCTTTTCAGTAATGACCCCCAACCGGTAACCTCCTCTTGACACCTACCAACTTCCCTTGTGATCACCCACTCACATATTTCCCACACTTAGTATCTCACAAGGACATAATTGGGCATGTTCAATTAACACAGGGAGACCTATTGTGTTCCTTAATCAGACAGAAGATGAAAGTAACCTCTCTTAATATACACACACCTGGTATTATTATCTAATTAACACAGTTCAACTAAATGTGGTCTTCATACAGGAGGTTGCAGGAAATTCTCTTAATTCAATGAGGGACAATTCCTATCAGATTCCCCCCCCCCATGGAGATAACATCCTTATGCTAACGTAGGTTCAAAAGCCTGTTGTTTGGTGAACTTTAACACTGGGTCACGCTGTTGACAAAAAAAAAACCTGTCCCAGTCATATTAATAAAAAACCTTGTAAACGAACGACATATACCTCTTCATACAAATCTTTAGAAATATGGATATGAAAAATCTCTACCACAATAGACCTGCGTCCGACTACGTCCTCCCGTCCAAGAGTCTACCGAACAGGGCTGGATAATTTGACTCCTACTGTCTCTTCCCTTTATAAGGCAATCTAATGCCTAAATAAGGAAGTGAAGTTTTTTGCCTTTTGGAATGGTTATTGAGGTAGGCTCTGTTAAACTGTTTCTAGCAAGTTAACGGTCATTGCCTCTGACTTGTCACAGTTGACAATGAGGCCCGAAATTTCTCTGAATCGATTCAGAAGGCACCAGGCTATCCTTTCTAAGGATGTATTAGTCCTCCACTTTATTGTCCTACTATCTTTATGCCCTGCTCCAAAACATCTAAAGGAAATCCTATTACCTAAATTTAGTTAGAAACCATTAGGCTAGCTTAAAGAAACCGCTTTGTCCAGAAAGACTGATCCCCTATTTGTTCTGCCCTCAACACCTTGCAAAGGAAAAACCTTGCATCCAAATACACATCACTAATAATTTTTTACCTCTAGAGCTTACACACTCAAGGGCAAATCTCTCCCAGCGCTTTTACGTGCCCACTCCATCAGATCTGTGAAAGCTTTCCTGCGATTTCCTACACCAAGCCCCTGTAGCCCAGGCCTCAAAGTTTTCCAGGTGGACATCTAATCTTATGCAGATGCAGATTTCAGCTGCAAGGTTTATACAGTGATAAGTGAAGTTCAGTCTTTGACCTTTTTGTTGTTGTTTTGGTCTTTTGGCACAGTTTTGTTTGCCCAACCTTTTCAGCCATTGCTTGGGGATAGCCCATGACCATTGAATAATTTGCCTGTGTCCTGTACTGTGCAATTGAAATAGGAGTAGTTTTGACTTGCCTGTAAATTCCACATCTTGGAGTTCAATACATGCCAACCTCCTTTCCATTTTCCGGTTACTCTGCATTGCTTGCTAGAAAACTGAGGACGCAGGGTTATAGGGCAAGCACCCAATGGGCATGTCCTCAAAATTTGCCTGTGTCCAATCACCTGAAGTTATAAGTCTATAACACCGGGTCTATGAATACCTTTCATGTATCCTGTACTGTACTCCCAAGATATGGAGTTTACAGATAATTTTTTTATATTTACTTGCCTGTACATTTTTAAATTTGGAGTACAATGCAGGACATTACCTACACTCCCGTCTGTTCCTGTGTTTGTTATAAACTGTATCTAACATTTGAGGTTAATGCAAATGCATGTGTACATTGCCATTCCAAGGCACCTCAGCAGAGTGTGGTCCCCAACTCTAAATTATGTGAGCTCCTAATCTGAGACATTTTTTTAGCCTGGATACATTCTGAACAGGCATACCTTTGTAGGTGTAGCCCCTTCTTACTTAAAGTGGATGTAAACCCTACATACACCCAGTGAAGTGAACAGCCTCAGATGATACACAGGGATGAACCAAATCTCCCTACATAGGTTTTACATCTATATCGGCTGTCTTAACATTTATATACTGTATAGAAAGTGTTAGGAAATGTTCTCTTCATGTTTAACACAGAGTGTGATGTCTGGGCATACAGCCAAGATAGCTAAAATTGCTGATTGTAGCAAAGGCACACACCCCCTCTCATCATAGGCAGAGACTCTCAGAGGTGTTTTGTAACAGGACCAGCTCCCTGCTAATCTAAATTTCAGGCTGCTTTTATCTGATGTATCCGAGAATTTTTCAGAAGTTCTCATGCTGATAACAGAGGAATGGGTGAGGAGAGAGCTATGGGACTTGGCTCTTTGAAGCAAGATAACAAAATATGTGCCCAGCTCAAATTTTATGAATTGGGTTTACATCCACAATAAAGATCATCAAAATCTTGAAATTTAGGCTCCATTCACACCATAGCGTTCTGTTTTGTGGGTGGAATTGACGCAATTTGAAAACGCCACAAATTGCGGGAGGCCCTTTGCGATCCCCGCTATTCTGAATGGCACCAAATCGCAGCATGCTTTTGCAGCGATTGTCGCCTATAGAACGTCTTTTGGATGACAGGCGTTTCACGATTCTGTTTGAGCAATTTTACCGCGATTCATCAGGCAACAATCGCGGCAGAATCGTACTGCAATTTGGTGCCATTCAAAGAAACTGGGATCGCAAGGGCATCCTGTGATTTTTGGCTTTTCTGAATCGTCTTGATTCTGCCCGCAAATCTGAACGCCATGGTGTGAATGAAGCCTTAGAGTTGCCCAAGGCCCCAGTGTAATTCTGCATTTGTTATGCTTTGATATTCAGTGACACTTAAGTACTTTAACTGAGGATTTCTTGTAATTTTTATTTACCATAGTACTTTTATTTTATAGAGTGTAACACTAAAATTGGAAAAATTCCCTGCCACAACACATTTCATAATTTATCAACCTCGAACAAACAACACTGTGGTGAGTACTTTTTATTTTTTTTGTTTTGTTTTATGCATTTTATTTATTGCAGAAAGTCATTTGGAATACAGTAAATATGAACTGAGTAAAGAAACCAATCAGATTTTTTTTTTTTTTTTTTTTCGTATACAAAACGCAAAAAAATAAATAAAAATTAAATCTGATTTATTGATATTGATTTTAGTTAGCATTTGTAGCGCTGTACAAGTCACTCGCTCACTCTGCTGTAAGTGACTGTGGTTTTGCATATGATCATTGCATTTATTGGTTTTGCCAAAAAGGTATTTACAGAAAATGTATATCATTGGACAAGTTACACTCTAGTAACTTTTTAATGGATTGGTTACGTTTTACTACCTCTGATCGTCCCCGCAAACTTTTCAAACTAGTCGCTCAGACTATGAACCCCTCCTGCCTCGAGCCTCCAGCAAACGAAACACAAGTATTCTGCAATGAACCATCTTATTTTTTTTTTTTTATTGACAAAATCCCAAACGATCAACCTCATTCGGCCAGAGCTAGAAGAAAAAAGCCATAAAAATACTATACAATCAACAGAATTTACTCTGGTCCCAATCGGCATCGACACCACCAAAATCATCATCAGAAGCCTCAGACAGCACATCACCAAATTACATTATTTCTACAAAACTTCCGAAAGAATGTACCAACATCCTGGCACCCACCATAACACTCCTCATAAATCAATCGTTCAAATAAGGCATTGTTCCGATCTCCCTTAAGCAAGGCATAATCAAACCCCTCCTAAAGAAACACAACCTCGACCCCAAATACCCAAACTACCGCAGACCAGTAACAAGCCTCAACACCATCTCCAAGATCATAGAGAAAGCAGTAGTACAACAGCTACAACTTCATTTGGACACCTACAAACTCCTGGACCTACTACAATCTTGTTTCTGCCCAGGCCACGGGACAGAAACGGCACTTCTCAAAATATGGGATGACGCCCTCGAAGCAGCAGATGACGGAGAATTATGTCTCCTGGTGCTGCTGGACCTCAGCGCAGCTTTCGACACAGTAGACCACAAAGCCCTGCTCACACGTGTCACAGAAGTACCCTGGTTCGCATCCTTCCTAGAGAATCGATCCTAGACAGTGAAACTAGGAGCCTTCACTTCAGAAGCACGTACAATTACATGCAGAGTCCCTCAAGGATCACCCCTGTCGTCCATGCTCTTCAACATCTACCTCTGCCTACTCTATGTGTGAAACTTTATGTGCACTAACAGAAATTTGTGGAACAGAAAGTTAAGTTCTGCTAGATCACTTCAGGCTGGGCCATTTTGCAGGTAGAGCTACAGTGGGTATAGAAAATAATCACCCCACCTTTAAAATAATCACGTTTTGTTTGTTTGCAACCTGAAATGGAGACAGTTTTTGTTTTATCCAGCTGTATTTATTCAGTGCAATTTATAACAAAGTGTTGGACAAAGGATCCCACAACTTCTAAAAAAACTCAACCAGTTGTAGCTAATCATCTTCCCAATGGCACACAAAGCCATTTGACTTTCAGCTGTGGTCATTTTGATTAGTTCAGCATGTAAAGAGCTTTCCTGGAACATTTCAGTCCCTGATAGTGCAATTGAAGAAAACATAGTTGAAAACCTCAACGATGGGTGGCAAGGCACATACAGTTGTGGACAGGCACAAGTCAAGAGATGGATCCAAAAATAAAAAATGAAAGGCTTTATCAATGCCTAGAAGCACAGTGAAGTCTATTGGGAAGTGGAAGGAATTTATCACAACACAGACCCTCCCTGGATTAGGACGTTGTCCCAAACTGGATGAAAGAGCCAGGAGGTCAGAGAGGATTCAAAGAGATCTACAGCACCTGGGACTGGAGCACTGGTCAGGTAAAAAGAAAAATAGATGGGGCAAAATATCAAATTCTTTATTAAAATTTGCTTTCTACTGGCAGAAAGTTGTCAACGGGAAGAAAGTTTATCTTCCAACATGACAATAGCACAAATGAGCACAGAGTGGTTGGAGGAGAAGGCAGGGAAATGTCCACCAATGAGCACACAGTGGTTGGAGGAGACGGCAGGGAATATCCTTGCATGGCCTAGTCAGAGCCCAGACTTGAACCCCATTGAAAATCTGTGGAATGACTTGAAGACTGCAGTCCACAAATAGTTACCATTAAATGTAACTGAACTTGAGCCGTTCTGCAAAGAAGAGTGGGCAAATATTGCAGTGTCTAAGTGTGCAAAGTTAGTAGAGAAACATATCCCAACAGACTAAAGGCTGGAATTAAAGAAAAAAGGTGGTTTAACAAAATATTGACACAAAGGGTGATCCTTCTTTTTTTTTTTTTTTTTATTCTCTGACATGTTGGTGTTTATATCTTTCACTTGGACATTATAGGTTGCACTTCTAGTAAATGCAGCCGGATAAAACGAAAACTGCATGTCCTCATTTTCAGGCTGCACAATAACAAAATGTGATTTTAAAGGGGGTAATTATTTTCTATATACACTGTAGGTTAACCACTTAAGACCCGGACCATTATGCAGGTTAAGGACCTTGCCCCTTTTTGCGATTAGGCACTGCGTCGCTTTAACCGACAACTGCGACGTGGCTCCCAAACAAAATCGACGTCCTTTTTTTTCCCCACAAATAGAGCTTTCTTTTGGTGGTATTTGATTATCTCTGTGGTTTTTTATTTTTTGCACTATAAACAAAAATAGAGCGACAATTTTGAAAAAAATGCAATATTTATTACTTTTTTTCTATAATATCCCCCAAAAATATATAAACGTTTTTTTCCCCTCAGTTTAGGCCGATACGTATTCTTCTACATATTTTTGGTAAAAAAAATCGCAATAAGCGTTTATCGATTGGTTTTATAGCGTTTACAAAATAGGGGATAGTTTTTACTGCATTTTTATTAATATTTTTTTTTTACTACTAATGGCGGCGATCAGCGTTTTTTTTTTTCCGTGACTGCGACATTATGGTGGACACATCGGACAATTTTGACACATTTTTGGGACCATTGTAATTTTCACAGCAAAAAGTGCTATAAAAATGCACTGTTTACTATGAAAATGACAATTGCAGTTTAGGAGTTAACCACTAGGGGGCACTGTAGGGGTTAAGTGTGACCTCATATGTGTTTCTAACTGTAGGGGGACGGGGCTGGACGCGTGACGTCATTGATTGTATTTCCCTATATCAGGGAACAGACGATCAATGACACTGCCACAGTGAAGAACAGGGAAGGTGTGTTTTACACACACCTCTCCCTGTTCTTCAGCTCCGGTGACCGATTGCGGGACACCGGCGGCGACCGGGTCCCGCGGGCGCGGTCACAGAGCTTAGGACCGGGTCGTGAGCGACCCCATGGCTGGGCTTAAAGAGACACGTACAGGTACGTGATTGTGCCCAGCCGTGCCATTCTGCCGACGTATATAGGCGTGAAGAGGTCCTTAAGTGATTAAACATTAAAGTGAAACTTCACTCTCCCAATTAACATAGAGTTTTTTTTTTTTATCCCCCCTTAATCTCTTCTTCTCAAAAGGAAATAAATTCAGTTCCTCTAATCTTTCCTCATAGCCGAGTTCCTCCAGTTCCCCGATATCCTTTTTGAGAACTGGTGATTAAAACTGAACTGCATATTCCAGATGAGGTCTTACTAATGATTTGTACAGGGGCAAAATGATATTGCAGTCCATACCTCTCAAAGTGATTATAAACGATCACCTTGTAAAACAACCCATTCAGTTTCAAATAGAAATTAAAGGCATAACATTTTTGTATAGAAAAATAAATATATAAATACCCTTAATCTGTATTTATAAATGAGTACCTTCCTTCTGTTTTCAGCAACATAAGATCTGGGGGGAGGAGAAGTAGCAGTACACTGAGCATCCCAGGGAATGGCTGTGGAGGGGAGGGGGTTGTCAGAACAAGTGAACAAGTCTGATAACTGGAGGAGAGCAGGCCGAGTTCCCACCCAGCATTGCTAAAAACTGGTCAGTTTTTATTATAAAAACAAAAAGGGACTAACAGGAATGCCAGGGATTTCATACAGGGAAGCAATACAAAGAACAGAGACTTTCTCACACAAGTACATGGTACAGGCAGGCACATATCAGGAATATGTAGTGTTGGGGTAACACACTTTCATACAAGAAAGGACTTTGCTTGCTTTGAAAACCACAGCTTTGCATTCCAGGTTGTTAAGCTTATGATCTACCAGAACACCCAGATCCTTCACCATTGATTCCCCCAGTACAGGGGTAGCGAATTAAAATTAAAGGTGGTCCAGTAACTAAAAGGCTCAAATCACAAGTCTGCGCCATAAAAGATTGTACATGTCTACTTTCCTTTTTTTTTGGGTGCAAGCCACGCTCTCTGGAACTTTTCTTAGCGTTTACTCCACACACTCTACTAATACTCTGTAAATGTTTCCAATAGTGTTCCCCCCTTACATCAGGTGCCCCTAGCAGAGTAATTTTTGCCCCCATCAGACTACCCCCATAAATCAGTTGCCACCAGAGTACCCCCTTATATCAGGTGTCCCCATCACAGTGCCACTTTACATCAGGTTTCTTCATTAGAATCACCCTTACACCTGGCGTCTCCCATCAGTGTGCTCCTTTACATTGGGTGCCCCCATCACAGTGCCACCTTACATCAGTTGTCTCCATCAGCGTGCCCCCTTAAAATGTGCCCATCAGCAGGCCCCTTATTTTTTTGTTATGGGGCACACCAAAATATGCCAATTAGCGTGTCCCTTAACACAAAATGTGCCCATCAGTGTGTCCCTTAACATTAAATATGCCCATCTGGGATGTTGACAGCTGCAGATTGAGTGTAAACAGCGGCTCCATCCTTGGATACTACAGTGACAGTATCCAAGGATGGAGCCGCTGGTACACTCCATCTGCAGCCGCTGACATCTTAGCGGCAGCCGCCAATATCCACCTGAGCAGCTGGAAATCCCTCCTGCAGACTCCATACCATCACATCACAGGCATCTGTCTCGCTCATATCCGCCAGTGTAGCCACGGCACCGTCCTCCGCCACAGAGCCCGAGGAAGACCCACTGCTTCTCAGACGATAATGAGCACCTTCTTCACATCCTAAAGTGAGTTTTTTCCCCCATCATTTTTTATTGTGGTTTTTTTTCTACGCATATCTGTTTTTACCTTCCAGAAGGCTGGCTCCCTCTTCCTCTACTTGCACTCATTTCATATAGGTATTCAGGGCCTATTAGAGGAGCTGCCTCCACTTGTGTTCCAACTCCAACCTGTCCTTTTGTCCTGCAGTTCCCTCTGTTTTGAAATCCACCAGTATTACAGTAGCGGCGTAGTCATCTTCCAGGTAAAATGATGAATTTAGACGTCCCTTGAATAGGAATTGGCTCACAGACATGTCAAGGATTACGGGCATGTTTTCCTGTGGCCACTGCGGCTCCTGCAAATATGTTGACCTCTCTAAAATATTCAGGGACTCCGATTCCAAACAAGAGTTTGAAATCAAGTCATTCAACTGCGCTACATCCAAGGTTCTCTATAGTTTTGAATGCCCCTCTCACAAGTATGTTGGAAAAACTAAACGTCAGTTGCGTGTCAGATTTGCAGAACATTTAAAAAGCATTATGCCGCGTACACACGATTGGTTAAACCCGATGAGAATGGTCTGATGGACTGTTTTCATCGGTCCAAACCGATCGTGTGTGTGTGTGCGCCATCGGCTATTTAACCATCGGTTAAAAAAAAGCCAACTTGTTTTTAATTTAACCGATGGATTCCTAACCGATGGGAAAAAAAATGATCGTTAGTAGGCACAACCATTGATTAAAAATCCACGCATGCTCAGACTAAATTAGGGGACGGGAGCGCCCGTTCTGGTAAAACTAGCGTTCGTTATGGAGATGGCACATTCTAAATTTTTAAAATTAGTCCCTCGTTTATTGCAGCGCATTTTTTTCTTCGTTCTATTGCTAGAATAAAGACGTTGTTTTGCTGATGGTATTTTGACAGAGTTCTCCCATACTGACTTCTTTTATTTTTGGCTTGTGATCTCATGAATACCGTATTTATCGGCGTATACCGCGCACTTTTTTGCCCTGAAAATCAGGGCAAAATCGTGGGTGCGCGATATACGCCGATACCCACTTTCCCGCGCCGAGTTTGAATACTGCGCCGGCATATACCGAGCGCAGTACACTCGTGTATAGTCGGGCAGGCTCGGCTCCTCTCGCGCTCACGTCCTGGACGTACAGGACGTGAGCGCGAGAGTAGCCGAGCCTGCCCGAGTGTACTGCGCTCGGTATATGCCGGCGCAGTATTCAAACTCGGCGGGGGGATCGAGCGGGGAGGACGCCGCAGAAGGACGCCGGACCCGACGAAGAGGACACCCGAAGCCGCAGACGGACGCCGGACCCGACGAGGCCGCCGATGGACGCCGCGCAAGACACCAAAACTGTAAGTACAAAAATGTTTTTACAGGAATGTCGGGTCCACTTTAGGGGTGCGCGCTATACGCCGGAGCGCGCAATATCCCGATAAATACGGTAAATCTTCTTCTTTTTTTTTTTTTTTTTTTTAAAAGCCAGATCTCCAAAATAATTTTTTGTACTCCACATTTTTTTTTTTAATTTCATGTTTTTTTTTATCAAGTTATCACACCAAATTTTGTGTCCCCCCCCCCCCCCCCCAAGGAGTTTGTGTCCTTTGTTAATTACACATTGTATTTCTGAAATGTTTTATGGCTATTCACTAGAAAAACACAATAGACAAGTATTTAACTTAAATTAAATATCCATTTATTCTGGTTCAAACAATTAAACATGAAGGACAACAATTGAGCACTCAGCCAAATCTATGTAGACTTTGGAGCCCAAAGGCTCATTCCACCATGATAAACATCAAAATCAATAACCTCTAATTGGGGTCACAATGTGCTCCCCCAAATCCCAGAAATCTGAAGCAGCAGCAGCAGATGTCATACATAACCCCAAGCTGTGGTACTACAACAACAACCTCCGTTTTCTGGCAGATCAGCTTGAAGTCACGGATTCACTTTCTGGTCTTCCTTGCAGCCTTCCTTCCTTCCACGGCTCCCTCCACGGCCCCTTGCAGGTGGTGAGAATGTGGCAGCAGGAGGAGGAGACTGGGCCTGGGCACCTGCCGACTGTCACTCGCCCAGCCTCCTCCTGTCTGCCACTCCACCCCTTCCTCCTCCTGGCTGTCACATTCCGGAGCCTCCTCCTCTTGGCTGATCTCTTCCTGTGTCTAAAAAAGGGACATGTTTTTTTTTTTTTTGGCTTCATCAAGCACACACATTTTAAAGCTCATGACTGTTGCATTTTTTTTTGTTTTTTTGGTAAATTGAACAGACTCTCATTCTGACCCCTGCAGTTGGCATCCCTGCCACTATATTTTCTTCCCACGACTTTTGTTTGGGTTTTCAAGCTTTCATTTTGGTTCAAAAAACATCTCGTTAAATCAAAAATTATTTGAGGCCAAGAAATATGTTGTAAACTACTATACCTGACTGAAGATCTGGCTCCTCAATCTCAGCCAGCTCCGCGGCACCCTCAGCAGGGGTAGGGGAACAGTGGAAGGAACGGTGGAGGGAAGGGTGGAAGGAAGACTGGAAAGTGATTCTCTGGCCTCGATCTGATCGTCCAGAAAACTGAGGTGTTTATAGTACCACAGCTTGGGCTCCTGTACTTCATCTGCTGCTGCTCCTGACCTCAGAGAAGCATGGACCTGTATCAAACGCTTCTTGTAAGCATTCCTCATGTTATTGATTTTATTGCTTATCATGGTGGAAGGTCTGCATATAAGTGACCAATTGGTCAATTGTTGCCCTTCGAACATTCTTGTTATAATAGGATGAATTTTTGATTTCCCACAGGTTTTTAAAATCGCGATATTTGTCGATGAATCGCATCATTTTCTCGGGCTAAAATATCCTCTGCCAGGGCCCGTTGTCACTCATTCATTTTTTGCAGCTGGTCAGCAAGGTAGGTGCTGTAGCCGTCAACAGGGTTAAGGGGGCCCTCCTGATGGAAGCTGCCTCCCTAATGACCTGCAGACACTCTTCCTCCAGCTGAAACATGCGCCTCTGTCTTTTTTTTTGGGGGGGGGGGTTTTAAAAGAAATATAGTCCGGCATAGCAATGGCCCCCCTACCAGTGAAGTACTCCACGTATATATCACATGACTCTCGAGCAGTTCGGGGGGCCAATTCAGTACGGCCAGTGTCCAGGCCAGTCAGGTTTTCAGATTGTCTGGCCTCAGGCCCAATGTTTGAAAGGTAGGTCTCTGAATGCCTGCGCAAATAATTATGGAAAATGCAGCAGGTAAAATGACAGTGTTCAGTTTATAGTCCGCCATGTGGATGGCTGTCTGGAACAGGCGGAATCGTCTGGCCATTATCCCGAAGGCATTCTCGACAACCTTCCGGGCTCTGGCCAGCAGGAAATTAAAACCCTCCTCTCCGGGGTGAGAGTCCTCTGGGGAAACGGCCTCATGAGGTGTGGTCCAAGCCCGAAAGCTTCATCTGCGACAAAAAACACATTGCCCTCATTGTCTTCATCCCGTGGCAGGGCCAGGCCACCAGTCTGGAGACTGTGGGCAAACTCCATCTGTGCAAAGACTCCGTCGTCAGACATCCGGCCGTTCTTCCCCACGTCCACATACAAAAACTCGTACTGTGCCGACGCCACCACCATCAACACAATACTATGAAAACCTTTGTAGTTGAAATAGTATGACCCCGAACGGGGTGGCGGCACTATGCGGACGTGTTTTTAATCTATTGCCCCTCCGCAGTTAGAGAAGTCCTACCATTCCTGTGGCGTGGAAGGAAACACTGGAGTCGAACAAAAATAAAAATTAGTACTTTGGCACATAAACATTGCAATCACAATACAAAAGACATCCTTGTCCAACATCGGTATAACATTTATTAGTGGAGTGCTAATTTCATGCCAGAACTAAAATAGGCCCAATTATCAGACTCCCCACCCCTCTGATGGGCCATTAAACATTTTAAGGGGGGATTTCTAGCTGATTTTGGGCCCAGAAAAATAAACCCTCTAGCACTCTGCCAAAATGGAATGAGAAAAAATACATGGGAACACATTTTAAGGGGGGGGGGGGCAGAACTACAATGGAGCAGACAAAAAAAAGTTGTAAACAGACTAGGCTAGGTGTGTTTGGGCCTAGGATAGCATGCTGGACAGGTTACTGAAGGGAAATATGCATGTAGGCCAAAAAAAAACATTCAAAGCTTACAACATGCATGGGGAGAAAGGGGACATTCACAGCATATTACAATCATGGTAATTAGGGAATGATGCAAGAAATACAAGACATTAGCATACATTTAAGACCTATATAGATTGTGATGTGAAAGGAGACAACTAACCTTAATATAGACCTTCTGTATCACTTGTATGATGGCAGAACACTTAAAACAGAAAGCAACCAAGTACAGCAAGGCCTGTAAAGAATGAACTGAAAAACAGAAATCTAGCGGACAGGAACGCACTGCAAAATAGATACGACCTGACTGCAAGCGCTGAAAAACAGATATGAACCCACAAGCACAAACTGAACCCAAGAAAACGATCTGCAAATTACGGAGACTGAAAAGCGCGAATAGGCTCTAACCAAACTTTTACGAACACGCGGTAACACAGAATCAGCAAGAGCAGCCCCAAGGGTGGCGCCATTGGATATGACCTTTCCCTTTATATCGCCGTCGTACGTGGTTTACGTGGCCGCGTTCTGACATGATCGTTTTTTTTAACCGATGGTGTGTAGGCGTGACGCTTCATCGGTTAACCAATGAAAACGGTCCATCGGTCCATTTTCATCGGATGGACTGATCGTGTGTACACGGCATTAGACTCAACGAAGATAGCCCAGCATTTCCTACATTTTCATCAGGGTTTCTTCGCCCTGGATCTTTCTGAACATAGGGGCGACTTTGATACCGTGCTTTTGAGGAAAGAAAAATCGTTTTTTTAGACTTCAGACTCTTCAGCCAAAGGGCCTAAATATTGAGCTAAGTTTGAAAATGTTTTTGGATCCCTAAACCAATATCTCTATTAAGGTTTTCGATTGCGGACCTAAATACAATCAAGATGATTCGATCATGCTTTTGTCAAAGTGAAATCTCTCCCAGTGGGTATGGCTTAATGCCCTATGGCCACCTATTTGCCTCTAATTTTATTTTGTGAATTTATTTATATTCCAGTCTATTTGGTAAATTTTTCATTTACCTCCATGATGAGATTCATGTTTTCAGAATGCTCCCGCTACTCAAAATATGACTTCTCGCTATTTTTCAATTGGCGATTGTTGCGCCATGATATAAATGCCTTTTACCATTTCTAAATATTTTCTTGATGATTGGATGGTCGATACCAACATGCTAGATATAACTCTATGGGTCATGTTTGGATCCGACTAGTCAATTGAACGTATTCACCTTTTTGTTTTTATTTTCACGGTAGTTTTAATTGTTACCACAAGTTGGCAGTATGTGTGCGTACAGGAATGTGATTGGCTAAGATGCCCTATTTAAAGACTGTGACTACCTACGCACAACGTCCAGATGAAGTGTTTCTTCAAAGCACGAAAAGCATGGACGTAGCGATGCAGTAGACGCTGGTTCATTCCCGCACTCCAGAGTTACTCCCCACCCATGCTCGTAAGGTGATCCCTTGCGTCTTAACATCTATGGTCAGGCTCTGCGGTTAAGTCTATCTTGAATATCCCTCATCTGCCACCGTAGCCTTGCTTCCTGAGCCCTGAACTGGAAGAGACCATACTAACGTCTTCGGACAAACGAACAGCCATTCCTTTGGATACACGGACACTGCAACGTTCTGGCTATTGCGGTCTCTTTCCACGATTTGTTGGTATTGGACACATGGAATGACTATTGGCCAGGCAGCCACATCTAAGGAAGGGTAAGAACTCCTCACGGACTTATACTACCCATCCATTTCTTCCTTCATGTGTCTATACTTAAAAGACTGCTTACCGATCAGTGTATTAACCTGAGAACAGTCACAGAGGTTCTGTGCTTTATACAACCAGCAACGGTCTCTGCCATTTGTCACACTAATTGAATCAGATAATTCTGCACTGTGGTGGTGGTGTGCTTTCTGTTCACCACTGAATTACCGGAGACCTGAGCGTTATCTCAGTGTATACATATAAATATAAACTGCTTTTACATCCATTATGGAATGATATAAACTGTTGTGTTTGTACCTTCATTGAGCGGCACGTATTCCGCAATCACAGGAAGCTAGTCCTTGCTTGTTTTATATCCATACTCACCAAGTTCATAGCCCTTGTTGGGGTACAACACATATGAGTGAATTTCTTAACATTCAAGACTATTGCTATGAATGTGGAGGACTTTTTCCATTATAGCACCTCAGACCAAATCCTTTATTGGAGTAGGGACTTTGATTCAGGAATAGCAGGGTTTTTGTTCAGTGTCTACTTTTTAACTAAACAACATTTTTTTATCACAGTATAGTGTATTTTATATTTGTAGGCTGATACTCTGGAGGAACGTGTTCCACCTGGGTGGCCACAGTGCCATCCCAGCTGGACTTATTTAAACTCTTTTCATTCATCAATAAAGCTAACAATATAGTTGAATTACACAGTTGTTGACTTCCCTTTGATTGCTATACTGAGACATCTTTTGTCTCAACCCTCTTTTGTTTAATCATTGGTTCATTATTGCTACTAGGGAGATATCCCGTCTTATTGACAACTCGGTCATTCCATTATTACATATATTTGTCCACAAGTGGATTCCAGTAATTTTATTATTTTAAATGATGAATCCTGCTTTATAATGTATCCCTCAGGTCTTTCAGCATGTAAGGGGTTAAATGATTAATCCTGTTATGTAATGTATCCCTCAGGGCATTCGCGACATGCCAAATACCTAGCAGGACCCCTTACATGATGAAAGCCCTGAGGGATGAGGGATACATCATGAAGCAGCCTTTAAATTATTAATCCTGCAGCAGTAGGGTGGGTGGGCTTGGAGGAGGCTCTTGGCATGTTACTGTACTTGGGCCCGCAGGCATGATGCTGCGTGTGTGCTTGCTGGCAATAGCATTAACACGTGGCATGGCGGTGCGGTGGCGTGACTTTCCCTAACTGCAGTGATGCTGACCGACGGCTGCTCCCATGATCTGGGATGGCTACCTGTCTCCCTCACATGCTCACTCGTGACTCGCCTCCTTTTTTTGTTGTTCATCGATCACAGCCTGGGAATGATTCCCACTCAGTCCCAGATGTAGTCCCTCTCCACTTCCTTTCCTTCCCGATCTGGTGCGGTCAGGACTCGGGAGAAAGGGTGGAGGAGAAGATGGCGGCTTAAGGAAGCGTGGGCGGGACTGCACGAGCATGCGTCACCCGCGTTCAAGGAATGGCGAGCCCGCCGCAGCACATGACCACATTCGCCCAATCACAGGGCGCCAGCTGCTGCAAAATGGTGGTGGGGGTCCCAGGGACACAGGTAATGGAATTTCACAGAATTTAGAAAAGTGACACAAACTGGTGCAGGATGTCGCCCCCCCCAATGTGGCACCCGGAGCCACGGCCCCTCTGCCCTCCCCACGTTACGCCACTGCCTCTGCCACAAGGTTGTATTTGTTTCTACGTTTTCTTAGTGTCCAAAGAGGAATGAGGGAAAGCCTTCTTTAAGCAGAACTTAGATTCTAAAGAAGAAGTTTATAGATTATATGATATTTTCTTTCCTGGAAGAGCACAGTGATTGCTGGTAATAGTCACATGCTAAAAATCCAACATGCTGGTTGTACCCAAATACATCAATGGATCAATATGGGGAACAGTCAGCTTGCCCGTACATGGATGGAGTCTTGGCTGGTCCCTGCTGAACTGGCTGACATTTGCTCCATCTGTGGCTGGCTTACCTCTACCATACTCCTCCCAAATCTAAAAGAAAAATCATGTTTTAGCTACAGTTAAATTAAATCATAATTAAATTTTTGCCAGCTGGAGAAAGGAAAACGTTTTCCATTCCTTCTATTATAAAATAGAACAGGTTCATTTTAGTAGGGCAAATGGGAATGATGAAAAGTATGTGTCCAAATGCTTGTCCTTTTAAAATGTATCTAATTAAAGTACTGCTTATGACCCAGAAATCTACAGCTCATCTTCATTCACCTTTCAAAAGCCTAATCCAGTATTTGCTAAATAAGCAATAATATCCTCTCCAAGTTGTTAATTAAATTCCAAATATTGAAATTAAGTATAAAAACCTTTTGTGACTTCCAAGACATTATGTAGCACTCGGAGCAAGTGTCATTAGTTAGTGCCGGTTTACACAGGGGTGTGACTTCAGTGTGGCTTGCAAAACGACTTCTGTATAGAAGTCGATGCAAGCCGCTCTGAAGTCACCCCAAAGTAGTACAAGAACCTTTTTCTAAGTCGGAGCGACTTGAATGACTCCTATTAGAACAATTCCATTACAATGCATGGTGCGCTATTTGTCAGGAGGCTAGGTCTCCTGACAGGTCGCCCCTGTGTAAACCGACACTTAAGGTTGCACAAGTAGAACTATCACAAAAATGTAGCAATTTTGCAAACCACATACCGGTAAAAACTGCAAAATGTATTTGCACAATCGAAATAATCCACATTTTGGAAACTCAAAATGCACACTCCAGTAAAACGTAATTTAGCAACCAAAATGTGTGTGTGTGTGTGGGGGGGGGGGGGGGCACGATCTTTGATTCTGGCCATTTGTAAAGCTAATAAGCAAGCTATTTTCAATCAAAAGGTATAGGAAAATTAACAATCCCAGTGCCAAAATGTAAAAAGCATCTCTCTTCCTACAGTTGTAAGCTTTCTAGCAGCTCCCAAACACATTGTTATAAGCCCACCCTTTTATATAAAGGTGGCTGGGTTATCCATTCCTTTTATTAGCAATTGCAACTCAAGGCAAAGTTTGGTACTGATTTGTGCTGCTGAATTATAGATGGTTCTTATTTCAGGTGGTGAACCTGCAAATTCTTTGGCCAGAACTGAAATACATCACAGGTGATATCATTTGCTGCTCAGTGATTGCTGTATTCTAGTCCAGTGTTTTTCAACTCCAGTCTTCGGGGCACCCCAACAGGTCATGTTTTCAGGATTTCCCTCAGATGAAACGGCTGTGGTAATTACTAAGGCAGTGAAACTGATCAAATCACCTGTGCAAAATAATAGAAAGCCTGAAAACATGACCTGTTGGTGTGCCTTGAGGACTGGAGTTGGGAAACACTGTATCTAGTCTGCATCTCCTCAAGGTAATGCATAAAACCTGGCCTGTTAGTGGAGACTCCCTGCAGGTGTAAGGCATAATGTACTAGTATGCACTGCAGACTTGACTACAAATGGAGTCCTCAAGTACTTCGCTGTCACAGCTCTCCCTGGTCCCCAGCGCTTTCATCTTCGCCCGGTCTTCCTTCCGGGTTTCGTATTTTTGGATGCTACTAGTGTGTACTAGGCTTAAGACAAACTGGACTGTTCTTTCTCCATAGATACAGCTCTTACCCCTGGCCCTGCTATTCTGCATAAAAGCCACGGAGAATGTAATTTGCCAAATCTCCAGAATGTTGTTAATTTCTGTGCATATGTGCAGAAATGTAGGGCTTGCGCTCGGTTCACATCTGTGCGAATGGCTGTGGGTGCAGGATTTGAAGGGAATTTGCATGGTCAAAAAGACCATGCGATTGCCATGCGGACTGAGTTTTTAAAGAGGTGCGTGCACCTTTTTCTGTGGTAAACGCAGGCACAGCAGCCAATTTAAATGAATGGGCTGCAGTGCCAGAGCAAACGTTGCCCACACACGCATAGGTGTGAACTGAGCCTTAGACCTTGGTAAGCTAACCCTGCTTGGGAAAGGTGCCATTTGCTTATGCTCTGAAGGTGAGCTCCTATTTGTAAAATCTCTTGAGGAATGCATGGAGGCAGTTAGAGGGAAGGTGGTTCTGGCCACACTAACACCACACAATTACACATCTGCATATGTATGATCTTTTCACCCCCTCCAGACATCTTCATCTACCACAATTTAAGCCATTTGTTCAGAAAAATTCCTCACAGTTCAGGTTTTCCTCCCATCCCTAGTGGTGGGTGAAATTTACTGCCATTTTCTCTAGCTTAGCTTAAAGAAGTCTCAGATCTTAATTTCACTTTTGGGAACGTGCACAGTGTGTCACGTTGCTCTCCTCTCTCTGTTGTTTTCTACTACCTGTTCCTACTGGCTGCTTCACAAAAAGCACAGTTTTCCTACACCTCCTTGCAGCTTCGGGCCCCTTTCACACGGTCGGACTGTTCAGGTCCGCCTGTCAGTTTTGATGGCAGACCTGAACGGCCGCTCTATGCATGCCTATGGAGCACCGAATGTCAGCGGAGACATGTCAGCTGACATCCTATCAGCCAAAATCAGACGGATGGCGATACGTCCCCATCCGTCCATATCGGATCGGGTGAGATCTGATGAAAACGGACATGCTGTCTGTTTTCATCAGATCTCTCCATAGGAGACAGTGGCGCTGCACAAGCCCCTTCCCGCTCAGTGAACAGAGAGGGACTTGTCACCCGCCAGATCAGCGGAGAGATCTCCAGCTGAGCTGGCAGGACCCGATGGACTCGTAGCGACAGAGTCCGTCTTGTGTGAAAGATTATAGTCACAAGTGGTGGTCATTTCCTTCCCCTTTAGGAAGATTTACAAGTACTTTCTGAATCCTGTAGAGGGCCATGTGTCAGTTTAGGGGCACATGCTCCATCATGGTCTTAAAACCTTTTATACTTATTACTATAGGAATCTACGCTTCGTCCTCATTTCTTGAAGACCTGCCACTATATCTTTCATATGAGAATTATTTTCTATCTTTAATGGCAAATGCAGTGTGATGGGTTATACTTCACAGAAAGTTACACAGTAATATGTAGTCTTTGTATTACTGAAAGAAATCGGCACACCCTGGTGCTGTGTAACTAGGCCCTTATTTAAACCCTGAACTTTATATCCCAGGGTGCTTTCGAGTACTTTTACAACATGGTTTCTGAGACAACTTCTTTGAACCATTGCCCAAATGCTGATTCTCACACTTTACCCTTTCGATTAATCCTTTCTCAGATGCCGCCCCCAACTTTGTACGTTTTTGGATTATTTGTGTCTAATCATATTCACATTCTCTTTTCATTATAACATTTTTGTTTTGTCTGGTCCCATGTTTAGAAACTTACTTTTATTCAACTCCAAGCTCTTGGCTTTGGTGGAATATATGGGATACAAATCTCCCAGCTTTCCTATCTTGTGCGATATTATAAGCCTGCCCTACTATTCATAGAACTCTTGGCAGAACATGTTACCTTGAACCCTAATACACGCGGAATTGCATTAATAGGTGTGCACCACAAAATGGCAATGTTTGCCGATGATGCATATGTAATTTCTACCCACACCTCGCTTTCTATATGCTCACTTTTGCATAAATTTACCTCCCTCCTGGGATTAGATCACCTTAAATGTCTCCCTATTGTATACCTTTCTGCAATCATTGCAAGCCCACTTCCGATTTCAATGGCCCCCTTGGGTCTTTGGGGGACGCATCCACTCGATCAAAATGACCTTTGCCTCGAAATTCCTTAATCATTTTTGAGTTCGGCCCATCCCCCCCCATGTGCTTCATATTTACAGCGTCTTATCCTGAAATTCATTTGGAGTTTGACCAAATCGATAATAAGTAAACCAGTAGCCTATAAATAGAAGGCCAGAGTAGATTTGGGGTACCGAATGTGACCTTTGGTCCAACTGTTTGTGGGTAACCTGGTGCCTGCATGGACCTACACTGATCTGGTCCCTAAAGTGGGTTGCTTACACTCTCATGGTTTGGGAAAAACTCGGCAGGTCTAATTTCCCCACATCTTCAACTGTCCACTATTCCCTCCACAAACAACAACATGAGAGAAAATAGTTCCCCCAAAGAAGACCAAAATTAGAACACTATGGAAAAAACACTGAATTTTATTAAGTAGAAAGCATATATATAGTGCAACAAAAAAGATATAGAAAATGGCATAGAAAATCAAGGGAATTGCAGCTGCGCATCACACATACATAACCCAATGACCAAACACACCTGATTCAGGCACACAATTAGTGGAGCACAGCTCAGAGTGGGAACACTCCCAGACTTTAGTATATTGAACAGTCATGTGTGTAGAAGGGGGAGGGGGGTTTCCAGTGAGCTGAATGTGCTATTTGAAAAGGGTGAATCCAGAGATAAGGGTGTTGGTTGGATGGCTTGGTTGGTTGGATGGATGCGTGGAGGTAGATCTGTCACTTTGTCAGTAGGACAAAAACTTGCTAATCACAATGGTAATAGAACTCAGATGCAGTCCATAGAAAAACATTAGTGTGATTAATGCAAGTATGCACAGGCTTCAATAGGTGCATATATAGCACAAGTATGGCGCTGGGCTGCAAATATGGGGGAGAGTATAAAACACAGGGGTCAAGCTGGTATGTCCATAATGTAAAACATTAGGTAGAGATGACAGAGCTCACCAGCTGGTTGGTAACAGTCCTTCACCTGTGTAGCCTCTCAATACCCCATTATACTCACAGGACACAAGCTGGGTTTTCAGTGTGCTGGGCGGCACACACACCGGAAAAGACAGCAGCACACTGCTTCGCCACTGTGTGATCCGTGCTGCAGTAAGACCATGCAGATAGCAGGCAAGCTTCAGGTGTGATCCTGTGTGAGTTCAAGCAGCCAAACAAAGAGCGCAGGAAGCCGGTGGAAGAGACAGAGAATATCCTTAGCAGATATTGGGGCCTCCTATTCCCTCCAGGCCCAGACAATCCACTCAGCTATAATTGGTGGTGCTCCACAGGCCTGACAACGGTTTGCTCATGGCTATTTACATGGAGCAATATGCACCTTTGACATTTTCTGGAATATTTTACTCTGAGCCATGACTGGTCTACATCCTCCACAGCTTTTAAACCTCATTTTTTAATACTTCCATTGTTCAACCTCCTTATTGTGCACACTGGGAGCAGGACCTTGGCACTGTGCAGTCTCCTGAGGACTGGACCAAAATTTGGGAAGTGTAATTTCGCTGCTAACATAATGTTGTGGCATTGGTATTGCACTCCTGCAAGAATTGCAAAATACCTTTCCACATATCCCGCTCCATGCTTTTAGGGGTGCTCAGACCTAGGTGATATTAGACGCATATGTTGGACGTGCCCCAAAGTTAAATGCCTATGGATCAGAGTCTATGCCACGGTCAATATGATTTTGCACTCCAATCTATGCAAAGACCCCCGTGAAGCTTTATTACATAAGCCCATGTTGGGAATAACAAAATGGGAATGTGTGCTAGTGCCCCATTTTTTTGTGACCATGAAACAGGCAATCTCAATCATAGAAAATGACGCTCTTTTGTTTAAAGAGGTGAAAAGACGGGTACATGTTTGGTTAGTGATAAGAAACTTAGGGCGATACTCGCAGGCACACAAGACAAGTTGCAAACATTTTTGGAAACCATGTTTGGATCAGTTCCCATTGATGCAATCACCCACATTTATTGGAAACGCCATCCCCTCCATTGTGTAACAATGTCTGAAGGTCTGATCACCTGGATACATGCAGCAGCCTTGCTTGCAAGTTTTTGAGAATGACACAAATACTAATTTTAACAAAGTCTGCTGCCTCAGTTTTTGAGATGGGAAATTGCATATACTCCAGAATGTTATGAAGAGTGATCAGACGAATTGCAATTAATTGCAAAGTTCCTATTTGCCATGAAAATTAACTTAATTCCATAAACAAAATTTCCACTTCATTTGTGAAGAAGGCTTCAGGGTGCCCAAGAAAGTCCAGCAAGCGCCAGGACCGTCTCCTAAAGAGGATTCAGCTGCGGGATCGGAGTGCCACCAGTGCAGAGCTTGCTCAGGAATGGCAGCAGGCAGGTGTGAGTGCATCTGCACGCACAGTGAGGCGAAGACTTTTGGAAGATGGCCTGGTGTCAAGAAGGGCAGCAAAGAAGCCACTTCTCTCCAAAAAAAACATCAGGGACAGATTGATCTTCTGCAGAAAATATGTTGAATGGACTGCTGAGGACTGGGGCAAAGTCATATTCTCCGATGAAGTCTCTTTCCGATTGTTTGGGGCATCAGGAAAAAGGTTTGTCCGGAGAAGAAAAGGTGAGCGCTACCATCAGTCCTGTGTCATGCCATCAGTAAAGCATCCTGAGACCATTCATGTGTGGGGTTGCTTCTCATCCAAGGGAGTGGGCTCACTCACAATTTTGCCCAAAAACACAGCCATGAATAAAGAATGGTACCAAAACACCCTCCAACAGCAACTTCTTCCAACAATCCAACAACAGTTTGGTGAAGAACAGTGCATTTTCCAGCACGATGGAGCACCGTGCCATAAGACAAAAGTGATAACTAAGTGGCTTGGGGACCAAAACGTTGACATTTTATGGCCTGGAAACTCCCCAGATCTTAATCCAATTGAGAACTTGTGGTCAATCCTCGAGGCAGGTGGACAAACAAAAACCCACTAATTCTGACAAACTCCAAGAAGTGATTATGAAAGAATGGGTTGCTATCAGTCAGGAATTGGCCCAGAAGTTGATTGAGAGCATGCCCAGTCGAATTGCAGAGGTCCTGAAAAAGAAGGGCCAACACTGCAAATACTGACTCTTTGCATAAATGTCATGTAATTGTCGATAAAAGCCTTTGAAACGTATGAAGTGCGTGTAATTATATTTCACTACATCACAGAAACCACTGAAACAAAGATCTAAAAGCAAACTTTGTGAAAACTAATATTTGTGTAATTCTCAAAACTTTTGGCCACAACTGTATGTTTAAGTAAATTTAAATGCATTTTGTATTTTTATACATTTGCTTTACTATTTTCGGTTTCATTTGACTTAAAAAATCTTTAAGCCAAGTGCTGCCAGAACTGGCCTGGCTCCTGTGTTTTTTTTTTTTTGTACAATTCTTTTTTTTGCATTGCGTAAACCAGACTGTGGTTGGCTATGTTTATACATTTACAAACAAATATCCAGTGCCACTGGTTTTCAAAATCCTTATTTCTTCATGAAACCACTATATTTTAAAATTGTCATCCTGATAGCCTACAATTCAATTCAAATTGCATTCAAAAAGGTTAGCAGTGTCTGTCAATACACTTTGCCTCAAAAAGAAAGATTAGCAGCATACTTTAATAGCTGTCATTCCCATGATGGCAATGACTATTTAGTAAGGCTATTCAGTCCTGCTTTGGATTTACAACATCTTTATGTTAGTTATTTTTTCTGATTGCCTGATAGTCAGTCTGTCAGATTTGAGAAGTGATTTAGGGAAAACCTCAAGCGCCCTTAGGGCCTGCGTCGATTGTCTTCATTCATGCGTTCATGTTGTAAGTGCTTCACTTGATGTATGAATCAATGGGAATGCAAAAGCCGCTTAAAGAAATTGACACTAAACAATACCCTTAAATTATATACCACCAAATAATCCATCCACAATTTAATGGCCCTGTAATCTATGTTTCATCAAAAGCCTCTGTGACAGGGCCGAGCTGCTACAGAAGGGCACAGCACTGGATCAAGGGGGACTCTGGTAAGTATGAGGTGGGGATACTGATACCTAAAATTTTTTTACTGCATTGTTTAGGCTTTAGAAGCACTTTAACCCTCCTCTTATGTTGGCTTTCTGTTACTATCCATGATGTTGGCTTTCTGTTACTATCCATGATGTTAACGGGTCGGTTTTGACCCGTGTCTTAAATCAGCCATAAAATACCCTCTGAACAATTATTTATGATCCAATTTGTTTCTTACCTCTTGGTTACCTTGTTAGGCTTCTTTATCCTTGAAAAGATTGGTTTTAATATTTTTGGTGTGACCCCTTAGACCTTTCTTTTGATAGCATACCTCTCATTTGCAAATTTTAAAAAATGGTAAAATAACCCTCAATAGAATATTATAAATTGGTCCTATGTTTCTTTACTTTATTAAGAGAAGCAGGCAAAGAGATGGGCCCCTCCCTAACTACAGCTCACAGGGTTGAGAGGTGATTGGCTGTCAGTGTTACTAAGCATAGAGAGTGTTTATGATTTCAGTTTTGGCACTTATTAGTGTCCTATAATCCTATATTATAACTGGGTCAGAATTGACCCTAAGGCCTCGTACAGACGGGCAAACATGTACAATGAAAACGGTCCGCCGGACCGTTTTCAGCGTACATGCCCGCCCAGAGATTTCTGTATGATGGCTGTACACACCATCATACAGAAATCCGCGCGTACACGATACGCGGCGACGAGGCCGCGCCGTCTCCGCGACGATGACGCGGCGACGTGCGTGGCCCTGGCAGTTCAAAGCTTCCACGCATGCGTCATTCGACGCATGCGAGGGATGGCGGCCGCTCGGACATGTACGGTAAGTCTGTACAGACGACCGAACATGTCCGACGGACAGGATTCCAGCGGGCATGTTTCTAAGCAAGTTTAGAAACATTTGCCCGCTCGAAAACGGTCTGGCGGGCAAATGTACACTGGAATCCTGTCCGCTCGGCTGTACAGACAACCGAACATGTCGGCTGAAACTGGTCCGCGGACCAGTTTCAGAAAACATGTTCGGTCGTCTGTACGGGGCCTAACACCATAAACGTCTTAATTTTCACCACAGTATTTTATAATTTAGTGAAAAGGATTATTTTTCTATTTACATTGTTTAAATAGAGGTTCCTGACAAAGTAAAAAAATCTTGATGCAATAAACAAATTTATGTGATACTTATAGACATTCAAAACCTGAAAACGGGTCGGTTCTGACCCTAACACAAGAGGAGGGTTAATGTCACTTTAAAGGAGGTTGATGCAGCCTAAGCCCAGGTTCACACTGACTGCGGGTTTGAAATTGTGCGAGTTCAGCTGAACTTGCGTGATTTCAACCCGTCAATGCAGTTCGACTTCAGGGGCGATTTGACAGACTGTGGTGACAGACGGGGTTCTGCACAGATGTCTATTCAAATTGCCCCCGAAGTCACCAAAAGTACTACTGAAACTTCTTTTGGGAATCTGGCGCCGCAAAGTCGCGTCGCACAGATTCGAACGGTGCTATTGCCAGCAATAGCCGCCGATTTGACATGTCAAATCGCATGGCAAATTGGCCAGATGTGAAAGCAGGCTAAAAGGAAGTAAAATGCATTTTAGAAGGAGGTCAAATGCAGGTTAGTGTGTGGTGAATGATCTTAAACAGCATGTTAAAGCTGCTCTCTTTGAAGAGCGATCCAACACAGCTCTCTAATCAGTAACTATTATTTCGAAAATAAAGCATTGTTAGTTGTAAGACTGTAGGTCTGATTTGCAGGAGGCTGCTTTTCTAACAAAAAAAGACTGTATCTGTACTTTTGCGACACACACACTGCAAGGAAAGCATTTTGGCACTGGGGCTGGGGGATTGTTGCAAAGAAAACGGTGTACTTGGCCTCTTTTTTTCCGGACCTTGATGTCATTTTTATATTGGCGCTGATAATTTTAATATGGATTTAACCCCCTTTCTGCCCCAACCTGTATATTGACCTGTCCTTCCACAATTCCCCATGCTGAGGATGGTTATTGAGAATCTCTGCTTTTAGAGCCAGCAGCAGTGAATTTCTTAATCTTCAGGATTCCCACCAGCTATTAGGAACTAGTCAGAGTAATTCCCAAACATGTGACAATTTTGTCAGCTCTAACCTAGTGATCACATGCAGGCCGAGGTTGAATGGACAAAAATGAGAGCCTGTATATGAGAACTGCAATCTTTTGGTCGCCATGTTCAACGGCAGTACCATCCATATTAAGACACATACATCCGAGTGATTTGGTCCATGTGCACCAAATCTCAGCATTTTCAGGCACCCAGAAAGTACAGGTGCAGCACCCATCCCTGCTGCCAGGAGGCTCTTGAAGTCTGAGGGGCTAAAATATGGGGTGGCTAGACCTAGCAATACTAGAATTTGAGTAGAGTATGCATTGCGCTACTTTAACTGGTATTTGCGTGGCCATGCAATGCTGTACACAAACAAAGTTTATATCATTCTTTTTATACAAATATCGCTTTCTTTCGGTGGTATTTGATCACCACTGGATTTTTTGTTATATAAATAAAAAAAGACCAACGATTTTGGAAAAAGAAAAGCAATATTTTTCTTTTTTTTTACTTTCTGCTATAAAACATCCAATAAAATGTTTTATTCATAAATTTTGGCCAAAACGTATTCTGCTACATGTCTTTGGTAAAAAAAAAAAAAAAAAAGTACAAGAAGTTTTGATGACTCTCTATCTCTCTCGAGTAACCAACCTCACCTGTGATCTGTTTGCTTGTAATTAGTCTGTGTATAAAAGGTCAATGAGTTTCTGGACTCCTGACAGACCTTTGCATCTTTCATCCAGTTTGTTGGAATGTCCAAGTACATCCCATGCGCAGCTTTAAATGTTCCTCCTGTATTTTTTTGAAAACTGACAATTTTTATTGAGTTTGCAAATTTTCCAACAGCAAAAGACCAACAAAATATACAGAAAAAAGATAAATGGAAAGGAAAAAAAGGCACTTTTTGTAATAAGTGGTAGGCAACAGGTGAACTATCCACGTACAGTGTGAAATAAAAAGTAAACAGGGCTGATGTATGGGAAACAAATATGCAATAAGCCGAGAATGGTCAGAACCGGGCAATGAGGTTAGCATCAAGGCTTCAATATTACCACTAAGTTTGACTTGGTGCTGGAACATATCAATAACGATAACAACAAACAAAAAAAAGAGAGCAGAATAAAGAAAAGCTAGAAAGAGCCAAGAAGACAAGAGAAGGTAGGAAAAAGGAGAAGGGGGAAGGGCAGAAGAGGTTGGAGGGTAGAAGAGAGGGTAACTACCTTACCCAGGGCCTCCTCGCTGCCCGGGGGCGCCAACCGTGCGTCAGCCAGCATTAGGGGCTTCAGCTTGTCCCACAGTTCCCATATTTGGTTGTGATTATCAAGGGAATTATTCAGGGAGGCTGTCATATATATTCCACCCGTTTAACATCCCTAATCCTGGAGTGCAACTCAAACAGAGAAGGAGGTTCCTTCCTTTTTCATTTCAGGGCTACCAGGCATCTCCTGGCCGTTAGTATCTGGGCTAGGAGTTTTTTTTATGTTTTAGAAAAAGAAGCAGGAGGAAGACCTAAGAGGAACAATTTAGGGTCGAATGGCACCCAAGTGCCAAAGATGGAGTGGAGAAGAAAGTGCACCGTCTGCCAGTAAGGGACAATCAGGAGGCAAGCCCAATAGGTATGATACAGCGTCCCCACCTCCTTACAACAGCGCCAGCAGCGGCGATCAGCTGAGGGGTATATGGAATGGAGCAGGTCAGGAGTTTGGTACCAATTAAGTCAAATTTTGTATTGGTTTTCTTGGTAAAGCGTACAGACAGAACTCCTAGGAGCCTGTGACCATATTTGCCTTTTAAGGGTACATCCTCACCCAGGGCCTGCTCCCACTTGCACATATAAGCATGCCGAGATCCATTTGGTGACATATCCGTAATCAGGATTTGGTAGGTGCGTGATATCATACCTCTAGGGGACGAACCTTCCAAGCAGATTTTCTCTAACTCGGTTAGGGTGGAAAATTGTTAATTTGGCGCCAGAGACTGCGCAAAATGGCGAATTTGAAGGTAGCTAAAGAAAGCCTGTCTAGGTAAATCTTTTAGATCCTGAAAGGACCTCAAGATTATGGTTCTAGTATCCACCAATTGATCGTACCGAAACAAGGCCCTACTCATCCAAAAGTGGGACATCTGCGAGGTCAGGCTGTCCGGGACATTGGGAGTAAATAGAAATGAGGTGACCAGGGAGGCGGAGGAGGTGAGCGGGTATGTCGATTTGGCGCGTCGCCATAACGTCCGTAAGAGCGACATCGACCCGAATAGTTGGGACCTACCAAGAGGCACATCTGTACTCCATAGCATAGAGTTGGGATGGGAGGGAGCCAACCACAGCTTCTCAATTTGTGTCCATCTATTGTATGCGTGAAGGGTACACCAAGAAGCCACCCGGCGCAACTGAGCTGCTAGGTAGTACTTGGCTATGTTGGGAAAGGCAAGACCGCCTTGGCCGCGGGGGGCGTACAATAATGATTTAGCAATCCTGTGCCTCTTGTAATTCCAAAAAAACCTGAGCAGGTCACCCTGAAGGGATCTGAAGTGCGCGGCTGGGATAGGGATAGGAATGGTCCTCCTGTATTTTTTGATAACATACTGCATTTATCTTGCTATCAATTTTGACCAAATTTCTTGTGCCTTTGTAGCTCACACATCCCCCAAAACATCAGCGATCCACCTCCGTACCTTTCATCATAGGCCTTGTTTTGTCCTTTTTTTGCATCTTGAAACAGCGACACCACATGTTTTCAGAGAGTCCTGTATTTCACCTGAAGTTATTTGTGGGGTTTTTTTGCATCACAAACAATTTTCCTGAAATTTTAGTTGGTATACCTGACCGTAGTTTGATTTCAACAGAAACCCTAATTTTCCCTGTTCCTCTTTCAGGACAGCCAACGTAGAGAGACACAGGCTCCTCCCCTCTTAGGAAACACCGCCTTCCAATTAGAGATTTAAACCTCATCCTCCATCCAGCTCCTCAGTTTATGGTGTTTCCTCTGGCGGGGAGACACCACTGAGGGACCAAGGGCCAAACAGCTGGGGAGGCTGAGGCTATGCATACCTGAGTGGGGAAGCTGGTCTTTCCGGATCTCAGGCCAGTGGAAGCAGTCCGGTCAGCTAGGGAGCTGAACACCGAGGCAGGCTGCGGTTTGTGCGTTCCTCTGCGTCTCTTGGGGAAAGAACACAGCCGAGGAGGTCCATTTCTTCTTTTGCCCAGGGGTGGCACTGCAGGCGGCGTGTCAGGCTCCCTGTGTAGTACAGTCGGCCAGGAGCTAGGCCGGACCGGACGACAAGTCACGTCAGTTCCGGTAGGGGCGGTCACTTCCGCCGGATACGCGACTCTCGGTCCCAGACGCAGCATTAGAAATAGGACCAAACGCGGGACTGGTGCGGCCCTCTCATTCGGTCGTACGGACGACGGTTTTGGGCGTTGTGACCACATATCCTCAGCGGAGATGTCGGAAGTAGAGACTTAACGTGCACCTCCGGAAGACAACAGCACCAGCCATTCTAAGGTAAGGGGAACCCTAGGGTGGTGTTCCTTTACTATTCTCTGGTAGCTTCACTGGTGTAGGTCCTTCCTAGTGGTCGGGGGGATAAGGATGTGTATCCAGGACCCTGGTGGTGGTGGTCCTGGGGGGGGGGGCACTCCTGGTGGTTTTATGTTGCAAATGCTGGTGGGCGCTCACTCCTTATTCTATGCTCTTTTCTGTATTTTCTGCAGAAATCCACAGAGAAGTCAGCCCATAGTTCTAAGAAGAAATGTCCCTCCTGTAGAACTTCCTTAGGGGAACACTGGAATAAGGCTCTCTGCAAACGGTGCATAGATGGGTTAATTAAAGAGAGGGAAGCAGAGCAGGGGTCTGATTTGGCAGCATCTATGAAAGGGCTCTCTAGCACCTTTCAGTCATTTAAGAACCTCTTTACTTCCTTTCAATTGCCCCAGAGCAGCTCTTCTCCAGCGCAACTGATGGTTCCACCTAGTCCAGTGGTTGTTCCCTCTGTAAGCAGAGAGAAGCCAGAGGACATCGGAGAGGACGCTGAGGAGGGGACAGACAGTGCCGCTTCTAACTCCCAAGGGGAGTCAGAGAGCAAAGGGACGGAGGGGGAAGCCTCCAGAACCTCTCGCTACAAACTTTCTCTCTAAGAGGTGGAGGATCTTCTAGGTGCAATCCACACTACTTTGGGGATACCTGAAGAGAAGAAGTCACTGTCGCTCCATGATCGGATGTACATGGGCTTAGGGGAACCAAAGAGAAGAGTGTTCCCGGTCCATGAGGTCTTGATCAGTGCCATCAAAATAGAATGGCAAGATCCAGAAAGGAAACCCTTCTTTTCAAACGCTTTGAAACAAAGGTTTCCCTTTTCTGAGGAGGAAGCAGCTGGATGCTGCCTTCTCGCAGGTGTCCAGACACAGGGACCTGGCGTTTGAAGACATGGGGGTGCTTTCAGATCCCATGGACAGAAGGATGGATTCGCTTCTGAAAAAAATCCTGGGATTCTTCACAAGGGAACCTAAAGCCTGCCATGGCAGCAACCGTGGTAGCTCGCAACATGGAGCATTGGCTCACACAGTTTAAGGCACACATTGAGGCGGGGACACCCAAAGAAACTATATTGGCTTCTTTCCCAACTCTACTAAATGGTGTGGCGTATTTGGCGGACGCATCTGCAGAGTCTGTACGTATGTCTGCACGTTCCGCAGCCTTTTCCAATTCGGCAAGGAGGGCCTTATGGCTCAAGACGTGGCAAGGGGATAGCGCTTCTAAAGTTAAGTTGTGCGGAATCCCCCTTACAGGAGATCCGCTGTTTGGGCCAGGTTTGGAGGCTGTTTGGAGGCCACAAAACCAGAAGGGAAGAAAGTTTTGGGGGCAGAAGGGCAAAGGTCGTGGAGGAGCGATTTTTCGTCGTCCTGAACGGCCCCAAAAGCCTCAGTGACTGAGTCAAAGTGGGAGGAAGGTTGGGGGCCTTTCTTCCACAATGGGAAATGATCACCAGCAATCAGTTTGTGCTAGGGATCATAAGGCGAGGATACAAGTTGGAATTCTCAAATCCCCCCCCCCCATTCAGACTTCTGGTCAACGAATTGCCAAAGTGCAAAGAAAGATCATCGGCTCTTCTTTCCTCCCTTCAGGAGTTGGAGGATCAAGAGGTGGTGGTTCGGGTCCCAACAGAGGAGACAGGCAGGGGCTTCTACTCCCACATCTTTGTGGTCCGCAAACCCTCCGGGCAGTTCAGACTTATACTGAATTTGAAGCCCCTAAATGTCTCGGTCACATACAAAAGATTCCGAATGGACTCAATTTACTCTGTGAAGACACTTCTCCCTCCAAACTGTTTTATGGCATCAATAGACCTGAAAGATGCCTACCTACACATCCCCATAGTGGAGGGCTATCAGAGGTTTCTCAGGTTGGCAGTAAGATCCAAGGAAGGGACCTTTCACCTACAGTTCAAAGCTCTTCGCTTTGGGCTCTCCTCTTCCCCCTGCATCTTCACCAAAGTTATGGTGGAGGTCCTGGTGTTCCTTCGTCTCAGGGGCATCTCAGTGGTGGCGTACCTGGACGACCTGTTGTTGTTCGCAGCCTCCCGGGAACAGCTATCCCAGGACCTCCAGGTAGCAAGGGATATCCTGGAGAACCTGGGATGGCTCCTGAATCTGGAGAAATCCAGTCTGACGCCCTCACAAAGGGTCGCCTTCCTGGGTTATGTCCTGGACTCAACCAGGCAGATGGTTTTTCTTCCAGCAGAAAAGGTCCAGAAGGTGGACAGGGCAATGTTGCTCCTTCAGGGCAGCTCTCAGCTCTCAATAAGGAAAGCCATGTCAGCCTTGGGTCTGCTGACGTCCACTCTTCCAGCAGTACAGTGGGCAGGGCTGCATTTTCGCTCCCTACAACTGTACATCTTAAGAGTCTGGAACCACAACCTAGGGTCTCTGGACTCCTTAATATCGGTTCCGATTCAGGTCAAGAGGGCCCTCTGGTGGTGGAGGAAGGGGGCAAACCTGTTACAAGGTCTGGAATGGATTTTTCCAATATCCAGAACAGTAACGACAGACACCAGTGGCACACGGTGGGGAGCACACATAAATTCCCATATGGTGCAGGGTACCTGGAAAAACAGAGGACTCAACGAAATCCTTGAATTGGAGGGAACTGAAGGCAATAGATTTAGCCCTCAGAGCCTTTCAAAGGGAGCTTCAAGGTCAGTCTGGTCGGACAACTCCTCCGCGGTAGCCTATATCAACAAACAGGGGGGCACCGGGAGCGGATCCTTGTGGGATCTTACAGAATCCATTCTCAAATGGGCAGAGGCCAGTGTTCTGTCTCTTTCAGCAGTTCATCTGAAGGGGGAACAGAATCAGGCTGCAGACTTTCTCAGCAGGAAAAAGCTGAGGGAGGGCGACTAGGTGCTGAACCAAGAGGTTTTCGAAAGGATCACTCAAAGGTGGGGAATGCCGGAGGTAGATCCGTTTGCCTCAAGGGAAAACGCCAAGACACAGCTCTTTTTCTCCCTGAACAGGTGGGACGGAGCTCTAGGGGTGGATGCTCTGGCTCAGACCTGGCAATTCTCCAGGTGTTATGCATTCCCCCCTCCGGTCCTGATTCCGGCAGTCTTGAAAAAGCTGCAGGGGGAGAGTACAACGCTTATCCTGATTGCGCCTCACTGGCCCAGAAGACCATGGTTTTCCATCCTGAAGGGCTTGTCAGTGGAGCCTCCCTGGATTCTGCCAATCCAGGAAGATCTTCTTGCTCAGGGTCCAATCCGTTGTCCGCAAGTAGAGAGGTGGAATCTGGCAGCTTGGCTTCTGAGGAGGAGCTGCTAAGGGGCAAAGGCTTCTCGGAACGTTTAATAACAACTCTGTTAAGTTGCAGAAAGAAGGAAACGCAAGCCATTTACTTAAAAGTTTGGAAGCGCTTTAACAGCTGGTGCTCGGAAAGCTCTTTCAATGTTCATAGCCCCTGTGGCTGTGTTAGAATTTTTTCAGTCTGGGGCAGATAAGGGCCTAGCCATTAGTACTCTGAAGTGTCAGGTTTCAGGGTTAAGTGTCTTTTTTCAAAAGCAGTTAGCAACTGATCCATGGGTATCTAGGTTTTTTTAAAGCCTTGATTAGACGGAGACCAGTTGGAGCCCCCACTTTCCCAGTATGGGATCTCTCCTTGGTCTTACAGGCCTTCACAGGAGAACCGTTTGAGCCATTAGAAAGCTGTACGTTAAAGGTAATCACACTTAAGACTGTGTTCCTTGTAGCGATCACCACAGCTAGGAGAGTAAGTGAACTCAAAGCCCTTTCTTTTAGGGCACCTTTTTTTCAGGTTTTTTTCGGATCGCGTAGTTTTCAAAACGGATCCGGCCTTCTTACCGAAGGTATCTTCTAATTTTCATAGAAGCCAAGAAATTACATTGCCTTCATTTTGCTTGAATCCTGTGAGGGAACAGGAAAGCAGCTTTCATAACTTAGACGTTAGGAGGTGTGTCCTCCAGTACTTAAGTAGCAGAAGTCAGTTCAGGAAAACTGATTCCCTTTTTGTTTTATTTTCGGGGTCCAAGAAGGGGTCTAGAGCCTCTAGACACACAATAGCCAGGTGGTTAAGATCAGCCATTGTTCAGGCCTATGTATCAAGGGGGGTGGATCCTTCAGAAGGTATCAGGGCACACTCCACCAGGGCAGTAGCGACTTCGCAAGCAGAGTGGGCTGGTTGCTTCCCTGGAGCAGAATTGCAAAGCTGCAATGTGGTCTAATTTCTCGACGTTCGTGAAACACTACAGACTGGACCTGCTTTCAGCCAAAGATCAGGCCTTTGGGGCAAAGTACTACAGGCAGTAGTCCCACCCTAGGGTAAGGTGCTCGTTTATCCTCTCTACGGTGGCTGTCCTGAAAGATGAACAGGGAAAATCTGGGTTACTTACCGTTAACATCCCTTTTCCAGGAGTCTTTCAGGACAGCACCAGTACCCACCCTTTTTTAGTGGGTATCTCTGGGAACTCATCATACGAGGCCGTCAGGTAAGATGAAATATTGTTTTTTTATGACATGTTCTTGTGTCTCCCCAGCTGGCCGGAGGTACTCTGGAAAAACTGAGGAGCTGGAGGGATGATGAGGTTTAAATCTCTAATTGGAAGGCGGTGTTTCCTAAGAGGGGAGGAGCCTGTGTCTCTCTACGGTGGCTGTCCTGAAAGACTCCTGGAAAAGGGATGTTACCGGTAAGTAACCCCGATTTTCTACTTCTTGATTAGAGTTTGAACACTGCTGATTGCATTCTCAATTCCTTGAATATCTTTAATATATCCCTCTGCTGTTTTATACAGTTCAACTACCTTTTCCCGCAGATCCCTTTGACAACTCTTTTGCTTTCCCCATGACTCAGAATCCAGAAACGTCCAGTGCAGCACTGGATGAAAGATGCAAGGAATTTACCTTTTTATACACACACACACACTAAATTACAAGTAAACAGATCAGTAAACAGAATCACCATTTCCATTTTTTTCCCCGATACGGCACTGCGTAACTTTAACTGACAATTGTGACGTTGTACATACACTTTTTTTACCCACAAATAGCTTTCTTTTGGTGGTATTTGATCACCTCTGTGGTTTTTATTTTTTGCGCTATAAACAAAAAACTAGCAACAATTTTGAAAAAAAAAAGAAAATAATTTTAATGTGCCCCGTCCCACCGAGCTGGGGCGCAGAAGTGAACGCATACTTAAGTCATGCCCGCATTTGAAAAGTGTTCAAACCACACATGTAGCGCGAGAGCAGTAATTCTAGCCCTGGACCTCCTTTGTATCTCAAAACTGGTAACCTGTAGAAATTTTTATACTTCGCCTATAGAGATTTTTAAGGGTAAAGGTTTGTCACTATTCCACGAAAAAAAAAAAATTGGGCTACTACTATATTTTAAGTCACATTTTTGTATTTTTGCCAAAAATATTGTGCTTGTAAGATGGCTGCGCAAATACGGTGTGACATAAAGTATTGCATTATTCTCTAGGGTGTCTGAAAAAAATATATAATGTTTGGGAATTTTAAGTAATTTTTTAGCAAAAAAAAAAATTTAACTTGTGAACACAGAGTCTGAAAAATAGGCCCAGTCCTTAAGTGGTTAATGACAAAAGATTTGTGTATCAAAAAAAACTAGACCATCTGTGAATCAACTGCTAGATCCAATAAAAATGTCCATCCAATACAATACACAAGTTAGGCTGGGTATACACCTATGCGAATTTCGCCGCATCCAATTCGCCTAGCAGGTGAATGTGACCGGCTCTCTATGGAGCCAGTTCACATATCTCTGGGGTGGCTGCGGAGCGCACTGCACAGAAACGCTGTGCATCTTTGGCTCAGTTTCAGGGCCGAATTCCGGCAAAGATTCATCCCTGATTTGTCCCTGAAATGAAGAAAAAGGGGACGTACAGTGTTCCTGTGCGCAGGGCCGCTGTTAGGAATCATGGGGCCCTGTACAGCCTACCTGGCCCCCCCCCCCCCACACACACACACACACCTGACGGTATTCTAAACAATAATTTCACAAAAAAATACATTATTAATGGACAAAAATGCCACTTCCCCCTCCTAGTACAAATCTCCCCTGCCTGCACAATTCCCCCAATCCCTCCTATTAGCCCCGAATTCCCTCATCGGCTCCTGGTACAGAATCACCCGCATCTCCCCTTCCAGCACAAATCTTCTTTCTTCAATTCCTCTCCTAGGACACATTCCAACAAATCCCTCCTCCTAGCACAAGCCCCTCTCGGGGCAGGGGAAGAAGCTCAGCGAGGGCTGGCCAGGTTCATTATCCCTCCATGTCTCTCACCCAGCAGCTAAAAGCCGACGGGAGGGACAAGGGGAGAAACCTGGGTGAGAGACACGAAGAGCATTGTTCTCCACCAACCCTCCTGCTGTCTGGGCCCCTCTGTGTGCCGGGGCCCCCTACAGGAGGCATGATGGTCCCCCCCTATCAGCGGGCCTGCCTGTGCGATCCGCGGCCAGTTTAGGTGTGAATCAAGCCTAAAGGTTCAGTGCAAACATATCCAAAAATACTTCACTACCATGGTGAGGAATAAATGGATGGCAGCTTGCCAGATCCAAAGATTGTAAAAGGATCTATATGCGCGTGTCTCCATCATGGGAAATCCGCTGTTGATGATCACTTGCTGGAACTCAGGCTAAACACCGACTCCACCTGCTGCTGAAGAAATCCTAACAGGATCCTTTGTGTGTGTCCTCACTAGGGTAATTCAGCTACAGTAGTCAAGATCAGTCGCTGGGATTCACATTAAACACCGGTTGAAGTGCTCAAAAATAAGCATGTAGGAGAGGTAGAAAAAAAGCCCATAATGCATCAACTTTTTAAACGGATAAAAGTTTAATAAAAGGTTGCACTTACAAATTTTTTTATAAAATGGCGCAATAGTGTGAGCATGACCACCTGCAGTACGGTCTGTGCTCTAAAATGACACGCTGCTAGCTCCTTGTCCTTGGGATCAAAGGTAAAAATATACTTTACTTTAAAGCGGGGGTTCACCCTGTTAAAAAAAAAAAAAATGATTTTTTTTATTAGACCATTACTTTCGGCATCGTAGCGCGAGCTACGGTATGCCGGTCCTAAATTTTTAATCCCCGTACTCACTGTGCTATCGTTGATTGAAGAATCCGGGGAATGGGCGTTCCTATAGTGAGAGAAGGTGATTGACGGCCGGCCCTGGCACGTCACGCTTCTCCGGAAATAGCCGAAATAGGCTTGGCTATTCACGGCGCCTGCGCATAGCCTGTGCGCAGGCGCTGTGAATAGCCGAGACCTACTCCGGCTGTCTTCGGGGAGCGTGACGTGCCAGAGCCGGCCGTCAATCATCCTCCCTCTCCATAGGCACGCCCATTCCCCGCGGGAGTCGGATTCTTCAATCAACAATAGCACAGTGAGTACGGGGATTAAAAATTTAAGACCGGCATACCGTAGCTCGCGCTACGATGCCGAAAGTAATGGAATAATGAGGTGAAGGAGGGTGAACTACCGCTTTAAAGCGGGAGTTCACCCGAATTTTTTTTTTTAACATTAGATTGATGCTCATTTTGTCAAGGGGAAATCGGGTGTTTTTTTTTTTTTTAAATCGAAGCAGTACTTACCGTTTTAGAGAGCGATCTCCTCCGCCGCTTCTGGGTATGGTCTTCGGGACTGGGCGTTCCTATTTGATTGACAGGCTTCCGACGGTCGCATACATCGCGTCACAAGTAGCCGAAAGAAGCCGAACGACGGTGCGGCTCTATACGGCGCCTGCGCACCAACGTTCGGCTACTTTTGGAAAAACGTGACGTGATTTATGCGACCATCGGAAGCCTGTCAATCAAATAGGAACACCCAGTCCCGCAGCCCATACCCGGAAGCGGCAGAGAAGATCTCTCTAAAACGGTAAGTACTGCTTCGATTTAAAAAAAAACACCCGATTCCCCTTGACAAAACGAGCCTCAATCTAATGTTAAAAATTAACTTTTTGGGTGAACCTCCACTTTAAAGTTATACAGATTTTAGGTTTATTTTCATAGTTCAGTGTTGTATATAGTATTACACAACTATAACTATAACTATAATTTAACAGATTTTAATGGGTCATGGCTACCAAATATGTTTTTGATGTTGTTTCAGTAATGTACACATATTTGACCCTGAATTTTAATATAAGGGTTAATATTTTCTATTAATGTAGTGAGAACTTTTTACAGCCTTCTACTGAGAATTATGCACGGTATGTAAAATTACTTTTTATGTCTGTTTTTTTAGTTTTCAGTGGAATGTGAATTTTTAAAAGAAGAGGTGAAAACCAAGCAATTGCCTGTTACACATGCCCTTTCATTTGGTATGTACATGTGATATCTGTTAACACAATTTAGCAATGTTTTATATAACAGACTATTCTATAGCAAAGATTTTTTGAATTTATAGCATTTATAGCATAAAGGCGTACAGTACAGTATTTCAACAGTGCTGAGTTTATACTTTAGCAGTTAAAAGTATGAACGATGCTTATTTTTAAAAGGACATTTATCTAGGAATCAACACTGTCGTCACCTGAGCTGGCTCTTCGGCAGCCTTCGGGTCCAGGTTTCGGCATGTTTTTTCTTTGGGACTGCTTGCTGCTTCCCACTGTACATGCGCAAGCTGCACTTTGGGAATGGTCTTCCTGTGATGTGTCCCAGAAGGCTGCCGGAAGAAGGGCGGGTGTCTGTCCAAACCAGGTACCAGCTCACCCCCCGTAAATAAAAAGCGCCAAAACTTAAATGAGTTGTAAAGGTAAATTTTTTTCTTTATTTATTTTTTCCCCTAAATACCTTAGTGCAGTCCTCCTTCACTTACCTAATGCTTCGATTTTGCTTTTTAATGTCCGTATTTCTTCTGAGCCTCTTGAGGGGGCGAGCAGGAGGGTCAGGACGCTATCTACTTTGCAGATAGAGAAAGGAGCTGTGTGTTAGTGGGTGTCCTGACACTCCTGCTCGCCCCCTCCCCCCTCAAGAGGCTTTCTCCACTCCAGGGAGAAAGTGTCGCATTACTGTGTTTAGTTACAGACAGAAGAACAGGAAGTGAGGAATTTATCAGAAGAAATAAAGACATTTAAAAGCAAAATCGAAGCATGAGGTAAGTGAAGGAGGACTGCACTAAGGTAAAGGAAGCTATTTAGGGAAACTTTTTTTTTTTTACCTTTACAACCCCTTTAAGAGGGGGGAGGAGGCAAAGAAGCAGAACTTCCGCTTTTGGGTAAAGTTAAACTTTAAGCTTGGCTAAGGATCATAAAGTCATTATACCAAGAAGCATCGGAAGCTTTCTGGCCCTTTTTTAGGGTCTCTTTAGTAAAAGTGAACCACTCCTGAAAGTCGATGTAAACCCTTCCATATACCCAGTGAAGTAAACAGCCCCAGATGATACACAGAGATTAACCACTTGGCGACCACCGCACGACTATGTACGTCGACAGAATGACACGGGTCTGTGGTCTGCAAAAGGCAGAACTGGGGAATGCCTTTGTAAACAAGGCATTCCCTTATTCTGTCTAGTCCACTGATGACCATTCCCCACGGTCGGGAATGGTCATCAGTGACGTGTCACGTGTAGTTACTCCCCCTAACAGTAAGAATCACTCCCTAGGGAACACTTAACCCCTGCAGCGCCACCTAAAAATACTTTCTGTCATTTTTACAGTAATCCATGCATTTTTATAGCACTGATCACTGTAAAAATGGTGTCAAGTGCCCGCCATAATGTCGCAGTCGCATTAATAAAAGTGCCATAAAACAGTCCCCTATTCTGTAGAAGCTATAACTTTTGCAAAAACCAATCAAATGGTTATTGCGATTTATTTTTTTATACCAAAAATATGTAGAAGACTACGTATTAGCCTAAACTGTGGAGATTTTTTTTATATATATTTTTGGGGGGATATTTATTATAGTAAAAAGTATTTGTCCCTCTTTTTTGTTTATAGCGCAAAAAATAAAAATCGCAGAGGTGATCAAATACCACCAGTTAAAGCGACGCAGTGCCGAATCACAAAAAGTGGCCTGGTCTTTGACCACCAAAATGGTCTGGGGCTGAAGCGGTTAAACAAATCTCCCTACATACGTTTTTACATATATAGTGCATTGAAAAAGTATTCATACCCCTTGAAATTTTGTCATGTTACAACCAAAAACGTAAATGAGTTTTATGTGATAGACCAACACAAAGCGGCAAATAATTGTGAAGTGGAAGGAAAATGATAAATGGTTTTCAAATATTTTTACAAATATCTGAAAAGTGTGGAATGCATTTGTATTCAGCCCCTTTTACTCTGATACCCCCTAACTAAAATCTTGTGGAACTAATTGCCTTCAGAAGTCACTTAAATGGAGTCCACCTGTGTGGAATTTAATCTCTGTATAAATACAGCTGTTCTGTGAAGCCCTCGGAGGTTTGTTAGAGAACCTTAGTGAACAAACAGCATCATGAAGGCCACAGAACTCACTGGACAGGTCAGGGATAAAGTTGTAGAGGAGTTTAAAGCAGGGTTAGGTTATAAAAAAAAATCCCAAGCTTTAAACCTCTCACAGAGCACTGTTTAATCTATCATCGGAAAAGGGAAAGTGTATAGCACAACAAACCTTCCAAGACATAGCCGTAAAACTAAACTGACAAGCCGGGAAAGAGAGCATTAATCAGAGAAGCAGCCATGGTATCTCTAGTGGAGCTGCAGAGATCCACAGCTCAGGTGGGAGAATCTGTCCATAGGACAACTATTATTCGTACACTCCACAATCTGGCCTTTACGAAAGAGTGGCATGAAGAAAGCCATTGTTGAAAGAAAGCCATAAGAAGTCTTGTCTTCAAGATACCACGTGGGGGACACAGCAAACATGTGGAAGAAGGTGCTCTGGTCAGATGAGACCATAATTGAACTTTTTGGCCTAGAAGCAAAATGTTAATTGTGGTGGAAAACCAACACGGCACATCACCCTAAATACACCATCTCCCCAGTGAAACATGGTGGTGGCAGTATCCTGTTGTGAGGATGTTTTTCTTCAACAGGGACTGGGAAGATGGATGGAGCCATCTTAAAGGAAAACTTGGAGTCTGCAAAAGACTTGAGACTGGGATGGAGGTTCACCTTCCAGCAGGACAACGACCCTAAACATACAGCTAGAGCTACAATGGAATGGTTTAGATCAAAGGATATTCATGTGTTAGAATGGCCCAGTCAAAATCCAGACCTAAATTCAATTGAGAATCTGTGGCAAGACTTGAATATTGTTGTTCAGATGCTCTTCATCCTGTCTGAGAGAGTTTAAGCTATTGAGCAAACATTTCACACTCCTAGATGTGCAAAGCTGGTAGAGACATGCCCAAAAAGACTTGCAGCTGTAATTGCAATAAAAGGTGGTTCTACAAAGTTTTGACTGGGGGGCTGAATACAAATGCACGCCACACTTTTCAGATATTTATTTGTTAAAAATAATTAAGACCATTTTATCATTTTCTTTGCACTTCACAATCATGTGCCACTTGGTGTTGGCCCATCACATAAAATCCCAATAAAATACCTTTTAAGTTTTTGGTTTGAACATGACAAAATTTGGAAATTTCAAGGGGTATGAATACTTTTTCAAGGCACTGTATTTTACCCACTGTATATTTGTATACATGACTCGATTTATCAAACTACATTCATATATTTAATTTCTTTCATAGTTTACCAATTTATTATTTATCATAATTTTGCAGGTTTCTCATCAAGTAATATAAAGATCAATTCTTCTGGATTGCTTCATGTTTTGCAACTTCAGGGATTCAGCAAGGTATACACTATAGGTGTTTGAGCAATCATAAATATTTGTATTATATTTGATATTTATATTGTAATTGTTGCCTCAATGCAGATCTATCAAGCATTTGACATCCTGATTGAGAAGAGCTGTAAGGAGTCCAAAGGCAAGTAAAATGTTTGTTTACCATATTGTCTAGTACTATTCCTTGTTCCTAAATAAACACAAAAAGAGAAAATTTTATTTTTTACGTATGCTTTTGCAAGTTAAAATGGTTTTAAAGCTTAAGGCCCCATGCACACGAGACGCCGGTGCAAACTCTGTTGAACGCATGTTTTTAAAGGCTGAAACCGGCGTTTAGAAACGCCCGTTTTTCCGCAATTGCAGCTGTGTTTAGTTGCGTTTTACCACGTTTGAGTTTATAAGCGTTTAGTTAAAGCGGAGCTCCACCCTGAATTTAACTAAATCTCAATATTACTAATGCTCCAAAACAATGCTAAATCGGATAGTTTTATATAAAAAAGTTTTACTATACCATCTGAACTAGATAGGCTTCCGGTCTGCAGCCCCTCGGGTTTCCGTCAGGTTTTCTGTTGTTTCCTGTCCCGCGCTGTGTCTTCTGGGAGCTTGTGTCATAGCTCCCTAATTATCATATTTGGCCCTGTGACGGCAAACATCGCGCGACTTCGTTTAGCAGGAAGTGACGCGGATGTAAACAAAGGAGGAGGGCGGGCGTTTGAACAATCTCCATTATACAGATACTGATCCTGTAACGCCGCTGCTCACCTTTGCCAGTGCGCATGCGCGAGATAGAGCGGCGGATGCTGGGACAGCATCCACCGCAAATAGGAAGTCCCTGCTTGTGGGCTTGTAACGCCCAAACCTAAGATGGCAACGGAAGGATGAAAAGGATATAAGTCTATGTAACGGAATGACCCGGGACACCCAGAGACTTTGTGAGGATAGGGGATACTCCTGTGTCAGCGTCACTGATAACTCTTGGGTCTGAGTCCACCCTGTGCCCTTTGGGCATGGGGTGGCAAGTGAATCATAATTCATGTATTACATGAGATGGGACATCACTGATAGTTCATATTGCAGGATTTTGAGATACTGCAAGATGTTGGCCCAACCAGTCAATAGTGACTCATTCTATGATAAGCCCTGACTAGTGACATGCTAATTGAGTCAGGGCCTGGAAGACATTCCATTGTCCTTGTGTAAAGGTGTTAACCCTGGTCTGCTCCCAGAACTCTAATTATGCATGCTAAATACTGTTTATGTGTGATAACACTGTCTAAAGCCTAGTGATGCTCAGAGGTGTGAATAGGTGTCAAGCTATATGCGGAGACGGAAGGTCTGCCTAGGGAACTCAGTGTGTGATTAGGGGGTGGAGATCTCATTGTCCCTTTGAATACTGTCTAGAATGGTTAGTAATTAGCCTTAGTGTGTGATTAGGGGGGTGGAGATCTCATTGTCCCTTTGAATACTGTCACATGGTTGTACTGTATATAAGACTGAGAAGAAACCATTAAAATTGTCTACATTTGAAACCAGAAGCACAGAGCTGTGTGTCTCGTGTCTGGGGGGAATTCTTATGGGTCGTGTTCGTTTGCCTGATTGTGGAGTGTCGATAAGCTGTCTTGGATGGGATGGAAGGTCGTAAACGGTGGTGACCGTTACAGTGGTGGCACAGCAGTGGGATAATTCCATCGCTTAAAGGACGGCTACAAGGACACAGGACGATGGAGACGCTGTATGAACGGCTGAAGCTCTCTTCCCTCAAGGACTTACTGGAGAGCCGGGGCAGATCGGCCAGCAACCGTAAGAGAAGGGACATTATCGCACAACTTGTCGAAATGGATAGAGCTGAGAGGCCCAGCGTAACAGACAGGACACCCGATGAAGAGTTTTTTGACCGGGCTGTTAGACGTGGACTGGCACAGTATGGACCTAATCCTCCACCGGAGATCATAGACCGGGTTATAGCGGCTGTGGATGCCACTTGGCTAGAGCAAAGAGGTGCTGCAGCAGCAGAAGTCACAGCAGCACCAACTGAAGAGAGGGGAGAGGTAAAGATGCCAGTCACCATGGAAGTGGAGTTCCAGGGAGCCGGGGCAATTGGTCCCTCTCCCCAGCAACAAGCTGTGGTGGTAAAGCATTTACCCCCAGCTGAATGCCTGGCAGCAGGGCAGGATGCTACTGGGTGCGGCACACAACTGCAGCTTGAGCTGACATCGGGGGATGGGACTGTGGTCTCCCCTCAAAGCGACCCAGCAGAAGGGCTGGCTACGGAGCAGAGTGCCACAAGTCTCTGCTCTCAACTAGCAGGAGAGGGAGTTCCTGTGGGAGTGGATGGGACTGTGGTCTCCACTCAAAGCGACCCAGCAGAAGAGCTGGCAACAGAGCAGAGTGCCACAAGCCTCTGCTCTCACCTAGCAGGAGAGGGAGTTCCTGGGGCAGTGGATGGGACTGTGGTCTGCACTGACACAACCCCAGAAAATGGTGCGTCAGAGACAGGAGGATGTCGGCTTGGCTTTGCAAGCATCGGGGGATTTTCACCTACCAGTGGATGGGACTTCAGTCTCCACTGGTATACCCTAGGGATGGGGGACAGTTGGCCCAGATCCCCAACCACATGATGGACTGAGCCCAGTCACACTGTCTTCTCTCCAGCGGCTGAAAGGACTCCAGGGAGAAGGGCCAGTCCAGGCCTCTCCCCAACGGCAGGCAGGTTCTCTGAGGGAGACAGAGGTTGGCGGGGTGAGTAATGCTCTGTTTGGAGCAATTTATTTGGGGTACGGTATGGATACCAGCATTGGAGGACTGGATCTACTGACTGACTTCGGAGTCAACCCGTTCGGGGTCTCCTCCTGTGTCAGTCTCCCACCGAAAGGGGAGAGATGTAACGGAATGACCCGGGACACCCAGAGACTTTGTGAGGATGGGGGATACTCCTGTGTCAGCGTCACTGATAACTCTTGGGTCTGAGTCCACCCTGTGCCCTTTGGGCATGGGGTGGCAAGTGAATCATAATTCATGTATTACATGAGATGGGACATCACTGATAGTTCATATTGCAGGATTTTGAGATACTGCAAGATGTTGGCCCAACCAGTCAATAGTGACTCATTCTATGATTAGCCCTGACTAGTGACATGCTAATTGAATCAGGGCCTGGAAGACATTCCATTGTCCTTGTGTAAATGTGTTAACCCAGGTCTGCTCCCAGAACTCTAATTATGCATGCTAAATACTGTTTATGTGTGATAACACTGTCTAAATCCTAGTGATGCTCAGAGGTGTGAATAGGTGTCAAGTTGTATGCGGAGACGTAACGTCTGCCTAGGGAACTCAGTGTGTGATTAGGGGGGTGGAGATCTCATTGTCCCTTTTATATACTGTCTAGAATGGTTAGTAATTAGCCTTAGTGTGTGATTAGGGGGGTGGAGATCTCATTGTCCCTTTGAATACTGTCACATGGTTGTACTGTATATAAGACTGCAAAGAAACCATTAAAATTGTCTACATTTGAAACCAGAAGCACAGAGCTGTGTGTCTCGTGTCTGGGGGGAATTCTTATGGGTCGTGTTCGTTTGCCTGATTGTGGAGTGTCGATAAGCTGTCTTGGATGGGATGGAAGGTCGTAAAGGGTGGTGACCGTTACAGTCTATATTCCACACAGCATGACAGCGGAGCGGCCGTGGGACACCAGAACCGTGAGTTCAGCAAAGCAGTGCTATTGACCATTTGAATAGCGCATAAAGAAAAAATCGATTTTGCGTGGGAGATCCGCTTTAAGAAACATCATAAGACCCTCCCTAAGCTCAAAAAACAGTATTATTTAACCATTTTAGCCATTTTGTGAGACCAGAGTGAGTAGCAGCAGCTGAGAGAGCAGCAGTGTACTTGTATTTAGCGTGTCACTTGCCACGTCACCTGCCACAAGTTGTGGATTGTCAACGTCACCTGGCCACGTCACCTGCCACAATTTGTGGATTGTCCACTTGCCTTGTCACCTGGCCACGTCACCTGCCACAAGTTGTGGATTGTCCACGTCACCTGGCCACGTCACCTGCCACAAGTTGTGGATTGTCCACTTGCCATGTCACCTGGCCACGTCACCTGCCACAAGTTGTGGATTGTCCACTGGCCACGTCACCTGCCACAAGTTGTGGATTGTCCAAAATGCAATGCAAGCAATTCGTTTTTTTTTTTTTTTCGTTTTTGTTTTTTTCATGGTTTTTCATCATTTGCCATAATTTTTTAGATTTATAATGTAAAAAAATAGGTCACCTTTAAAAACACTTATAAACGAAATTGCATCTGAAATGTGAACATTTTTGCATCTGAACAGAAAAACATATAAACGAGACCGTGTACATGGTCACATAGGATAACATTGAATGAGTTCAGGGGTAGTTGAAAAAAGTGTCCAACTGCCTCTGAATGCGAGTTTAACAGCGTCCCGTGTGCCTGGGGCCTTAAAGTTTTACTGTGTCCAGGACCCCACCCATATACTTACCTAAGCCCATTCTTGATCCAGCACCGTGCCAGAGAGCACTTTTCTCCTCATGGGGCAGGTTAAAACGTTGTGTTAATGATGAAGTTGGAAAAAACTTCGTTTTTTCAAGAGGCTGAAAAACGTTGTTTTTTTACAAGCCGGAAAACAATCGTGTGTACGCGGCATAAGACTTTCACACAGGCCAAATTATTTTCACAAATGTTGGGTTATTTTTACCAAAGATATGTCACAGTATAAATTGTGGCCAAAATTTATGAAGAAAAATTACTAATTTGCAAAATTCTATCACAGAAATGAAGAAAAACTTATTTTATTTTTTTTCAAAGTTTTATAGCGCAAAAAATAAAAAAAACTCAGAGGTGTTCAAATACCACTAAAAGAAAGCTCTATTTGTATGAAAAAAGGACAAAAAATCATTTGGGTACAGTGTTGCATAACTGAGTAATTGTCATTCAAGGTGTGAGAGCACTGAAAATTGGTCTCGGCAGGAGGGGGGTTTAAGTGCCCAGTAAGCAAGTGGTTAATGGGAATAAAACCTCAAACCTTCCTGCTGTAAATACAGGCCTGAAATGTCAGCGCTCATGTAGGACTTTTCTTTACTGAAAATTCAAAGCTGCTTTGCACAACTTGTATCATGAAGACACTTTGTATGAAAGCCAAAAAAGTGAAAAGCGGAAGGTCACCACTGTTCCACTTTATCTAGTAAGGCCTATATGGAAATGAGATGCAAAAAGTTTAGAGGACATCAATTCTTGTTGCTTGTGGTTTGTCACATCAAATATTACTTTTAAGCAATAGTTACAGTAATAAATGTTTGAACAGATCCTGATTTTCATGCAAAACTAATTGTTCTATGGCAACTTTTTTCTTTTCAGAAAATACACCAAATTTTTTCAAGTTACATGTACCATGGTCACATCAAGATATAATTAGAACATCCAGGTACTTTTTGTGTTCTAATTCATAAAATCTTTACATGCTTTAGTCCTAGAACAAACCACCATCTGGTAAACGTAGCATTGATCCATTTAAATGTGTGGCTTGTTAGTGGTTTATTTAGTTCACAGAACTAAATAAAATAAAAAAGGGAGAGAATCGGGAAGATAAGGCACTTCGTAATATGAAGTCTTGCTTTTGTGTCTTCCCAGAAGCAGTTTCTTATTTCTGTTTCCTTTACCCCCTTAGCAGTAAGAATGGGCTCAGGTGTGTTCGGATCAAACCCGACAGGAAGCCGTCAATGCATACCGCCAATTATATGGCATGTGTATGTGCAGCTACCGGTCAGGAAATGCTTCACTGCCTATGATTGGCGGTGTGCATTGACTGCTTCCTGGTGGGTTTGATCCGAACACACCCAAGCCCATCACTACTCAGCAGCAGCATACCTTTATATTGTCAAAAGATTGGCCTCTAGTGACTGCCTCACTGCTCAGATTCTCGGCACAGCGCCAAGAATAGAAAACAACTGAGGCTGCACAGAACATGATGGTAGAGGAAAATACTGGATTTTAAACAACATAGGTACTTATTTTAGTGTTTTATTTTTCATTATTGCAAAAAAGTCCAGCGGGAAGAAATCTGTCAATACTAATTAAAGTTCCACTTGAAAGCAGTATTAAAACCAAAAGCAAACATTTATTATATTGTAGCTTCCCAATTCTTAGATGTAATGACTGCATACATTTTTTTTTCTTTTTTTAGACTTTTTTTATTTTTTATTTGGTGATCTAGACAGTAAGTCTGTTTTTTTCAATGGAATAAGATGTCCTGAAGATGTTTCAGGGTTCGGAAAAACCATTTATCACTGACAGGGATGCTTACAATGATCAGCTTTTATTTATGTAGAACCTTTTATCCCTAAAATTACTTTCTGTAACTGCTTATAAAGTGGGAGTTGAAGTTTGGGGCTTCACTTTGTTAGTGTATCTAAATATGCTAGTACAACACACCCCTCCTCCTGACTGAAAATGCTGCTGTCCGAAGGTGCACTGTGTTCCTTCATCCAGACCACTCTCATACAGGTGGTGTTACTGGCCAGATCACCAAGTGAAAACAGGGGGATAAAAGGAAAACGAATGCAACCAACATATCTATTGTTTGGTAAGCGGCAATATACTACAGTTTTGGGTTTGCGATAATTTTAAGTGGAAAGCTGCCATAACACGATAATAAATTAATTTCAGATGTTTACAAAACTGACAAAATATACCGTACTGTGCAGGAGGATGTGTCACAAATGCAGAAAAACTGCAAATCCAATGCTAAATGAAAGGAAGACGGATTTGTATTGCACAAGTAACTTTCTTCCACTAGTAACAGACTTGCACTTGGCTTCAGTGGGTGTGTTTTTAAGACGCATTGCAACTTAACCACTGCAATACCTCCCTGTTAACAAAATGGCAAAAAAAAATCACGGGTGTCTGTTTTCCAAAAAGGGGTGATTTTCTTTTTTTTTTTTTTTTTGCAACATCCAGTCAGTTTCTATATTTTTTTAACAGAGGTAAGGGAAACGTTTTTGGATTCTTTTTCATAATGTTAGGTTTTCTTTTTTACTTTGGTTTTCGGTCACACTTGTGTTTGTGGACAGTAAAAATGCATGGCTGAGCCACATTTTTGCTGGCTGCCAACCACTCCATCTTAAGCTGCAGCCGCAATACTTTGTATCATCCCTGCTGACCCATTCAACTGAACAATTACAACAATACACCACCACCTCACTGTCTGTCAAATGCCCCCAGAAGAGCGATGTGAATGCAGTTTCCAAAACAAAGCTCTCCCTGTTTTTAAAAAAAAAAAATGATATAAAATGTATTTGGGTACAGTGTAGCATTATCAAGTATTGGCAGTCAAACTATCACAGCACTGAAAAATGACCTAAAAAGGAAGGCAGTTAATATGCTGGTATTGAGGTGGTTTTATAATGCAAAAATATCTAAATGTTCATTAAAATGCCCCATTGTGCACATGTATTTAATACAAATAAAATTATATATGTATAGTTACTATATTTGTGTGGGTACACGTGTGTGTGTGTGTGTGTGTGTGTGTGTGTGTGTGTCCCCCCCCCCCCACTAAATATATTATATTTTCCTACTATTTTCTAGCAGCGATGCCCATCTCAGGCTATTTGCCAAGCTTCATGATCCACAACCACAAAATGACAGTAGAATGGTAACCTTAATGCTCTACACATCTCAAGATTGCAATTATGAGGTAAACAACATAATATATATATATATATATATATATATATATATAATATATATATATATATAATATATATATTTTTTATATACTATTGCTATAATAGATCTGTTATGGTTGAATGGATAATCTATAGTCCTAGGTTTTAAAATAAAAGTTAAATGATAAAGTTCACCTTTCTGAAGATGTCACATATTTAGGATCTAACATGTTCAGCATCTCTTAATTTATTAAAAGTTCATTAACAAGACAACACATTTCAGAGTTTATAGGGGACTGCCTTCATTAGGACTATGAAGCATGGAAATACAAAAAATTGCAATAAATACAGCAGGTAAAATAAGTATTGAACACATCACCATTTTTCTAGGTAAATATATTTCTAAAGGTGCTACTGACATAAAACTTTCACCACATGTCGGTAACAACCCATGCAATCCATACATACACAGAAACCAAAACAAATATGTTCAGAAGTTATGTGTAATAAAATGGAATGATGCAGGAAAAAAGTATTGAACACATGAAGAAAGGGAGGTGCAAAAAGCCATGGAAAGCCTGGACACCAGCTGAAATCTATCAGTAATTAGTAAGCATTCCTGTCCCTTGTCAGTGCAAATTAATTGTGCAATTAATATCAGCTCGTTCAGTCTCAACTGTGGGCCTATAAAAGGGTGTCCCATTACCAAGGTGTCACACAATAAACATTTAGTGATGGGTAAAAGCAAAGAGCTCTCTCAAGGCCTTTGCAACCTTATTGTTGCAAAACATACTGATGACATTGGTTACAGAAGGATTTGTAAACTTTTGAATGTTCCAGTGAGCACTGCTGGGGCGGTAATGCAAAAGTGGAAAGAACATCATTTCATCCTCCCAAGTTTTCTGACAGAGGAGTGAAAAATAATTCAAGAGAGTTGTCCAGGAGCCAAGGACCAATTGTGGAGAGCTTCAGAAAGACCTGGAATTAGTAGGTACAATTGTTTTAAAGAAAACAATAAGTAATGCACTCAACCGCCATGGCCAGTGTGCACGCTCACCATGCAAGACTCTATTGCTGAAGAAAAGGCATATTGAAGCTCCTTTAAAGTTTGCTGCACAACATTTAGACAAACCTTTGAAATACTGGGAGAATATAGTGTGGTCAGATGAGATCAAAATTGAAGTCTTTGGATGCCATAATACACACCATGTGGTATATAAGTGTAGCGCTCAAACGATACAATAAATAACCAAATTATTGCATCCAAAAATGAATAGAACATAAATCGTGATCACTCACTGTATAAAAACAATATATAAACCATACGTAGTGATCTCTCACTGTGACAAAACTAATAAATATATTGTAAAAACAAGGAAAGATAAGTCCATAGAGGAATGTGAATATAATGAAATGAATAGTCCACTACGTGTCACACGGATGTCTGGAACGCAGACTTTAAAGTGATTCGTAAAGTAATCATAACTTCTTGTCTATAATGTGATGACCCGCCACCGGTAAAATTGCAAGCTTACCAGAACATGTGGCCTCAAAGAAATTTAAATCTCTTTGAGTCAAACAGACATGAATGCGACGCAGAAATTTTGAGGGCTCAGGGCAAGTCTGTGCAATTGTCATCACTGCTCACCTCCTATTTGGTTGAATCTGCCTCTGTTGATGATCGGGTGCTTCGATCCATTTTCTACAAGGACACTCCAGCCGTTTACATCAGCATTCATGTCTGTTTGACTCAAAGAGATTTAAATTTCTTTGAGTCCACATGTTCTGGTAAGCTTGCAATTTTACCGGTGGCGGGTCATCACGTTATACAGAAGAAGTTACGATTACTTTAAGAATCCCTGCGTTCCAGACATCCGTGTGACACGTGGTGGACTATTCATTTCATTATATTCACATTCCTCTATGGACTTATCTTTCCTTGTTTTTACAATATATTAGTTTTGTCACAGTGAGAGATCACTACGTATGGTTTATATATTGTTTTTATACAGTGAGTGATCACTATTTGTTATATTCATTTTTGGATGCAATAATGTGGTTATTTATTGTATCGTTTGAGCGCTACACTTATATACCACATATTTTCTTGCTTTTTTTTAACTAGCTGTGTTAGCAGCTACACTACATACTGGCAGCGCAGGGTTACTTACAGCAATTTTCATAATGCACACCATGTTTCAAGGTTCAATTGCATTGCAAAGAGGTGGGAACATCATGGTGTGGGGCTGTTTTTCAGCATACGGTACTGGCAAACGTTGTCTTATTTTGAAGGGAGGATAAATGGAAAAATTTACATTCTTGAAAAAAAAAATCTGCTGACATCTACCAGGATGATGAAGATGAAAGGAGGATGGACATTTCAGCAAGACTATGATCCCAAACACAAAGCCAAGGAGACTCTCAATTGGTTTTAAAGAAAGAAAAAAGATGCTAGAATGGCCCAGCCAATCCCCTGACTTGAATTCAATAGAAAATCACTAAAGATCAGAGTTTATAGCAGAGGCCCACTAAACTTTCAAGATTTGAATACTGTGTGCAAGAATGCGCCAAAATTACATCTAAGCAATGAAAGTGACTAGTTTCTCCATACAGGATGCATCTCAAAGCTCTCATTACCAAAAATTTTAAAAGTTTCAGTTAGCATGTTCAATAATTTTTCACTGCGTCATTCCATTTTATTACACAACTTAATTTCTGAGCTTAGTCGTTTGTATTGAAAATGTCATGTCAATAGCATAGAAATATATTCACCTAGAAAAATGTTCAATACTTATTTTACCTGCTGTTTTATTTTAAATAAAAAACATATAGAGAAAAATCCATATACTGCAGAAATTAAAGTTGGTCGTACCGACATTGTTATACTGTTTGTTGAAATTGTAGGGTGAAAAATATGAGAATAGTAAAAACAGTTTTTTTTTTCATTTTGGATAGGTGAGAAAGGCTTATAACAACCCTGTCGGGTTTCTGTTGCTGTGTCCTATTAAGAGAGATTTCCCTTCACTTCCTTTTCCATAGCCGAAACAAAGTCAGAGGCACTCCCTCCAAAGTGAAGGAATCCATTGTTGGCAATAATGTCACCAGATCTAGTGTCCCTTTTGGAAGTTTTACCCTCCATTATTATTCTACATGCAATCCAAAAATGTGATTTTCCTCTACGTTCAATCGTGATGAAATTGGTAAACATGACAATTAGAGAAGATGAACGGAGGGCACAGATGGCATTAAAAACATGTTGAGTTGCATCTTAATATAGCGTGGTCATTTACCCTGTAGGATCTCGAAGCGCTGGTACATATACTAGGGCCAATTTAGATGGGAGCCAATTAACTTACCATGGTGTTCTAATCCCTCACTACTCTATCCAAAACTAAAAAAAAAACAAAAAACCTTTAGTTCTACTTTAAGGGTGGCGTCAAAGCAATAGACATGTTAAAGAATAGTGGTTGTCACTTGCATATCAATTTAAAAATAAGTTCATAAATTCCTGACACAATTGCAATTTATTTTTACTCCCCTAGGTATGTTGTCATATGTTAAAACGTTTAATTTTCTACAATTTCTTACCAACTGATGAGTTATATTATGTATTACAGCAGTGTTTTTCAACCTTTTTTCAGTCAAGGCATCCTTTAAAATTCTTCAATCTCAAGGCACTCCATTCTAAAATGTAAAAAACTAAACTTATACTTTGGATTTTTGAATCAAAAGCACTAACCATATAATTTAAAATACATGTTTTCTGTACTGTACTAATTAATTGAATCCAAAGGAACAGTCATATCTGATGCACAGGCTCACTGACAACAAAAAGTAAATATTTTATCATGTGGAAGAAGTGGCTTTCCTGTGCTGCTATTTCTACATCCAGGAAATAGTTGTTGGCCAAATAAAACATATTTTATAGGAAATATAAATACATTTAGAAGGGTTCCAAAATATTTAGTGACATATCTTTTTAAAATTCATCCTTTTATTTTAAGAATTAAATAAAAATTATACTAAAAAAAACAAACAGCTTGCACAATCTAGTACAGAGAAGAAAAAAAAACACCCAACAACTCCAAGCTCACGTTTCACATATCACCATTTGGAGGGAATATCAACTGAATAAGATTACATAATTTTAGTAGTCTTGCCAAAAGATGCAAAGGCCATCATCACTGTGTCCCTGCCTTAAATATACCCCCCACAAAATGGTGCAAACCTCCACATGCGTATGACCAGAATAATGTCGGTATCTTATACTTTTAATGTATGTTTCAGACTGCTCACCCACATTAAATGTACGTTTCAGACTACTCACCCACATTATACTCCTGAAAATTTTGAGCTCTTTTTCAATAAAAAAGCATAGACTTCTAGCTCATAGAATCTCTCACTGTGTTGGTTATGCATTTTAGTAATCGGCATATGAGTAATAACTTGAAAATATGTGACATCCTAAGATTTGATATTAGACATAGTGATATATGATGCGTGAGCCTAAAGCTGTTGAGCGTGTTTTTTATCTCAGTATTAGATCAGATGAGTTGTATATATGTTTTTAATGTATTATTTACAATAAAAAGAAGAAATGCTAAGAAATATGTAGAGGCCCTAAAATAAAACATTGAAAAAAAATCTAATTTCGTGTTCTCTATTTAGCAAATATGTAGAAATTAGGGATAAGCTTTATGTTCGGGTCGAACATGAGGCTGTTCGCCGAATAGCGATCAATTTGGGGTGTTCGCGGCAAATTCGAAAGCTGCAGAACACCCTGGGAGAAATCAAAAGTGCTAATTTTAAAGGTTAATATGCAAGGTATTGTCAGAAAAAGTGTTTGGGGACTTGGGTCCTGCCTCAAGGGACATGTATCAATGCAAAAAAAAGTTTAAAAAAATTGCATTTTTTTTGGGAGCAGTGATTTTAATAATGCTAAAAGTGAAATATTCCTTCAAATTTCGTACCTGGGGTGTCTATAGTATGTCTGTAAAGTAGTACATGTTTTCTGTGTTTATAACAGTCCCTGCACAAAATGACATTTCTAAAGGAAAAAAAGTAATTTAAAACTACTCGCGGCTATAATGAATTGTCGGGTCCCTGCAGAACAGATAAGTCATTGAAAACAACGGCATGGGTTCCCCCCAGTCCATTACCAGGCCCCGAACCAAAAAATAAAATGCGTGGGGGTCCCCTCAAATTCCATTACCAGGCCCTTCAGGTCTGTTATGGATATTAAGGGGAACCCTGCACCAAAATAAAAAAATGGTGTTGGGGTTCCCCCCAAAAATCCATACCAGACCCTTATCCGAGCACACAACCTGGTAGGCTGCAGGAAAAGAGGGGGGATGAGAAGGGCCCCCCCTTCCTGAACCGTACCAAGCCACATGTCCTCAACATAGGGAGGATGTCCCCATGTATATGGGGACAAGGGCCTCATCCCCACAACCCTTGCCCGGTGATTGTGGGGGTCTGTGGGTGGGGGGCTTATCGGAATCTGGAAGCCCCCTTTAACAAAGGGGACCCCCGGATGCCAGCCCCTCCTATGTGAATTGGTAACTCTCATACATGCAAAAACCATAATTTATTTGCTAGAAAATTACTCAGAACCCCCAAACACGAATATATATATATATATATATATATATATATATATATATATATATATATATATATATATATATTGTTTTTTTTTTCCTAGCAGACACTCTAGGGAATAAAATGGCGGTCATTGCAACTTTTTATCTCGCACAATATTTGTGCAATAATTTTTCAAATGCCTTTTTTTGGGGGAAAAAAATGTTTCATGAATTAAAAAAAAAAACGGTAAAGTTGGCCCAATTTTTTTGTATAATGTGAAAGATTGTTATGCCGAGTAAATAGATACCCAACATGTCACGCTTTAAAATTGCGCACCCTCAAGGAATGGCGCCAAACTTCAGTACTTACAAATCTCCATAGGCGACGCTTCATTTTTATTTATTTTTTACAGGTTACCAGTTTAGAGCTACAGAGGCGGTCTAGTGCTAGAATTGTTGCTTGCGCTCTAACACACGCGGCGATACCTCACGTGTGGTTTGAACGGCGTTTACATATGTGGGCAGGACTTCTGAGTGTGAGCTACCGGGGACAGGGGCATTTTTTTTTTATTATTATTATTTTCATTGAATTTTTTTTTTTTTCACTTTCTTTACATTCAAATTTTTTTGAGCACTTCTATTCCTATGTAAACATCACTTATAATAGGAATATATTGTGACAGGTCCTCTTTATGTAGAGATGCAGGGTCAATAAGACCTCACATCTCTCCTCCAGGCTGGAAAGCATGAAATTGAGCAAAAAAAATCACTTATCTCATGCTGACAGCCGCGATGGCGGCTTTGTTTACTTCCGGGTACCCGAGCGTGATGTCATAACATCGCACTTGGGCCTCCGGGCATAGAGATGACTGGTGACCATCTGGTCACCAGAAATCTCTATGCTTCTCATCCGTCCGATTGTTTCTCCATGTCCCCGATGGCACAGGAGAGCCCGGAGAAGCACCGGATGGTGACAGAAGGGGGGAGGACGTCCCCTCCCGTCACCTGTAAGAACGATCAAGTGTTCTATGATGGTGCACAGAATCGCCGGCAGAAAATAGTGTAGCTGCAGGCATCATTTAGATATCCCCACTGAAAGTCCAGGACGTCATATGACATCCTTGGGCAGGAAGTGGTTAATAATAATAATAAAAAAAAATCCAGCACTGTAATCCTTCTACGACCCGGACCCGCCGCCACAAATGATACAGCCTTCATAGGAAGCGCCCGACTAATGACGTGCGAACCATCTGACAGCTCTTAAATAACCGAGGGCGGGGCCACCCGTGATATGGACGGGTAACCCGCCCCCCTCTGATGCATCACAGGAAATCCCCATTGCGTCAGAGGCGGGTGGCGTCACCCGTGATGCTATGGGAAAACCGCCGGAAACCCCCGTTGCGTCAGAGGGGGCAGGGTCACCCGTCCACGTCACAGGTTAGCAACGCCCTCTGTTATTTAAGAGCTGTCAGACGGGTCGCCCGTCATTCGGCCGGGCGCTTCATATGGAGTCTGTATTGTTCGTGGCGGCAGGTCCGGGTCGTAGAAGGATTACAGCGCTGGAATTTATTTAATTTTTTTTAATAAAGGACTTGTCCCAAGCTGTGTGTGTTGTGTGTTTTTTTGACACTTTTTTGGGGGTGAATGGTAGGGGTACAATGTCCCTGAAGGGTCTGGTATGGATTTTGAGGGGGACCCTACGCCATTTTTTTTTTTCATTTAGTGCAGGGTTCCCCTTAATATCCATACCAGACCTGAAGGGCCTGGTAATGGAATTTGGGGGGACCCACACGCATTTTTTATTTTTGGGTTTTAATTTTGGGTTTCCCTTAATATTCATACCAGATCCAAAGGGCCTGGTAATGGACTGGGGGGGGGGGGGGGACCATGTCGTTTTTTTTTTCAATTGCTTTTATCTGTATTGCTGGGACCCGACAATTCATTATAGCCACTTTTCCCCCATTAAAAATATAATTGTGCAGGGACTGTTCTAAACACGGGAAAAATGTGCCACTTTACAGGCATACTATAGACCCCCCCCCCCCAGGTATTAAAATTTTAAGTAATATTTCACTTTTATTGTTTCACTTTAAGCATTATTAAAATCACTGCTCCCAAAAAAACTGCAGTTTTTAAAACTTTTTTTTTGCATTGATACATGTCCCCTGGGGCAGGACCCGGGTCCCCAAACCCTTTTTAGGACAATAACTTGCATATTAACCTTTAAAATTTTCACTTTTGATTTTTCATGTTCGTGTCCCATAGACTTTAACGGTGTTCGCGTGTTCGAACAAATTTTTTGCATGTTCTGCTTCAAACCGAATCAGGCGGTGTTCGGCTCATCCCTAGTAGCAATATGGTTACATTTAACAAAGGTACAACATTTAGCAACTCGCATGGTTGATGATTTAAAAGAGGCACATCTAAGTATGCAGGCATCCGGGGTAAAACTTCCCACATAGACCATCCCCTGCACCGCCGGATCTCACCGATGTTTGTCTGCAATCGTGACCAGAAGGACTACCCTGCAGTAGAAAGATCTGAAATTGAGGCTTGACACACTCGTGGAGCGCAGCTTGGAAGGGACGACTTCAATGGTGGTGAGGAGGATGGTCTATGTGTACAACTTTACACCGGATGCTTGCATACTTAGATGTGCCTGTTTTAATCATCAACAATGTGAGTTTCTAAATGTTGTACCATATTCCTACACTTAGAGGTGCCTCTCTTCTTTTATACTCAGTTGTGACGTGACGCTACTTGTATATCAAGTCAAAATGTATTTAAAAATGTATCTCGTCTTGCAAAACGCTCTTAAACCAAGTTACTCTGAAACCAAGGTTTTACTGTATTAATAATCCTTCAGTAAGGTTCGGTTCACACTGGGGCGACCTGTCAAGCGACTTAGCCACCTGACAAGTGGCGCTCAATGCAGTGCAATGGAACCATTGTAATCGGAACGACTCAAGTTGCTCCGACTTAGAAAAAGGATCCTGTACTACTGGGGGCAACTTCTAAGCGGCTTGCGGTGACTTTTATTGTTTGCAGGCCGTGCAAAATACACGCTGTGCGTCTTCAGAGTTGGGCGACTTTGAAGCCGCCCTGGTGTGAACCGAGACTAAAGGTGGAATGAATGCTTTTGTCTATACATATTTGAACAGTGTTTTTTATCTTAATCTATGAATTGTCCCCATACAATTGCTAGTATGTTGTCAGTAAATGGCTCTTTTTTTTATATATTAAATGGAATCTTTTGTCATGTTTATTTCTAATTATTTCCATTCCTTGGAAATATCTTTTGACTGTTTTCCCCTAGGTAACAATTTATACCTCCTTTTTTCAAATGATGGGGCAGGTGAGTAAAATTGGTCATTTACATTTTACACTGTTGCATATAGCCCTGGCCATAATAGGCAACATGCAAAATCACTACGGCCAGATCCACAGACGAAGTACGCCGGCGTATCTACTGATACGCCGACGTACTTTCAAATTTCCCACGGCGTATCTTTAGTTTGAATCCTCAAACCAAGATACGACGGCATCTGGGTAAGATCCGACAGGCGTACGGCTTCGTACGCCTTCGGATCTTAGATGCAATACTTCGGCGCCCGCTGGGTGGAGTACGCGTCGTTTTCCACGTCGAGTATGCAAATTAACGATTTACGACGATTCACGAACGTACGCGCGGCCGTCGCATTTTTCTAACGTCGTCTGTAGTCGGCTTTTTCCGGCGTATAGTTAAAGCTGGTATTTTGCGGCATATAGTTAGACTTGCCATGTTAAGTATGGCCGTCGTTCCCGCGTCGAAATTTGAAATTTTTTTTTTTTTTGCGTAAGTAGTCCGTGAATAGGGATGGACGTAACTCACGTCTGAGTTAAAAAAAATGACGTAGTTGCGACGTCATTTCGCGCAAAGCACGGTGGGAAATTTCTGGACAACGCATGCGCAGTTCATTCAGCGCGGGGACGCACTTCATTTAAATGAAACCCGCCCCCAACCCGCCCAATTTCAAATCCGCCGCCAGAAATACACTACGCCGCCGTAACTTACGGCGTGAATTCGCTGAGGATTCGAATATACGCCAGGTAAGGTACGGCGGCGTAGTGTATCTCTGATACGCTGCGCCGATCCAAATGTATGTGGATCTGGCCCTACATATTTATTTTAATCAGTTGGCTTGCACCTTGTATAAATGCAAACTTTCACACTTGGTTGGTAAATAACAAATTTACTTTAAAAGCCTATGCAGTAATGCATGCAAAAATGTACCTTTTATCATGCATTACTGTGATACCCACACAGTGTGATGCATTGTTGCGCCTTTCATTTTGAGTGACTGAAATATAAAATACAACTTAAATAAATACTAATTAGAATTTTTGTTTTAATGTCTAGATGATTAGATTCCATGGGGCAACACTTCCTGTGTATATCGTATCCAATTTATTACTTGCATATGGAGCACAGTTGTATTCACTATCCAGCAAAGGTAGAACATTTTTTGTTTTCTCTTAACATATGTGGTATGTACACTATGGGAGAATTTTCTGAACTTGTTCCTCAGCTCTATAAGACTAGGTCTGGATATATTTAACATTTGTCAGATTATCAGAGAAGTTATTTTTTTTCACAAGTTTCACAAAGTTACATATTTGAAGTACAGATAAGTGATCTGATCTGACCCAGATCACCTCACCCATTGTTCAGTAAGGCCAACTCTCAAGTTACATAACCTGTATAGATGTTTAAAAAGCAGGAGGGTCTGGGCCAAACTCACTGTCTTTATAAGCAAAAGTTGAGATTTGCATGATTAATCTGTCAATGTATCTGGATATAATGATAATTTGGTAATGCAGTTTTGCTACTTATGCATTTTTTTTAAAATCATAGGCTGTTTGCCTTGCCAAGGTTTGTTATGGTTTTATTTTAATGTAAATGCTTAACACATTTGTAAATATTTTCTTTAATTGTCGTCAGTTCTAAAATAAAATGTTTTCAGCTATACAATTACATATAATTGTTTAGTATTTTCATATGCAGCCAGTCGGTGGAACTTTTTTTTTTAATGCTTTCCCACTCTCCTAAAGAAGTTGCAAGTAAAAAAACATGTTTAGTTTAAAACAAAAAGATGTTGGATTTACCTGCTCTGTGCAAGGGTTTTACACAAAGCTGGCCCCAAACCTCCTCTTCTGGGGTCCCCTGCCAGCGATCTCTGCTCCACCCATTATCTGTGTGCCATCATAGGAAGCCACTTCCTCTGGGGGCACACATGCGAGTGCACTCTGGAGTCAGGCTCTGTGTGTCTATAGATGCACAGCATGGCTTGGTCCCAATCCCCGCTCGCTCCTGATAGGATTTGACTGACAGAAGCTGGTGCCAATAGCTCTCACTGCACTCAACCAAGGTTGGGCGAGCCTGTGAGAGGGGAGAGAAGACTTGCAGACAGACACCGCATTTGATCGATGTAAGACCTGGATAAATATTTGTGGGTTGGGGAGGAACAGCAACTGTGAGGTATTTCTTTACCTAAATGCATAGAATTTTTACACACACAGTTTAAAAACCACTTGCCATCCGTAGGCCGTCATTTTACGTCCTGGCCTTTGGAGGTACCTAAATGATGCCTGCAGCTACAGGCATTAACCAGATAACTTTTTTTTCTCTTATCGTCCATGAACGGACACAGCTCCTTAAATATTGACAAGTGGGTTATGTTCCCTGTCTACAGGAGAGGACTAGGCAGAAACATGTTAAATAGTTAAATACATGTTACATTAACCACTTAAGACCCGGACCAAAATGCAGGTAAAAGACCAGGCCCCTTTTTGCGATTAGGCACTGCGTCGCTTTAACTGATAATTGCACGGTCGTGCGACGTGACTCCCAAACAAAATTGGCGTCCTTTTTTTCCCACAAATAGAGCTTTCTTTTGGTGGTATTTGATCACCTCTGCAGTTTTTATTTTTTGCGCTATAAACAAAAATACGACAATTTAAAAAAAATATATATATTTTTTACTTTTTGCTATAATAAATATCCCCCAAAAACATATATAAAATTGTTTTTTTCCTCAGTTTAGGCCGATACGTATTCTTCTACCTATTTTTGGTAAAAAAAATCGCAATAAGCGTTTATCGATTTGGTTTGCGCAAAATTTATAGCGTTTACAAAATAGGGGATAGTTTTATTGCATTTTTATTATTTATTTTTTTTACTACTAATGGCGGCATTCAGCGATTTTTTTTTTTTTTGTGACTGCGACATTATGGCGGACACTTCGGACACTTTTGACAAATTTTTGGGACCATTGTCATTTTCACAGCAAAAAATGCATTGTTTATTGTGAAAATGACAGTTGCAGTTTGGGAGTTAACCACAAGGTGGCGCTGAAGGGGTTATGTGTTCCCTGAAGTGTGTTTACAACTGTAGGGGGGTGTGGCTGTAGGTCTGACGTCATTGATTGTGCGTCCCTATATTAGGGAACACAAAATCGATGACAGCGCCACAGTGAAGAACGGGAAAGCCGTGTTTACACGCGGCTCTCCCAGTTCTTCAGCTCCGGGGACCGATCGCGGGACTGTAGCGGCGATGGGGTCCGCGAGTCCCGCGGGCCGAGGTGCCGCGACCCGAGGTCCCGCGGCCGCGACCCACCACTGGGCTTTATACAATCACGTACAGGTACGTGATTGTGCCCAGCGGTGCCATTCTGCCGACGTATATCATCGTTAGGCGGTCCTTAAGTGGTTAACAGAGTTGAACAGCCCCGCCCAGGGGGCGGTCCCTCCAGACATAACCCTCCTCACTGTAGCATGCAGCCTCAGTTTCGTTCTGCCTAGCAAGGAGAAGGACGTATGGCTCCCTTTGGGCCCAGCGCCCTGAGGAGAAATTTTATTTTATTTTAAATCTTCTTTCAACTGTCGGCTGAGACACAGGCTGGATAATATAGATCCTTGTAGTCTACTCAGTCCGACCAGCAAGCGTGGACACACCTTTGCAAAGAGGCAGGGTCTGCCACGCCATACCCCATGACTCCTGAGGTGGCCGGTGAGCTTTGCTCCGAGGTCCACACATGACTGGGCTGTGGTGTTGTCTCACTTACAGTGGACCGGGCCGACAGCTACCTCCATTGCGGTTGTAGTTCTGTCAGGAATGCGTCAGCGAGTCCTCGCTTGGGCGGGTAAGTACAGTCCCTCCTGCTTTGGTGGGTTGGTACGGCCGGGCATTCCTGGGGTCCTCTTCTCCTCCCTTCCCTGCTCCTTTTCCCTTGCTGCATTGCTGTCAGGGGGGGCCTTCCTGAGGGGACTGTGTTATCTGGCCTGTGTTTTTTCTTTTTTGTATTGGGCTTTCCTGTGAGGGATTTTTCACTGTTAAAAAGCCCTGTGATGAGCACAGATGTTTATGATTATACTTCAGCGAGTAGTTAGACGCTGACTGATTGGTGACACCTGTAACGGTTTTGCTTTTTATGCTGTATCTGTGTCCCATCCTTAGGGCCCTTTCACATGTACGGACAAACGGTCCGTTTATTACAAGTCCGTTTACGGACTTGTAATGGTTCCCTATGGGATTGCAGACGTTAGCGGATGATGCATCCACTAACGTCCGCAACCATCCGCCTCCGCAAAGATCCGCTTTTGCGGACGAAAGAAAACCCTATTTTTCTTCTGTCCGGCGGAACGGATCGGATGAATACGGACACACGGTCCGTATTCATCCGATTCCCCATAGGGGAGAGCGGAGGAGAGACAGGGCGGTCTCTGCACTGTGTGCGGGGACCGCCCTGTCCGCCGACAGCTCAGCAGAGATTTACGGAGGAATCCCCGCTGAGCCAAACGGGCTAACGGAGCGGATCAATACGGATCCGCTCCGTGTAAAAGAGCCCTTAATTATAAAAGCCCTAGGAGGCTTTTCCTGTTTAAACACAGGTCCCTGCAGATGCCGCACAGTTACCTCACGGTTCTTTTCCTCTCACATGCTGTGTGCTGAGAGCGGACGGCATCGCTGGGCAGTCTCCTCCTGAGGTGAGTCCCCTGGTTACCCCTGGTCAGCGCAGCAAGTGGGTGAGAGGCCCTGAATAGGGCTCTAGGAGCTTTTGTTTATTTGTAAGGACAGGTGTGCATATTATAGTACACACTATGTAAATATTAATTAATATTTGGAGTCAGTATCTGGGTCCTTCCCCCACTTGCTGGTGGTGGCAGCAGGTGTTGGCACCTGGGATTCCCACAGTTTTTATTGTTAGTCCTGGACATGTTTGTGCCAGGGTGGGGGTGGACTGCGGGCGGTAAAAGAGTGCCCCCTTCCCCCGTTATCCCCTGGGGAATGCTCTGTTATGAAGCCATGGACCGGGTACCTAGTTAAAGAAAAAAAAAGCAGAATAAGGCATTTATGGGTGCGCTTTTTACTGCTGCAAGGGACTCTCAGTGCAGCTGGGTTTTCCGCCGAGTGCTCGGTCTTTTTTGGATCACATAAATCAGACCGATGTGTAGGTTTTTTCCTTCTGTGCCCTTATTTGATCATTTCTGAGATGCGGAATGAGAAAAGCCGCTGAGGGCTTTTGTGGTCCCTCACCGCCGGGCGGGAACCCCCGCTTGTATGGATCTGACTGATAAAAGATCCGAAGTACTGACCCGTTCCATGTTTACCATGCTGGGGTCTGGCTTGCGGCCTATTGTGGCCACTACTCTGGGGTCTCAGTCGGCGCTGGCGCCATTTTTTGGGAGGTTTTTTAATTATATTGAAAACTCCCATTACATTGCGCCGGCCATTTTCCTGTGGCCGTGTTCTGAACGCTCGGCGGCCATCTTGTAGTCCTAGCCCTAGTGCTGTATACAACTCATGGAGTGAGCATTTTGCACCAGACAGTGGAGGAGCACCGACTCTCTCCTGAGCTTATTGGGCTAGTGGACCAGCTGGTCCAGGGCCTCATATAGGTCTGTGATGCTTCATTGAATGCTGCGCCCTTGTTATCCAGGGCTTCTTTTTCAGAATGGTTTTATGCACACGGTGGTGTAGTGCTTAACTCCATTACTTGGCAGCAAGAGAGTCATTGGTTCGAATCTGGACACTGACGCCAATCTGCCTGGAGCTTGCATTGTCGCTCCCTGTGTCTGCGTGGGTTTCCTTTGGGTACTTCGGTTTCCTCCAAGGGCATGTGTGCATACACCTACATAATATACATACACACTGTGTGTGTATTATTTAGGGGCAACCCTCCCAGGCCGTCAAAGGCCCAGCAGGGGGACTAATCCGTCCCTGGGTGAGTAAGCCGATCACGCCGGCAACCAAATCCTGCCAATGTATGTAGCCTTCCCTCCCTGTCTCTAGGTGGGAGGGGCGGCTTGCAGGTTCACAATTTCGGTGAAACCTCCCTGCTCTCCGACCAGTGGGTCTGCGAGGTGGTCTCTTCGGAGTACTAGATAGGGTTTCCTCCTATCCACAGAACAAAGTTCTTTCCTCGTGTCTTCCTCTCCCGGCCCGTCGGCGTGCCTTGGGCAGCGTGGGATTTGCTAAGCTGTGAGGTAATTTTACATTTCCTGCAGGACGAGAGTTTTGGGGTTTTCTATGGTCCTCAAGGCTCTAAATACCTTTGTGAACGCCGGGTAGTTCCGCATGGAATCCATTTGTTCGGTGGTAGCTGCGCTCCATCCGGGGGATGTCCTGACGTCCTCGGACTTCAGGGAAGCATACTATGTAAAGAAAAAGTGCAGCGCAAATATTAAATCTAAACTAGAGTAAAGTACATGAATCAACATATGTAATCATATGAAAATATTGAGTGCACAAAATATATATATAAAATATATATATTAATAAATAAGCATGTAGCAAGTGAACGAAAAGTCCATAGGAGATAATCCACCAGTGTAAGATCCACAAAAAATGTGTGACAATCCCTCCACCGCAAGTCTCACTAGGTACGCTCACCTCCAGTAATGACCCCTGAACTACCAGGAAGTCAAAATAAGCAGAGAAATAAATCGATCGAATTCTCAATAGAAACTTCCTTTCCAAAGATGTTTAAAACTTCCACAGAGACGGCTATTGTATAGCTCCAGGCTCAACAGGCAGAAAGTATAAACAGGGAAGATAAGGGAAAAGGATCTAAGGGCTCTCCGTTTGGTATCAAAGCATAGGCATACATGCATGTCCCGTTTTGCGCATGTCAGTGTTTTTTCTGTGCTTCGTGATGAGAGAGGGTCTCTGTCAGCCTGTGGCCCTCCCTTTTGATCTGGCGTCAGCACCATGTGTTTTCAGGTAGGAGCTTGCACTTATCCTAACTTTGTTGGGACAGCGAGGCTTTGCCTCATTGGCTACTTGGACGACTTTCTTCTGAGAGCAGCTTCTGTCTCCGACCTAGTGGATGGGTTATTCCCATTCAGGCCCTTCGAAGATTCGGGTGGGTATTAAACGTTTAGGCCAGAAGGTGTAGCTTAGTGGCAGCAAGTCTGCCCTCCATGTGTGCGACCCAGGGTTCAAATCCTGGGCATGCTAGGTTCCGAATCAGCGCTGGAGTATCTAGTGTTGATCCAGATTCCTCGGTGGCAAAGGTCCTTCTTCCCCTGGAGAAATTGCTCTCCGGGCGCCTGCTGGTTCGGGGCCTGTGGGTAGCTTCCTTTAAGGCGGTACTGTATGCCCAGTTCCACACCCTGGTTTTCCAGGGGAAATACTGTCCAGGTGGTAAAAATCTCTTGTCTCTGAAATCATCAGATTCCGGTGCGCCACCTAGTCAGAGTCTCTCTGAGTTGGTGACAGAGGTTCCCGACTCTTCGGTCCGGGAAGTTTTCTTCCTTCCAGTGGTCAGTGTTTACGACGGATGCCAGCTCACGGGTTGTGAACCTGGGGGGTTCACAAAACTGGGGGGTCCAGTCAGCCCTGAGTCGCTGGACTTGCGAGGACCTACAGCCACACCTCTCTGAATGTGCCTGGTCTCGGTAGCTACCCAGGGTCGGGCCTGGCTAGTGCCTGGTGGGAGACCGCCTGGGAATACCAGGTGCTGTCTACTGTTCATTGTCCTACTATTTTAGGCGATCAGGCTATGCTTCTCCTCGTGGTCGACCAATCTGGTTTCAGCCGGACAATGCCACGGCCGTGGCTTCGGTCTACCATCAGGAGTCGCCAGATGCTGGACCAGGGCTACTGGTCTTTGTGCTTGGGGTGTTTCGGCTCCCTTGCAGGAGGTGAGCCTCACAGGGCATGGATCTCCTGGCCGCTCGTCTCCCCCGCAAGGGTGTCAAAGCTAGTGGCCAGGTCTAGTGATCTGGTACAGACGCGTCAGTCGCGCTGGTGGCCCTGTGGGGTCTGTATCGGCGACTTTTTGCCGTTCCTCCATGGTAGTTGCTTCCTCGGCCGCTCCACAGAGTGGAGGCTCAGGAGATCCCGATGATTCTAATTGCTCCAGATTGACGTCAGCGCCCTTGGTATGCCGATATCGGGCGCCTGGTAGCGGAGGTACCCTGGCGGTTGCCAGGGCAGGAGGTTCCTCTGTCTCGAGGTCCCATACTTCCTCCTGTTGTACAGTCACTGACTTGCTCAACATGGTTATTGGAAGCCAGACTTTAGGTGACCGGGGTCTGTCTGACTCGGTCATCTCAACAATGCTGAGGGCACCGGAGTCTTCTTCCGGAGGATCTACCGTCGCACCTCTCTTGGTGCGAAGGGATGGAGTGACGTCCACGGACGTACTCGGTGTCCAGGGTCCTGCTGTTTTTAAAGCTTGGAGTGGATCTAAAAATTGCTTAAAGCACCGTTTGGGGGCAGATTTCAGCCTTGGCTGTGTTCTTTCAGTGGCCTTTTTGCGGCCCGTTCCCTGGTGGGTCCCCCTTTTTTTTTTTTGTGTGCAGGGGGTTTGTCATATACTTTCCCCTCTTGGCCCATCTCTTCCCCAATGAGTTTTGACTCTGGTGCTCTCGGTTCTTCAGGAACCTTCCTTTGAAAACATCAGAAAGAATTTCTCTTGACACTATCTCAGAAGGTTTAGTGGCCTTTACCTCTGTTAGAGGGGTTTCTGAGTTGGCGGTCTTGTCTTGCAAGCCGCCATGCTTGATCCTCCATAAGGATTAGGTGATGGTGCGCCCGCGACCTTCCCTTCTTCCGAAGGAGATTTCGGCCTTTCATACTTTAGGTGTGGTACGCGCTTTGCGGGTATACCAGCCTACTACTGCTCCGTTTCGGAGCTTCTGACTCTCTTTTGTGTTGGTGTCTGGTCCACAAAAGGGCCTGGTGGTCTCGTCAACCACCATTTCTCGGTGGATCAGGCAGACGGTCATACAGGCCTATGCTCCTAAGGGGCGGGCCCCCCTTTCCGGTCACGGCACTTTCGACCAGGGCAATTGGTGCTTCCTGTTTTTTTTCCCGACATCATGCGTAGGTCTCGCAGGTGTGCGAGGCGGCGACTTGCTCATCCGTTCACGCTTTTTCCAGAATTGACATGGTTGCTGTGAGTGCCTTTTATGATGATTTTTTCAGCCGCTAGTTTTTGCCGGCGGCTGTTTAAAGTTGCACCTCCTCCGTTGAGCTGCTCTGCTTGTTTTGGGGTGAAGTTAAAATTGTTTTTACTGATATATTTCCCACCCCTCGTTTTTTTACACTGCTTGGGGACGTCCCACTTGTCAAGATTTAAGGAGCTGTGTCCGTCCAGGGACGATAAGAGAAAATAGGATTTTTTGTACTCACCGTAAAATCCTTTTCTCTGAAGTCCATGGATGGACACAGCTCCCACCCCTCCTTTTTAGGTTTGTACTGCTTGTTACGAACTGAGGCTGCATGCTACAGTGAGGAGGGTTATGTCTGGAGGGACCGCCCCCTGGGTGGGGCTGTTCAACTCTGTTAATGTAACATGTATTTAACTATTTAACATGTTTCTGCCTAGTCCTCTCCTGTAGACTGGGAACATAACCCACTTGTCAAGATTTAAGGAGCTGTGTCCGTCCATGGACTTCAGAGAAAAGGATTTTACGGTGAGTACAAAAAATCCTATTTATTTTTTTGTTATGCCAGCGATTCCCTCACATGTTAAAGCCATCATTGTGGCTGTTTAGCCACTTGATTACTTTTACATGCAGCAGAAGAGGATGCCTCCCACTGCCCTCCAGTGCTTCTTCAGTCTCTCTCGTGCAATCGGGCACCCAGAGAGTGAATCCGCCGGACGTGGCGGTTTACTGCCATTTCTTTTGCTGGAAAGCCTTAGATCAATTTTTTTTCTCAGGCTTTCCAGCATAGAGGAGAGATGTGGGGACTTAGAGCCCAGATCTGTTTGTAAAGAGGACCTATCATGCCCTATTCCTATTACAAGGGATGTTTACATTTCTTATAATAGGAAAAAAATGTATAAAAAAATAAAAAATTTAAGGGACAGTATAAAAAAATGAAATAAAAATATATATATATATTTTTTTAAAGTGCCCCCATCCCCTTGTGCTCGTACGCAGAAGTGTACACATATGTAGGTCGCGCCCATCAAAGGTAAATGGTTTTAAAACCACACATGAGGTATCACCGCAAACGTTGGAGCGAGAGCAATAATTCTAGCACATGGACTTCCTCTAATGCTGTGTACACACGATCAGTCCATCCGATGAGAACGGACCGATGGACCGTTTTCATCGGTTAACCGATGAAGCTGACTGATGGTCCGTCGCGCCTACACACCATTGGTTAAAAAAACGATCGTGTCAGAACACGGTGACGTAAAACACAGCGACGTGCTGAAAAAAACGAAGTTCAATGCTTCCAAGCATGCGTCAACTTGATTCTGAGCATGCATGGATTTTTAACCGATGGTTGTGCCCACTAACGTTCGCTTTTTTCCCATCGGTTAGGAATTATTCGGTTAAATTTAAAACAAGTTGGCTTTTTTTTAACCGATGGTTAAATAACCGATGGCGCCCACACACGATCGGTTTTGACCGATGAAATATGTTCATCAGACCATTCTCATCGGTTTAACCGATCGGGTGTACGCGGCATTACTCTTACCTGGTAACCTGTAAAAATTTTGCATCGCCTATGGAGATTTTTAAGTATCATAGTTTGTTGCCATTTCACGAGCGTGGGCAGTTTTAAAGCGTGACATGTTGGATATCTATTTACTAAACATCATCTTTAACATTATAAAAAAAATGGGGGTAAATATTATTTTTTTAATTCATGAAAGTGTTGTGTTTTTTTTTGTGTTACTGCACAAATATTGTGTGACATAAAAAATTAACTACCGTCATTTTATTCCCAATGGTCTCTGCTAAAAAAAAATGTATATTGGGGGTTCTCGGTAATTTTCTAGCAAAAAACACAGATTTTTACATGCGCTATATTATGAAAAGTATTGGAACGCCTGCCTTTACACGCATATGAACTTTAATGGCATCTCAGTCTTCGCTCGTAGGGTTCAATATTGAATTGCAGTTCCTCCACCCCAAACTTGTTCATCCATGTCTTTATGGACCTTGCTTTGTGCAAAGCAAGGTCCATAAAGACGTGGAGGAACTTGACTGGCCTGCACTGAGTCCTGACCTCAACCCGCTAGAACACTTTTAGGATGAATTAGAGAGGAGATTGCGAGCCAGGCCTTCTCGTCCACATCAGTGCCTAACCTCACAAATGTGCTTCTGGAAGAATCGTCACACATTCCCATAGACGCCCTCCTTAATATTGTGGACAGCCTTTCCAGAAGATTTGAAGCTATTATAGCTGCAAAGGGTGGGCCAACTCAATATTGAACCCTACGGACTAAGACTGGGATGCCATTAAAGTTCATGTGCGTGTAAAGGCAGGCATCACAATACTTTTGCTAATATAGTGTATATGACAAAAATTTCAGAATTGGCCCGTGGTTAAAGGCTAAGCTCACCTTTGGAACATGTAACATGTTCCAGCAATCTGCAGTCCCGCACGGCTGGCTGACTTTCTTGTGGAAAGAAAATCAAATATATGGACTGCTTTAATTTGTACCTGCTTGACTGTTCATAATTGTTTTTCAGGGCACTGCTTGGAATTTGATGCAACATTGGATATGGCTGCCAAGCCTTACAAAGTTGACCCCATTATAAATATTTGCAGATTTCTTTTAGGGTAAATCACTTTTTTTCTTTTTCTTTTTTTATTCAGCTATACAGTGCCTTAAAGTATTCATACCCCTTGAAATTTTCTACATTTTGTCATGTTAAAACCAAAAACGTAAATGTATTTTATGTGATGGATAGACCAACACAGATGGGCACATAATTGTGAATTTGAAGGAAAATGATAAATATGTGTGAAAATAAATTAAAAACTATCTAAAAAGTGTGGCATGCATTTGTATTCAGCTCCCTTTACTCTGATACCCCTAACTAAACTTTTGTGAAACCAATCTCCTTTTGAAGTAACCTAATTAGTAAATAGAGTCCATCTTTGTGTAATTTAATCTCAGTATAAATACAGCTGTTCTGCAAAGGAAGCCCTCAGGGGTTGAGAATCTTAAGCCGGGTTCACACTTGTATGACAAACGCTCCAACATTGGGAGCTCATGTTGCATGATGTGTGAAAATCTGCATAGCTAAGTCAGCCTGTACAGTCGGTCTATTCAGTGTAGTAAGTTTGTTACAATGTTACCCACTGCAGATGGAGGTTCCCCAAGGCCTAGACAGCAACATCAGAATCAATTGGGAAGTAAAGTGACTTGTGCCAATTCACTTCAAGACCTGTGAGAAGTCTTGCATGATCTGGCGAGCACCCTGTAAGGAGGGGCCAGCATAATTCAAAAACAAGAGGTAATCTGCGTAGAGAGCGACGTTATCCTCCAACCAGCCAGCTTGCAGACCCTGGATAGCCAGGGAAACACACAGAGCCTCTGCAATTGGTTTCATTGCCAGAGCAAATAGGGTGGGGGAGAGGGGCAACCCTGGCAGACTACTGCAGTAGGCCAATCGTAGAGCAGTTGTTGCCAGGCAATAAAGCACAGGGGAAAGCTTATTCTCAACACCTCCCATAGGTAGGGCCACACCACGATGTCTAAAGAGGAAATGACCCTTGTACCAGTATTAACATGAAGTGCATGGATATTCATAAATGACCTGCGGATGTTGATATATCTTGATTTATGGGGGGTGAACCATGTTTGATCTGAGTCTGTAAGGGTGTGTAGTAGGCGACTAAGCTTAGTGTTCAGGAGTTTCGTATGAGTTTTAAAGGTGTTGTAAAGAAAAAAAATGTTTTCCTTAAAAAGCTTCCTTTACCTTAGTGCAGTCCTCCTTCACTTACCTCATCCTTCGATTTTGCTTTTAAATGTCCTTATTTCTTCTGAGAAATCCTCACTTCATGTTCTTCTGTCTGTAACTCACCAGCGTAATGCAAGGCTTTCTTCCTGGTGTGGAGAAAGCCTCTTGAGGGGGGAGGGGGCAAGCAGGAGTGTCAGGACACCCACTAACACACAGCTTCTTTCTCTATCTGCAAAGTAGAGAGTGTCCTGACTTGCTATTTGCCCCCTCCCCCCTCAAGAGGCTTTCTCCACACCAGGAAGAAAGCCTTGCATTACGGTGGTGAGTTACAGACAGAAAAACAGGAAGTGAGCATTTCTCAGAAGAAATAAGGACATCTAAAAGCAAAATGGAAGGATGAGGTAAGTGAAGGAGGACTGCACTAAGGTAAAGGAAGCTATTTAGGGAAAAAAATAATTCCTTTACAACCCCTTTAAGGCCACAATTGAGAGCAATTGGCCTGTATGATGCACATAATGATGAATCTTTGGGATGCTTATGCATCAGAATAATATGAGCTTCCTTTATGGACAGGGGAGTGCATTGTTTGCTAGACAGGTAGAGTAAACTGTGGCAAGGGTGGGAGCCAAAATCTCCACATAGTTTTTGTAGATCTCTATTGGAATCCTGTCAGGACCAGGAGCCTTGCCACTGAGGAATGACTGTATAGCCATCTCTACCTCCTCCACCGTGATGGAACACATGAGGGCATGGGCGTCCGCTCCATAGGGCAAGGCAGGGCGTTTGCCCCCCCCTAGAATCAGTAGTAAGACACTGTGACACACATTTAGATTTAGCTGCGGCCGCCTCTCGAACCAGCGCCGCCGATTGTCACTGTCTCTCTCATGTCCGCGGCATATCAAGTCAGTCTGTGACTATGTTTGTTTACCTTCTGCTCCCCGCCCCTTGTTTTCCGGCCAGCCAATGATCGCTCACTCCCCCTAACTTTGCAGTCCAGCCTGGTGCTCGTCCTGGTGGCGTGACGTCACTCACGCCGGGAGGGGATCACGTCGGTGATACTGATGGCTGGGAGGAGCGTAGAGAACTGTACCACGAGGAGCCCGCGCGCTATTGAGGCAAGTCTAACACACAGACACAGACAGTCTGTAAAGCGCTAATTGTTTGCTAATTTTCAGAAGGAACGTCCGTAAAAGCAGGCTGGCTTTGCAGACAGTGCAGTAATGCCAACACACATTAGCACACTTTGTACATGTTTGCACTGACATTTTTTTAATGGCTCCCCAATGCACTAAAGGGACACACCTGCTGCATGGTAATACACTTTGATTTTTACTATATGAAATTGTGATTGTTATTATTCGATTAGTGAGCCATTTTACAAGTGTGTGTGTGTGTGACACACACACACTTGTAAAATGGCTCACTAATCGAATAATAACAATCACAATTTCATATAGTAAAAATCAAAGTGTATTACCATGCAGCAGGTGTGTCCCTTTAGTGCATTGGGGAGCCATTAAAAAAAATGTCAGTGCTTTTGCTTTGCAAACTTGATATGAATAATTTTCAATACAAATTATTGGAAAATAAAAAAATTTCAGTGCAAACATTAATATGTGCAAAGTGTGCCAATGTGTGTTGCATTACTGCACTGCAAAGCCAGCCTGCTTTTACTGACTTCCCTTCTGAAAATACTAGTTTCTTGGCTGCAAAGCCACCAGAGACAGCCAAACAACTAGCACTTTAAGCAACAAAAACCTTCACATTTTTCTTTGTATATATACCCTTAAAATGCCAGGAGCCGGGTGCACTGGTCAGTGATCATAGTAACTCATGTATTAATGTCAGTGCAGGACATTTACCCCCCTCCCCCCCGCCGCCATGCTGCATATTAAAAAAATCTTTAGACTGCATTCCGTATAGCATCATGCCATACGGAATGATGCAGTCTGAAGATTATTAACTGTGATGACTGTCTGTGATTTTTTTTAATATGCAGCATGGTGGGGGTGGGGGGGGGTAAATGTCCTGCACTGGTTATGGTTACTCATGTATTAATGTCCTGCACAGTGCAGGGTGCAGTGTAATGTAAAGGGGTCCAGGGATGCAGGGTGCTGTGTAATGTTAATTGGTGCAGGGTGCTGTGTAATGTAAAGGGGTTGAGGGATGCAGGGTGCTGTGTAATGTAAGGGGTCCAGTGGTGCAGGGTGCTGTGTAATGTAAGGGGTCCAGTGGTGCAGGGTGCTGTGTAATGTAAGGGGTCCAGTGGTGCAGGGTGCTGTGTAATGTAAGGGGTCCAGAGGTGCAGGGTGCTGTGTAATGTAAGGGGTCCAGTGGTGCAGGGTGCTGTGTAATGTAAGGGGTCCAGAGGTGCAGGGTGCTGTGTAATGTAAGGGGTCGAGAGGCGCAGGGTGCTGTGTAATGTAAAGTGGTGCAGTGATGCAGTTGTGGAGAGGGAGTACACAGTGATAAAGAGATATTGAAAGATGCAGGGGGCACAGTGGGGTGTTTTTATATTTCAACGTGGGGGGGGGCGCTTTTAACCCCCGCTAGCGGTCGAAGAAAGGGTTAAATGCGACTGTGTATCGCCAGTGCCGAAGCGCCCCCCCCTGAAAAAATTTCAGCGGACGCCCATGCATGAGGGACTCACATTCTGAATCCAAGAGCCACGGCTGGACCCAAATCCTGGGCGGGAGAAGATGTATACAGATTGGTATAATAATTAGAGGTCGACCGATATATCGGCCGATATTTGTGCTTTAAAAAAGCCGATTTAAACTTCAGCACCGCGACTTGCAAAAAGCTTCTGTAATAGAAGTCAATGTAAGTTGCCTGAAGCTTCCCGTAGAAGACTTCTCTCTCTCTTGTGCAACCTGCCAAGTTTTAAAAAAGATATACAATGTTGCTACTTATCAATGAACTGAACTCTGTGTAGGAGAGTTCTCAGTTTAACCATTTAAAGGCTAAATCTTTTTTGACTCTGCTAGAAAATTACTTAGAACCCCCAAACATTATATATATTTTTTTTAGCAGAGACCCTAGGAAATAAAATAGCGATTGCTGCAATATTTAATGGTACACAGTATTTGCGCAGCGGTCTTTCAAACACATTTTTTGGGGAAAAAATATACTTTAACAAATAAAAAAAAAATAACTAAACAGTAAAGTTAGCCCATATTTTTTTTTTTCGTCCAAAAGTTTTCATTACCTGTTTTTGTGTAATATATATATATATATAAAATGTAATACACAAAAACAGGTAATGAAAACTTTTGGACGAAAAAAAAAAATATGGGCTAACTTTACTGTTTAGCCCAAAAGCGCCTGAAAAATCGGCATCATAAATCGGCTATCGGCCGCCTCGATTTCTAAATATCGGCATCGGCTAGGGAAAAAACCCATATCGGTCGACCTCTAATAATAATTAGCAAAATCAAAAAGTATATCTTCCTGAGAGGTGAGTAAAATAGCACCTGAGGAACGCAAGGCCATGTTAGTTGTACAGGGTCTGTCATTCTGCGTGTATTAAATTATTTTAAAGGTTTTGGACAGCACTATTATTTTGATGTGTAAGTTATTCTAAGGGTTGTTTTACAAAAATATATGGTAGAAGATGTCTTTTTCCTTAACCCACTCAAACTGACATTATCAGTTCTTAGTAGAAGCCTTTAAAATTGAAATCTTGATGTTGGGATGTGTTCCCAACATCTAGTAATGTCATATTTGGTGATGTCTAGTGATGTCATATTTGGATTCTAAAAAAAACACTTGATACTCCTCCATAGGAGCCTAATGCAAACATTGAGAATAAAGGGTCTATGAGAGAATGTTTGTACATGTGCTTTCTGTTTATGTACAAACATTCTCTGCATAATCAAAGCATAATCAAAATGGGCTAATGTTGACATTGATGTTGCCATGCTAATCGTTGGTCTTATTTCTTTGTGTCACTGACTTGACAAAACTATGCAGGCTAGGACTTTCCCTTTATTTCTCCGATCTGCTAACTTGTTCTGTGTCAGTGACTCAGAATTATAAAATCGGTGGATCAACATAACAGCCTGACAACTAGCTTTTGCAGAAGGGCAACAATAACAACCACTGTGTTACTCTCAGGATTGGTTTTCTTTAACCCCCTTAGCAGTATTCCCGAGCGTGACTCGGGGTGGATTTTCTATGCAATTATCGGTAACCCCGAGTCACGCTCGGGGTAGCTGTGCAGAGCCTGCAGCGCGCGCTGGCTTACCTTTTCCAGGCAGGTTACTGTACATACCTTGTCCCTGGATTCAGCGATGCATCCCCTCTGTGTGAGCGAGCGGTGTCCTCCATTCGATTCACACAGTGCCTGCGTGCCGCCGATCTCCGTTCCCTGTGACGTTACGACGCACGGGGCGGAGACCGGTGCCAAATTCAAAAAATAAACAAACACATTACATACAGTATACTGTAATCTTATAGATTACAGTACTGTATGTAAAAAATACACACCCCCTTGTCCCTAGTGGTCTGCCCTGTGTCCTGCATGTACTTTTATATAATAAAAACATTTTTTTTTGTGCCTGCAAACTGTAGATTGTCCATAGCAACCAAAAGTGTCCCTTTATGTCAAAAGTGATTTTAGAGCAGCTAGAAAACGGCGATAATAAATTATAATCACTTGCAGAATTGTGCGCTAGCGATTTGTGGGGAAATCGGTCATAAAAACTGAGCAAATTTCAGTGATTTTGATTTGATTACATTATTGAATAATTTTTATTATAATTACATTATCATTTGTTATAATTATTTATAGTTATTAATTATATTATAATTTCATGATTTTGTGTTTCAAACTTTATCATACCCGGGATGCCTATTAGACTCTTGTTTGGACAGATTTAAGTGAGTTATTCCTAAGAATTGCAGACCTACAATATAAAACGCAGAATTTCCATGCAAAATAATTGTACCGCTTTTGGTACGTAATTCCAGACAGAATCATACCGCCAGGGAGGTTAAAAGAACTCAAAGCGGGAGTTCATCCGAATTTTTTTTTTAACATTAGATTTATGCTCATTTTGACAAGGGGAATCGGTTGTTTTTTTTAAATCGAAGCAGTACTTACCGTTTTAGAGAAATCTTCTCCGCCGCTTCCGGGTATGGTCTTTGGGACTGGGCGTTCCTATTTGTTTGACAGGCTTCCGACGGTCACATACATCGCGTCACGAGTAGCCGAAAGTCGGTGCGGCTCTATACGGTGCCTGCGCACCGACGTTCGGCTACTTTCAGAAAATCGTGACGCGATGTATGCGACCGTCGGAAGCCTGTCAATCAAATAGGAACGCCCAGTCCCGCAGCCCATACCCGGAAGCGGCGGAGAAGATCTCTCTCTAAAAACGGTAAGTACTGCTTCGATTTTAAAAAAACAACCCGATTCCCCTTGACAAAATGAGCATCAATCTAGTGTTAAAAATTTAACTTTTTGGGTGAACCTCCACTTTAAAGCGTTTGTTACCCCAACACTTCATATTCCTGATATGTGCTTGCTGTACCATGTATTTGTATGATAAAGTATCCTGTTCTCTTTGTATTGCTTCCTTTTTGTGAAATCCCTGGTGTTTCTGCCAGGCCCTTTGCTTTCAGTTTACAACCTGACCACACTAAGTCAGTAGAGCACACCGTGGTCAGTTCTCTAGCTATGCTGGGAACTCTGTGGGCTCTCCTCCAATGATCAGACTTGTTCACTGGGAAGCTCAGTGTACTGCTGCTTCTCTTCTCTCCCATCTCCCCCAGCTCTTGTGCAGCTGAGAGCAGAAGGAATGTGATCACTTATAAAAAAAAAGGTATTTATAAGGTTTTATTTTTTTTTATTTTTTTTTTTTTTTATTATATCTATACAAAAATGTTTTGCCTTTAGTTTCTATTTTAAACTGAAAAGGTTGTTTTACAAGGTGATCATTTACAATCTCTTTAAAGATGATGACTAATTCATTTTTGTATAGTTGCAGTGTTGGATGGCATTACTAGATTAGTAGTTTCACGTGTTGCCTGGAATTTACATTTAACTCCTTTAGCTCCAACCTTCAGCAAAATTATCGATGTTCTTGGCAATTTTCAAAAAGGTTTTCAGCAAACCTCAAGAAACGATGTCAGAATATTTCAGTTTGGTTTTATTATTTAAATTTTTGGGGTGTTTTTTTTTTTTTTGTTACTGAAAGATCGCAACAAATGTATTTTTGTTCCTTTTTTTTTCCTGTTGATTTACACTGTTGCACATATGTACCTACATAGTTAAATATGTTTGTCTTTAGTATGCTGCGATGATACTTGATTGATTTTTTTTTTTTTTTTTTTTTTAAACAGGTATGAGTGGTTTAAAAATACTTGGGACAGCATTCGGTTGCCACAGTTGGACTCATCTGAGCTACATTCTCTAGGATTGCTGTTTCCTGTGGCATCTCTGTTTCTATTCATGTTTGGAACTGGCGTGGCCTACTGGAGTGGTTTTTTTTTTAAGTCAATAATTGGAATATTGGCAGCAATGTGGAGAAGGGTTAAAAGGTTTGAGTCAAAAATCCTGTGTCTATTACAATTGTAAATATTTTTCTTGCAATAACTGAAGTTACCTAATTCTGAAGTAGTTTACTTTTTGGTAGGCCTCAATAGAAAACTGAATTACTCAAATCTCTTATTATTGTGATTTAGTGTTGGCCATGTAGATACCTTCTGTTTTTAAAGGATAAGTTCACCTTTAGTAACATGTTACATTTCCATCTGTTCCCCAACTACCCCCATGACAGAGGGTCAGGTGCTTCTCCTCAACCTGCTGTCAGTATTTGAAGAGTGTGGCCGTGTGGGGCTCTTCCCACCACATAGCTGCATTGCTCAGAGTTCTATGCATGAACTACAGATACCTGACAGCCTTTGAGACCGACAGCTTGTAGTTCTCAATAAACTACCAGGGCACTGTTCCCGTCATTGTGTAACTGCCTGCCCTTATGAGGTTCAAGCAGACAGCTTACACTGACAGTCTGCATGAGCCCTGTAAATGCAAATTTTTTTTACCTGCAAAACAGTGAATTTTTTTTTTAAAGGTGAACTTATCCTGCTGTTTTGGTTTAGTGAAGTTTTTTTTGGCAGCTACAAATATACTGTAGCTGCTGACTTTTAATATTAGAACATTTACCTGCCCTGGAGTCCAGTGACGACAGCACCCACCACCATTGCCATTAAGGGAACCCAGGTCCCTACTGCGCACGTGCGGAGCGAGCTCACTGACCCCGGCAGCAGGGGGGGGTAGGAGGGGGCAGAACTTGTGACGTACCTCCCTGAGGTCCGACAGAAGTTGGGACAGGGTATTTGTCAAAAACCGGGTACCCGCTCCCCCCCAAAAGGTGCCAAATCTGGCACCGGAGGGGGGGAGGAATCGGATAAGCGGAATTTCAACTTTTGGGTTTAACGCCTGTTTAAGCCATGGTTAACAAGCCTGAAACAGTATGCAATTTGGAGTAAATGGCACATTCCTTTTGTGTTTTATCTGTGCTTGAATCTACATGTTTTTGACACACAGTTGACCTGCGGGTAAAATTTTAAGTTTTGCATTACTTCACCCCTATCCTAAAATGGAGAATAGATCCCTTATCTTAATTATCGTATATACTAGAGTATAAACCAACCCGAATATAAGCCGAGGCACCTTATTTTACCACAAAAAAATGGGAAAACTTATTGACTCAAGTATAAGCCTATGGTGTCTATCTGTGTGCCTCACTGTGCCCATGCCTCACTGTGCCCATGACTAGACTGACATTTTAACATGGGAGTCTATGGAGGGGGTGCCTGGCTTTGAAAAATCGGTGCTCCCTGGCCATAGGTCCCCCCAGACAACAAACTTTGCACACTTGTAGAGGAAGAGTGGGGCTGGCCGGTACCGGGTCCCCAAAGTCTGGGAGATCAGGCGCAAAAAGGTATAAGCCGAGGGGGGCATTTTCAGCACAAACAAATGTGCTGAAAAACTCGGCTTATACTCGAGTATATACAGTTTAGGAAACGGATCAGATATTCAAGTGATAGGCTGTTACCTTCAGGTGACTGGACACGGGCAAAACTTTTGGACTAGGGATCGACCAATATCGTTTTTTTGGTGCACGATGCAATGCCGTTATTTTGGCCACCTATCCTGCCGATAGCTGATATTGTTTGTCGATATTTTGTACATTTAAACTTTTCAAAAATAACACCAATTTTATGCACAAATCTGGTATAAACTGAACATGTTAATGTTTATTAAAATTAAACATTAAGGGCTCGTTATTCACATGAAAACTGATGGGAGAAAAATGCACAGATTCCAAAACTGACATCACTGTCTGCAGTGCACCATGGGTGCGATAAATGAGGTCTAAAATTAAACAACTGGAAAATATAAAGTGCTTGAAAAACAATAATTTAAATGGCTTTCCAAAACATAGAATAAGTATAAAGCCTCGTACATACGATCCAATTTTATGGACATATTGTTGGCTAAATTAACGTCAGCAAATGATGATTGTTCATGCTTACCTTCTGTCTGACAATAAATCTGTTGCGTCAGTTTATCCGAACGTGTGTACACAAATCCGTCTAACTAAAATCCAAAGTACAAACACGCATGCTCAGAACCAATGTTAAACATCAGACAGCAATAGCAGAAGTTGCCCAAACTGTTGCGGTAAAGAGCTGAAAAACCATGTGGTTTGGTGAATGTTGGCTGAAAATGTTGTGCCATGTGTATGCAGAACAAGTTCACGGCCAACGCCCTTTGGACCAAAATCCACGGAAATGTCCGCTGGAAGTCCGCTCATGTCTACGAGGCTTTACTGTTACTAATGCATTGCACTGATTACATTTAAATCACTACTGCAGTGCAAAAAGCGAGACAGTGGACAAGACACACTGACACTACACTTTCTTCAATACTCCCAGTTAAGTAGAACAATATTATAGTGCAAAAAGCATAACATTTCAGCATGTTCACCTGTTAACCCTTTTGCTTGCAGGTCCGTGCGGCGTACGGACCTACAACACTGCCCCCCAGGTGAACAAGTCCATACGTCGTACAGACCTCTTTCCTCTCCTTTTTTTTTTTTTTTTTACAAACAACGTAGTGTTTTATTGAAAAGAACAAAAGTTGTCTACATCATATGCATTTGTACAGTCATAACATAACATTTTGACGTACATAGAAGGGTCATACAAGGCATGAGAACAAAACTGGCGGATGTCCAGACATTTTGCCACTGTGCAGAGGCAGGTAGTAGGGTGCGCAAACCAAAGACAGTAAAAACAGAGACTTCGGCAGCAAAAGAATCTACAGACTTAACAAGGTGAGGAAATATCAAAATACAACGTAGAGAGCGTTAATTAATCACTTCATTGCAGGTAGCTGCGCTACTAAGCCAGCTATCCCAGATCTTGCCATATTTTGTGGGGCAACCCCTATGCACATAGATTTATTTTTTGTATGGCAGGACCTTATTAACCGCTCTGATCCATTCCTGGACAGTCGGGGGGGGGGGGGGCAGCTTGGAGCCATTTCCTGGCTACGAGTAACCTGGTAATAAAAAGAGACTCTTGGAGAAACAATTTGTGGAATTTGTCCGAATCCGGATGTGGGAATATCGAGCATAACGTAAGAGGAGACCCCATTTCATTATGAATGAATTTAACAATCTGATTCCAGTATTCTTGCATTGCTGGGCACGACCACAATAAATGGAAAAAAGTACTGGAAGGGCTGCTGCATCTGGGGCATAGGGGATTGTAATTGGGTTTATATCTGGACATTCTAATAGGGGTCAGGTAGGAACGGTGCAATATGTATAGGTGTGTGAGACGGTCAGACAACCTAGTGGACACCTTTTTACAGGCGTCAAGTGCATCTTCCCATTCGTCATCCTCCAGACCGCCCACATCCCCAGACCATCTGTCCCTCACTCTATAAGCCAGATCCACAGCAACAGGGCGAAGGAGAGAATCATAAAATACTGAAATGAGTTTGCTGGAATCGCTTCCCTTTATAATACGGAGGACATCCACATGTTCCAAGTTGGGGGGGGCATCTTTGAATTGCGTCAGGAGAGCATGGCGTAGCTGGAGGTAACGAAAATGCATAGAGTTGGGGAGAGCAAACTGGTCCTTAAATTGCTGGAACGATTTCAAAACTGTACCGCGGTATGCGTCGGATAGATATCTTACTCCATGTCTGAGCCACAGGGCCTGGTTAGGTACAGTCAAGAGTTCGTGTAGGCAATTGTTGTCCCATAAAGACATGTAGAAGTGAGTCTTTGGGAGTTTCAGCCTGCGCCCCACCACCTCCCAGATTTTGCAATGGCCGTACAGTAGTCACCTACGGTTGCCCAATATCTCAGCTCCGGCGAGATCTTTAAGGAGAATTTGAAACGGGTGGGTGAGCCCCGGAAAGCGTGGGGAGCAAATAAGTGTCAGGTATCGGTCTCTGTCGTGCTTGTCCAGATAGAAAAAGTTGGAAAGCTGAGCAGCCAAATTAATAGAGGTTAAAGTCGGGCAGTGCCACGCCCCCCAAGGTAGTGGGACACTTCAGTGCCTGCCAGGACAGTTTATGCCTAGCCATGCCCCAGACAAAAGAGTTGAGGACGGCTTCAATTGATTTAAAGAGTCTAAGGGGCAGATATACAGGTGCGTGCCAAAGAACAGAGAGGAACTGAGGCAGGAGCACCATCTTGACCAGGTTCACCCTACCCATCACACCCAGAGGCAGTTTGGCCCATGTCTGTGTCCTAGCCTTCATAGCTGTTATTAAGGGCTCTATATTAAGTTTAACAAAGTCCTCAGGGGAGCGGGTGATCGTGATTCCGAGATATTTCATGGAGCTGACTCTAAGGAGCGGTGAGGAGGCCTGGAGAAGAGAGGGGGCACCTAAATCTTTGGGGGGGATTTGGGACTCGTCCCAGTTTATTTTCAAGCCTGAGTAGCTACCAAAGGTTTGAATAATCTCGAGGGCTATCTGTAGGGAAGGGCCTGTATCAGCTAGGTACAGTAACATGTCAAAAGACTAATCCTCTCCTCCAAAACACTGCACTTCAATCCCTGGATATTCGGGTGCGTTCTGAGGGAGGAGGCAAGGGGCTCTACAGCCAGGGCATAAAATAGGGGGGACGGGGCAACCCTGACGTGTACCCCTTGAGAGAGGAAACGATTCTGATATCTGGCCATTAACCCGAATCCTGGCACTTGGGCCCTGGTACAGGAGGCGGATCCACTTCATGAAGCGGGGTCCTAACCCAAATCTGGCCTGGCACTCCCAGAGGTACTCCCACTCGACTGAATCGAATGCCTTTGCGGCATCTAAAGAGACCACCGCTCTGGAGCCCATCTGGTCGTGCCCGGCCTGCAAGTTCATATTTAGCCTCCGCAGGTTGTAAGCCGTGTTTTTAGCCGGCATGAACCCAGTCTGATCTGGATGAATCAGTGTAAGGATCACTCCATTCAGACGCAGCACCAGGACCTTGGCCAATATTTTAATGTCAAGTTGGAGGAGCGAGATCGGGCGGTACGATTCGGGGAGCTCTACGTTTTTGCCGGGTTTTGGAATGAGTACTATATAAGCCGCGCCCATAGAGGGGGGCAGGGATCCAGATTTCGAAAATGAGAAAATAGCTCATGAAGCCTGGGAACTAAAGTTTCAGCGTAGGTTTTATAAAATTCTAGGGGTAGGCCGTCAGAGCCAGGAGCCTTAGATGTGTTGAGTGAGGATATTGCCTCTGATATCTCGTCTTTAGTGATAGGGGCCTCTAGGATCTCCACCTGGGTCTAGGTGAGAGTGGGCAAGGGGATGCCACCCAGGAGCATGGCAATCTCGTCCCTAGATTTGCTAGTGGCGGAGGTATACAGAAAGGCGAAGAACGATCGCAACTCCCCAGCGACCTCCCCAGGGTTAGTCAGTAAATTGCCGCCGGCGGTTCGAAGAGAAACCTGTGGTCCAAATGTGCCAGATAGACCAACACGTTCCCCACACTCATAGACCTCTGCTTGGCATAAACGATGTTCCTCTCAGCTTTCTCAAAGTGTAGAGCATTCACCACCCTTGCCTGTAATTTTAATTGGTCAGCCATGGAGGGAGAGGGGTTGTTAGAGAATTCACGCTCCCTGGTCAGCAAAGATTGTTCTGCTTGCTGGACCACCCGATTGGAAGTCTTCCTGTATCTAGAGATGTTGGGACAATAACATACGAGCGTGGGATTTAAACGAGTCCCACACCATCTCGTATGGAGCAGTGTCTTTATTAGCCTGAAAATAAAACTCCCATTCCGAGCCCACGGTCTCCAGTTCAGGGACCACCGTTAGCCAAAAGGGCTTAAGTTTCCAGGTGTAGGATCGAGGAACTGAATCGAGACAAAGCTCGATCCAATAGGGGGCATGATCGGACAGTATGCGAGGACTAAAGCCAGCATTGCCTAATAAAGGAAGGAGAGTGCGGGTGACTAATATCAGGTCTATGCGTGACATGGCATTGTGTGTTGCTGAGAAGCACGAAACGTCCTGTCAGATGGGTGACAATGCCTCCAAGTGTCCACAAGCTCAAGGTTGCGTAGTAGGTTGCCAAACCTAGTACACGGTTGGGGGGAGGCAGCAGAAGAATCAGTCGTGAGTCTATCCAAGTCTCTATGTGCAAAAGCAGCTAACCTCCCTTCTAAACAAGCAATGCTGCTGCTAGAGCGTCTTCAGTGACATATGCAGGAGCTGCCAGGTTGGGAGAGGCTGCAATGCCTGACAGAGACAATGGCTCATCCTGTGCGGCTGCCTCAGGTTTCTCAGGGGAGGCTGATATCATGCAGGCATGTCTAGAACCCCCAGATCCAGGTGGCGACACTTTAGTGCCTTTTTTTCCTGCCCCTGAACTCCTTCTATGGGGAGACATAGTCCCAAGCACAAAGCAGAGATACTATTACAAATGCATCAACTGCTGAGCCTAGTCTAGCAATAAACTAAATGCCTGCTAATATGTACAGCCTGATGCTGAGTTGGTGTCTTGATATGCCTGAATCCAATCCACAATAAAAAGGTGCTTGCGTGCCCCACAAATAACACTGCACCTGCGCCTCCGCTGTAGCTTGCTGTGCCCGTACATGCTAACGGCAACCATGCCCCCTCCCGCCCCCCACTGTTCCCATAGAGAAAAGCCTGTTGTCCTTGTGCACGCATCAGGGGTGGCAGCGAGCGGAGGAGATGGGGGAGTGAGAACCTCATCTGGGGTGACTGCCGCGGGACCCCCCTTATAACATTCGTGGCAGAGCCTGAAGCGAAAGGTGTGAGCAGATCCACAGACCTGCTGCACTGAGCTTTTCAGCGAAAAAAAAACTGAGGTACTCTCCGTATGGAAGGGGATTATATAGAGGGGAACTTCCCTTGTAATTAGGGTGTGCCAGTGTCCAATCACCTGGAGGTGACATATAACCCACTAAGTAATTAAGAGCTTTGTGTCCCGTGATGTACGAAAAAGAAACTAAATTTCTGGCAAGATCAAGCATTTTTTGCACTTGCTGAAAATGTTCTCTGCCTAAAAAATGAAAACGAATGCAACAATCACATTTGGTAATCAGCAATATATTACATTTCTGTATTTGATTATTTATCCTTTAACCTCTTTCCGACCGCGCTATAGACAAAACACGTCTACAGCGCGGTCGAGTTGTTCTGGAAGGACGTCCCTGGGAATCATCCGTGAGCGCTGGCTCTAGAAGACCCAGCGCAACACGGATCGCGGTAAATTGCCACTGATAGCGGCCGTTTACCACGTGATCGCTACGTCAAATGACGGAGCGATCACTTGTAAACAAACACCGGTTCCTCCCTACCCTCTCTTTACCGATCGGTACAGTGTGAGAGGAGAGGGGGGAGAGCGGAAGCAGCAGCAGCACTGTGGGCTGGATCTGTGACAATTGCAGTCACAGATCCAGCCATCCATCCCTGCCCAATACTCTGCAATACCCTGCGCAATACTCTGCAATTCCCTGCGCAATACTCTGCAATTCCCTGCGCAATACTCTGCAATACCACATTACTCTGCAATACCTCAATACTCTGCAATACTCCAATACCCTGCAATACGTCCCCCCTCCTGCCACCCTGCTTTTACAGACTCACCGCTGCGATCGAAGCCAGGATAATTTTTTATTATTTCAGGCTTCCCAGCCTAGAGGTGAGATGTGGGGTCTTATTGACCCCACATCTTGCTGTAAAAGAGGAACCTGTCATGTCATATTCCTATTACAAGGGATGTTTACATTCCTTATAATAGGAATAAAGGTGATCAAAAAATGTATTTTTGGGGAAAAAAGTGTTATAATAAAGTAAAGTAAAATGAACAATACAATTTTTTTTTTTAAGCGCCCCTGTCCCTGTGTGCTCGCATGCAGAAGCGAACGCATACATAATTTCCGCCGACATATTAAAACAGTGTTCAAGCTACACATGTGAGTTATCGCTCCAAATGTTAGAGCGAGAGTAATCATTTAGGCCATAGACCTCCTCTGTAACTAAAAACATGTAACCAATAAAAATAATTAAAGCGTCGCCTATGGGGATTTTTTATTAGCGAAGTTTGGCGCCATTCCACGAGCGTGTGCAATTTTGAAGGGTGACATGTTTGGTATCTATTTACTCGGCTTAACTTCATCTTTCATATTATGCAAAAACATTGGGCTAACTTTACTGTTTTTTAGCACAAAACAGTTTTTTTTTTTAAAACACGCGTTCAAAAAATTGCTGCGAAAATACCGTGCGAGATAAAAAGTTGTAATGGCCGCCATTGTATTCTCTAGGGTCTTTGCTAAAAAAGCATATATAATGTTTTGGGGTTCTATGTAATTTCCTAGCAAATAAATGATGATTTTTATATGTAGGAGAGAAATGTCAGAATTGGCCTGGGTGCTCCAGAACGCCTGATGGTGCTCCCTGCATGTTGGGCCTCTGTGTGTGGCCACGCTGTGTACAAGTCTCACACATGTGGTATCGCCATACTTGGGAGGGATAGCAGAATGTGTTTTGGGTGTAATTTGTGGTATGCATATGCTGTGTGTGAGAAATAACCTGCTTAAATGACAGAAACAAGTTTTTTTTTTTTTTTTTTCAGAATTTTCTGTCTTTCTTCTTTTATAGCGCAAAAAATAAAAAACACAGAGGTGATAAAATACCACCAAAAGAAAGCTCTATTTGTTAGAAAAAAAGGACAAAAATGTCATATGGGTACAATGTTGTATGACTGAATAATTGTCATTCAAATTGTGAGAGCACCGAAAGCTGAAAATGTATCTGGTTAGGAAGGGGGTTTAAGTGCCCAGTGGTCAAGTGGTTAAAGACACAACTGGGTTTCTAGCAGTGTTGCCAACCTAGCAGTTTTAAATTTACTGACATAAAACCCCAAATTTACTGGCATTTCCAAAAGTTACAAAATTACAGTTTTAAGTGCAAGTTTTTTGTATTTAGGCTGCAAACGAGTACAGTATGCAATTCGCAATGTTATTTAAGGTAGATATTAAGGCAAAAAACATGCTTCTTACTTACTTACTATTTTATTAATATAGTATGTAGTGCAGTGACAGGACTTAGGAAGGCAAGTAATTTGAATGGACACACAGGAAATTTACTCTCACAGTGACACTGACGGCAGTGTGCAGCAGTAGATGACACCTCACCGACACGATATGCCCCCCTCCTGAGTGTTTTTCCACGTCAGGTGGTCCCTTCAGTCCACTCCAGTCCAAAAAGCACTGACAGTCCCACTTCCGGCTTGTCTTGCTCTCATCCTGCAGACCTGCACATGAGGCTCTTGCACCATGACCTCATATGACAGTCAGGCACCTCCGCCAGACCTGCCCCCGCCAGGCACTCTGATGGTCTCGGCCAGCTCCAGACTCACAGCCATATTTTTTACTGGAGACAAGTGCGCGTTTTTTTTTTTTTTTACTGGCAGCCAGTATGAATACTGATGGTTGGCAACACTGGTTTCTAGTCTTTGTGTACAAATCTGGCATATAGATATGTGTTTTCATATATTTTTCTTGCATTTATTTTTCCTAGAGATGCAATGATTCCAAATGAAAGCAGAAATTTTACAAAGATGGTTTTCGTAGAGGCTTTATTCTTTTCTCTTCTTTGTTGGATGACTTGTGGCGCATTAAGCATTTTACTTGTTTTTATTCGCTACTTTATTAAGGTAAGCCTGTTTTTTTGTGTGAAATAATATATTTTTATATAACTACTGTATTTTTCGCTCCATTAGATGCACCTAACCATAAGACATACCTAGATTTTAGAGGAGGAAAATATGAAAAAAAAAATCCTCAACCAAATGGTGTACTAAAATATTTAATAAAATTTAACAGAATAATATTTCTACACTGACAACCAGAGAAAGGGTGCACCCTCCACTGATTCCCAATGTAACTGGGACATTTACATGACCTTAACACAACAGGAGTATTTGCATATTGAGACATTTACACTGACCAGTGATGTAAATGGTGTATTTACAGTAAACCCCCCCCCCCCCCCCCCCATCTCTCTACTAATCTCTGCATTCTTATCTCCCTCTCAGTACAACATTGCCCCTCTAACTCATCTGCTAACCTTTATTGCCCAAACCCCTACTCTGCTAACCTCTGCAATCCAACCCCTCCTTCCCATTCAACTCTGCACGCCTCTGCTCACCTCCTCTGCACCTCAAACCCCCCTCTTTGATCCCCTCTACATGCCTCCTATACTCACCTGTATGCTGTTCACACCTTCTAGGTGAGCGGCATGCAGAGTTGCGGGCGTAATTTGCATATGAATCAAGGCGGTCAACTTCATTAACATAACAATACCCACACGATTTACATTTCAATGCCGATCCTGTGGAGGTTAAATAAAGAACAATACCCTTTTGTTTCTCTCCCTGTAGCAGCTGAAGGCAAGGGAGAAACCAAGATTTAGCTGGGGAAGAGTGATGCATAGGGCATCGTTCTGCCACCGAAACTATCCCCTTTCAGCAGCTCTCCTGGTCAGTATTCGCTCCATAAGACGCACACACCCTTCCCCCCGTTTTTTTGGGGGGGAAAGTGCGTCTTATGGAGCGAAAAATACGGTATATCATTTCAACTCAGCATCTGCCTTTCTACCTCTGTCACCTCTTCACATTTTTATGTACACTTTGATGGAGATTTACTAAAACAGAATCTGGTGCAGCTTTCAGACTGGTAACTCTGCACAGCTGCACCTGATTCTGTGTGAGCTTGTTTTAGTAAATCCTCCCCTTTTGTCTTTTTCCCATCTATGTACTCCTTACACCTGTGCCTTTTTATTTTGTCCATTTTTCCTTGTTCCAACCAGTCTAAATCTGCCGCTAGATGGTTTAAAACTCAGCCAGTTCAGCAGTTTCAATCCGTGTGTGATCATCCCTGCTTGATAGAGGTCAATCATTCGATCGACTTCTGTTGAAAGACCTTTCTTGATCAGAGGAGAATACAAAATGTCCTGGTGGGGGGGGGGGGACTCTTCCATCCACCTAGTTTGTGTGGCTGGAGCAATCTGTTTTGTTTTTTGTTTTTTTCAGCCCACTGGGGGTGAAAAAAATAACCATCTCCGACCAGCTTTGCAATCTTACATAAGTTATATGTCCCAGTGCTGCTGTATTGAATAACGTAATAAAAGAATTGAGGCATTTATGTCATCAATTTACAGACATATAGCAGTCAGGAAAAAAAGGATCAAAATGTACAACAGAGACAAATTATTTTTCTAAAAGGGACATCTACACTGAACAGTGAAGATAGTTTTATCTAAATGTTCACAATGTAAGCTGGGTGGGTACAAGTAGCAAGTTAAAAATGCAACAGCCAAAACCCTACAGTAGAAATAGAAAATGTTGTTGTGTTTTTTTTTTTTTTTTTTACAATAGGTTACCTTGTATAACACACCACTTAAAGCTGAGCACACCTAAAATGCTAAATTACTAATTAACCATTTTAATTTTTATACCTGTATATGGGCCAGAGCAATTCTTACATACTGTATGGGCTTTTTGCATTGGCAGTGACTTTGTATTTAACCAATTCAGCCCCGGAAAGGTTTTACCCACTTCCTGACCAAGCCATTTTTTGCAATACGGCACTGCGTTGCTTAAACTGACAATTGCATAGTCGTGCGACGCTGTACCCGAATAAAATGTATCCTTTTTTTCCCCCCACAAATAGAGCTTTCTTTTGGTGGTATTTGATCACCTCTGCGGTGTTTTTTTTTTATGCTATAAACAAAAAAACTGACAATTTTGAAAACCAATATTTTTAACTTTCTGCTATAATGCATATAAAAAAAATCCCAATAAGTGTATATTGATTGGTTTGCGCAAAAGTTATAGCATCTACAAACTATGGGATAGATTTTGTGACTTTGTTTTTGTTTGTTTTTTACTGGTAATCTTGGCGATCTGTGATTTTTAGCAGGATTGCAGCAGACAAATCTGACCCTAAGTGACACTGTGGGGGGAGTGGATTCACTGGAGGAAAAGAAAGATCGTGATTCAGCTAAAACACGATCTCTCTCTCTCTCTCTCTCTCTCTCTCACTTTTCCTCCCTGACAGCAGTGGTGTGCTTTGTTTACATCGGCAAACCGCTGCTCCGTCTCTCCTGTGAATGATCAGCTGGCCTTCGAGGCCGCCGGACCCGCTGATTGGCTCCCACTGCATCTTATCACAGCGGGAGCGGTGCGCCCCCTAAACTCAAGTGCAAGAAATCATGTACAGGTACTTGATTTCGCGCACCCGGGCTGCCCTGCCACAGTAAATGTACGTAGGGCGGCCCGGAATTGGTTAAAGTTTAGGTTTACCTTTTCACAGAACATGAAAAGGTGAATTAACATCCTACACCCTCTCCACTGTAGCTGTCACTGCCCATGCAGCTGGTACAGCGGTCCGAGGATTTGTAAGACACACTTTCCCTTCTTTTCTTGGTGCTTACTGGATGGATCAGAACAATGCCTGTTGGTTGCATGCTGGTATTTGAACACTTTTACCAGTCTAAATATTTCTGATCTGGCCTAGATGTCTACAATGCCTTAAATGGTATTCTCCTTGTAAGTTTCATGTTTTCTTTTTTTAGAACTTTAGATTACAGTGGATTTATTTTAGTTTTTGTTTTTTTTACACCGATTTACAAAAATAAATGTCAAATGTTTATTGTCAAAATAGATGTCTGCAAATTATTTAAAGTAATTCAAAATGAAAAAAAACACAGCATCACTGATTGGTTGTACTGTATAAGTGTACACCCCTTCAATATGAATCATAATTGGTGTAGCAGTTTATAGGTAAATAAAAATCACTGATGTGTGGCAGAGGGGTTTCAAGTGAGTGTAGTATGATTTAATAAAAGTGGCATAACATACAGACAAAAGAATGCTCCGGCAACTTGGTGAAAAGATGACTGGGGATTTCAGAACAGGTGCTATCACTTCCCTTATACCCTGCTCCGGGGATCACCTCCTCTGCACAAAGCTCCAGACTGTGGGCAGACCCTCAGCATCATCACATACAGTACAGGAACAGTAACCCTGGATTTTATGTTGGGAGGCTGGAGTGCGACTGCAGGTGGCTTCAGGGACCCCGCTGAAGTGAGTAAGGTAAGTATTTTCTTCTTAATCCCTCACTCCTAGACTAAATTGAGAATTTACCCTTGTATTGTGGAGGGGCCCTGCTGTAATTGTGGATTGTTAATTGTCCTGGAGTTGGGCTTTAAATGTCCCTAAGAAATATAGATCATGAGGCAGCTGTAAATCTGCCTATAAAAATCTGTCCACAAAAAGTGAGCGATTATGCAAAGAGACTAGCGAGAGAGATCACCAAATGACCTATTGCACATCTCGGAGTTACAAATTCACTGGCTGAGTTTACGACTATGTGTATACAGGTTGGACTATGCCCATGTCCTTCACCAGTCAGTTTTTGAGAGCATAGCAAAAGAAAAAAAAGGCACTGTTAACTGTTAAGTTTGGGTGTTGTAATTTTTTTTGCAGTATCCATTTAAAAAAATCCTAACTTTTTAATAGGTTGTGAAGATGCAGTCTGAACTTTGGAGACACCCTCTGTCAAACAATGGAGTGAGTACATTGTTTATATTTTATAAATTTAAGCTGTGCTTCGAAAAGTAACTTTTAGTAAATGAATACTTGATGCAAGCAAATTGTAATGTGTATAGTTTAGAATGTAGACTTTTTTCGTCCAAAGAATTTTCGTACGATTTTTGTATAGTATGTACGACCACTGATTCCGAATTTTCATATGAAAATTCCCGAAAGACAAACTCCATTTTTTTTGTTTTGTACGGAAGCTGAACGAACAATTTTCGCTTTAATGTGTACCGTTTTCGTACAAGGAAAATCAGGAAACTAAAGACTGAGCATGATCAGAAACGATAAACTAAAAAAAAGCCTTTGATGTAGACTCATTAATCAATTTCCTGACAAACTCAGGGTTACCCATACTGCCGGATGACCCAAATGGCTATGGTGAAACAAAATGCAACTCATAGACAAAATAAATTCCACATCCTCACCTTCCAATGTTCAATGGCCAAGAGAATGGCTGCCGTATGAGCAGCTGCCTTTATTGTTAGCACACAAGCACAAAATGCATTTTCATTGGTTCACATTAAACAGAAACACCCATTTCACCCACCCCCTGTGAGTCCATCATTGGCATGAAGCCTCTCATTGGCCAGTTCATTTAAGGGATGGTTTCTTCCCACAAGTCCATTTCATGTTCTTCTTGAAAAATCCATACGTGTCATTCAAGCATAGGAAAGTTCCTTGTCAACTCAGCAAAGCAGGAAAGGGGGAGAACTTCCTATAGAAAATCCACAATTGCTTCTCCAATATGAAACATCCAGGAAAGGCTTGGAATGTGTAGTAAAGAGGAAATGGTAGTAGAAGGGAGGATTACATCTGTTCTTAATAACATGTCTTTGTATGGTCAACCTTAAGTTCCAAGATGTACTTATAACTTTAAAACACCTATCTCTTCATTTCATTCCTGATATGACAAAATCGTTATCAAGGAAAATAGGTACTAATATGATTTCATTCATGCATATATATAGAAAAAACCCAATTCGAAAACAACAATATAAACAATAAAGAAAATATCAAACATTTATTAGTGGTTCTGATAACAAAAAGAATAAGCGCATCTTATCAATTAGGCATTATTACCGAAATCTATCACACCTTTGTAGTACGAGAATGTTCGTATGAATTGATATAGATTAGATTTCTTCTTTGCGTGAGAGCTTTAACTTGCATGTTTGGATCTCAAAGCGAACTGTTGAGACTGTGATTCTGGAAGTATTTCTGAGCCCATGCACTGATGTCCATCACAGAACCATACATTTGTTTAACCACTTGCTTACGGGGCACATAAACCCCCTTTGTGCCCAGGCGAAATTTCAGCTTCCGGCACTGCGTCGCTTTATCTGACATTTGCGCGGTCGCTCCCAAATAAAATTGACGTCCTTTTTTCCCCACAAATAGAGCTTTATTTTGGTGGTATTTGATCACCTCTGCGGTTTTTATTTTTATTTTTTGCGCTATAAACAAAAAAAGAGCGACAATATATATATTTATATATATATATATTTTTTTTACTTGTTGCTATAATAAATATCCCAATTTTTTTTTTTTTTTATATTTTTCTCCGTTAAGGCTGATACGTATTTTTCGACGTATTTTTGTAAAAAAAAAATAAAAAAATCGAAATAAGTGACTGGTTTGCACAAAAGTTATAGCGCCTACAAAATAGGGGACAGAATTATGTTTTTTTTTTTTATTTGTTTTTTTTTTGTTTTTTTTGGCGGTGATCTGCGATTTTTATTGGGACTGCGATATTGCGACGGACGTATCGGACACTTTTGACACAGATTTGGGACCATTCACATTTATACAGCGATCAGTTCTATAAAAATGCACTAATTGCTGTATAAATGTGACTGGCAGTGAAGGGGTTAACACTAGGGGGGTGAGGAAGGGGTTAAATGTGTATCCTAGGTGTGTTCTAACTGTGTGGGGGGAGGGGGGTGACTGGGGGAGGTGACCGATGCTGTGTTCCTATGTACAAGGGACACAGATCGGTCTCCTCTCCTCTGACAGCACGTGGAGCTCTGTGTTTACACACAGAGCTCCACGTCCCTGCTGTGTTCCCGACGATCGCGTGTACCCGGCGGACATCGCGGCCGCCAGGTACACGCATCGGCTTCCCAGCAATGCGCCGGGACAGTGTTTACAGGGTAATGCACTTCAAATGACATCCAAAGACGTCCAGTTGGCACCTTAGAGCCGCGCTGTTGACGTCTTTTGTCAATAGCGCGGGTCTCAAGTGGTTAAAACACTGCCATCTGAGGGCCTGAAAACTACGGGCATCTAATATTGTGTTTTTGCTTGGTCCCTTGCGCACAGATTGCTCCATTTTCTCAAAATCTATTGCTATTATGTACTGTAGATGATGATGATATTCTTTGCACTTTTACATTAAGGAACATTATTCTGAAATTGTGCGACAATGTTTAAAATGCAGCTTTTCACGGATTTGTGAGCCTCTGCTTATCTCTACTTCTGAGACACTGAGTATTGTAAATACAATATGGGTTTATGAGATTTGAAAATCATTGTATCCTGTTTTTATGTAGATTTTACACAGCAGACAAACTTGTCCAGGTATACAGTACTGCACAAAAGTTTTAAGCAGGTGTAAAAAAATGCTGTAAATGAAGAATGTTTTCAAAAATAGAAGTGTTGTTAGTTTATCAGTTAACAAAATAGAAGGTAAATGAACGGAAGAGAAATGCAAATCAATATTTGGTTTGACCACACTCTGCCTTCAAAACGGCATCAATTCTTTTAGATACACCTGTAAACTGTTTTTGAAGGATCTTGGAAGATCCCAGACTCGATGCTGAGATCAGGGCCCTGTGGGGGCCAAACCACCACTTCTAGAAATCCTTGTAAATTACGCTGAGGATAGTTCTTGACATTGGCTGTCTCTTTGGGGTCATTGTCTAGCTGCAGAATAAATTTGGGGCCAATAACACTCCTCCCTGTTCATATGGCATGATGAAGTATCTGCCTGTATTTCTCAACAATGAGGATACCATTGATCGGGCAACACTGAGGACCGTAGATGCAGTGGTCAGCTAAGGAAACTTAATGCAGAAGATGAAAGACGACACATGCTTTCTTCCCTTCGACATCGAAAGATGTCCAACAGTGCCATCATCATAGAACTGGCAGAAATCAGTGGGACCCAGGTACATCCATCTACTGTCAGGAGAAGTCTGGCAAGAAGTGGTCTACATAGAAAAACTGTGGCCAAAAAAAAAAATACCTCTGACATAGAAACAAGGCTAAGTGACTTCAACAATGCATGAAAACATAGGAACTGGGGTGCAGAAAAATGGCAGCTGTGTTTTTGACTGATTAGTCAAAGTATGAAATATTTGGCTGTAGCAGGAAGCAGCTTGTTCACCAAAGGGCTGAAAAGGGTACAATAATGAGTGTCTGCAGGCAATGGTGAACCATATTTGAGGTTCCTTGTAAGTTTGGGGCTGTATTTCTTCAAATGGAGTTGGAGATTTGGTCAGGATTAATAGTGTCCTAAATGCTGAGAAATGCAGGCATGTGATTGGCCCCAAATTGATTTTGCCGCAGGACAACAACCCCAAACATACAGCCAGTGTCATTAAGAACTATTTTCAGTGTAAAAAGGGACGAGGAGTCCTGGCAGTGATGGTTTGGCCCCCGTGGGGCCCTGATCTCCACATTATTGAGTCTGTCTGGGATTACATAAAGAGACAGAAAGTTTCAAGACGGCCTATAACCACAGAAGATCTGTGGTTATTTCTCCAAGATGTTTGGAACAACCTACCTGACAAGTTACTTCAAAAACTGTGTGAAGGCCTATGTAGAAGAATTGATGCTGGTTTGAAGGCAAAGAGTAGTCGCAGCATTCTTAAAGCGGTGGTTCCCCCTAAAACAAATTTCTAACAATAGATTCGTAAGACCCGTTACACTGCGGGTAGGCTGGCTTTTGTTTTTGTTTTTTCGTACATACCGAGATCTCGCCGTTTCGTCCCTTGGCGGTGGGCGTTCCTAGTTGATTGACGTTTCTTTGACGGGCGCATACTGCGCGTCACGACTTTCCGACAGAAGCCGAACGTCATTGCGCAGGCGCCGTATAGAGTCGGCTCTATACGGCGCCTGCGCAGCGACGTTCGGCTTCTTTCGTCACGTATGCGCCCGTCCGAGGAACGTCAATCAACTAGGAACGCCCACTGACAAGGGACGAAACGCCGAGATCGAGGTATGTACTAAAAAAAAACAAAAAAAAAAGCCAGCCTACCCGCAGTGTAACGGGTCTTACGAATGTATTGTTAGAAATGTGTTTTAGGGGGAACCACCCCTTTAATTCACAGCATTTTTCATACTTGCCTAAAACTTTTGCACAGTACTGTATATTCTCAAACAAGGTGGAGCGGTGCAAGAAAATGGTCACATAAGAAATGTTTAGTGGTACACAGTATTTTAGTACGTTGGCACTGCAATATATTACTATAAAATTTGGCAGGCACCTCTTCTCAGCCAACTGCACATAAACAGGTTGTTTTCTTCTGCTGAATGTTAAAATTTTGAGTCTGTTTACTCCATTTGTACATTTTTTTTTCTCACCCCCTTTCCAATGAATTAAAAGTTAACTTATTATGATATCATTTTTACACACGGGGAATTGTATTGAAATGTCTATTTGAGCCAACAGTGGCAGTGATGGATAAAGGAAATTCTAAGAAAATATATGAACCATGCAAGCTGTAAATATGGAAATATACTACTAACTGCTGGTTGCATCGTTGGTAGTAAAATATTTAAAGTGTAACTCCAAGAAGTGTTTTTCTATTTTATAGAGCAGAAAAGGGTTAATACTTCTGTTAGGTGTTTTACTTCTGTGTGTGTGTCTAAATTTGGAAGATTTACATTGACTTCCTGTTGTGTCATTGTGACAGGAAGCGAAGTTAATCTCTATACCTGAGATACAGACAGCACAAAAAAAAAGAAAGACTATAGTTTTTTTATATTGGCTGAAGAATTATTCATCAGGAATGTTTTGTGTTCTGGCCGAGCTTTGTCTCATTTGTTGTAGTACCTGGAGAAAAGGATGATTATTTCCTACATGTGGTATTGTTTTTTTTTGGGGGGGGGGGGGAGAATGAATGTGTAGTATTTAGAAAAGCATCCTAGTACAGCTTGTGTACAAATTACAATATATAGAGAACAAAGCATGCAGATTGAAGGACAGCAAAGCCTTGTGTTTAGAGTGTATGTATGGCAAAAGAAAATGTTTTTGTAATTTTGAGTAGCCAATTTCTTTTAGTTTTTCTGTCTTTTTTCTCCTTATCTCATTTCCATATACTACTATGTCACCAGGAGTTTAAATATGTGAATGCAGAAAATACTGGTTACTACTTCAAAATTGGAACAACTTGTTTATTCAAGCATAAAAGATTGTTAAGCTTGAATAAACCTGTTGGAACCTGTGGACCCTTAGGAACCTGAAGAGCAGCAGTAGTGAACAGTATTTATATGGTTTGGAATTCCAGTTAGGATTGCTGTCATTTTACAGGGTGGTCTAGCTGCTGGAAAATTAAAACTGCTTTCTTCTGGCCAGTAATTGATGGAGAGGTATAAAAGTAGATAAATGTTTCGGTGTTACAACACAATGTCGGGCAATATTTACAGCCTGCTATTGGTGCTTTTTGTTTTCATATACCATGCATGCATCAGCTAAAACATATAATGGGCCAGGCTTCAGAATACTGAATAACTGTAAGTAATAATAAATGTTTGGTAGCATTGTGGTAATTCGTATTTTTAAATGGGAGACCTTACAACTATGTTTTGGTTTTGTTAATTTCCCTTTTTAAAAACTCCCATGTTGGTAATTCTGTGTTCTGTGATTAATGACCATTCCCAGTGTTGACCTCTTGCAATGTTTGCACTGCTGAACAGCAATTTAAGGATAAATGCTACTGTATAGCATCTAAACAGGATTCCATTTCCTCAGTGAGTTTTCTGGAACCCTTAGATGTTGTTATAACAACTTGGAAAATGTCCTTTTGCTCACTGAGCAAATACCTGTTGAACCAGAAAAAAGGTAGGTGGAGAAGATCCGGGTTCAAAGGTATGTATGTACCTATGTCACAGAAGAAGAGGGAGAGCAAATGTGTCATGAACTAGCACATCATCCTACCTGATTTTCTGCATTTGTGAACTCATGAAAGAAAAAGTAGGGCCAAAGATCTTTTTGGCTTACTTTTCCTATAGGTCACAGGAGTGTACTTCGTTCTGCACTCCTGTGTACCATATTCAGCCAACAGCAGGCAAAGGTCTGCCGTCGGCTGATGTCACTTAGTCGGTCCAGACTCTGAAGAGATTCAGCCTTTAATAACTGGATCCACTCATATGCATGAGACAGCTGCTCCCTTCCCCTCCACAGACTGGAGTTCCAGTGTGCACTGGAGGGACGGAGCAGGGATCGAGACCGAAGACTGAGAACTGTACGATCGGCGTTCTTTGATCACTCGGTTCTCAGTCTTAGAGGTGGCGAGTGACAGCCACTTGCAGTCCCTGTACAGAAAAGCTCAGACTAAGGAAGAAGCAGTAAAAAGAGCAAATCGGTTGTGTTGCACTGGTCCTGTGCGAAGTTGAGCAGTGCTCATCATAAATGAGTACACCCCAACAGAATTGTCAGAAAAATTGGATTTTTGTACTCGCCATAAAATCCATTTCTCTAAGTTAATGGACGGACACAGCAGCCTTTGACCTTGGGGTTATATCCACTTCCTTCCAGGAGAGTTAGGCAGAAATACAGCACTTAAAGTGTTAACAACTTTTCTTCAGTGCAGCTCCTCCCAGGGGGCGTGTTTCCCCGGGTATAACCCACACCCTGCTCTAGCAGCCTCAGTTCGTAACAAGCAGTACAAACAAAGGAGGGGTGGGTGCTGTGTCCGTCCATGAACTTAGAGAAATGGATTTCTTTATCATACATCCGGACACAGAGCGGCATAGTAATAACTATGTGGGTTATAGAGCCTACCTTCAGGTGATGGACACTGGCACTCAAAGACAGGAAGTTCCCTCCCTATATAACCCCTCCCACAGAGGGAGTACCTCAGTTTTTTGGCCAGTGTCTTAGGTGTTGGTCACGTTTGTGAAAGCTCTTGCTTATGGAGTCCATTTGGGACTAGAGCAGGCTAAGAATCTGTATCCGTTCAAAGTGCTTCATAGCCAAAGTGGACGGTACCCGGGCCTCGGTTTGGCCTATAATGCTTCTCTTTGAGAGCTGGACTCTGGGCCCCAGTACTTTGGTCTATTCCATGGCTAAAAGTTTCTGCTGCCAGGGTGCTATATAGGTCCAGGGGAGTGGTGTTCCTGTCCATGGACCCCGGTTCCTGAAGGTCTTTGACAATACCCACGGTGAGGGGTGAAGATTGGGCCTCTTGCATAAGCAACACCCTGCAGCGTGGAAAGGTAAGTGGAGGTACCTGTGGGACTTGGTCCGACAGTAGGTCCTTCAATTTTTTCGGGGTCTATGGGTGGCCTGTATTATGCTGCTATGCCTGGGCAATGTTAACCACTATGTCTAGAGTAGACAGGAAGGCTGCTAATTTACCCATATTGATATCCCCCGGCTGATGCCTACACATGCTGTGAGGTTGAATGTGAGTAAAACTGTGTACCTGTAATGTTTTTCTTCTTCAGCCTGTGTTGAGTGTTGCTGAGTCCTACAGTATGCTGTTCCGCCTGGAGCGTTGCTCCCCTCCCTTCCTGCTAGCCTCCATCGGGCCTGGGCGTGTGTGTGCGTGTGTGGCGCGCGCATGGCGCGCCGGCGGGCCTATGGCGTAGTGGCGTGGGCGTGCGGTGGAGGAGGGCGGGACGTCTTGGGATGCCTGCCCAGAAGCAAACAGCCTCATGTTTTAAGCCATGGGGTTTTAGTTTGCAGATGGGACACAGGAGTGCGGTATCTCCTACAGTTGCTCTTGTGAGCAGGTGACTGGCGTGGACTCAGCAGGGTGCAGCTCTCCAAAAGTGAAGACTCTCCTTAACCCCGAACAGGCAACCTTGGCAGGTTGTATTGGTATCAGTCTTTGTAGCTCCAGCAACAGTGACCAGCTAGTTACTATCTGGACAAGGTGGACCCAGGGGTTAACCCTTGGTGTGAGCCCCTCCATTTTCTTTGTCTGGATTAGTGGGTGTCCCTGTAGCAGTCCTTGAAAGTAAGGGCATGGCTCCCAAGGGGTCAGGGACGGCAAAGACTGCAAAAAAAGCAAAAAGGCTCCCCCTCCGGCTCGGAGGATCTTGGTCAGACCTCTATGGCGCCATACTCCCCCGAGACACCAGAGTTTGGTCCTCCAGGTTGAGCCATTGGGGTCACTGGGGGCTACAGCCGCTCCAGCCCAGGCGCCCCCTGTTTATGTTACAGAGGAGGTGTTGGCTTCCACCCTTGTGGGGTTGGAACAAAAATTGACGGAATTAATTGCGGCCGCTCTGCTCGTGAGGAAACGGGCTAGGTCCCCCTCTCCCGGAGTTCAATCCCTAGAAAGGGAAGATTTCTCCTTAGATGAGGGTGAGGACCAGGCGGGTGAGGATTTAGAGGCAGATTCGGAGGAATCGACTGTAGAGGAACCTTTCTCAGCCACTCAAGCAGAGAGGTTTTGGATCCAGTCTTTGACGGATATGGTGCATTCGGCTTTTAAGCTACCCCGGCCTGTACCGGCAGTGAGCGCAGTCTCTTCCTTGGGATCCTTAAAGGCTCAACAATCAGGTGCAGTTTTTCCGATCCATCCTCTGTTAGAGAATCTGATGTATCAGGATTGGGTTCGCCCGGATAGACTCTTTGTCCCTCCTAGAGAGATTCTCGGTTCTCTATCCGATGGAAGAGAGGTTCACAGTAGATGCGGCAGTGTCATGTGTTAATAAAAGCCTTACCTGCCCTGTGGATAATGTCCAAATGTTTAAGGACTCGGCGGATTAGCGATTGGAATGCTAAAAGCATCCTTTACCACGGCGGGGGCAGTAATCCAGCCAGCTATTGCGGCTATAGGGGTCTGACAGGCTTTAAAGGACCAGACAAGTCCTAAGGGATATTCCGGCCCAACAGGCTCAGGACTTGGCTGACCTTCCAAGAGCCCTATGCTTTGCTGTGGATGACATCAAAGATTCCATCCAACAGGCTTCTCGGCTCTCGCTAGCATTAGTTCATATGCGGAGGCTCTTGTGGCTAAAAAATTGGTCAGCCGAAACCCCCTGCAAGAAACTCCTGGCAGGGTTTCTCTTTCATGGCGAAAGGTTGTTTGGTGAGGATCTGTATAGGTATATCCAGAAGATCTCAAGTGGAAAGAGTACCTTGTTTCCGGTAAAGAGGGTTCGGGGCCCCACGTTCAAACGCCCTCCCTCTCCAGCCCCAGGAGCTTCTCGCCAGTATCGACGGCCGCCAGGTCGATCGGGCATGGGGAATAAACCGCAGGGTCAGGCTCCAGGCAACAGGAGACCCTGGACCCGTAAGCCAGGCAAGCCGGCCCCTAAGGCGTCCCTTTGCAGGGGCGCTCCCACTCTCTCGGGTGGGGGGGAAGGCTCCAGTTTTTTTCAGAGGTCTGGAAAGAGAAGGTCCCTGACAAATGGGTCCTCTCTGCAATCTCTTCAGGTTACCAACTGGAGTTTCGAGGGTTCCCCCCTCCTCGTTTTCTTGTCTCAAATATGCCAAAAGACCTAGGAAAGAAGCTTTCTCTCCTGGCAGCCCTAAATCGGCTTCTAGATCAGGGGGTGATCGTGGAGGTGCCAGTACAAGACCAAGGCCAGGGATATTATTCAAATCTTTTCATCATCCCAAAGCCAAATGGCAACGTCGGGCCGGAGGGATGCGAAGGTGGCACCTGTTTCCCTTCCTATGTTTTTCTTGTGCATGTTGCCAGAGTTTCACAAATGTCTATTAATATGCCTTTGTGTTTTATATTTTCTTGTTATGAAGTGGTTTTCAGCTACTGTGTAGCAGCTTGCAATGTTTTTAAACCTAACGGCATCGAGGCTGCTTTTTAATTAACTTCCCCATATGGACCAATGAGTAGTCTTTTGAGACTACATATACCATGATGCAAAATAAGATTTATTATCATCTATTTGTTACACTTCACTTATTTACTATTGGGACTTGATGTCATTGAGTTGCTCATGACATAGAGACACTATTCTATTGGAATATATTTGTATTATTTATTTTAGTAATTCTAGTTTATATTATGATCACGAATATTAATCATTTATTGATTTATCACTGTGTGGTCTAGCGCCCTCTATCTTCTATTTTCAACGTCAGGCCAATATTGGACCTGAAGGGCCTAAATCGTTATTTAAACATCTGGACCTTTCGGATGGACTCTGTCCGGTCCGTGGCTGCAACAGAACAGGGCAAGGACTTCCTAGCATCTATCGACATAAGGGATGCATACCTCCACGTTCCGATTTTTCCAGGTCATCACAACTACCTACGTTTTGTGGTAGGTCACCGTCATTTCCAGTTCGTGGCCCATCCCTTCGGGTTGGCCACAGCTCCCAGAGTGTTTACAAAGATCTTGGCACCCCTATTGGCCAACTTAAGAACCCAGGGGATCTCTGTGTTAGCGTACTTGGACGATCTCTTGTTAACAGATCATTCAGCCCTCGGTTTAAGGAGAGCAGTGCGCATAACGGTTCAGTATCTCCAGTCACTCTGCTGGGTCATAAACGAGGACAAGTCGGCCTTACAGCCAACAAGGCAATTGGAGTATCTCGGCATGTTGTTCGATACCGAGAGCCAAAAGATCTTCCTACCACAACCAAAGATAAACGCTATAAGGGAGTTGATTCGGTTGGTCCTAAGCAAAGGAAGACCATCCATTCGCCTCTGTATGCGGCTGTTGGGGAAAATGATGGCCACGTTCGAGGCGGTACCCTACGCACAGTTCCATACAAGGAAACTGCAGGCAGCCATCCTCACGGCTTGGAACAAGAAACCTCAAGTGTTGGACTACCCCATGTCTCTCTTGCCTCTAGTCCGGCAGAGTCTTTGTTGGTGGATGGCCCCCCAAAATCTCCAGAAAGGAAGAGTCTTCAGCCCGTTCGTTTGGAAAATAGTAACGACTGACGCCAGCCTGACAGGCTGGGGAGCAGTGATGGGGGAACCTATCCCAGCAGGGAAGGTGGTCAGTTTCAGAGGGGTCTCTGCCCATCAATCAACTGGAGATCCGGGCAATCCGGCTAGCTCTGAGAGCTTGGACAGCGGAGCTACAAGGGTGTCCAGTCAGAGTTCAATCAGACAACGCCACAGCCGTGGCATACATAAACCATCAGGGGGGCACAAGAAGCCGGTCAGGCCAGAGGGAAGTCGATCAAGTCCTCACATGGGCAGAAACGCATGTGCCCTGCATTTCGGCAATATTTATCCCCGGTGTCGAGAATTGGCAGGCAGATTACCACAGCCGCCAACAGATCTCTCCAGGGGAATGGTGCCTCCATCCTCAGGTATTCCGAGAGATTTGCAGCAGGTGGGGGTCGTCGGATGTAGATCTTATGGCATCCAGGTTCAATGCGAAGACAGATTTGTGTCCCGGACAAGGGACCCATTGGCTTGCCAGACAGATGCACTGGTGTGCCCATGGACCCAGTTCTCCTTGATCTATGCCTTCCCACCTGTGCGTCTCTTACCCCGGCTCCTTCGCAGGATTTGGATAGAAGGCAAGCCGGTAATCCTGATAGCTCCGGCATGGCCCAGAAGGGCGTGGTTCGCGCTAATCGTAAGGATGGCAGTAGGGGATCCGTGGTCCCTCCCACTTCGGCCAGACCTGTCTCAGGGTCCGATATTCCACCCTTCCTTACAGTCGCTAAGTTTGAAGGCTTGGCGACTGAATCCTACATCTTAGGAAGGAGAGGGCTCTCTAAGCTGGTAATCGCCACTCTGATTAATGCCAGAAAGCCTGTGTCAAGATTGATCTATTACAGGGTCTGGAGGGCTTACGTAGCCTGGTGTGAGGCTAAAGGGTGGCACCCTTGTAAGTTTCTGGTTGGAAGGATTCTGGAATTTCTTCAACTAGGTGTAGACATGAATTTAGCAGTCAGCACCATTAAGGGGCAAATTACAGCTTTGTCTGTACTATTTCAGAGACCTTTAGCTACCCACTCTCTGGTTAAGACCTTTCTGCAGGGGGTCTTACGGATTAATCCCCCAATTAGAACCCCCTTGTGTCCTTGGGACCTAAACCTGGTCCTCTCGGCCTTACAGAAACAGCCCTTTGAACCATTGAGGGAAATTCCCTTAGTTTTACTAACCAGGAAGCTAGTGTTCCTGGTAGCCATGGCTTCGGCCAGAAGAGTTTCAGAGTTGACCGCTCTTTCTTGTCAGGAACCATATTTGGTCATCCACAAGGATAAAGTCGTGTTACGGCCTCATCCATCCTTCCTCCCGAAGGTAGTATCAGGGTTTCATTTAAACCAGGATCTTATCCTTCCTTCCTTTTTCCCAAATCCGAGTTCGGGGAAGGAAAGGTTACTACATTCTTTGGATGTGGTAAGGGCGGTTAAGGTCTGTATAAGGGCCACTGCCCAGATCCATAAGACTGAGGTCTTATTTGTCCTGCCAGAATGGCCTAGGAAGGGCCAGGCTGCATCTAAAGCCACTATTGCCAGATGGATTCGGCAGACAATCTCGCAGGCCAACGGATTGAAGGGGAAGAGTCCCCCAGTGTCAATAAAGGCTCACTCTACCAGGGCAGTGGGCGCTTCTTGGGCTGTGCATCATCAAGTCTCCAGGGCTCAAATCTGTAGGGCGGCGACCTGGTCGTCAGTACACACAATTTCAAAATTTTACCAGTTGGACGTTAGAGGGCGCACGGACATAGCCTTTTGGCAAGCGGTTCTGCAGGCTGCAGTCTAGATCTCCACGTCCGGGGGCGCCTATACGGTTTGATTATTTTTTACTGGTTTCCCTCCCCTCATTTTGGCATTGCTATAGGACATCCCACATAGTTATTACTATGCCGCTCTGTGTCCCGTGATGTACGATAAAGTAAAAGGGATTTTTAATAACCGCTTACCTGTAAAATCCTTTTGTTGTAGTACATCACGGGACACAGAGCTCCCGCCCCTCTAGGGGAATATTGGGACCTGTATTGCTTCCTACAAAACTGAGGTACTCCCTGTGTGGGAGGGGTTATATAGGGAGGGAACTTCCTGTCTTTGAGTGCCAGTGTCCATCACCTGAAGGTAGGCTCTATAACCCACATAGTTATTACTATGCCGCTCTGTGTCCCGTGATGTACTACAAGAAAAGGATTTTACAGGTAAGCTGTTATTAAAAATCCCTTTTTTATGGTGAGTACAAAAATCCCATTTTCACATCCACCTTGTAAAACTTTGAAAAACTGTGGACCGACGACCAGGTCGCTGCCTTACACACCTGCAACACAGAGGCTTGATGGCGGAAAGCCCAAGAGGCACCGATCGCCCTGGTCGAATGCGCCGTGACCCGAAAAGGAGGCGCCCGCCCCTTCAGGGCATAGGCCTGAAGCACAACATGTCGGATCCACCTAGTAACGGTGGCCGACGAGACTGCCAGGCCCTTTCTAGGACCAGTCACCGACAAGAACAGTGAGTCCGACTTCCGGAACGGAGCCGTCGCCGATAAGTACACTCAAAGGGCCCGAACCACATCCAGGGAATGTAAAGTGGCCTCCTTCGGGTTCTTCGGCTGAGGACATAAGGATGGAAGAACAATGTCCTCATTAATGTAAAAAGCCGAAACGACCTTTGGGAGAAAAGAAGACTGCGGACGCAGCACCACCTTATCCTTATGGACGACCAAGTAGGGGGCCTTGCAGGACAAGGCCGCCAGTTCAGACACCCGTCTGATCGAGGTAATTGCTACCAGAAAAAACACCTTCTGTGACAGTGTCAACAAAGGGATCTTCCGAATGTCCTCAAAGGGAGCTCGTTGAAGCACCGAGAGGACCAAATTCAAGTCCCATGGGGGCAGTGGAGGGCGCACCGGAGGGGCCACATGCCGGACTCCCTGCACAAACGTGCATACCAAGGAGTGCGCTGCCAAGGGTCGCTGAAAGTAAACAGCCAGAGCAGAAATCTGACTCTTGACCGTACTTAAGGCGAGAGCCTGTTCCACTCCCCGCTGTACAAACAGCAGAATCCGGGACACACGTATGTACGGGGGTGCCACTTCATCTCCTCACACATAGAGATGTAGGCCTTCCATTACGATGGTAAATTCTCCTAGAATTAGACTTCCGTGCACGCAGCATGATAGAAACTACCGAGCCCGATAGGCCCCGGTCCTTCAACAGCCACGCCGTTAAAGCCAGCGACCGTAAAGCAGGATGGAAGATCGGACCCTGCGACAGAAGATCTTCTCTCAGGGGTAGACGCCAGGGGACGTCTGCCACCAGACGCTCCAGGTCCGCGTAAAAGGAGCGGCGCGGCCAATCTGGGGCGATCAGGATTGTTGCAATCCCTTCAGCTTCCACTCTGCGCAGCAGGCGAGGAGGGAAGGCGTAGATTAGGCGATAGTGACCCCAAGGTGCTACCAACGTGTCTGACGTGTCCGCCCACAGGTCCTTCGACCTGGCCACGAACCGTGGCACCTTCCGATTGAGACGGGACGCTAGGAGGTCCACGTCCAGAGTGCCCCACTTTTGGCACAGACTCAGAAACACCTCCGGGTGGAGAGACCACTCTCCTTGGTCTAGTGTTGTGCGACTTAGGAAGTCGGCTTGCCAATTCTGTACTCCCGGAATGTACACGGCCGATAGAGCCGGAACAGACCTTTCGGCCCACCGAAGGATGTGCGTCGCTGCAGCTGAGCTCCTTGTGCCTCCCTGATGATTGACTTACGCCACGGCCGTGGCGTTGTCGGACTGGATCCTGACCGTCCGGTCTTGCAGATCCAGGGACCACCTGGCAAGGCACAACTTGATTGCTCGGAGCTCCAGAATATTGATCGGTAGGCGGGACTCCTCCTGAGTCCAGCGCCCCTGGGCTGACTGGGTGCCCCAAACGCCCCCCCCAACTGGAGAGGCTGGCATCCGTCGTGACCACTGTCCAGCGGCACGGCAGAAAAGACTTCCCGGTCCGAAGCACCGGAGACGTCCGCCACCACATCAGGGAAGACTTGACCAGATGGCTCAACTGAATCTGGTAATCCAGAGAAGATGGAAGCTTGTCCCAACGTGACAGAATTTCCTTCTGTAGCTCCCTGGTGTGGAATTGGGCATACGGGACCGCCTCGAAAGAGGCCATCAGACCCAGAACTCTCATGCAGAATCGAAGAGGCCATTTCTGGGTCGACAACTGCTTTACTGCAGATTGCAGGGTCTTCAGTTTCTCCGTCGGGAGGAAAACTCTCGCCTCCGCGCAATCCAAGACTAGTCCCAGGTATTCCAGTCTCTGGGACGGAACCAACACTGACTTCTGGATATTCTGAAGCCAGCCGAACTCTTGGAGAGTCTGACACGTGATAGACACGTCCTCTTCTAATTCTGAGCCTGAGGAAGCTCGCAGGAGAAGGTCGTCCAGATATCCCACAATAGTGATCCCTCGCTGCCTCAGCAGGGCTAGTATCGGGGCGAGCACCTTGGTGAAAACCCGCAGGCCAAGCCGAACGGGAGGGCCACAAATTGAAAGTGATCCTCCCCGATCGCAAAGCGCAGAAATCTCTGATGCTTTATGCATATGGGAACATGTAGGTATGCGTCCATGATATCCAAGGGCGCCAGAAAGTCCCCCTTATGGAGTGCCGCTATCACCGAGCGAATCGACTCCATCCTGAATTTTTGCACTTTGACAAAACAATTGAGGGCCTTGAGGTCCAGGATTGGACGGACCCCTTCCTTCTTGGGGACCACGAACAGATTGGAGTAAAAACCCTGAAACCGTTCCTGTGAAGGAACTGGCACAATCACTCCCCTGTCCAGTAGATCCTGGACAGCCCCTGCCAGAGCCTGCCGGCGATCCGGAGGAAGCTGGAGGTTGGAAGGAAAGAATCTGTTTGGCGGACAAGAGAGAAACTCTATCTTGTACCCTGAGGAAACTACTTTGCAAACCCAACGGTCGGAAAGAGACCTCCACCGAGCCGCAAATTCGTGAAGCCGGCCCCCCACCCGAGACACGGGCGGGGGTAGACCTTCATGCGGAAGCAGGCCTGTTAGGCTTGTGGTTCCAGGTGCGCTTCTGCCCCGCAGCGGGGGGCTTAGCACCTTGCAGACTTTTTCCCGCCACGCTGGGCGCACGAACAAACCGCTTGAAAGCAGTAAAGGAGGGCCCTTGCTTACGGCGAGGCTCCTTGCCCTTCCCAGACTGTGGGAGCAACGTGCTCTTACCACCTGTGGCATCCTTAATGATGTCATCCAGGGATGCCCCAAAAAGCCGCTCACCCTTAAAGGGCAAATCCACCAAGGTCTTTTTTGAGGACTGGTCCGCAGACCAGCATTTCAGCCACACAAGGCGGCGCAATACCACCGCATAGGCGGAAGCCCTGGACCGACTCACAGACGAACTTCAGACCCTGAACCAGTTGTTCAGCAAGGTCCTTACAGGTCTCGGAAGCATCCTGTTCCTCCAGCTCCTGCAGCAGAAGCTTCGCCCATTCGGTCAGAGTCTGACACCAGAGTCCCGGCCAAAACCGGCCTCACAGCCGAACCCACTACAGTGAAGAGAGAGCAGGCCACAGCCTCCACTCTCCTATCAGCAGGGTCCTTAAATGCAGGAGCCCCTTCCACAGGCAACGCAGTGGCTTTGCTTAATCTGGACACGGGAGGGTCCACAGACGGAGGAGAGACCCACTTTTCCAAAAAGTCCTCCTCAAAGGGATAACGGGTTGCAAAGGATTTTTGAACGGCAAAAACTTTTTGCGGCGTATCCCATTCCTTGTACAACAATTTGTCCAAATAAGGAACACAAGGAAACACTTTTGCGGTGCGTGGCAGTTTGCGGAACCCAAAAGGGACTGGCACATCAGGTGCCTCCGCCAAATCCTCAAGTTTGAGTATCACGCACCGCAGAAATAAGAGCTCCAACAAATTCCTTATCAGCAACTGACCCTGAAGCAGAGTCATCCTCACTGTCCGCGTGGGTTAAGCCCGCATCATCTGACATTACAGAACCAGAGGCACAAGCAATAGCAGGGCCTGATTCCGTGTCAGAGACATCCCCAGAAGCAGGCTCAGGGAGGGGGCGCTTTTTACCCCCCTTCTGGCTACTAGCCGCTTCAAACCTGGCGAGAAACGCCTCCAGGACAGCCGACATTGCCTCAACAGATTTGGCAGGGGGAGGGGCACCAAGGGTTAACTCAGGCATTGCTGGGGCAGAAGTACCCGGTTCAGGCTCCATAATGCCTCACCGCTGTGTCACCTTGAACTGCAAGGCAGAACCACCCACCGGTCACCTCCTGGCTGCTACAACAGAGGTAGAGGCCCCCAGGGAACTCACCACCCCACCTGGTGCAGCGTGAGCTGAGAAAGATCTGAGGTGTGCACTAAAACTGGCTGCGCTGCGTCTTTCACCCTTAGGGAGATTCGCGTTTTTTTTTGCAGCGCTAAAACGACCGCACGAGGCCAATAGAAATCCAAGATGGCCGCCGTATGAGGGAAAAAACACCATAGGACTACAGTAAAATGGCCGCCGAGCCATATAAACCACGGCAAAATGGCGGCCGTTGCACACAGTACACACAGCGCAGCACACAAAAACCTGTATGTAAAAACACACACAGCCCCCGCTATACACACAGGTCCCGTGGTAATAAAGAGACCCCAGAAGGTTCCCCCTCACAGCCGCTACCCAAATGGGGAAGGAGGGAGAGGAAATAAGGGAGAGAGGAAAGCAGAGTGAACCCTGTCGACCTCCCAGGGGAAAATTCCAGCCATACCACCTTACCTGAGCAAGGGGCCACTACTTACCTGTCCTGCGACCACCGGCTGGAGGTATCCCAGACAGAACCAACGTCCACTAACGGTATGGCTGTCGGCTAGACACACTGACAAAGCCATAGAGACCGGTCATATGTGTGCCCTGGAACATGAAGTTCCCCGGCCGCCCCTGGAGCAATGGGGCCTGTCGTGGACGACCCAAAGCTGAGCTGAAGGCCGGCACACGCTATATGGCCGAACATGGGGGGGACTACAAGAGTCAAGACCCAGCCTGTCACCCAGTCGGCAGTTGATGGAAGAATCTCAGGATCCAAAAATGCAGAAACAAAACAAAAAAATCTCCAGAGTACAGGGACTCCAGAGTGCCTGTCCTCTCCTGACGTTAGGCAGAGAAAAACTGAGGCTGCTAGAGCAGGGTGTGGGTTATACCCGGGGAACCACGCCCCCTGGGAGGAGCTGCAGTGAAGAAAAGTTGTTAACACTTTAAGTGCTGTATTTCTGCCTAACTCTCCTGGAAGGAAGCGGATATAACCCTATGGTCAAAGGCTGCTGTGTCCGTCCATGAACGGAAGAGAAACCTTTACTTTCCTTTCGGAATTAACATTTTCTATGGTACACTATACCATAAAATACTCCCACAAATGCAGGCCATTGATTGCAACCAAGATTTGTTCAGTTGCAGACACAAAAAAGTGTTCACATTCATTTAAGACCATGTTACAAAAATGACTATACCCCAATGAAAATCTTAAGAGCAAAACTACATTTTTAGATGACAAAATCCTAATTAAAAAGAATTCAACTACAGATGAGTCTAATTATTCATTACACAGGTGTCTAGCAGGGAGTTGATTATAAAAGGGCATTACAAAGAAAACCCCTTCCCATTTCATGCTGTCAGCAATGGCACCACATGAAAGAGAAATGTCACAAGGCCTGAGAAAGAAAACATTTTTACACAAGAAAGGTGAAGGCTACAAGAAGATCAGCAAAGCTTTACTTATCAGTCAGAATACTGTAGCAAAAGTGATACGAAAATTTAACAAAAGATGGAACTGAAACCATCTCACAGAGACATCCAGGCCGTCAAACTGGGGTGATTGTTTCCCGTTAAAACATACAGCATACACTGCAGAGGAGTGGCGAGCATGAGTGTCGTCCATGAAGGAAGCCTCTCCTAAAGCCCATGCAAAAAAAGCCTGCCTAGAATTTGGGTCCATGCTGAAAAAGAAGACTACTGGGACTCTGTACTCTGGAGTGATGAGACCAAGATAAATGTTTTCGGAACTGATGGCTTCAATACTATATGGCCTTGCAAAGGTGAGGACTACAAAGTAAAATGCATGATGCCTACAGTGAAACGTGGTGGCAGTATCCTCCTGTGGGGCTGCATGAGTGCTGTTGGTGTCAGGGAGCTGCATTTCATTGGTGGCATCATGAATTCACAGATGTACTTCTCTATATTGAAAGAGAAGATGCTACAATCACTCTGTGCCCTGGGTCAATGTGTACTTTTCCAACATGACAATGATCCAAAACACACATCTAAGGCCACTGTTACATTTCTGAAGGGTGAAAGTGATTCAGTGGCAAAATATTTAAAAAAAATTACATGGCACATATGGCATCCCTCTCCATCTCGTAAAGAAAGGACACTTGGGTTTATTGTTGCAATTTTTAAAAACTATTCTTAGGCAGGCCATAGACGGTGCAGATATCTTTCCTCCAAGCACGGGTTACAGGAAAGAAATGATCACGATTTCCCCATCTATACAGATAGTGCCGACAGGGGAATCCCTCCTGCCGAGCAATTGTCTTCTCCCGGCGTGGAAAGTCAGAATTACTTGCAATTATTGTTAGCAGCTGCTGTAGCCACTAGCAATTATCACTGTCTTGGCAGTGGCAGGATCCTGTCCCTTTAAGGCACAAGAAATAGCACAGTGCTTTTGCCATGTCCATTATTTTTATGTCTTACAATACCTGGATGATCCTTCATGTTCCTGTCTTCCACTCTGTAAACTTACCATGTTTATTTATCATGGCTGCTGATCTCTGATAGTGTGGTTAGTTTATGTACCTCCGTCACCCAGCCATATTCTCAGCGTCTCTGAGTAAGTCACAGCAAGGATTACTTTCAGGTGAACATTACAATAATAGCTCAATATGTATAATTGACCCAAAATACTCTCTAATTTTCATTACAAGAAAATGCAGTCAACTGTAGGCTCTGATGGCGCAGTTTGCTTGTACTACAATTAGGACTGAGCTTAGCTCAGAAATAATAGAAACGCATAACAGATGGAAACTGTAACAATAATGTTTATGAACTGTAGATGTGTATCAGAAGAAGTGCATTCATTAGCTTGATAGCAGGGTGTGCCTTAAGGGACTGGCATCCAAAATAACCATGACTCACATTGTAGGGAATATTATTTCTTTATATCAGACTCCGTTGTACAAATTTAGCTGCCTCACAAAAGAAGATGTTGGGGAAACTGTCCTAGTGTATGGTGACTGTTTTGCTCAAGGTTTTAAGAGAACATTTTCTAGAGTTGCTGACTACCCTGCTCTCTTTATGAACCCCCTTTCTACCAGACAAACATAGAAAACACTACCACTCCAACATTCCCCCCTGGGTTATGAATGACTCCCCTCTGTCCTTTAAGGAAATACTAACATACCTTCAACAAGCTTCTGTAGACTACTTTTATCTTAATGTTGGTTCCGTTTCTTCTCCGGTGACCCTATGGGAGGCATACAAAGCAGTCCTTAGGGGACGTGTGATCCAACTGGCGTCTAAGCATAAAAGGGAACGCCAGACGACTCGGCGAACCCTGGAGACACGCTTAGAATCACTATCGGCATCTTTTAAGCAATCCCCTACTCCTGCTAACCGCAAACTACTGGACCAAGCCCGTACGGAATTGGACTTATGTCTGACAGATGAAGCGGAACAAACTCTTTGCTGGGCTCTCGAGAAGTGGTACACCAAAGCGAATAAACCTAATAAACAGTTGGCCAATAGGTTGCGTGTCTTCTCTCCAGGCCACACCCCCATTACTTTACGCACACGCCATAATATATGCACAGGCAACCCCATGCGGGTCTTGGACCAATTCCGACACCGCCTTACCACTTTATACTCGCCCCCTAGCCGGTCCTCCACCCAGGGATTGGACACCTTTCTGGATAGCCTGACACTACCTTCCCTATCTGATAGTTATACGTCGTTAATGGACCGAGACATACAGGTCTCCAAGATTTTACAATGTATTAAAGAATTGAAAGTGGGCAAGAGACCAGGCCCGGGTGGCTTCACGGCGCTCGGAATCGGCCGAAAAGCGGCCAAACCTTTACTTCGACCCTTCTCACTGCCAATATAGTGATGATCCCCAAACCTGACCGGGAACCATTCATTTCTCCTCACCTTCCCTTACTCCGCCTCCTCCAGTGTTCTTTGTTCCCGCCAGGCCACGATAACCTGCAACAGTTTTCTTGGTGGACCAATAACTATTTAGTTGATATCCATTCTCCATTTACCCCCACCAAGATAATTACATTTGATGTGCTGCATTCCTTACACAACAGCCCTTTCCGGGAACACTTCAGTTACCTACAGCTTCGCCACTTTTTACAACAGCTCATCAAGTCCCGACCTACTCCATACACCTTGACCCCTTTCGAAAGCCTTTGTAGATCCTGGCCCCAATCTTCGGGCTTAATCTCCTTAGGTCTATGCAGGAATTATTTCCGCTAAAAGACCACCAATTAGACCTTACCACCTCCAGTGGGAGGCTGACCTAGAAAGGCTGCTCGATCCAGAGGATTGGCAGGTCATGACTATCGCTCTATCCAAATGCTCCAAAAATGTCCCTATTTTGGAGAATGCATATAAAATACTATACAGATGGTATTGTACCCCGGCTAGATTAGCTTGTTTCATTCCAACCTATTCTCCTCTCTGCTTCCGGGGATACTCTCAGGCCGGTACCATGGCACACATCTGGTGGACGTGTCCAAATATTGCAGATTATGGGGCAGTGTCTATGCCCTTCTCCGCACCCTACTTCACACTAACCTGAAGAGGGACCCTTATGAGACTCTCCTATGCAAACTAATTTTAGAACTACTGCGTCCCCGAACGCCAGCTGGCATTGCATCTGTTTACTGCAACTAAACTGACCATAGCAAATACCTGGAAAACACCCATACTTGGCTTCAAGGTTGTCAAGCATCGTATGAACGACATAATGATAAATGAAAACACACTCACGATAAATTTCTCAGGATCTAGCAACCTTAGGTCGCCTACATACGACCCACCGTATTCGACTCCACGCTCCTATTAATCTAATATTTGCTTGCCTCCCGCCCCGCGGATTCCCCCCCCCCTTGTTTTTCTTTTCCTTCTTTCATATTCCTTCTCATCTTTCTTCTCCTGCTTACTCATTCTTCTCTTCCTCCTTTTTTCTTTTCTTTCTTGCCTTACTCTTTTATATATCCTTCCACCACATCAGGCCTCCAGGCTTGAGCCTGGCTGATATGGTCATATGGTTAACATACCGCATTTCTGTTTTGTATTCCCTCAAATTTATCTCCATAGTATAGATAGTTTGCTAAAGCATTGTAGGCAAATGCCCATTTGGGCGCTCCCTACATTCACTCTATGCAGCGCATTCCAGGAAGATGTAGATTTAGGAGGACACACACATCCCCCCAATTGTTCTACTCTGTGGACATGAACATATTGATGCACTCCCTTTTTATCTGTCTTCCTTTCGTTTACGATATCTGAGTGAGAAACTTGTATAGCGCTACACATGCGAACTGAATCAGCTCAAGGCGCTTGGTATCCATTTCCTACTATTTTTTGCCTTCAGAATAGATGGGTTTTGAGTTTTTTTCTGAAGGCCAGATGATGCTGGTTGGTAAAGCGTTCCATAGTCGTGGTCCTTGGACTGCGAATCTTCATTCTCCTTTGGACTTGTATCGGGCCTTGGGTATTTGGAGTAGATTTTGGTTGGTAGATCGGAGGACGCGATTGGGGTTGTGACATTTAAATTTTTTGCATAGATGTTGGGGTGCACTGTTTTGTACACATTTGTGCGTCAGGCAGAGTGCCTTGAACGTGATTCGATCTTTTACGGGCAGCCAGTGAAGGGACCTAAGGGAGGGAGAGATTGATTCCCATGTTTTTTTTCCTGTTACAAGTCGTGTCACTGTGCGCTGGACGACTTGTAGACGAGCGATTTGGTATTTTGGGAGTCCGAGGTAAAGGGCGTTTGCATAGTCGAGTCTGGAGTTGATTATCGTTCCCACCACGACTGCTATGTCTTCTTTTGGAATAAAAGGAATGAGTCTACGTAGTAGACACAGCAGATGGTGGGATCCGCTGACTACTGAACTTATTTGTGCATCCATAGTCATGTCTGAGTCAAAAGTGACTCCAAGACTTTTAACTTTGGTGCTAGGGGTGATGGTTTGTCCCAGAATGGGCGGGGGTGTCCATGTTGTTGTGGCAAGTTTTTTTTCGGTTGGCGTGAAACAGGAGAAGTTCTGTTTTTGATCCATTGAGTTTAAGGTAACTCTCCGTCATCCAATTCTCTATCAGAGTAAGGCATTTCTCTAGTCCGAGATAATGATCTTTTTTGTTGCTGATACGGAAATAAAGTTGGGTGTCATCCGCGTAGGAATGGTAGAGTAAATTCTGCTTACTGATGATTTCGAGAAGGGGGCGGAGATAAATATTGAATAGTACGGGCGACAAAGGTGACCCCCTTAGGGACTTCGCATGACACTGTGCGTTTTTCAGAAGCGAAAGGACCTAGTTTCACTATCTGTGATCGTTTTTCCAAAATGGAGGAGAACCAGGGAAGATCCGAGTCTGCCACTCTAGCTACTTCAGCTAGGCTGGTCAGCAGCAATTTGTGGTCTACTGTATCAAAAGCTGCACTTAGGTCCAGCAGTACCAGAAGACAAGATTCTCCTTCATCTGCAGCTTCGAGAGCGTCATCCCATATTTTAAGAAGTGCGGTTTCCATTCCATGACCTGGACGGAAACCCGATTGAAGTGGATCCAGTAGTTTGTGGGTGTCTAAATGGTGTTGTAGCTGTTGCACTACTGCTTTCTCCATTATCTTGGAGAAGATGTTTAGACCTGTTATGGGTCGCCGATGGTTTGGGTCTTTGGGGTTGAGCCCTGTTTTTTGTAAGATGAGTTTTTAATTATGCCTTGTTTCAGGGAGGTCGGCACCATGCCTTCCTTAAAAGATTGGTTTATGAGGTGCGTGATAGCCGGTGTCAAAATATCGGAACATTCTTTCAACAGTTTAGTGAGAATGATATCATTAGGGGATGTACTGTCTTGCAGGGCACCAATGATATTTTTGGTTGTGTCCATGGCGATAGTAATTTTAGTGTGAATTTCGTCGATTGTGGCATATTTGTTTTAATATTGCCTTTTTGGTTTAAAGGGGGGTGGGTAGAAGTTCTCTTTTGCTGAATAATTTCATGGATATTTTCAGTTTTGTTAATAAAATAATCTGATAATTCGTTGCAAAAATTTTGTGATTCAAAATTCGGAGCCTCTAGGCAGGCTGGATTTATGGTCTGAGCAACTAAATTGAAGAGTTTGCAGGGACGGTTGTGGGCTTTGGCGAGGATATTAGAAAAATCATCTTTTTTTGCTTTAAAGATTTCTTTGTGATATTTCTTGGTGATTCATTTGTAGATTGTGTGGTTTCCCTCTGTTGAGTTTCTTCTCCAGGCTGCTTCCGCTCTTCTGCGTTCTTGTTTCAGCAACGTGAGATCATTGTTGAACCAACCGGAGTTGTTTTTCCGGATGAGCATTTTGCGTTTCGGAGCTACTATGTCTGCTGTCTGTAGCAGAGCTTTGTTGATGGAGTTAAGCGTCTTACGTTTATCTCCTATGTGACCAAAGATGTGATGAGCTGTACTGTTTAATTGATTCTTAATAAAAACCTTTATACAAGAAAGCGCTACCACTCAGAGGTGTCTTCTGATTGCAGTGGACCTTTTGATAAGTGCTTCAGAAGAAGAAAATGCAGCATGCTGTAGCTAGAAGTTGGCATGGTTTTCATTGTGCCTAATATTTATTCTGCTGCATGAAAGCTTGCTGACTGTTGAGATGCATGCAACACATTATTAAATATGACCATCAAGCACACTGCAAAACACATTTGACATAAGATATTTAGAAAATATAATTTGATATGGACTCTTCTGCTGAATACCTCTTGTGTATTGAAGTTTTTTTAGGTGGCAAAATCCTGTTTAGTAATCATTCGGAATCAGTTACCCGCTATAAAATAATGCACTTTATAGCGTATACAGTGCAGCGCTCAGGAATATATTTTACAGCAGAGTGTACACCAGGGACAGCTGTCCATTAAGGGAACACAGGCGTCGCCACCCCCTATCCATGCGTCTGGCCCCTTTCAGGACGCCGGACCATGGATTTCAATGCAGGCTGTGTGTTTGTTTTTTTTGTTTTGTTTTTAAGCACCGATTAGAGCCAGAGTCTCTGATAGGCTGTAAAAAAAGGTGGGCCCTGGGCACAGAGCACTGCGCTAGGATTCCACCCAGATGTGTGAGAATAGCGAATGAATATTCCCTATTCTTACACTGATTTGCCCATTAGGCAGCGTGGGTCTGAGACAAGTTTCCCGAAAAGGATAAGCGTTCTGATTGACCACCAAGGAGGAGGGAGGAGACGAAAGCCGGTGAGCAGGGGAAGAAGAAGCTGTTTGTGATGCCTGCAAAAAAGTGAAGTAATGTCTGCGCTGTGAAATCAACCACTGCCAAAACAAGTTTGGAGACAGTGAAAGAAAAAGGGGGGGGGGGAAGGGGTTTGGCCAGTAAAGGGATCCCTTCACTGGCCAAACCCTTCCCCCCCCCCCCCCCTTTTCTTTCACTGCCTCCAGACTTGTTTTGGCAGTGGTTTATTTCACAGTGCAGACATTACTTCACTTTTTTGCATTATCACTTTTGTCTATTAGGATAGACTCTTTCTGTTTGCAGTACACTCACTTCCCACTCGCTGTTCATTCCCCTTTCCCACTCCCCTTCCTTCACTCACTTATCCAATACAGTGCAGGAGTTTCACGTATTAATTATTTGTTTGTGATGCCTGCGGAGGAACACGGGTAAAGCCCCCGTCCCGTGATTGCTCGCCATGTTTGGCCGACCAGATTACCACCAGTTGCCACTGGCATACACATTGTAGGTTCAGGAGTATAATATACAACATGACAGTGCAGATTCCAGGAGTATAGTGTACAACATAGCAAATACAGTGCAAGGGTCAGGAGCATATTATACACCATAGTGTACACAATGTGCAAGTAGTGAAAGCAGTGCAGGGTCAGGAGTATAAAGTATAACATAGTATAGGGGACAGGAGTACAATTACAAGGGAATGTAATGCAGAGGTCAGGCGCATAAAGTACCATAGAGTGCAGTGGTCAGGTACATGTCATATACAGGCCAACATAAGAGGGTAGTGGTCAGCGGTATGAAATGTACAACATAGGGGTTAATTTATTACAATGGGAGAGTGTAAAATCTGGTGCAATCCGCTTCCAGGATTTTTTGTCAAAGCCTAATTGAACAAGCTGAATTTAGAAGCTAATTGGCTACCATGCACAGCTGAACCAGATTTTGCACTCTCCAGTTTTAGTAAATCAATCCTTTGGTGTATATTGCATAGGGGTCAGAAGTGCTTATCGCACAGAGTGCAGGGCTCAGGAATACATAAGAAGTTGGAGGCCAAGAGCGTGCATGGTAGAGCATAGAGTTCAGGGGTCAGAAGTGCACATTGCACAAAATGCTGAGGAGAGCGGAGAGGTCAGCAATGCAAATGAACCAAGTGCAGAGAGCGCAGAGGTCAGCAATGCAAATAAACCAAGTGCATGGGTCAGGAGTGGTTGTCGTACAGAGTGCAGGGGTCAGAATTGCATAATGCAGAGGGTACATGGGAGTCAGTAGTACATTCTAGTGTACTGTAAACAATACAACTTAACCCCTCCGCAGCTCATATTCCTTACTTGTACAGACCTCCCCAACTTTCCCAATCCCCACACTGTCTCGATTTTAAATGAAAATTCTGAACCAATACTAAAAACTCAGGATGCACTTCGCCAAAAACCGAAATGAACAGTTTGACTTGTTAACTAATATCATGAACTTTAAATGAATATGAATTTTTGGCCATTATCGGCACCGATGGGCTGCTTTCACACTGAGCAGTTTTTGAAGCAGTTTTGCGTTAAAAAGAAAAAGCTCAAGAAAAGTGCATCCCTTTCATTTCTATGTATGTCTTCACACTCCATCGCGCTTCCGTTGCGGTGTTAAAAATCCTGCTTGCCGCATTTTTGGTGGATATTTGGTCAGTTAAAAAAAAAACGCACCTCCCTATTGAAATGCATTGAAAACGTGGCAAAAACGCACCGGTGTTGCTTTTTTTATACCGTTTTTGCATCACACAACCTTTGAAAAACACACCGCAAACGCAGTAAAATCACTGCAAAATCGCACAATCAAAACAAAAGAAAGCTCCAAGTGTCGACTAAAAGAAAATCATGCAACAAAGTATAGAGCGTATAATAGGCTGATGATAAAAAAAAAAAAAACTATTGCCAGCCTAAAGCCGAATAGTGTTTTATTTTTTTTATCTTTTCATTCAACCCAGCGGGATGAATGGGAAAAAAAATTGACAGCTGTACTAACTATCCGATGTCAGATCATCTCACGCACATCTGTGATCATCTCGCGCACATCTGTCTGTGATCATCTCTCGCACATCTGTCCGTGATCATCTGCGCACATCTGTCCGTGATCATCTGCGCACATCTGTCCGTGATCATCTCTCGCACATCTGTCCGTGATCTGCGCACATCTGCCCGTGATCATCTGCACACATCTACAGGCACATCTGAAGTTTGCTTATGAACATCTGAATGATTCAGGAGGAGACCAGGGTGAGTGTTGTGGTCAGATGAGAGCACAATCAAGCTATTTGGCATCAACTCAATTTGCCGTGTTTGAAGGAGGAATGCTGCCTATGAATCTAAGAACACCATCCCCACTGTCAAACATGGAGGTGCAAACACTATGCTTTTGGGTGTTTTTTCTGCTAAGGGGATAGGACAACCTCACTGCATCAAAGGAACGATGGACGGGGCCAGGTACCGTCAAATCTTGGATGAGAACCTCCTTCCCTCAGCCAGGGCATTGAAAATGGGTAATGGATGGGTTTTCCAGCATGACAATGACCCAAAACACACGGACAAGGCAACAAAGGAGCGGCTCAAGAGGAAGCACATTAAGGTCTCTAGACCTTAATTCCATAGAAAATATGTGGAGGAAGCTGAAGGTTTGTGTTGCCAAATGTCAGCCTTGAAACCTTAAAGGGTCACTAAAGGAATTTTTTTTTTTTTTTTAATTTCTAAATAGCTTCCTTTACCTTACTGCAGTCCTGGTTTCATGTCCTCGTTGTTCGTTTTTGCTCTGATGTTGCTGTAATTCCTCTCTGTTCTGGACACTTCCTGGTTGTATGTTTCCTGATCACCACAGTACTGGGGAATTTCCTTTAGTGACCCTTTAATGACTTGGAGAGGATCTGCAAAGAGGAGTGGGACAAAATCTCTCCTGAGATGTGTGCAAACCTGGTGAAGAAACGTCTGACCTCCTGTGACTGCCAACAAGGGTTTTGCCACCAAGTCATGTTTCGCAAAGTGGCCAAATATTTATTTCATTCTTTAAAATACAAATCAATTTATAACTTTTTTGAAATGCGTTTTTCTGGATTTTTTTATTCTGTTTCACTGGTAAAATATATCTACCATTAAGATGATAGAATGATCATTTCTTTGTCAGTGGAAAAAACGTACAAAATCAGCAGGGGGTCAAATACTTTTTTTCTCACTGTAATATTGCGTTCTTTTTTTTAATAGCCCCCACGTAGTTGAAGTCTATTTCACTTGCATGTTGTATAACAATCTAATGCTGGATAAAAACTTTATACATATAACATGTTCATCTTGTTAGCTTGTGTTTATTGCACAAATGTTTCAGTACTTTAGCTCCAATCCTTACATTACATATTTGCATTCTGTGCTATACTATTGAAAAAATCAATAAAAAATTATTAAACCATAAAAAATAAAGATAAAAAAAAAACAAAAAAACTGAACTCCAAGCAAAAAAAATGTATTGTATAGTAGAAAACCTGAATGAAAGAACTAAAACATTACATGTTGATTACAGAACATGTGAAATTTCTATTGTAAGCATTTTTCTTGTTTCAATGCAGGCTTCAAGGCAGACACCCAATAGTAAGCATGTTTCAAATGAAAGTTCTGGAACTTCAACAGATTCGGAGGACTTGGTGCCTACTTCACAGCAAGAAACTTCAGATCATCCGCATTTTGATTTAGACTTTATGATTACTTCAGACAACCTGAAGATGCACATTACAATCATGAATTTACTTTTGTGGCTAACGCTGCTGGTTTTACCGTCCTTTATCTACTGGGTAAAAAATCTCAGGTAGGTTCATTTTTAGGGGCTTTCCTATTGACCTAAGTGTTTTCTGTTGAAAGATGTCAGCGTATAAAATGTGAAAAGCAAAGTGATTATAATTAGTGGCTATAGCAGGCGCTAGCAATAATTGCAAGTAAACAGGCAGGCTGATTGTGCCGAAGTTTTTTTGATCAACTTGGTGACTTTAGCCTGCCCATTAATGGTTCGCATTAGGGTTGTCCTGATACCGATACTAGTACAAGTACTCACGCAAATGCTCCCGATGCTTCGCCGATACTTTTTTTTTTGTGAAGTGGCCGGGAGGAGTCAGTGGCTGGGGAAGGCAGGAGAGGGCGGGGGGAGTGCGAACAGAGTTTAGCTGGAGAGGGGGCGGGCAGCACACACTGGGGGGTGTCAGGCCGGCACCCCCCTTCCATGACTGAGGAGGGCGGCATGGCATGGCATGGCAGTGAAAGGAAGGTAACAGTGACACACAGGCTGAAGTCTCGCTTTGCGGGGGGGCCGGCCGCAGCTCTGATAAGTCTCGGCTGTGTGACTGTCTCACAGTCACACAGCCGTGCAGACCGAAGCCGCCTCCCCCTTCTCTGTGTAGTCAACAAGTGCTGTGCACAGCACGCTGATTATCATCAGCCGAGGTGCACAGCATTACGAGTCTGAAGGGGGGGGGTGTGTCTGTATTGTGGAGGGGTTGTCTCTGTATTGTAGAGGGGGGTTGTCTCTGTATTGTGGAGGGGGGGTTGTGTCTCTGTATTGTAGAGGGGGAGGGGTTGTGTCTCTGTATTGTAGAGGGGGGGTTGTTTCTGTATTGTAGAGGGGGGATTGTCTCTGTATTGTAGAGGGGGGGTTGTCTCTGTATTGTAGAGCGGGGGGGTTGTCTCTGTATTGTAGAGGGGGGTTGTCTCTGTATTGTAGAGGGGGGGTTGTGTCTCTGTATTGTAGAGGGGGGATTGTCTCTGTATTGTAGAGGGGGGGTTGTCTCTGTATTGTAGAGGGGGGTGTTGTCTCTGTATTGTAGAGGGGGGTGTTGTCTCTGTATTGTAGAGGGGGGGGTTGTCTCTGTATTGTGAGGGGGGGTTGTCTCTGTATTGTGAGGGGGGGTTGTCTCTGTATTGTGAGGGGGGGTTGTCTCTGTATTGTAGTGGGGGGGGTTGTCTCTGTATTGTAGTGGGGGGGGTTGTCTCTGTATTGTAGAGGGGGGGGTTGTCTCTGTATTGTAGAGGGGGGTTGTCTCTGTATTGTAGAGGGGGGTGTCTCTGTATTGTAGAGGGGGGGTTTCTCTGTATTGTAGAGGGGGGGGGTTTCTCTGTATTGTAGAGGGGGGGGTGTGTCTTTATTGTAGAGGGGGGGGGGAATGTGTCTGTATTGTAGAGGGGGGGTATGTGTCTGTATTGTAGAGGGGGGGTATGTGTCTGTATTGTAGAGGGGGGTTTATCTGTATTGTAGAGGGGGGTGTATCTGTATTGTAGAGGGGGGGGATGTGTCTGTATTGTAGAGGGGGGTGTTTCTGTATTGTAGAGGGGGAGGATGTGTCTGTATTGTAGAGGGGAGGGGGTCTGCACTGTAGGGGGGTCTCTGTAACATGCAGGGGGTCCAGAACTGTTGGGGGGGGTGCCTGTGTAACATACAGGTGTCTAGAGCTGTGGGGTGCTGTGTAATGTAAAGGGGTGCTGTGTAATGTAAAGGGGTCCAGTGGTGCAGGGCGCTGTGTAATGTAAAGGGGTCCAGAGGTGCAGGGTGCTGTGTAATGTTAAGGGGCCCAGAGGTGCAGGGTGCTATGTAATGTAAAGGGTTCCAGAGGTGCAGGGTGCTGTGTAATGTAAAGGGGTGCTGTGTAATGTAAAGGGGTCCAGAGGTGCAGGGTGCTGTGTAATGTAAAGGGGTCCAGTGATGCAGGGTGCTGTGTAATGTAAAGGGGTCCAGAGGTGCAGGGTGCTGTGTAATGTAAAGGGGTGCAGGGTGCTGTGTAATGTAAAGGGGTGCAGGGTGCTGTGTAATGTAAAGGGGTCCAGTGATGCAGGGTGCTGTGTAATGTAAAGGGGTGCAGGGCGCTGTGTAATGTAAAGGGGTCCAGTGGTGCAGGGCGCTGTGTAATGTAAAGGGGTCCAGAGGTGCTGTGTAATGTAAAGGGATCCAGAGGTGAGGTGCTGTGTAATGTAAAGGGGTCCAGTGATGCAGGGTGCTGTGTAATGTAAAGGGGTGCAGGGTGCTTTGTAATGTAAGGGGGTCCAGAGATTTTAGTGCCAGCCACCTATCAGTGCCCACAAGTGCCACCAATCAGTGCCACCTATCAATGCCCACAAGTGCCACCTATCGGCGCAATCAGTGCCAGCCACCTATCAGTGCCACCTATTAGTGCGCATCAGCGCCAGTCTGTGCCCATAAGTGCCGCCTATCAGTGCCACCTATCAGTCCCCATCTGTCAAACTGCGACATGACATTGAAAAAAAAGTATCGTATTCGGTATCGGCGAGTACTTGGAAAAAAGTATCGGTACTTGTACTCGGTCTTAAAAAAGTGGTATCGGGACAACCCTAGTTCCTGCTGAACCAACCAAGATTCGAACCGTTAATGGCCAGTATAATGCCGCGTGCACACGATAGGTCAAACCGATGAGAACGGTCTGATGGACCGTTTTCATCGGACCAAACCGATCGTGTGTAGGCCCCATCGGTTATTTATCCATAGGTTAAAAAAAAGCAATCTTGTTTTAAATTTAACCGATGGATACCTAACCGATCGAAAAAAAAAACGATTGTTTGTAGGCACGTCCATCGGCTAAAAATCCACACATGCTCAGAATCGACGCATGCTTGGAAGCATTGAACTTCATTTTTTTTCAGCACGTCGTTGTGTTTTACGTCACCGCGTTCTGACACGATCGTTTTTTTAACCAATGGTGTCTAGGCACGACTGACCATCAGTCAGCTTCATCGGTTAACCGATTAAAACGGTCCATCAGACCGTTTTCATCGGATGCACCGATCGTGTTTACAGGGCATTAGAGTGTCTCTACTCTCGAAGGAAAAGCAACAGAAATGCCTCTGGACTGCAGCATTGTCAAGGGAGTGGGTGGAGAGTATGCACTAGCCAATTTAGATAGACTTGACTAATTAATTAAAACTAAGCTCCAGCTAACACTTTAAGCAGTTACAGCAACATTTTTCCCTTTTGGGTTAAATATTTTACATAAATGAATAAAAGCGGACCATTGTAAATACCCCTGTTAGTAATGATTTTTCTCAAACCCTCCAACTACCGCTTTAGCTTGACAAATTACAGACTTACTGGCTGAATCAACTGGTGCAAATAAAGGATAAGCAAAGAACGATAAGAATTTGTCCAGGCAAGAGGCAGAAACATGGTCAATAAACAGGCCAGGGTTAGTACAGGTAGCAGGCAGAGGCAACACTGCACTAGTGTGGCAGTAATCAGGAACCCAGGTGCTGGCTGCTGAGCCACCCCTGTATGCCTGCTGATCATGACCAATTAAAGTGAATGAGGTTGCTTGTGTGGGGTCCAAGGGGTTAAAGCAGGTGGTGAGCAGGCAATACAGTGCCTCCTCACTGCCTGTCAAATGCTCTTTGAAGGGCGACCTGAACATGGATGGCTCTTCAGAGAGCATTGCACAGGTGAACAGGTCCTTATGGTGACACCGACTTCTGTGGTGGTGATCAAGGACGCCATATCTGGTGTGGCAGTGATTATGGACATTGACTGGTGAGGTAGCGATCAGGCCAATGGTTTTTAAAAAATATATTTATTTTTTATTTATTTTTTTAACATACAGAAACCAGAGTAGTGCAGAGTCACCATAGTGACAATGTACTAACCAGGAAGGGGGGCATAATTATTTTGTTCTACACTATAATTGTTATATTGATGATCACTGTAAAAGCAATAATTTTTACTTTCATGAATGGCTTTCATTGTCATTGTTTAGATAAAGAGATAAATGTATCATAACACAGAGTGGCACTGTGGATACATCCAAATATAACACGTGCCATGTCCTCGTAAGAGTTTATAGAAAGAGAACAAATAGAGGGGCTACTTTGTATGCACAGTAACGGACCATATTTTATTGAAAAATATATAAAAATGTATTAGAATCATTCTAAAAATCCTTTGCATATCACAGATCTTGAATAGAACATTCAAACAAATACAGAAAGCATTGCATTAACTAGTGGAGAAACCATAATGGTATGGCTTCCAGGAAAAATTGGTACATTAATTCCAAAATCGCAAAAAATATCCTGGAAGTGTGTTCCAACACTTGTAGCAGTGTGTATTTGATTGGAAACAATGAGGGCTTGACATGTTTCACGTGGAGACACCCTTTTTCAAAAGCCTTGTTTGAGTGAATCATATACAGAGGTAAAAGTTTATTAGGAAAACAGCGCGCTTATGGAGCCAGGGAATTTTTAATGGGCCTTCACAAAAGAAGTTGTCAAAGAACTGAAGGTAGATAAGGCAGTATAACGAAAGAAATAATACAAAAATCCAGCGTCTACAAATAGATCACAATAACCATCTATCATCAGTGTCCCACCAAATAGCCTTCATTAGTTCAAGATGGAGCTAGCACAATTGCTTAGGATCCAAGGCTCATAGAGCATTGATTAAAAATAGCCCAGAAATAACAGCCCAGACTCCAAAGTCCATACAAGGTAATGCTGGAGCTTGTGCAGGAACATAGACACAGAGGCCCGGATTCAGATAGGAGTTACGCCGTCGTAACTCTGAGTTGCGGGGTCGTATCTATGCGACTGATTCATAGAATCAGTTACGCATAGATTTCCTAGATCCGACCGGTGTAAGTCTCTTACACCGTCGTATTTAGGCTGCATATTTACGCTGGCCGCTAGGTGGCGCTTCTGTAGATTTACGTGAGGAATATGCAAATTAGGTAGATACGCCGATTCAGAAACGTACGTCCGCCCAGCGCATTTTTTTTACATCGTTTACGTTAGGCTTTTTCCGGCGTAAAGTTACCCCTGCTATATGAGGCGTATCCTATGTTAAGTATGGACGTCGGGCCAGCGTCGAATTTTCCGCCGATTACGTCGTTTGCGGAAGTCATTCGCGAATAGGGCTGTGCGTAATTTACGTTCACGTCGAAAGCATTGGCGATTTGCGGCGTAATTTTGAACATGTGCACTGGGATTCTTTCACGGACGGCGCATGCGCCGTTCGTACAAAACGTCAAATAGGTGGGGTCACAATTAATTTAAATAAAACACGCCCACATCATCCACATTTGAATTCCGCGGGCTTACGCCGGACCACATACGTTACGCCGCCTTAACCAAGGGCGCAAGTTCTTTCTGAATACGGAACCTGCGCCCTAATTTAGGGCGGCGTAACGTATCTGAGATTTGTTATGCCCGCCGATAGATACACTATTGTATCTGAATCCGGGCCAGAGATTCTTGAATAGAGTCTCAAAAAGAGGCAGCTTCTTTGACCACTTCTTTTGTGAAGGCCCATTAAAAATTCCCTGGCTCCATTTTTACCTGTAAGGTTTAGGAGATATTCTTTATACCTACAGGTAAGCCTTATTATAGGCTTACCTGTAGGTTAAAGTGGTAGTACAGAGTTTACTACCACTTTAACCCCTTTGTGCTGCATTAGTGGCACTGATGGGGTGCACAAAGTTGCAGGCGGCTCTGCAGTAATATGGAGCGGCCGGCAGTAGTTGGTCACGGTTGCCCAGAATTTTTTTTGCAGTTCTTCACCTGCGCCCCCTTTCTGCAGTAAATAGTTCTGCCCCCCCTGTCTCGACCCTGTTATTGGGGTTTTTCCTTCAGAGGACCTGTTTTGTGGAACCCTGTCACAGATCTATGTAAATTATAGCTTTGCTATCTGACCACATACTGGGTTACTTATGGGCTTTAGGCTACTGTCTGATAACATCTTATCTAACCCATATTGTATGCTGATTTACCAAAGAAAATGATTGTATTGTTTTGTACTTCTCTAGTCTCTTGAAAACTTCAGTAAAAATGTATTGAAAATTTAAAATCAGTGGTACCCTAATTCTTATGGAAAGCAGCCATATAACGCTCAGGTATTGAAGAGAACTATTTTGAAGAGTGCTCATTCTGGGTGCCCTCACAGTGGAGACATCGCTGACCATAATTTCAATATAAATATTATTTTTGACCATGTTGTAGATAAGGGAAGCCATTTTTTTTTTTTGGAGTAACTGACCTTAAGCCCAGGTTCACACTGAACTCTCACGATTTCACTCACACTTGTTAGTCCTGATTTCGGCCATGATTACAGAAACGACTTTTTGAAATCAGTGCAGCGCCGCACATGCGGCATCACACCAATTAGGACGGTGCCAGTGCCGGCAAATGCTGCCAATTTGACATGCGATTTGACATGTCAAATCGCACCATTGTGAACCAGGGCTTAATGTTGCTTTTTGCTGCTTTCCAACATTCAAGGCCAGTGCTGTCCTGTATGTGCTCACCCTGGCCACTGTGTGAATAGTTTATATATTTTCTGCAATGAGGTGTGTATTTATTTTTTATATATATAATTTGGGAATGGTAGAAAATGCAAAAAAATCTTTATAGCAGATCTTTTCAAACAACTTGTTAATGTTAACTATTAGGCCCCCGTTTACATGGGGCGGAATCGTTTTGACAGACTCCACTTGCTCAGTGGGGAACACTCTGCTGATCCCCACTGAGCAGGCGGGTTTCAGGTCCGTCTCCGCTCACTGTGCTGAGACGGATTTGTCGGGGTTCCTCTCTCCTCTATGGGGAGATTGGATGAAAATAGATTCCACCTGATCCACCGGATAGATGGGGAAAATAGGACCACCATCTGTCTGGATTTAGTGGATAGCAGAAGGTGTCAACGGACATCTCACAGCTGACATTCGCTGCTTCATAGGGGTGAATGTATGGTCCGATCAGATCCGCCTGAAAAACTGACATGCGGACCTGATCAGATAGCCGGTGTGTAAGCGGCCTAAGTAATGATATTCTATATGTATCAATAATGCATAACAATGTCATTCATATTTTGTTTGTCAATGCATAGGTATAACATCCAGCTGGACCCCGATCCTATCCGATTACTGGCTATTCCGCTTGCCTTGGCAGTGATAATTCTTATGAACTCCACTGTAGTGTCAATGAAATCCAGGTGTGTATGTTTAAATATTACAAGATTTAAATGTAACTGATCAGTTATGTAATTTTTAACTATTGGTACTGTATGTATCCTGTTTGCAAAAACCCCTTCAATCTTTCAATGTGAATTTTAGTGAATAGTCACATAACTAATGAAGTAGCTAACTACAGTTGGACTTCTCTAAAATATAGGAAAGTTGATTTTGAAGATCAGTAGTAGGAAAAAGTTTAACTATATACTATTTCACAAAGCCTACTTGATTTGTTTTTCACAGCACACAAGCTACACATCCTATTGTACCTATTCAAAACAGACCTAGAATGGATGTCTTCTATGTCCTGAGAAATCTAAGTGAAAGTTGTAATGTGTGCACTTTTTTTTTCTTTTTTTATAGATGGTGATTACAAACATTATGTTAAACCCCAAAATAAACATGTAGTATCTTGCAGCTTACCAGTCCTTAGATGTGATGACTGCATTCATTTTATTTTTTAGACTTTTTTTGCCTTTATTTTCACCTGGTGATCCAGCTTGTAACACACTTCCTGCCTTAAGATGTCTGCATTCTGGATAAATTCATAAATCGGACACCATTGGACAGCAGCATTTTCAGTCTGGGGAGAGAATAGTACTAGACTAGCAGATTTAGATGGACTTGACTGACAAATTGAAGCTGAATTACAGCTAACATATTATAAGCTGTTACAGCAAACTGTATTTTTTCCTTTTGAGATGAAGGTTTTACATGAATAAAAGCTGCCCATTGCAAGCACCCCTGTTGGTGTTAAATGATTTGCCTCAACCCTCCAGTCTGACTGCTGCCTTGTCTGGACAGCTTTGTCTGTTTAAAGATTTACTGCTTAGATCACCAGGTGAAAAATAAAGGAAACAAGCCTAATAAAGAAAATGAATGCAACCACCACAACTAAAAATTGATTAGCTGCAATTTAAATACTTTATTGTTTTGGGGTTTAATATTGCTTTAAAGGGTAACTCTACTTTCAGGGGAAAAAGAATAACAAACAAAAAAATATCATAAACTTTTGCTACTTAAGCCATATTATAATTGAATATTGATAACAATTATCTTTCTCTTCCGTTCATGGACGGACACAGCAGCAGTGACCTTAGGGTTATATATCCTTCCTTTCAGGAGAGACTAGGCAGAAAAAACAGCACTTCAAGTGTTTAAACACTTCTTTCAGTACAGCACCTCCCAGGGGGCGGGTCCCCTGGGTACATCCCACTCTCTACTCATGCAGCCCCAGTTTTTTTCTGCCTAACGTTAGGAGAAGACATGGCTCCTCTGGGCCCATGTGCTCTGGAGGTTTTTAGGCGATTTTATTTTATTTTTCCTGCATTTTTTTGGATCCTGGAATCTACAATCAACTGCCGACTGGGTGACAGGCTGGATCCTCGATCCTTGTAGTCCCCCCATGTTTGGCCATTGAGCGTGTGCCAGCCTTTAACTATGTGCTGGGCCATCCACGACATTCCCCGTGTTCCAGGGGTGGCCGGTGAGCGACATGCTCCAGGGCACACATATGACCGGTCTCTATGGCCGTGTCACAGTGTGCCGGGCCGACAGCCATGCCGTAAGCGGACATTGGTTCTATCTGGAATGCCTCCAGCCGGTGGTCGCAGGATGGGTAAGTAGCATCCCCTTGCCTTGGCATGGTGGTTCGGCTGGTGTATTCCTGGGGAGGTCGACTGAGGGTCCGCCCTGCTTTCCTCTCTCCCTCCTTCCCCGTTTTCTGGGTGGCGGCCGTGAGGTGGGGGGTCCCTGGGGGCTCCGTTACTGCCGGGGGGCTGCGCTGCTGTGGGGTGCTATTTTCCTGTCCTGTATGATGCTGTATGTGCTGGGGGGGGGGCCTGCAGGGCCTGGTGCTTTTACTGTGTTCTGCTGTGTTTGTCACTGTATTTTTAAAACGCATGTATGGCCGCCATTTTGCCGCTGACGCGCCACTCTATTGACTCGGCGGCCATTTTCTTGTAGTCTGCATGCTGTTTTTCTGCATGTCGGCAGGCATCTTGGAAAAGTTTTGGCCTCTAGTGACCAGAATAACGGCGCCAAAAGCTCTCAGCACTCTTCCTGAGGGACGGCACAGCATGGGCAGCGTTCTCAGCATCTCAGTAGTGCTACAGCCTGGTGGGGTGGTGAGTCCTCTGGGGAGTGCCCTGCTCTCTGTTGCGGCCTGGAGGGTGGCCTGTGGGTCCTTCCTTGCAGTACAAGGGCGGCATATACGGTGGGTCAGCATGGTGTCCGAACCGGAAGCTTCTACCCCAAGCATGCCAGAGTTAACCCTTTAGTGCCCCTGTTTCTGCGGCCTCAGTAGATGCTATGACGGCAGTCCTTGAGGCGTTTGTTGCCAGAATTAAAGCGGCGAGTGGCCAGAAGGGGGGTAAAAAGCGCCTCCTCCCTTTGCCTTCTTCGTGGGATGTCTCTGACACGGAATCAGGCCCTGCTTCTGCGTCTGGCCCTGGTTCCGTCATGTCATATGATGCAGGCTTAGCCCACACGGACAGTGAGGATGACTCTGCTTCAGGGTCAAAGCATGATAAGGAATTTGTTGGAGCTCTTATCACTGCGGTGCGGGATACTCAGAAACTTGAGGATTTGGCGGAGGCATCAGACATGCCGGTCCCTTTTGGGTTCCGCAAGCCACCCCTCACTGCAAAAGTGTTTCCGTGTGTTCCATATCTGGACAAATTGTTGTACAAGGAATGGGATCGGCCGCAGAAAGTTTTTGCTGTTCCAAAATACTTTGCGATCCGTTACACACTTTTTTTAGGAAATCCTCCTTAAACAAGTATCTCCTCCGTCAGTGGACCCCCCTGTGTCCAGACTGAACAAGGCTACCACGTTACCTATGGTAGGGGCTCCCGCTTTTAAGGACCCCCGCAGATAGGAGAACTGAGGCTATGGCCCGCTCCATGTTCACAGTGGTGGGGTCGGCGGTGAGACCGGTTTTGGCTGGGGCTCTGGTGTCGCAGACACTTGCAGAACGGGCAAAGTCCTTGCTGCAGGAGCTGGAGGCACAGAATGTCTCTGAGACCTGTGTGGACCTAGCCGACCAGTTGGTGCAGGGCCAAAAGTTTGTCTGTGAGTCGGCCCTGGATACGCTCCCTTTGCTCTCCAGGGCCTCCGCGGTGGTGCTACGTCGCCACGTGTGGCTGAAGTGTTGGTCTGCGGACCAGTCTTCAAAAAAGGCCTTGGTGGACTTACCCTTTACGGGTGAACAGCTTTTTGGGTCGTCCCTGGATGACATCATAAAGGATGCCACAGGCGGTAAGAGCACTCCGCTCCCGCATTCTGGAAAGGGTAAGGAGCCTCGCCGGAAGCAAGGGCCCTCCTTTACTACCCCCAAGCATTTTTTTTGCCCGCCAAGTGCGGCAGGAAAACGCTTTCAGGGTTTTACTCCAATCTGTTTGTAGTCCCCAAGAAGGAAGGGGTCCATCCAATCCTGGACCTCAAGGCCCTCAATTGCTTTGTCAAAGTACAAAAATTCAGGATGGAGTCGATTCGCTCAGTAGTAGCAGCGCTCCATCAGGGGGATTTTCTAGGACGCGTATTTGCATATCCCCATATGCGCAAAATACCAGAAATGTCTGCGGTCGGAGAGGACCACTTTCAATTTGTGGCCCTCCCGTTCGGTCTGGCTTCGGCACCACAGGTTTTCACCAAGGTGCTCGCTCTGATTCTGGCCCTGCTGAGGCAGTGCGGGATCGCTATCGTGGGATACCTGGATGACCTTCTGGGTGCTTCTTTAAGCTCAGAATTAGAAGAGGACGTGTCTATCACCTGTCAGACCCTCCGAGAATTCGGTTGGCTATTGAATACCCAGAAGTCAGTACTGGTACCATCTCAGCGGCTGGAATACCTGGGGTTAGTCCTGGATTCCTCAGAGGCGAGAGTTTTCCTCCCAACGGAAAAACTACAGACACTGCAGTCTGCGGTGCAGCGGTTGACGACCCAGAAATGGGCGTCGCTTCGCTTTTGCATGAGAGTGCTGGGTCTGATGATGGCCTCTTTCGAGGCAGTGCCGTATGCCCAATTTCACACTCGAGTGTTGCAAAAAGAGATTCTGTCACGTTGGGACAAGCTTCCTTCGTCTCTGGATTACCAGATTCGGGTGAGTCGACTGGTCAAGTCATCCCTAGTGTGGTGGCTGACATCTCCGGTACTTCGGACCAGAAAGTCGTTTCTGCCGTGCCTTTGGACAGTGGTCACGATGGATGCCAGCTTCTCCGGCTGGGGGGGTGTCTGGGGTGTCCAGTCAGCCCAGGGGCGCTGGACTCAGGAGGAGTCCCGCCTACCAATCAATGTACTGGAGCTCCAAGCGATCAAGTTGTGTCTCTCCAAGTGGTCTCTCTGGTGCGTACATTTGTGCAGGGGGTTCGGCTCTAGCTGTCTACTTTCAGCGACCCTTGGTGGCCCCTCCTGTGCGCCCTCCACTGCCTCCATGGGACTTGAATTTAGTCTTTTCGGTGCTTCAAGAGGCTCCGTTTGAAGACATTCGGAAGATTCCTTTGTTGACTCTGTCCAAGAAGGTGGTTTTTCTGGTGGCAATTACCTCGGTCAGACGGGTATCTGAACTGGCGGCCTTGTCCTGCAAGGCTCCTTACTTGGTCATCCATAAGGATAAGGTGGTGCTGCGGCCGCAGCGGTCATTCCTTCCAAAGGTTGTTTCGGCTTTTCACATTAATGAGGACATTGTTTTGCCATCCTTATGTCCTCGGCCGAAAAACCTGAAGGAGGCCACTTTGCATTCCTTGGACGTGGTTCAGGCCCTACAGGTGTACTTGTCTACTACGGCTCTGTTTCGGAAGTCGGACTCACTGTTCGTGTCGGTAACTGGTCCTAAGAAAGGTCTGTCGGTCTCGTCGGCCACCATTTCTAGGTGGATCAGACAGGTCGTGCTCCAGGCTTATGCCCTAAAGGGGCGGGCGCCTCCCTTTCAGGTTACGGCGCATTCGACCAGGGCGATTGGTGCCTCTTGGGCTTTCCGCCATAAAGCGTCTGTGTTATAGGTGTGTAAGGCAGCGACCTGGTCGTCAATCCACACCTTCTCAAAATTTTACAAGGTGGATGTGAGTGCATCTTCGGATGCCTCCTTTGGCCGCAAGGTTTTACAGGTGGCAGTTTAAGGTTGAAGTTCCTCCGTTGAGGAACTCTGGTTTGTTTGGGGTGAAGCTTGGTTTGCTGTGTTTTTTTCCACCCCTCGAAATGTTTTGACACTGCTTGGGGACGTCCCTAAGGTCAATGCTGCTGTGTCCGTCCATGAACGGAAGAGAAAATAGGATTTTTGTACTCACCGTAAAATCCATTTCTCTGAGTTCATGGACGGACACAGCACCCACCCCCTCCTTTGTTTGTACTGCTTGTTTACGAACTGGGGCTGCATGAGCAGAGAGTGGGATGTACCCGGGGGACCCCCCACCCCCTGGGAGGTGCTGTACTGAAAGAAGTGTTTTAACACTTGAAGTGCTGTTTTTTCTGCCTAAGTCTCTCCTGAAAGGAAGGATATATAACCCTAAGGTCAATGCTGCTGTGTCCGTCCATGAACTCAGAGAAATGGATTTTACGGTGAGTACAAAAATCCTATTTTTTTCTTTACAATCTGCAGCACTGAAGCTTTTCTGCAATATGGCAATCTAACTAACAACTGGGTACAGCCGTGTGCTGCCCCAGTCCCTGACTCCCTGCTGTTTAAAGTTCTTGGCAATAGCCACACAGGCTTGGTCTCACCGCACAGACATCACACTCCCCAGACTATGCACACAGATCTGGTTCCAGGTTGGAGCATCTCTCTTAGCATGCTGGGAGTTTTTGTAGAGGACCTAATGAGCCCACTTAATTCAGCTGGGCTTATCAAGTCCTCCAAGCAGGACTCCCAGCACTCCCCCTAGAGGTATAAACTGGCATAAAGCCTGAACCTAGGATAGATATATATAGATATATATATAGATATATATATATAGATATATAGATATAGATATAGATATAGATAGATATAGATATAGATAGATAGATATATATATAGATATATATATATATATATATATATAGATATATAGATAGATATAGATATATAGATATATATATATAGATATATAGATATATAGATATATATATCATCTTGGATGCAACCAGGGAATTTAACCTGCCTGTTGTCACAGCCTACATTACTGAAAGAAAAAGAAATGCATGGTAACTTCCATGTTAACTGATCTAAAAGTAAAAAAAAAAGTAAAATGACTAGTTGTCTAACCACTTGTTGGTTAGTATGAATTTTAAGAGCAACGCAATGCCAAAAAAATTAAAATAAATGGTGTGAGGTCCTCCAATAAAATTCATGCAAAGGAAGGGGAGGGGACAAGTGTGCGCCCTTTCTCCTCCTGAGCCATGCTAGGCCATATGGCCTCAACTTTGGGGGGTACCCTGGGGTGTCATTCGGCACAAGGGAAATGATGGGATCGATCGTGTTTCAGCTGACCTTCAGTTGTTTTTTTCAGGGAGAGTGGCTGATTGTTCTTTGTAATTGACGTGGATCTGCGTCATTGGACAACATGATTGACAATGGGTGAACAACTTGGGACATTTTTAGATTTTTATAACTTTTTTAATAAAGGACTTGTCAAAAGTTTGGGTGTGTTTATTTCTAGGATACATTTTTTTTATTTTATTTTATTCATTCACATGGTGGGGCGGTATCTGAGGGGATTCCATATTCCAGCAAGTCCCCAGGCTGAAAAAACAGGCATCTCTAAGCTAGAACTGTCACATTTAGCATAAGTAGGAATAACTGCTTAATGTTTCAAATTGAAAAACACAATTTCTTATTCGTATATCACAGACAGGAGAGTTAATTCTATGACCATTGGCTAATGCACCAATTTCAGGTGATTGAATCCCCCGCAATCTTTGAGACACGTCACAGGTTCCAGAAGGTTACAAGGCCATTCACAGCAACCAGACGCAGATTTCAGTGTGTGTTAGCTGATTGGGTGCTATGTAGGTCCAGAGCCTAGTCGCTGAAAACCCTGCTGGGTTGCCTGAAATGTAGAAGACGAGTCCCCTGTGCTGGTTCCTGCTTGGGGCAAAAAAGGAACATGGACGCTATGCAGTGGTTGGCAGGCACTGCTAAAGGACACTATAGTTTTACAAAGCATAGCATGCTTGGAGTCTCTGAGTCTAGGGGAAAAGGGACTTGATGTGCTTCACCCCCACATTACTGTTGAAGAAAAGTCTTGCTTCCACTAACTCTGATGCAGCATCCAGTTTCTCACTCATTTCTTGGGCTCCTTCCTCTGGGACCTTTGTGTTCAAGGTTGCCTTTTCTGTTGCCTTTATCACAGTGCAACACGAACAATTGGCAGATATCTGTAAAAAAAAAAATCTATATATTTTTATTAAACAAAATATCAAAAAAATAGATGGGCAAACAAAAGAAATACTTTCCTCTACTCTATTTAAAAACTGACAATGTTTTCAGAAAACACCTTTACTGATGGTATGGACATGGATTATACCCATGTTTATAGTAGTGGGCATTAATAGACATGGCTACAGTTTACAGTTTGTGGGAAAAAGAGAGGGGGGACAAGGATCCCTTTTAAGGAGTCTGTCCTCATTCCTGACAATGACAAGGTTATGTTCTACCCAAGACCAACTTTTCTTTCTAATGTGGTATCGGTGCTCTATCACAATGAGGACAGTCCTAACATCCTTATGCCCTGCCCCAAAGCTTCCAAAGGAAATCTCTCTTCATTGCCTGGATGCAGCCAGAGCCATTAGTCTACCTCAAAACATCAGATCTGAAAGATGGATTCCCTATTTGTCTTGTCCTCAGGACCTTGCAAGTAACACCCTTCTAAAGCCTGGTACACACTGAGAGCTCTGGTCGGGAGGTTATTCCATGCGAGGTTAGAGCATGCAGTGTTCACTGATTTTCATCGCTAAACTGTTTAGTTCTGACAGAGGGATAGCCCCCCGCCAGAACATTCCGATCAGCACTCTCTGCCATTGGCTGAAAACAACTTTTTAGTTTTTTAAGGCACTGTACCTGTAAAATCCCTTTGTTGGAGTACAGCACAAAACCCTTCCCACTTGTATCACTTTGATATTGCTTGCTGACAAAACTAAGGCAATGCTGAGAGTAGATGTGGTGTGGATGGGGTTATGCAGGGGTGGAGTATTATTATTATTATTCAAGATTTATATAGCGCTAACAGTTTGTGCAGCGCTTTACAATCTTAGGGCACACACTACAGTTATAATACAATTCAATACAGGAGGAATCAGGGGGGGGCTGCTTGTTAGAGCTTGCAATCTAAAAGGGAGGGTGCAGTGATGCAAAAGGTAATAACTGTGGGGGATAGTATAACCCAATGGTATTAGAATTAAATCTCTCGTGAAATACTCAGGATTTTACAGCAAGTTAAAAATCCTGTACGCTACCTTATAAAAAAAATGAAACGCGACCCCCAGTATACCTTCTTCAGCCAACGTCCTTTTAAAATATTATGCTTTCATTCCATAGATTTACTGTTACAAATGTTAGAAAAGGCTGTAGGGGGTGTGCAAGTCTGATGTTTACTGGAAGCAGGAAGAGCGGAAGTTCTCGGCTCAGGACTTGTAGTGTGGCAGACCTAAGAACCATTTTTTTTTTTTTGTGTGTGTGCGTTGTCTGCTTATATACTAGTTCAGTTCTTCTTTTTAACTTGCTCAATTTCTTTTACAGCAAGCTCTTGAAGACTGCAGCTCAACTCCAGCTTCCCTTTTCTATTCTGATTGTGGCTTTTGGAACACTACATGTATATAGAGTATCTTATTTTGTTGTGTTCTCTTTATTCATACATGCATTGACTTGCTTTCTTTAAAAGTGTAAGTATCAAATTATAGAAAAAAATTATGAAGTCTTGCAGCCGTTTTTTAAGCTTGATGGACTAAGTGCTAAAATAGTTAATACCAAAAATTATTTAAATACAGTTGAAAAATGATCTTTATTTTACATACATTTAATTGTTTACATACAACAAAGCAATATTTTTTTACTTAAAATTGAACATACAATTTTGTAACATCATTCAGTGTTAAGTATGAAAGTATGTTCATTTAATACTTTGTATAATAGATTCAGGATTTCTTTCATATAAATGTATATTTTTTAGATCTCCTTTTTCTTTTAGTTTACATGACAAAGTATATTTATAGCCTTTTAAAATAAAGTTTCAGTCAGAAGACAATAAAAGTTGTGGTGTTTCACTTCCAATTCCTACGTCTGATGTATAGTTTAATGGCTACTTTTGTACTTTTACTTTACATTTTGTTGGCTTTAAAGAGAATTTGTCACCACTAAGTAATTAAGTACTTTCCGTGATACTTTTTTTATTGGCACTAACGCACAATTTTTCAGGACAAGCTTTTGGGGTATGTCTCCTTCAAGATCCAAGTAACACTCATCCATTTCAGGATAAAGACCCACGTCCATGGGCTTTAGGATCATTTTACTTGAAGTCTGCTAAGCCTATCACGCTTTACAACTTCTGGACAATGGGGAAATAGAGTTGTTGCGCCCACAGTACACAAGTATTTCATAGATGCAAATCTGCTGGGGACAAAGATGTCTACACATCTTATGCACACATTAGAAGCCAGGACCAGCAGTGTTTATAACTATGTACAATTTGTGCCCACCAAAGGCGGTCTGGTCGAGCTGGCTTCATACTCTATAAGGCCCCTTTCACATTGGAGCGGGAGCCGCGGTGGCGGTATAGCGCCGCTAAAAATAGCGGCGCTATACTGCCGGGATTGCCACGGGAATCGGCCGATAGCGGTGCGGTATTAACCCCCACTAGCGGCCGATAAAGGGTTAATACCACCCGCAATGCGCATTGCGGGCGGTATTGCCGTGGTTTCCCATTGTTTTAAATGGGAAGGAGCAGTATACATGCCGCTCCAAAGATGCTGCTGACAGGAGATTTTTTTTCTCTCCCGCCAGCACATCGCCTCAGTGTGAAAACCCTCGGGCTTTCACATTGAGTAGGCAGTGAAGGAGTTTTTCAGGCGGTATAGCAGCGCTATTTTTAGCTCTGTACCGCCTGAAAAACTCCTCGGTGTGAAAGGGGTCTAAGGCTGAGTAATATGGAAATTAGAGTGTATTGTTGAGAGACCAAAGCTGTGTGCAGGTTCTCCCAATTCCCTTGGTCACCCTTATCCCTGCCCCCTATTCGGGTCCCAGCACTGCCCTCCAAAAATATTTTAAAGTGAGACAGCACACTGGCTAAGTGATTGGCACTTCCACCCTAGCAGCTAGAGCAGGGGTCGACAATATCTGGGCGCCAGGTCATTGTGACCTGGCGCCCGAAGCGGCCAGTCCAAAGCCGCGGCCTCAATTACCGCCCGCCGCGATCGCGCAGCGGGGAGGTGGGGGCACACAGAGGCACAGGATCCTGTGTCTCCGTGCGCCCCCGCCACGCGATAGCGGCGGACGGTAATTGAGGCCGTGGCTTTGCGGCCTTGTGAAGTCCCAAGCTCTTCGGAAGCTTCTGTGGGCTGGCGCCATCTGGTGGTGGCCGTTGGCATTACATTACATTGGCATTGCAGCACTATTTTCACTGCCATCTCCTTCCCTCTAATTAGAACCCCCAAACATTATATATATTTTTTATTCTAACACCCTAGAGAGTAAAATGGCGATCGTTGCAATACTTTCTGTCACGCCGTATTTGCGCAGCGGTCTTACAAGCGCACTTTTTTGGGAAAAAAATACATTCTTAATTTAAAAAATAAGACAACAGTAAAGTTATCCCAATTTTTTTTATATTGTGAAAGATAATGTTACACCGAGTAAATTGATACCCAACATGTCACGCTTCAAAATTGCGTCTGTTCGTTGAATGCTGACAAACTTTTACCCTTTACCCTTTAAAATCTCCATAGGCGACGTTTAAAACAAATCTACAGGTTGCATGGTTTGAGTTACAGAGGAGGGGCCGGATTCAGAAAGTCTGGCGTAAATTTGTGTGGGCGTAGCGTATTTCAGATACGCTACGCCGCCGTAACTTAGTGAGGCAGGCTCTGTATTCAGAAAAAACCTGCGCCCTAAGTTAAGGCGGCGTAGCGTATGTGGTCTGGCGTAAATCCCGCAGAATACACATTTTCCATGAAGTGGGCGTGTTGTATGGTAATGAAGGCTGACCCCATTTACGTAAATTACGTTTTTGACTAACGGCGCATGCGCCGTCCGTGAACGTATCCCAGTGCGCATGCTCCCAATTACGCCGCAAATAGTCAATGCTTTCGACGGGAACGTAACTAAGACGTGAACGACTTACGCAAACGACGTAAAATACGACGCTGTTCGTACGTTTCCGACGTCCATACCTAACATGACCTGCTTTATGAGGGGTAACTTTACGCCGGAAAAAGCCTGACCTAAACGACGTAAAAAAATGCGCCGGGCGTACGTACGTTTGTGAATCGGCGTATCTACCTCATTTGCATATTCCTCGCGGAAATCTACGGAAGCGCCACCCAGCGGCCAGCGTAAATATGCAACTAAGATACGACGGCGTAAGAGGCTTACGCCAGTTGGATCTTCGCAAAATTCTGGCGTATCTTGTTTTCTGAATACAGAAAAAAGATACGCTGGCGCATCCTAGAAGTTACGCGGCGTATCAATAGATACGCCGGCGTAACTTCTTTCTGAATCCAGGCCGAGGTCTAGAGCTAGAATTATTGCTCTAACGATCGCGGCGATACCTCACGTGTGGTTTGAATACCGTTTACATATGCGGGCGCTACTCACCTATGTGTTTGCTTCTGTGCGCGAGCTCATCGGGACGGGCGCATTTTCTGGCTCCTAACTTTTTTAGCTGGCTCCTAGATTCCAAGCAAATTTGTCAAACCCTGAGCTAGAGGGTCATCTGTTCAAATCCCAACCGCAGCATCACCTGCATGAATTTTGCGTTTTCTCCCTGTGCTTGCGAGGGTTTCCTCTGGGTACTCTGGCTTCCTTCCAAACTCAAAAAAAAATAAATGCCAGTCGGTTAATTGGTATCTGTCTAAATTTGCCCTAGTAAGTGTATGTATGAATCTGAGTTAGGGACCTTTAGATTGTAAGCTCATTGAGGGCAGGGACTGATGTTAATGTACAATATATATGTAAAGTGCTGCCTAAATTGATGGCACTATATAAGTACCTGCAATAAATAATAATAAACTGTTCTGACAATAAACCCTTTGGTCAGAAGCATTTGTAGTCAGTGCCTGGCTGAAAATAAGGAGCACACTGTTCACATCTGGAGCCTCCCTTTACATCCAAAAGCTCTGTTCACATCAGAGCCTCCCCTTCATCAGGAGCCCCCCACCATCACATGAAAGTCCTCAGCCCCCTTCCCATCTGGAGCCACCCCTAAGATGTGGCACTTCCACATCTTTCAGGACAGTTAACCTCCCTGGCGGTATGATTCTTTCAGAAAAAACATGCTGAAAGCGGTACCATTATTTGCAAGGAAATTTGGCGTTTTATATTGTAGGTCTGTAATTTTTAGAAATAACTCACTTAAATCTGACCAAACAAGATTCTAATAGGCATCCCGGGAATGACATTTTTTTTAAAAACAAAATTATAAATTATAATATAATAAATAATTATAAATAATTATAACAAATAATAATATAATTATAATAAAAATTATTCAATAATGTAATCAAATCAAAATCACTGAAATTTGCTCAGTTGCAGAATTGTCGCTGTCATTATTTTTTTTTTTTTTTATGACGAATTTCCCCACAAATCGCTATCGCACAATTCTGCAAGTGATTATAATTTATTATCGCTGTTTTTTAGCTGATCTAAAACTATTTTTGACATAAAGGGACACTTTTGGTTGCTATGGACAATCTACAGTTTGCAGGGAGAAAGAAACGTTTTTATTATATAAAATGACATGCATGACACAGGACAGACCACTAGGGACAAGGGGGATGTGTTTTTTTTACATACAGTACTGTAAATCTATAAGATTACAGCATACTGTATGTAAAGTGTTTGTTTACTTTTTTGAATTTGGCAGCGTTCTCCGTCCCCGTGCGTCGTAACGTCGCAGGGAACGGAGATCGGCGTCACACAGAGGCACTGTGTGAATCGAGCGAGGTCCCGCTCGCTCACACAGCGCGGTGGCATCGCTGGATCCAGGAACAAGGTAAGTAAACCATGCCTGTGGATTTAGCGAGGCAAGCCCGAGTCTGACTCGGGGTTACCGCTCGCAGCAGGAAAATCTAACCCCGAGTCAGACTCGGGAATACCGCCAGGCAGGTTAAACAATGCCTTTATTGCATTTCCCCTAGAGACAGGAGTGTAACGGTCACCACCGTTTACGATATTCCCATTCCATCAACCATGACAGCTTATCTGACACTCCACAATCCAACAGACAAGATCCATTCCATAAGAATTACCTCAGAATTAACGAGACAGAAGCTCTGTTCTTTCTGGTTTCAAATGAATGAATGAACTTTAATGGTTCCTTAGCTTTCTTATATACAGTAATCAAAGGAACTCTCCACCCACACATCACACAATGGGGCTTCAATCACATTATTTTTAGATAATGACATTCAGAGAAGTTAATTATTCCCAGGGGCGGACTGGCCCAGGTGGAAAAGAGGAGATTGCCCCCCAGGCCGCTCACATTATATTTAAAAAGGGACGCGGTCCGTAGCGCTGTTTTTTTTATTTTTTTGCTAAAACTCGTCAGCGGTGGCCGCCGATTGGCTGGCTGCTGCCGCGCTGCATTTTGGGAGTTGTAGGAAAGTTAGGTCATGTGGCACGTCAGGGCACGAGCGCCGTACATCTCTGTGACTTGTGGGCTGGCTACAGAGAAGAATCAGTGAGCCTGAGAGAGAGACTGCACTGGCCCTGGATCGTGAATTAGCGGCCGAATTGCAGTGAAAGATCACACTCCATCCAGCCCGTGCTGCAGCTGCGCTGTGTCCTGTGACAGGGATGTTAGCTGCACCTGTCACAGGGCTCAGTGAGTGTGTGTGTTCCATCTTGAAGAGTACAGCCCTCCCCCTCCTCAGTCTCCACTAATGGGAGAACGATCAGCTCTGTCTCCTCCCACCCCTCTCTCCCTATGCCTGCCCACACTCGATGCAGACCATGTCCTTCTGTGAAGGAGATATGCGGGCGGGAAACTTTGAAGTCGGCAGCCACAGTGTCATCATATTCTAAACATGAAGACGCTGAGTGAGCCAGTGACAGTGAGCCTCCTGCTAGGACTGTGCAAGTGAGTGAGCTGTAAACAGACTCTCCCCTCCCTCCTCTTTTCCTACTCCTCTCTCCCTTGAGCCTTATCATTTAACCTCTTGCCTGCCAGGCACTTTCACTCTCTTCCTGCCCAGTACAATATTCAGCTTTAAGTTCTCTTACACTGAGCCCAGGTTCTCATTGGAGCGATTTGGCATGCAATTTGACATGTCAAATCGCATGCCAAAACGGTGCCAATTGCCAGCGATGGCACCATCTGAATCGATGCAACGTTGCATTGATTCCATTTGTGGTGTTGCACCGATTCCCAAAAGTAGTTTCTGTACTACTTTTGGCAACTTCGGGGTGCGATTTCAATAGACATTTGTACAGGAACCCGCACAGATGTCTCTGAAATCGCACCCCGGGACTGAAATGCGAGTATGAAATCGTTCAATTGTTCAGCTGAACTCACACGATTTCATTCCCGATGTCAGTGTGAACCTGGGCTCTGAATGACAATTGCGCAGTCAAGCAACACTGTACCATATTACATTGTTCTTTTTTTTCACACAAATGGAGTTTTCGTTTTGGTGGTATTTAATAACAATTGGGGTTTTTTATTTTTTGCTAAAACATGAAAAAATAAAAAAATAAATGTTTTTTTTTTGTTAATACAGTGCCTTGAAAAAATATTCATAAAATCCCAATAAAATACATTTACTTTTCTGGTTGTAACATGACAAAATGTGGGAAATCAAGGGGTATAAATACTTTTTCAGGGCACTGGAAGTCATTTTTATCCTTCACTGAAGTTCACTGATGGGGGGCACAGATAGGCGGTACTGTTGGGCACTGATGGGTAGCAATGATGGGCATTAATGGGTGGCACTAAAAAGCAGAACAGATTGGTGTCATTTGCTGGGCACTGTTGGGGCTGCACTGTAATCAGTGCCCTAATTATTTGTACAGTGTCCCCTGTGAGGAGATGCCCCTAATCGGCTCTCCTCACAGGCTGTCATTTACATGCGATTGGCTGTTATTGGACACAGCCAATCACATGGGTAAAGAGCAGCGTCATCGGCTATTTACCAAGATCAGGGTAATGCTGTCATTGCTGTGTCATATTTGTCTTGCTTCATAACATCAATACCTGTTATAAAACCCGGAGGGCATGGATGGTGAGATGATTCAGTGGCACAATGGGCCTTCGACTCAACTTGCCCCCCAGGCTTAAGGCTGCCAGCCCTCCCCTGATTATTCCCCAGACGTCCGGACTCCGATACTAAGTGATTCACCTGCATAATACACATTTCTATGTCAGACGTTTTGGCACCGATTTAACATGACCTAATTACTACACCTGAGAAATCAGACGTTATGACTCTCATCTGCTATTCCTATCGCATAGTATCATCAATAGACTTTTCACACAACCACATTCCTTTACTAAACATAATTGACATGTTAATTCCCTACCCCTGAAAGGAGACATCTGACCTTCCAGACTTAATTAGCACAATAGACACAAAGTATTGGCATCACAGCATCACACGATGGACAATGGAATGTCTTTCAGGAGCCTATTGACCTGTTGAGTTCAGAACAACTTGTAATATTTCAAGATATCCTGCAATACATGAATTATCAGTAATGTCCCATCTCATGTATTTTATAATTAATATTTCTCAGTCACCCTATGCCCAAAAGGGGCACAGGATGACCCTAGACCCAAGAGTCATTAGTGACGCTGGCACAGGAGTACCCCACATCCTTCAAAAGTCTCTGGGTGTCCCGGGCCATTCTGTTACATCTCTCCGCTTTCGTGGGAGACTGACACAGGAGGGAACCCCAAACGGGTTGACTCCGAAGTTAGTCAGTAGTTCCAGTCCTCCAATGCTGGTATCCATACCGTACCCCAAATAAATTGCTCCAAACAGAGCATTACTCACCCAGCCAACCTCTGCCTCTCTCAGAGAACATGCCTGCCGCTGGGGAGAGGCCTGGACTGGCCCTTCTCCCTGGAGTCTTTTCAGCCGCTGGAGAGAAGACAGGGTGACTGGGCTCAGTCCATCATGCTGTTGGGGATCTGGGCCAACTGGCCCCCATCCCTGGGGTATACCATTGGAGACTGAAGTCTCATCCACTGGTGGTAGGTGAAAATCCCCCGGTGCTTGCAAAGCAAAGCTGACATCCTCCTGTCTCAGTGCCGCACCATTTTCTGGGGTTGTGTCAGTGAAGACTGAAGTCCTATCCACTACCCCAGGAACCCCCTCTTCCGTTAGTTGACAGCATAGGCTTGTGGCACTCTGCTCTGTTGCCAGCTCTTCTGCTGGGTTGCTGTGAGTGGAGACCACAGTCCCATCCACTACCACAGGAACTCCCTCTCCTGCTAGTTGAGAGCAGAGGCTTGTGGCACTCTGCTCTGTTGCCAGCTCTTCTGCTGAGTATGCATAAACCGTAACATCCTCTGAACAGTCCGTTAAGTCCATACGTTCTGTAATCTGTGGCTGGGGAGATGAGCCAACTGCCCTAGCCCCCTGGAACTCCACATCATCCGCTTCAGCTTTGGGAATAGCAATCTTCAGATTTTCCACTGCCGATTCATCAGCCAGGATTTCACAGTTGTCATCTAAAATTTCCTCATAGTCCCAGGCAACGGGAGCCCCACCCTGCTGCTCAGCAGAGTCTAGCAGCTGTCTGTAGGCGATCTCCAGCTCCCATTCCTGAATGGCCAGAAACTCCAAATCTTCCTGTAACCAGTGGCCTTCCGAGACATTCAATTTTTGTTCTCTGTGCTCCATTATGTCCTCCAAGCGCCACTCCCTATCATCCCCGAAGTCAGGATCACTGGACATCCTCCAATATAATAGTCCCAGGCCATCATAGTCCTAGCCTTCCGTGGGGCTGTCATCCGCTGACCACGGGCACTCTTGGGTTACACACCACCGGTGGGCTCTGTAGCTTTCGTCCAACCACAATACAATCCCATACACCCAACTCCATACCCACAGTTGAAATATTACAAGTTGTTCTGAACTCAACAGGTCAATAGACCTGTTGAGTTCAGAACAACTTGTAATATTTCAAGATATCCTGCAATACATGAATTATCAGTAATGTCCCATCTCATGTAATTTACAATTAATATTTCTCAGTCACCCTATGCCCAAAAGGGGCACAGGATGACCCTAGACCCAAGAGTCATTAGTGACGCTGGCACAGGAGTACCCCACATTCTTCAAAAGTCTCTGGGTGTCCCACCCCAAAGCACCTTGTCCCCATGTTGATGAGGACAAGGGCCTCTTCCTGACAACCCTGGCCATTGGTTGTGGGGGTGTGCGGGCGGGGGGCTTATCGGAATCAGAGGTCTTCTTCCGACTTCGGGGGTCTTTTTCCGACTTTTCCGCTCTCTCCAGCGTCTTTTCACGCTCTCCGGTGCCTTCTCTGCGCTCTCCAGTTCTTCTCTCGCTTTCTGCCTTCTGCGGGGCTCCGCTATCTTCTTCCAGCTCTTTTATTGCGGCGGCCTGGTCTTCCCTGGCGTCTTCTTCCCTCTTCTCTTCCGATGTTGACTCGTCAAGCTCTCCCGCTGTAATGCCGGATGCGCGGTCCTCAACAATTTATATAGGCATGGGGCGTGGTCCCCGTGTGATGTCACAGTGACCCCGCCTCTTATGATGTCACCGCCCAGAGCATGATGGGACTGACATCATAAGAGGCAGGGTCACCGTGTGACATCACCCAGTGACCACGCCCCATGCCTATATAAATCTAGTGGACCGTGTGCACGGCACACTACATTACAGCGGGAGAGCTCTTCGAGTCAACATCGAAAGAGAAGAGGGAAGAAGACATGGTCACCGCTAGTAAAAGAGCTGGAAGAAGATAGCGGAGCACGGCCGAAGGCAGAAAGCACCAGAGAGCGCGGAGAAGGTATCGGAGTGGGAGAAGACGCCGGAGAGAGTGGAGAAGTCGGAAGAAGACCCCGGAAGTCGGAAGAAGACGTTTTCCCCCCCCATACTCATTCACATAGCGTGGGGGGCCGGGATCTGGGGGCCCCCCTTATTAAAGGGGGCTCCCAGATTCTGATAAGTCCCCCGCCCTCAGACCCAGACAACCAACGGCCAGGGTTGTCGGAAAGAGGCCCTTGTCGTCCTCAGCATGGGGACAAGGTGCTTTGGGGTGGGGTGTGGCCCCCCTGCCCCAAAGCACCAACCCCCCCATGTTGAGGGCATGTGGCCTGGTCTAGGAGGGGGGCCCTCACTCGCCCCCTTTCCTGACCTGCCGGGCTGCGTGCTCGAATAAGGGTCTGGGGACCTGGGGGAACATCCACAACGGTTTTTTTTTTTTCAGTGTGGGGGATTCCCCTTACGATCCATACCAGACTGAATGGTCTGGTATCAACCCGGGGGCGAACCTCACGCAAATTTGTTTTTACATTTTAATGGGGTTCCCCTTCAAGATTCTCCGCACACGAGTCACCCCGCAAGTCGGATTATCTTGATCCGACTTCTGGTGCGACCTCTATACCCCATAGGGAACCATGGATTTTAAATAGAGAGAAAAAAAAACGCGGCTGAAAGCTAGCACGGCGAAACGTGCATTGAATTCAATGCAAAACACAGAAAAAATCACGTTAAATACACCGCTTTTTTCCTGCCGTCTATACTAGCTTTACAGCACGTTTTTTTAAAACGTCCGTGGGCATGAGGCCTAAAAGTGGAGGGACATCTGTTGCAATTCGCACCCCTCTGGATCACAACATTTCAAGGTTGAAAACTCAACACCTCACAACTATCTTTATCTTTCAAATCGACCAAACACTTTCCAAGGACAGTCAGATTTGAAGAATGCCCTGAACCCCACCTCTTGTCACAGGGAGTTCCTGTACCAGTACCATCACAGGACAGGTTCAAAAGATTTTACTCAAATCTGTTCACGATACCAAAGCCCAGCGGAGTATTCATCCTATCCTGGACTTGGTGGAACTAAAGTTCTGCTGTTGCATGCTGTGACTGTTCATGAACAGATAGAATGGGCAGTCTCTGGTGATTTGATCACTCCAGAGAGGATTTTTACTCCACACAAACTCTTTGCCGAGCTCTCTCAGTTGAAAAAGAGTTCACAAAGAAGTAGTCTGTTCCTGTGGTTGATCCTGCTGTCTCAGTATTAAACAAAAGCCTCACTGTACCTATTGAAGGTGTGCCTTCTTTCAAAGATTCTGTAGATGGAATGTTTGAGACTCTTAAAGGCCTTTTTCTTTACTCTTGCAGGAAGCCAGCCTTGCAACCAGCTCTCGTTGCAATGTCAGTAGGTGAAACTGCAGCTAACTGGACTAGGGCAATGCAGGAAAGTGATCCAGATTTTCAGGATCATGCTTTAACAGAGCAATTACAGGAACTAACCTCTGCTCTGCTTTTATGTGGATGCCCTAGAACATGTCATGAGAAAAATCTCCAGAATAGCCATAATCTCCATTCACATGCGTAAAATGTTGTGGCTAAAAGCCTGAACAGCTTTAACAAGCTCCTCACATGTATGTCCAGGAGGACATCTGTTTGGAGAGACACATGATCAGTTCACCAAAGATGTCACAAGAGGGAAGGTTTTACTTCCACAGTAAACCCCCCCCCCCCCCACCCCCACTCAGAAGCCCAATTTAAAAAAAAATCGGAGCACCTAGCCACTCTACCCAGGTTTTAACTTCAAAAACTTCGCTCAGTCCTTTCTTTTGGTGCAAGACTTGGGCCACTTGTCTGTTATAGGTTGCTTCTCTCTGGGTCACAGGCATCCCAGACCCGTGGGTTCAGTTGCTAATCTAAGGGGTACAAGACACAGTTCAAACCTCTACCCCCTTACTGCTTTCTTGTCTCAATTAACCAAAAACTGCCAATGGAGAGTCAGATTTGCAGAATGCTCCAAGCCATCTCTTGTCCCAGGAAGTAATTGTGCTAGTAACGCCACAAGACCAGGTTGAAAGTTTTTTTTCCCAACCTGTTTACAGTACCAAAGCCCACCAGGGGTAATTGTCCTATCTGGACTTTAAATACTTTCAAATTCCAAAATTTCACATGGAATCTGCAAGGTTGAGGGAAGATGAGGGGATGAGGGGGTATACATGGCGTCCATAGACATCCAAGCTGCCTGTCAGCATGTTGCCATTAATCCACCTCACCTGTGCTTTCTGCCTTTCACAGTAGCAATCACTTCCAAGTGGCTTCCTCAGTATTCACAAAGAGCAGTGTGATAAAGGACAGCCAAAAGATCCCAGCACCTCTACCTGTCCTCCTCAGAACTGAGGCCTAACACTGTCATGGACAAATCTACCCACTGCGCTTTTGAGCACCTATTCCATCAGATCTGAGGGAGTTTCCTGGGCATTTTGGCGAAAGGCTGTTTTTATCCCAGCTCTGTAAGGCTGTCACCTGGTCCTTAGTTCATGCTTCAAGATTCTACCAAGTGAATGTCCAGTCTTCTGCAGATGGAGCTTTTGTTGAACCTTGTTGTTGGGCCTGTCAGCACAGTTCTGTTGGCTGAGAGGCCCAACAAAAAGGGCAGGCAATCCCTAGGAACAATTCTGTTTTGTCTAGTGATTGGCCATCCTACTTGTTAATTGCTTTTGAGACTTTTCAGAGACTATGAATGCTTTGCCTGTGTCCTGTACTGTACAATTAAAAATAATTGTGGCTTGATTGTAAATTATATCTTGGAGAACGGGACACCCTCCCTTCTATTCTGGGTAACCCTTTTTTTTGCTACAACACTAATGACTCATGAATGGTTTATAGGGGAGGCGTCCAGTGGGCATGTCCTCAACAGCTTGCCAGGGTCCAATCACCTGAAGGTACAAGCCTATAACCCAGTGCCTATGAATACTTTGCTTGTGTCCTGTACTGTACTTCAAGCTGCATAATTTACATGTAATTCAAAATTTCCTTTTCTTAAATTTTGTGCAATTTCATGTTCACAAAGCACAAAATAGTTTAACAAATTCAACTTAAAAATAGCTTTGGGGGGCTGGGGGAGACTTAATTTGGGGTGAACTTTGGCATTAATAAGGGGGTTCAAGAAGATTACATCTATAATGAACATGCAAGGTCCCTTGCCAGTATTAAAATTCGAAGTGATGGTTGCAATTTTTTTTTTTAATACTTCTTTCCCCTCTTTATTTTTTCACCTGGTGATCCAGCAAGTAACATACATACTGTCTTAGGGTGTTTGCATTTTTGACCAATTTGTAAAGCAGACCTCTTTGGACAGTAGCATTGTCAGTCTGGGGAGAGGGTAATGTTAGACTAGCAGATTTAGATAGACTAACAAATTGAAGCTGGACTCCATATAATACTTTGTTTACGGTAATTGCTTATAATTTGTTTTCCTTTTGAGGTAAAAGTTTTGTATAAATTTATAAAATTGTAGGCACCCCTGTAGAGTTGAATAATAACAGACTTGCTTAACGCTGGACAACCAAGTGTAAATAAAGGAACCCCCCCCCCCCTCCAAAAAAAAAAACGAATGTGGTCGCCACATCTAAGAATTGATGAGCTGCAATGTAAATTCTTGGGCTTAATACTGTCTCAAAGCGGTACATTAGGGTGTTTCATTTTTCCAAAGATGTGGTTTTCATATGACTTTGCTTTCGCCCCGAGTCTCAGTGATGTAAAAGATATATATGCCAAATTTCAAGAAGATTGGATATTTAGGGATTGCACACACTGATCACTTTTATCATAAACTAGTGAAATTTCTAACATTAAACTAAGTGTACAAAAGAAGAAAAAAAAGATTCATATAAGAATAAACATTACAAAGCTATCGCTGAAATCAATAAGACAGTTATACAGGAAGACTCATCTCCATCATCACAAGCACCTAGTAACGAATGGGCTGAGTTTTTGCCTCCAGCAACGAACAAATTATGTTTAAATCCTAGATTAAAACCTCTTAATCAGACACTTACGTCTACTTGGGATCAAGAACAGCTATTTGTTCGACAAACAAGTACTTCATTTATAGAAACTGCAAACAGCCTTGGCCACGATGTTTAAAAAATTTCCATATCTCCAGCTACCGTTTACCGAGCTCGGGCCATCAATAGAAGTAAAATGGCAAAGAAAATCGAAGAGTCACTCTTTGAAAATCCTCCTCATTTGGTCTTGCATTGGGATAGTAAACTGTTGCCCTCAATTGCCCATGGGAATGTCAAAACTTTGGAAGATAGAGTTGCAGTTCTAGTGACTGGCAAAGATTTTGAGCATTTGCTTGGCGTACCTGTTGCCCTGAAAGGCACTGGTGAGCAGATGGCTGAAGTAGTTATTCAGGAAGTGGACTGATTTGGGCTACGTGACAATATAATCGGTATATCTTTTGATGCTACAGCATCTAATACAGGACTGATCCAAGGGGCATGTACCAGAATTGAAAGGGAAATCGGACAAACATTGTTGTGGTTGGCTTGCCGTCATCACATCCATGAACTAATATTGAAAGGAGTGTTCTTTATTTATAATTGAACATTTTTATTGAATTTTAGCATTTTCAATACAAAAATATAAAACACAATTGAGTGATGAAATAGAGAGGGGTAGTAGAAACAAACATCTCCTGCAAGGGCATAAATGGTCTCAATACAACTATTCAAACACAATGTCCGGTGGCATAGTTAGCTAGATCACAATACTGCATAGTCCAGGAATCTGTTAGAGGCTGCTGGCATGGTACAGGAGATGATTAGAGACTGATGACATGATACTAAAGATAAGAGAATGTAGAAATTATACAGAAGATGGTCAGAGACTGCAGACATGGTACAAGAGATGGTCAGAGACTGCAGGTATGATACAAGAGATCAATGCAGCCTCACCAGTGCCCATCAAATACAGCTTCACTGTGCCCATAAATGCAGCCTCACTGCCCATTAATTCAACCTCACTGTACCCATCAATGCAGCCTCACTGTGCCCATCATTGCAGCCTCACTGTGCCCATCATTGCAGTCTCACCATGTTCATCATTGCAACCTCACCATGTTTATCATTGCAGCCTCACTGTGACCATCATTGCAGCCTCACCGTGCCCATCATTGCAAGCCTCACCGTGCCCATCATTGCAAGCCTCACTGTGTTCATCATTGCAAGCCTCACCGTGTTCATCATTGCAAGCCCACTGTGCCCATCATTGGAGCCTCACCGTGCCCATCATCGCAGCATCACCATGTTCATCATTGCAGCCTCACTGTGACCATCATTGCAGCCTCACCGTGCCCATCAATGCAGCCTCACCATGTTCATCATTGCAGCCACACTGTGCCCATCAATGCAGCCTCACCGTGTTCATCATTGCAGCCTCACCATGCCCATCATTGCAGCCTCACCGTGCCCATCATTGCAGCCTCACCGTGCCCATCAATGCAGCCCCACAGTGTTCATTATTGCAGCCACACCGTGTTCATAAGGTAATAAGTATAACATTGAGCTAGTAAATCTGTGAAAAATTATTTCAGAATGTGTATCAGAATATCTATGACAACTTACAGTTTTAAAATCAAAGGGTAGAAAAATGCACAGAGAGCAAGGACAACTCTACGGCTGGATATGTAGAGAAATCCTTGCATAACTTCTATGCCAATCTATATAATATATATATATATATATATATATATATATATATATATATATATATATATATATATATATATATATATATATATATATATATATATATATATATATATATGTGTATGTATATATATATATATATATATATATATATATATGTATATATACATCCATATATAAGGCAATGCGTTTGGATTTGAAAGAAAAAAGAGAAAAGAAAAAGAGAGGGAGGGGGAATAGAAAAGAGAGAACGATGTGGATATGGATATATACATATATATATATATATATATATATATATATATATATCTTTTATATAGACTGGCATAGAAGTTACACAAGGATTTATCTCTAAATATCCAGCCATACAGACCCTTCCACCAGACCCCTGCCCCTACAGTTCTGGTAGGGCCCCTTGCCAGAGGCGCTCCTGCACTCTCTGCTCCATGGCTCTGTGTAATCTTCCCTGATCCCCTTTGACATCCATGTGGCTCCAGCCTCCAGGTATTGTCAGCTTCTCATCCAAGTCTCCATATAATCATCCATAGACTGCTGTAAACCTTGGGGATTACCTTCACTTTTTATAAAATAGAGAGTCTCTGCTTTATACCTGAGGAGTTTGTATACGTTTGAAACTCAGCACTGTCTTTTTTCCTGATTGTTCATAAGTTTACATACCGTGGAAGAATTTATGATTTCTTGGCCATTTTTCAGAGAATATAAATGATAACACAAACACTTTTTTCACTTATGGTTAGTGTTTGACTGAAGCCATTTATTATCAATCAACGGTGTTTACTATTTTTAAATCATAATGGCAACATAAACTACCCAAATGACCCTGATCAAAAGTTTACTTACCCTGTGTATTGCCCTCTTTAACTTTAATGACGGCTTGAAGTCTTTTGTGGTATTTGTGGATGAGGCTCTTTATCTTCTCAGATTATAAAGCTGCCCATTCCTATTGGCAAAAAGCCTTCAGTTCCTGTAAATTCTTGGGCTGTCTTGCATGAACTGCACGTTTGAAATGGCCACTAAAGAACCTTTACTTTATTATGCTGTAGCCAATGACAAGTCGAGTTGTCCTTTTGTTTTGGATCATTGTCATGTTGGAATGTCCAAGTACATCCCATGCGCAACTTCCTGGCTGATGAATGCAAATGTTCACCTTGCCATCAAGATACTCCAAAGTATCTGAATCCTGCCCTCTGTGTCCATTTTTGCTCCCTTTTCATAGTGACAGGGACTCTCACTATTACAATATATACATATTGTGACGATGCGGGGTGATTAAGCTCTAGTGGTGTGCGCGTTTTAAGGAACACCGGTCAGCCCAGACTGTATTTTTAAGGGCATAGCAGCCCAATTTTATTTAACACTTCCCGCCCGGCCTATAGCAAAATGATGGCCGGGCGGTGGTTCAGTTAACCTGACTGGACGTCATATGACGTCCAGCAGGATAACAGGGGGCGCACATAGCGGCGATCGGTGGTGCGGTGTGTCAGTCTGACACACCGCTACACCGATCTCGGTAAAGACCCTCCGACATAAGCTCTTTACCACGTGATCAGCCGTGTCCAATAACGGCTGATCACAATGTAAACAGGAACAGCCGTTGATCGGCTTTTCCTCACTCGCATCTGACAGACGCAAGTAGAGGGGAGCCGATCACCTCATCTCCTGACGGGGGGGGGGGGGGTCTGTGCTGATAGTTTATCAGCGCTGCCCCCCTCGGATGCCCACCAAAGACCACCGGGGATGGGCATCCACACTGGACCACCAGGTATGCCCCCTAGACCATCAGGGAAATGCCAATCTGTGCCACGGCAGCTGCCAACCCAAAATTCCAACCAGTGCCACCAGGGATATATATCAGTGCCCAACAGTGTCATGTATCAATGCCCAGCAGTGCCGCCTATCAGTGCCACCCATAAGTACCCATCATTGCAGCCTTTCAGTGCCCATCAGTGTCGCCTACCAGTACCACTCATTGGTGCTGTCTTATCAGTGCCCATCAGTGAAGGAGAAAACTTATTTACAAAAAAAATTTTTTTTATTTGTATAGCAAAAAATAAAAACCGCAGAAGTGATCAAATTTCACCAAAATAAAGCTCTATATGTGGGAACAAAACAGCGACAGCGCAAAAAGCTGAAAATTGGCTTGGGCAGGAAGTGCATGGTATTGAAGTGGTTAAATGAAACGAACATCACAGAAAATCTCCCCTCGCAGCATACATGGTTCCACCATCATTGTATAACTGAAACTTTAGCCTCTTGGCTCACTCACTTAGTCAAACGCCCTCCTGGAGCTTACTTAATCGTGCTGCTTGGTCGCGGGCCACATCTGCCTCCTGCAGACATACACTTTCAGAGTGCCACCTGCAGCCTAAGGCTAAATTCACACCTTTGCATTTTTTGTGCTTTTTTAAAATTTTGCAGATTTGCGCTACAGTCCATTTACCATGGTTTCCTATGGAATACATTCTGTAGTGCAAAGCTGCAAAATACAAAAAGCACTAAACATGCATAGGTGTGAATCCAGCCTTATGGCCCATACACATGATCCAAATATCAGATGAAAACGATCGTCCAAGGAATAATTGTACCATTTTCTGGTTCGAGTGTACACTACTTTCGAGAGTTGATCACGACAGTTCAGCCGATATTATTCGATCGAACAAGCACATAAATGTTCCTCGTACGATCCCAGATTGGCGTCCAAAAATACAATACAAATACATTACAACACATTACATCACTTCCGCGTTTTTTTCTGTCGTACGAGAATTTTTGTGACTTTAATAACCTATTCAATTTCCACCCACCTCTTTTTCCGGGTGTGCTTCCACATGCACTTCTCCCTAATGTTTGGGGTCCTCCCTTTCTTTTCACCTCCCCCAGGACTGTAGGGGGTCTACTTTTTTACCCACTATCAGGAACTGACTTTTTTGAGTACCTAGCTCAACTTCAACTAGCACTGTTTACAAGGTTTGCTAATACCTGTGTGGTTACTCTTGGTAACCAACTTCTCAAAAATGCACAATTTAACGTCATCAGGGACTCTTGTCCCATCACCTGCTAAGACAGTATCTGAGGAGGGACCCCACACAGGCCAGCAGTTACTCCCTATGGGACCTTTCCACAGTTTTACATCGCCCCCTGTTGTCCAACACTCCATCAGCGACTGTTCTTGCACAACACTTTTTTCCACACCAGTTTTTACCATTTCTGTTACCAGCGGTATTTCCGATACCCCTGCCTTGTCTAACAGGGCCCCAGAGTGCTTCTCATACACAGCCTTTGTATGAAGCAACCCAGCACACTGTGAGACAACTTTCCACAATAATACAAAACATTGCATGAAACAATTCCATCATTTGAGATTTCCACACAGTACAGCCTGCAATATCCAGCTCCAATCAGCCGTACCCCATGGTACCAGTTCTCCAAACGCAGGAGAGGATGGCAGGATATACACTGGCTGTACACATTTTTCTCTTAATGCATTGTGGACAAAATGTCTGCTGTGCGTTTACACTCGCTGGGCCCTTCAGTCATGAGAGGATTAGTCTCTGCAACAACCCATGCACCTTGGCCTATAGGCTGTTCTGCAGACACCTCTCCTGGCACAGCAGTCATAGCGTCCACTACCCCTTTAGCTGCAAAACCTTGTTCCGCATGGCTATTAGTATCTTGGCCCAATCATCCCAGTAGGTCGTGCTCTGTTGGACTTGATTGTCCCAATGAGACCTAGACAGACCAAGAATCTCAACAGCATCTGGAACACTTTTTACACTTCTCAACATTAAACACATCACTTTGTTTTAACCTGCATTGTGGCAACACATTTTCAACCATACCATGTTGCTGTACCCCACCCTCACCAGCATGAGTAGATGAAGTTTCATTGCAGACATCAATCTTTTTAACTTTAACACTTGCCTCCCCACCGAACAGAGCACTGCAGCAAGGCCTTTTTAGCACAAAGAGGGGGATCTCCCATTTGGGGTCACTTCCACTCCTGTGTGCACAGTCACACAGTCAGTCTTTCTCACTCAGTCTGAAGATTTGCAATCACAGCCATTGTTACGGGCAACCAAACTCCTGAACTTCAGGTTAGCCTGTTGCTTTCTCCTTCTGTATTTCCCCATGCGATCACAAGGTGAAATTAAGACTTTCGGGCCTCCCAGCGCTCTTTGTGGGAATAGTGAGCCACCTTTTTATAGGAGCCCCACCATTCAGACAACACTTCGCTGGTTGCTATGGGAGAATGCACTCTCCCTGCAGAGCTTATCCAGCCCTTTCCAACTGGCTGTAATGGTTACTCTTGAGCCCACTAGCCAGGACTCTCATCAGGATCATTCCACCATAGGTCTCACGATCGACCTTGACTTTGTTGCTACAGGCAACAATATGCATCTTTGCAGCAACAGATGCACAGTTCCTTCATAAAAAATTCTGGCGTACTGTCTTCTTAAGACACACAGCAACAGCAATACATACCGTCTCTTGACACTCAGTTTTCAGCATGCGAGGATCTGGACCAGTGCCATCTATGCCCGCATTCTCCACCAACTGTGACGATGCAGGGTGATTATGCTCTAGTGGTGTATGCGTTTTAAGGAACAGCAGCCAAATTGTATTGAAACGAAACAAACGTCACAGAAAATCTTCCCTCAGAAGGGGTTCCGCCATCATTGTATACTCTTAGTCAAACTCCCTCCTGGAGCTTACTTGCTCAGCTTTGTGCTGCTTGGTCACGGGCCACATCTGCCTCCTCCAGACATGCACTTTCAGACTGCCACCTGCAGCCTTGGACTCCCAGAGACTGCCTGGTTAGAAATAGTTTTCTAAATTGTTTAAAAATAAACATCTGAAAAGTGTGGTGTGCATTTGTATTCAGCCCCCCTGAGTCATTACTTTGTAGAACCACCTTTTGTTGCAATCACAGCTGCAAGACTTTTTGGGGATGTCTCTACCAGCTTTGCACATCCAGAGAGTGACATTTTTGCCCATTCTAAAATAGCTCAAGCTCTGATTGGACTGGAGAATGTCTGAACAGCAATTTTCACATCTTGCCACAAATTCTCAATTGGATTTAGGTCTGGACTTTGACTGGGCCATTCTAACATGAATTTGCTTCTAAACCATTCCATTGTAGCTCTGGCTGTATGTTTAGGGTGGTTGTCCTGCTGGAAGGTGAACGTCTGGCCAAGTCTCAAGTTTTTTGCAGACCAACAGGTTTTCTTCTAAGATTGCCCTGTATTTGGCACCAGCCATCTTCTCATCCACTCTTACCAGCTGTCCCTGCTGAAGAAGTATCTTGTGTTCAGGGTGATGTGCAGTATTAGTTTTCCACCACACGTAGCGTTTTTCTTTTAGGCCAAAAAGTTTTATTTTGGTCTCATCTGGTCAGAGCACCTTCTTCCACATGTTTGCTGTTTCCCCCACATGGCTTTTTTGCAAAATGCAAACTGAACTTCTTATGGCTTTTTTTTCAACAATGGCTTTCTTCTTGCCACTCGTCAATGAAGGGCAGATTTGTGGAGTGTACGACCAGGGCAGGACTTAGGGTGGTGGGGGTTCCTGGGCTTGAGTGTTGAAGGGGCCCCCTGGAGCCGATAATTGGGGGGGGATCGAAGATGTTGAGCGAGGGGGGGGGATCATAGTTGTTGAGCGGGGTGGTGCATTAAAGTTGTTGAGTGGGTGGTGCGCATTAAAGTTGTTGAGCGGAGGGGGGGTGCCTCTCACCTGTGCACAGAATGTGTCGGCTCTCTTCCCTTCAGCAGACATCCACACACCACTCCGGGGGGGGGGGGTGTTTTGCAGTTGGTGAGCGGGGGGGAGTGCCTCTCACCTGTGCCGACAGCCGGGGCCACAGACTGTCATTAGCCCGGCTGTCGGCTTTCTTCCCTTCAGCAGCCACAGTCCTCCACACACCGCTCCGGTTCCTCCTGCTTCCGTGCTGCCTCCTCTTGCAGTGCGGGAAAATTAACCCTTTCACGGGACTGCGGGAAGAAGTTGTCTGTGCGGGAAAGAATCCGTGCGTGTTGTGAGGTATGCGCAGGGCCGCCATCAGGAATTTTGGGGCCCCTTACACAGCTTAAAGGGTCACTAAAGGACATTTTTTTTTTTACAGCACAGAGGCAGGATAACATGCAAAAACTAAACTGAAACTACAGGTACATTATATGATTGATTTTTAATCGTTTTTAAAAGGAATCAGTTAACTATTATGTCTCTATACTCTGTAAACAGTCAACAGTCATTTGAGCAAAAAAAGTTTTTCCTTTACAACTCCTTTAAGGCATGGGCCTCCTGGAGCAGAGAACCGGGGGGGGGGGGGGGGTGCTGCCACCTGAAATTGAGAAGCGGGGGGGCTGCTGTTGCAAATTGAGAGGCGGGGGGGGGCCTTTACAAAAAAAAGAAGAAATAAAGAAAAAAAATATATATATATATATAAAAAAAAGGGGGATAGCCATCCGGGGGCCCTCTGGGCCCTTTAAATAAAAAGAAACCTCTGGGCCCTTAAATAAAAAATACATAAACATTTATAAAAAATACATAAAAAAAGGGAGGTTGCCATCCGGGGCCCTGGGGATCGCTGGGCCTTTTAATAAAAAAATATAAACAAAAATAAAAAAATAAACATTTATAAAAATAAAATAAAAAAAGGGGGGGTTGCCACATGGGGCACTGGGGACCTCTGAGCCCTGTAACAAAAAAAAATATATTAAAAAAATGTAAATTTTTCTATAAAAAAAGGGGGGGTTGCCATCCGGGGCCCATGGGCTTGAGCCCAGTCAAGCCCAATGGTAAGTCCGGCCCTGTGTATGACTGATAGTTGTCCTGTGGACAGATTCTCTCACCTGAGCTGTGGATCTCTGAAGCTCCTCCAAAGTTACCATGGGCCTCTTGGCTCCCTCTCTGATTAATGCTCTCCTTGCCTGGCCTTTCAGTTTAGATAGACGATCATGTCTTGGTAGGTTGGCAGTTGTGCCATTCTCTTTCCAATTTTAGATGATGGATTTAACAGGTGAGATCTGGGCACTTATTGACCCCAGATCTCACTGTAAAGAGGACCTGTCAAGAACTAATTCTATTACAAGGAAAGTTTACATTCCTTGTAATAGGAATAAAAGTGATAAAAAACAAAATTTAAAAAGAAAGTGTCAAAATAAGAAAATAAAAGTAAAATTTATGATAAAAATGAAATTTAAAGCGCCCCTGTCCCTGCGTGCTCGCAGAAGCGAACGCATATGTAATGCTGCATCCACATATGTAAATGGCATTCAAACCACACGTGAGGTATCGTCGCAAAATGCAGCAAGAGCAATAATTATAACACTAGACCTCCTCTGTAACCCAAAACATGTAACCTGAAAATTTTAAAGCATCACCTATGGGGATTTTTAAGTACCGAACTTTGGGGCCATTTCATGAGCGTGTGCAATTTTAAAGCGTGACATGTTAGGTATCTGTTTACTCAACGTAACATCATCTTTCACATTATACAAAAAATTTGGGCTAACTTTACTGTTTTTTGTTAATGCATGAAACAGTTTTCTTCCAAAAAAAAATAACACATTTGAAAAATTGCTGCGCAAATATCTTGCAAGATAAACAATTGCAATGACCCCCAACTTATTCTCTAGGGTCTCTGCTAAAAAAAAAAAAAAAAAACATACAGGGGCAGATCCACAGAGCGAGTACGCCGGCGTATCTACCGATACGCCGGCGTACTTTCAAATTACCCGTGTCGTATCTTTAGTTTGAATCCTCAAACCAAGATACGACGGCATCTGGGTTAGATCCGACAGGTGTACGTCCTCGTACGCCTTCGGATCTAAGATGCATTACTTCGGCGTCCGAGGGTGGCGTTCACGTCGTTTTCTGCGTCGGGTATGCAAATGAGCTATTTCCGATGATCCACGAACGTACGAGTGGCCTGCGCATTTTTTTACGGCGTCTCTAGTCGGCTTTTTCCGGCGTATAGTTAAAGCTGGTATTTCGTCGCGTATAGTTAGATCTGCCATGTTAAGTATGGCCGTTGTTCCCGCGTTTATTTTGAATTTATTTTTTTTGCGTAAGTCGTCTGCGAATCGGGATGGACGTAATTTACGTCTAAGTTAAAAAAAATGACGTAGTTGCGATGTCATTTAGCGCAATGCACGGCGGGAAATTTAGAAACGGAGGCTGCACAGTTCATTCGGCGCGGGGACGCGCTTCATTTAAATGAAACACGCCCCCTAATCGCCAATTTGAATTATGCACCGTTACGCCGCCAGAGATAGACTACGCCGCCGTAACTTTCGGCGCGCAATCTTTCAGGATTCGAAACAAAGCCGGAAAAGTTACGGTGGTGTAGCGCATGTCTAATACGCTGCGCGGGTGCAGATCTCTGTGGATCTGCCCCATAATGTTTGGGTGTTCTGTGTAATTTTCTACCAAAAACATTGATTTTTACACACAGGTAGACTCTATTTACTAATTGGGTGACTTCTAAAGGCAATTGGTTCCACTAGATTTTAGTTAGGGGTATCAGAGTAGGGCTGGGTTCACACTGGTGTGACAAACACTCCGAAATTGGGAGCTCATGTCGAATGACATGTGAAAAATCAATGTTTCCCCAATGGGAGCCGTCTTAACTGGTCCGACAGAAGTCGGACCGACTTTGAAAATGCTCCCTGTACTACTTTGGTCCGACTTTAATCCTACTTCAGCCCATTGAATATCATCAAGTCGGAACACCGTCTTGCATGCTCCAACTTTGGCGTGCTCTGATGATCTTGAGGGGGAACTCCACGCCAAATTTTAAATAAAAAACCGGCATGGTTTTCCCCCCCTCCTGGAGCATACCAGGCCCTTGGGTCTGGTATGGATTTAAAGTGGAACCCCTACGCCGAAAAAACGGTGTGGGGGGTCCCCAAAATCCATACCAGACCCTTATCCGAGCACACAGCCCGACCGGCCAAGAAAGGGGGTGGGGACGAGCGAGTGTCCCCCCTACTGAACCATACCAGGCCGCATGCCCTCAACATGGGGGGTGGGTGCTTTGGGGCAAGGGGGTGCCCTGCAGCCCCCCCCACCCCAAAGCACCTTGTCCCTATGTTGATGAGGACAAGGGCCTCTTCCCGACAACCCTGGCTGTTGGTTTCGGGGTCTGCGGGAGGGCCGGGAACCCCCAGATCCTGGCCCCCCACCCTATGTGAATGAGTATAGGGTATATCGTACCCCTACCCATTCACCTAGAGGGAAAAAAGTGTAAAAAAAAAACCACACACTAGCCAGGTTTTTAAAGTCATTTATTAGGCAGCTCTGGGGGTCTTCTTCCGACTTCGGGGGTCTCTTCGATGTTGACGCAACGCTCTCGCGCGGTGTGCAGCGATTTATATAAGCCTGGGGAGTGGTCACCGGGTGATGTCACCCGTTAACCCCGCCCTTATGTCACTTATGCCCAGGGCATAATTGGACTGTGATTTCATAAGGGGCGGGGTCACGGGTGACATCACCTGGTGACTACGCCCCATGCCTATATAAAATCGTTGCGCACACAGCGGGAGAGAGTGCAGGAGAAGAGAAGATGGAAAACTCATTCACATAGGGTGGGGGGCCCCTTATTTAACGGTAGCTCCCGGATTCCAATAAGACCCCGCCTACAGACTACCAACGGCCAGGGTTGTCAAGAAGAGGCCCTTGTCATCAACATGGGGACAAGGGGCTTTGGGTTTTTTTCGGCATAGGGGGTTTCCCTTAAAATCTCTTACCTGGCCGGGCTGCGTGCTCGGAAAAGGGTCTGGTATGGATTTTGGGGGGACCCGCCCATGCCATTTTTACGGCGTAGGGGGTTTCCCTTAAAATCTATACCAGACCCAAGGGCCTGGTATGCTCCTGGAGGGGGAACCCATGCCGGTTTTTTATTTAAAATGTGACATGGAGTTCCCCCTCAAGATTCATACCAAACACAGTGTTTGATATTGGCAGGGATCCAAGTCGGATCCCTGTTCATTGAAAGTCGGACGTACGTCGGCTACAAGTCTCAGGGAAAAATCTGATCCAAAGTAGGACTCCCCTGGAGTGACTTTCTTCAAACATCCCCTTCCCCACTGCAGCGCTGTGTTAAGTCGCCTCTGGAGAGGTCGCACAGGTGCAGTGTCATCAGCAATCAGCTTTCCCTCTCTGGGAGGAGCTGGGACTAATTCCCCACTGTGGGCGGGGTCTAGCAGGCCTTCAAAGGCGGTGGGACGCTGTGCGGAGCGCAGCGGGCGCCGGAGGTGCGCCAGAGGGAAGCCCGTATGTGCCCGTCCGGGTGGGTTCCCAGAACCCCCCCCCCCCCCCCGTTTTTTGAGTTGGGCACAAATTTTACCATGCAGCAGTCGAGGTGAGCCTTGTACTTCATTTGATTGTGATTCTTGGTAGCAGTTGCTTTTATAGACATAGTATGGCTAATTAGAACAGCGTAGTCTTCCTGGTAAGAGTTTTAGTATTTTTTTTTTACATTTATTTATAATGGAAACTGGTGGTAGGCGGGACGTTATGGTATCGACCATCCATGATATTCCTCAAAGTCAGAGCAGAACTGTGTACTCTTCTGTCCAATTAAAAACCTTTAATATGGAAGGACATGTTCCCGTTAGAACCTTAATGAAATTGAATAAATATAATTTGCTTGATTTTAATTTTAATCTTATAGCTGAGAAAATCTTGTCAGCACCAAAAGTTGCTAATGCAGATACTTTGATAGATGAAAAAACCCTAGCTCATAAACAAATTAATTCCACAATAAAAGGAGGACTTCTTAATGCGCGGTCTGCGGTAAAAAACGCGATGCTTCCCCGCCCAGACTGGACGAATTGGTCCCGCCTGGGTATAAGCTACTATCTTGTGACCGTAGCTCGGGGAGAGGTGGAGGAACTGCCTGCATATACAAGGCTAAGTTGAAAATTATAAAAACTTGCACGCAGGATTCTTATGTGTCTATGGAGACACTTTTCCTACAGTGCAACTTGAGCCCTGAAGTAACCATAGGAATGGCAGTGATTTATCATCCTCCTAATGCCAAAGCTAGGTTTGGCGAGGAGATGTGCGAACTCCTAACGACCCAATCCCTGCGATATGCCCAATCTATAGTCTTGGGAGATTTCAATTGCTGGGCTGACGATGCAAATAATTCGGAAGCCCAGCAGTTGATTGCATTTGCAAACTCCATTGGCTATAGCCAAGATGTCATAGGGGCTACCCATAAAGCGAGCCACACCCTGGACTGGCTTTTCCAGTCAGGATGTATAGAGAAAATACATGCCCCGAAAGAGATTATATGGAGTGATCACAAATTAATATTATTTGATCACAGCCATAAATTTCTCTAAAAATCACCTCATGTTCCTAATAGGAACAGTATTCCAAAATTTTCGAGAAATCTTACTAATATATCTATTAAGGCTTTTAGTAACCACTTTTTGTGGAATATTGACAAGGCATCTTTTGAGTCTACTAAGGTCGCAGCTGAGAAAATAAATTTTTTCAATACGGCGATTACAAAAGTGCTTGATTATTTAGCCCCCTTAAAGCGGGGGTTCACCCTATATAAAAAAAAATATTTTTTTTTCCTCTAGCATTAAATTCGGCATAGTAGCGCGAGCTACAGTATGCCTGTCTGTATTTTTTTTTTTTTTTTTTTTTTTCTGTTCAAATTTTTTATTGCAAAAATAAAGAGTACAGAGTAAAAAGAAAATAAACATTTTCCGCTTTAAACAATTGCGGAGATACAATGGTATATGATAGTATTATCGTGTACATACAGTACCGGGAAGACTTCCCGGGATTACTTAACAAAGGATTAAGTGCAACACAGTGAGAGAAGATGCCATACTAGGGTTATGTGGGAATATAATGGTTAAAGACAAATAAACCTAGGATAACAAAGCACACGTTTCTATACCATAAGGTGACATAGAACAATAATCCGTACTCAACACATTCTGTCTGTATTTTTTTATCCCCGTACTCACAGTGCTATTGTACATTGAAGATTCCGGGGAATGGGCATTCCTATGGAGAGAGAAAGTGATTGACGGCCGGCCCTGGCACATCACGCTTCTCCGGAAATAGCCGAAATAGGCTTGGCTCTTCACGGCGCCTGCGCATAGCCTGTGCGCAGGCGCCGTGAAGAGCCGAGACCTACTCCGACTGTCTTCGGGGAGCGTGACGTGCCAGAGCCGGCCGTCAATCATCCTCCCTCTCCATAGGAACGCCCATTCCCCGCGGCAGACGGAATCTTCAATGTACAATAGCACTGTGAGTACGGGGATAAAAAAATACAGATAGGCATACTGTAGCTCGCGCTACTATGCCGAATTTAATGCTATACTGTTGTTAAGGAGGGTGAACCACCGCTTTAAAGAGAAATTATTGCATTAGGCAAGCAAACAATAATCCCCTCTAGTTCACCCAGGTGACCAGAAGTTTAAAATGGAAGTGCAGAGCAGTGGAGAAGGCGTGGAGAAAAAATCCGGCGCCCGCCTCCAAGGAGGTATATACCGCAGCCCTGAGGAGCTATAAACTAGGGATAAAATACGCCAAAAAGCAGTTTTTTTCAGAAAAATTTGCTAATGCTAAAAATGTAGCAGCTGAACTGCTTAGCGTTGCGAAAAATGTAGCTAATCCAGCATGTAGACAGCCGGAAGAAGAAGCTTCACCAGAGTTCTGTAATATTTTATCAAATTATTTTAATGAAAAGATAGAAATTATAAGGAATAATATCAAAGTAGTAGATATCGAGGAATCTTGTCCCATTTATGAAGGTACAAGATTCTCTAGTTTTGTGAACGTCTCTACTTTAGATATTTTGAACATCCTCAAGTCCCTTAGAGCCTCGTCCTCATCACTTGATCCCTGCATTGCGCAACTGGTGAAGGACGCTGCAGAGACATTGGCCCCCTTTATTGCCGACATTGTAAATACTTCCTTCTCCACCGGAACAGTATTCTGAAGCGGGCTGTGATTATCCCCCTGCTGAATAAAGCTAACCTGGCACGCTCCGTGTTGAGCAATAATCGTCCCATTTCAACTCTACCGTTTCTGGCAAATTCAGCCCCATCTCGAGTCCAATTCCATTTTGGATAATTTCCAATCTGGATTCCGACCAAGAAGAGGTCCTGAAACCGCCTTGACCAAAGTCCAGGACGATCTCCTCTGGTCCCTGGACAGAAATTAGGCTTCGGCCTTGGTAATGCTGGATCTGTCGGCAGCATTCGACACTATCGATCATTCTAGACTACTTGATCGTTTAGGGATTGTGGCAGGCATTGATGGTACAGCATTGGCATGGATGACCTCATTCCTGCTGAACAGGGTTCAGAGAGTAAGGCTGGGACTGCACTCCTCTTCTGATAGTCCCCTGTCCTGTGGAGTCCCTCAAGGATCGGCCTTATCGCCGCTCCTGTTTAACATTTACACGAGGCCTCTGCTGTATATCATCCGCCGCCACTTTTCATGTCTATGCTGATGACACCCAGCTCTACATTCCTCTGCCCAGGGATGGGGGGGCACAGATAACTCTGGCCACCTGCCTGGAGGAAATTCAAGCCTGGATGAATCGCACAAGATCTCTATGGTTAATGCCATTATTGGAAGTCGAATAGATTACTGTAACGCTTTGTACCTGGGTTTACCTAATAACATCATGCACAAACTACAGCTTATTCAGAATGCCGCTGCAAGGCTACTCACGGGTGTTGATCATCGTGACCACATCACGCCATCGTTGAGAGCCCTGCATTGGCTACCTGTGAAGGAACGAGTTCCGTTTAAGACTGGTTGCATGGTGCACAGGGCTACCCATGGCAAGGGGCCAGTGTACCTGCAGGAAAAATTCACCAAGTATGTGCCTAACCGTACCTTAAGGTCGGCTAATTCGGAAACTTTGGTGATCTCTAAATTTCGAAAGAAAAAATGCGGAGGGAGGACGAGTGCGGTCCAGGGAGCACAGTTTTGGAACTCCCTGCCTCTAAAATTAAGGCTTGAGAATGATCTTTTTAAGTTCAGGAAGCTTCTAAAAACTGAGCTTTTCAGTCAAGCCTATGGAATTACATAGGTTTTTATAGTTCTTTGATCTGTTAACCATTTTAAATTTTGATCTGTTCCGCTGCCTGTGTGTTTTTTTTTGGGTTGTTGCTGTATTGTTGTTCTCGGCGCATCGAGGCCTATGGGTAACTGACTGAGTTTTGTACCATTTTGTACTTTTAAGAATTTTAATAAATAAATAAATATAAATAGGACGGCTGTCGTGTCGCACCAGTGTGAACCCAGCATAAAGGGGCTTAACCACTTGAGATCCGCGCTATAGACGAAATACGTCCGCAGCGCGGCTCTCAAGTGCCAAGTGGCCGTTTAAAAACGGCCTTTATGTGCATTACCCGCGCGCGCCACTGGGTGGCGCGCGGCGGGTA